>NC_137786.1:208378730-209008156 GCF_963383645.1 Muscardinus avellanarius | reverse complement strand
GATTGTCTACTAAAGGGAAGTGATTTGTCTTTGAAGGAAAAAAAATCCCACTTGTGAAGTTTCACAGATCTGAGGTTGTTCTCTTACTTCCTGACTTGGACTAATGATTTGACTTTTCTAAACTACAGTTTCTTTACGTACTAAATAAGAATAATAATAATAATACCTAGATTTTAGGGTTGTGGTAAGAATGAAGTGAGGCTATGAGTGTGCCATTCTAACCATAATACTTGAAATACAATGATGGATGGTCAACATTGTTGTTAAAAGTTGGGAAAAATAATTTCTGGTGTAGATGTAATAAAACTACACTTCTCCAAATACACCCCTTGGTTCAGATGGTTTTCTTATTTAAGCATCTCTGTTTCTCTCTCCGTCTTTCATTTGAATGTATTCCCTGTCTTCCAAGACAAAAACCAATGCAAATTTACGAACCTCACTTTATAAGTTTCTGAAAAGCTATTCCTAAATTTCTAGGAAGGAGCCAAAGAATGCTAAAATCAAACAAGCTTCTCAGAGATATAACCCACCCACAGTCTTAACTTTTAGCTTAATTGTTGCCTGAAAGATGGTAAAGCTAAAAAAAACAATACTGAGGTATGTCTCCCTTATTCCTAAAACTCACCTTAGCAACAAAATTTGCCTTTGGATGTTTTGTCAGGGCAGGTGTCACTGGACCCATAAGACACTTCAGTTAAAGCAGGCAATTAGTCTGAAGTAAAAACTAACATCTACTCAATCTTGTGACTCTTTTTTCAGCAAAACTATTTTGTGTTGAATATGAAGGATGTTTCTCAGGGCACCTAGGGGGACCCAGATTTAAGTTCTGAATTTCATAATGACCTCTTCAATGATTTGCTCTTTTTCGTGTTTTTCAGGTACTCTCCCCTGGGTATCGCCTGCCTCATTTGTGGGAAGATCATTGCAATCAAAGACTTAGAAGTGGTTGCTAGGCAACTGGGGATGTACATGGTAACAGTGATCGTGGGCCTCATCATCCACGGGGGCATCTTTCTCCCCTTGATTTACTTTCTGGTGACCAGGAAAAACCCTTTCTCCTTTTTTGCTGGAATTTTCCAAGCTTGGATCACTGCCCTGGGTACTGCTTCCAGGTAGAGAACACAAGAAATTTTCTTTCTCTCTGCTCATTCCTTTGCTCCATTGGCTAATTCCTATTTCTCAAAACTCTCCCATCACAAAGTTCAATGAGAACACCTTTTACATATTATAAAAAATTTTAAGGTAGACATGGCAATGCATTCTTGTAGTGCATTAGGAGACTGAGACAGGAGGAAGGAAGGAAGGAAGGAAGGAAGGAAGGAAGGAAGGAAGGAAGGAAGGGAGGGCTTTTTAAATTTCGGGCTTCTTCTGGAACTTCTGAGCCTTCTTTCTGATGAATATTTTTGTATTGGAAATATGATATTATATTTAAGTGTTTAAATGAATGTCTGCTATTTTCATGCCTAACTTGCTACATAAAGCATGAATTTAGTTTCATTAAATGTTTTCCAGAAGGGTATAATAGGATATATATTATCCAGTTCACATCCCACCTATGATTTAGAAAATGCTATCAACAAAATTTTGCTCTATTGAGATTTTGGCAAATAAAAGTTCAGAAAGATAGAACCAGCTTTTATAAGGTAAGTAGTATGATAGGTGATGTTTTTCAAAAACCAGAAGTCAGATAAATCTTTTACCTTGACATGAATCTCTAATGGACCATTCTGTCCAACTTAATTTTTTTCTTGAAATCAAACTTACTTGGCTTGACCCTGACAGAGAGTCAGGTCCTCAACCATGACCTCATTCCAGTGTCTAGAAAGCCAGTGAGGACACTAGATACATGCAGATAAAAAATATGATTTTAATGCAATCTTGGGATGGAATTAGTGAAAATGAAGCAATGAGAGAGAGAGACAGGGAGTGACAGAGATAGAAAGAGAGAGAAACAGAGAGAGAGAAACAGAGAGAGAGAAACAGAGAGAGAGAAACAGAGATAGAGAGAGAAACAGAGAGAGAAACAGAGAGAGAGAGAGAAACAGAGAGAAACAGAGAGAGAGATAAAATGCTTGGTAATCTAGAATGTCAAAGACTAAAAGTTAAGTTTTATTCTTTCTGGCTATAATAGTTGTCATATATCTACATGTATGTTTTTGTGTTATAAAACTAAGACTGAGATCATAAAAAGATGGCACAGAGGCAAGTGGATTCTGACACCCACAGCTCAAAGCCAGGTCTTAGTTGCTGAGCCCATGACCATGGAGCAGCAGTCAGGTTTTCTATAAGTGACGTAACAGACCAATTGTGGTGACCACCTGGGAAACCAGATGATATTTCCATCTTGCAAATCAGTGAACAATTGGTACTCACAGAATATGGACTTTCAAAAAGGGCTTTAAATGTTGGAGATTAAGATTCAGTGTCCTATTTCCCAGTAAAAAAATTTCCTTTTTCTTCATACCAATAAATTTTCTATGGCGAAGAATCTCTACCTATTAAGACCCTTTCCTTTTGGAAAAAAAAAACACATCATTTTTTCTAGAACTAAAAGCAAATGTGTTTAATTTTATTTTTGCTTTTTAATTATGAGTATTGTGTTTGCTTATTATGATAAAGTTCAGACCGTGAATAAAATTTTGACGAAGATAATGATCACCAGTTATTTACCACCACAGGACATTTGCTAGTATTCATTTAGTCAATCTTTATAGTTATATATCTTCCCAGTTCTTGCTGTGCATATATATTATTTTGGAAACTGCTATTTTTCACTGGTGAACATGTTATAAAAATTATATCTACTCATAAATCTTTACTTCTATTTTGTAAATTATATAATAATGCCCAGTATATACTATGATACAAACTCCATTCCATTCCACTCCCAGTAATACACATTTAAAGCATGTCTATTAAATAGATGATGACAAGCAGTCTCAAAGACAACTCTGCAAGTTTATCTGTTGGGCATGGCGGCACAGGCTTGTAATCCTAACACTTAGGAGACTGAGACAGGAAGATTAAAGGTTCCCTGCCAGCCTTGGCAATTTAGTGAGGTCCTCTGCAACTTAGTGAGACTTTGTTTCATATAAAAAGTAAAATAAAGCTGGAGAAGTAGCTCAGAGGTAGAATGATCCTGAGTTCAATTCCCAATAAAACACATAAACACACACACACTCACACACACACACACACACACACACGTTTATCCAGTGGCCCTTTCAGGGTACACTTCTAGAATTGTAATTTCTTTTTTTTTTTTTTTTTGGTGGTACTGGGGTTCCTGGAAGCCCTCCTTCCTCCGGGCTACACTCCCAGACCTATTTTATATTTTTGAAACAGGGTCTCTTACGCCAGCACGGCTGGCTTCGAACCTGCGCGATTCTCCTGTCTCCGCCTCCCAAGCACGGGGATTACAAGCGTGCGCCACCACGCCCGGCTAGAATTGTAATTTCTTAGTCAAATGGTATGAGCACTGACAGTTTTGAAACATATCTCCAGATTGCCATATGAAAAATTGCATTATTTTATGTTTCCACGACCTGGATTTAAGAGTGAACTCTTACATACCTGTTCACCCGCACCAGATACTCTGGGTATATCTCATTCACTTTAATGTATTCCAGTTTTATTGGTGAAAAGCTAGTTCACTGAATTTGCATATCTCTAACTACTGTTGAGGAGAGACAGCTTTTTTATGGTTTATTAACCATTCTATCCCCACCCCACACTTTCTCCTTCCTCTTGAATCGTGTGGGAATCAGCCCATTTTCTTTTGGAGTGTTCTTCCTTTCCTCGTTGGTTTCAAATTCTCTTTATGAATAAAAGTATTAACTTCTGTGTCATATGTTGCAATAATGCCCATTTCCACTTGATATTTGTCCTCATAAATTATAGTATTTTTTGCCATTACAAGTTTTAAATTTGTATGTAGTCAAAGCTGTGAATATTTTTCTTTGTGTTTAGGATTTCGGGGTTTTTTTTAGGCATATAATTTCCACCCAAAGTTATATTACTTTAAATTATTTCTGATACCATAGAGTTTTATCTTTAAATGGCTTTAAAACTATTATTTTTTCTTTTGAATGATTAAACCATTATCCCAGGACCTTGTTAAGGTGAGGGAAGTCAAAGCATATCCTGGTACTTAAGTCAAAGAAACTGCTTGGGATGTCTAACCAAGACTCTAAATGTGAGGTTCATTTCTCCTCCCTACACTCTATTTCATTTGAACAAAAAATATGGTTTTAATCTTCATTTAAAACATAGTTTATGCCTGCATGTGGAGTTTCCTTTTTTAAAGCAGCAATGTGGCAGGAATCACATAGCAAGAATTAACTCAGGGTTTCTTTGCCACAGTGGCCACAAGGGAGAAAATAAAAGCAAAGTCTAGAGATAGTCCCTTAAATGCCCTTTCTATTTCCTTGGACCTTGTCCTGAGGAGGACATAGAAGTAGCCCAGTGGCTCTTTTCGATGGGCAGAGAAACTGGTGTCAAACAGGACAGATGGGGGCATCCTCCATGTCCAGGCCAGTCCTCAGTGCATCCCTTGGACTTCAGTGTATGCTGTTAAAACTAATCTGGAAAAAACGAGAAGAATCCCAAGTATCTGACATTACTGTTAGCAACATGTGAAGACAGTTGCCTGGCCTTTGACGCAGGAGCCAGAAAGCAAGGCCAGAATGCCAGCATGTCAACACCGGGAAGCGTTGAAATTCTCAAGTCCAAGTCTGGACCGATTGGGCATATGTTGGTTTTCAAGACACAAATATAAAGCACAAATATATAAACATATAAAGGCATATGTGTTTTTTCAAGGCACAAATACAAAGTTTCTCTATAAAGTAGAGAAAGGATAATTTCATGCCTTACCTACTATTTTTCTAATCTTTTTAGTTGTCAAAAGATCCTCTTATGACATTCCGGGATAATAAATACAATAATAAAAATTAATGTATTTCTGTAATCCCAGACTTATGCTTAGAGCCATATGATTGAGGACTTAGCCACCAACCATGGTTGAGTGGCCATCTTAGACCAGTCATAGTGTCCCGGGAACCCTTTGAAGCAGTCCCAGGAAAGGGTGAGAGGAATATAGGGAACAAATTTCTTAACACCTGGGGCAGCAAGATAGGTGCATTGGCATCTCCTGCTTACAAATGAGGCCAAATCCTAACTTTTCACCTGGACTTAAAAAATTTGAGTCATAAGACATCCCCAAACACTCATTTTATCTCCCTATCTAAGACCAAGAAGGGAGCACTACACAGACCACTGACCTGTAATCACAAAGAATGTCCTAGTAAGATGACTCTGGATCCCCCTAAATTTGTAATGAGGACCTTGTGGCCCAGATAAGATAGAGCTTTGGGTATCTAATTTTAGAACATCTGGATTTATTGGTCCAGAGTAGACTCTGAAATCTGTATTTCATTTCACTCCCATTCTGAGAAACCTGGAACTTGGTATCTATGCCCAACCTTCTTGGAGCTGCATTCTAACTAGTAGAAAGTGGCAATATGCTCAAAAGAAAAAGCACCCCCAAATGTTTCCTGCATTGGAGATTCTCCAATTCACTTGGCTAAAATTTGCATGAAAACAAATAAAAGAAAATGAACTACAAAGCACTCTCATTCCATGTGACTGTTCTGTATTGCTTTCTCTCTTGGAAAGCAAATCCTCTTAACCTATGCACCAATATTCATAAGGAAATTATCTACTGGGCCTTGTCAACACTTGTTCTGTGTTAGGTCTCCTATTTTATTTAATTTTTGGTACTGGGGATTGAACTCAGGGGCATTTTACTTCCAAGCTACACCCTTAGCCTTATTTATTTTTATTTTTGAAACAGGGTCTCACTAGGTTGATGATAGTCTCACTACTTGCTCAGACTGTCCTTGAACCTGCAATCCTCCTGTCTCAGTCTCCCAAGTACTGAAACTATAAACATGTGCCACCAAGCCCAGCTTTAGGTCTCCTATTTTAGAAGACTTATGAACGTGTCAGGAATTCTAGCCTTTGATGCTGAGTCATGTGGTTTAATTTCTAGCCCACGCCTAGGAGGAGCGGGAATGAAGTCACTCCATATTGTGTCTTTGATTAACTACAGATCATACACGTTGTAGAGACTTAGAGGTGGCTAACTGCCATCTGTCAGGACATAGGACTATATATGAAGTTCCCTAGTGAACAACTCAAAGCTCAGGCTCCTGCTGAAGGGTTCTTACTTGCCCAGCATTCTTCAAATTAGCAGGCCCTGATCATGGAAATTCCCAGGGGCTGGATGCAGTTATTTTGTTGGAAACAACCTTTCCAGCATAAAATTATGGGCCATTCAAAAATTCCTCATTCTGTTTTACTTCTGACAGCTGATTCTTTTCTGTCACTTTTTTTTGCAGTCAAATTAATGTGAGCAATCAGCAATCAGATGTGCTTCAGTATTTAATCTAAGATGAAAATAGAGACCAAAAGAAAAAAGAACTTAGAGCTTTAAGTAGACCTCAAAACCAGGACCAACAGAAATCTTGTATTGCCTGTTAGCATCTTAATAAGATTGAATGTGAGCCTCTGGCTCACTGGTCTTTAATTTGGCTTTGATTACTGTTTTTTTTTTTTTAATGTCACATTGCTTGACTCAGAGAAAAGAACAAACTTTGCAGTGTCATTCTAGGTTTGTGCTCTGCCTAACTGTCTAAAGTAGACATAACATTCTCCTCTCTCTTTTCCCTCTCTCTTTCTCTTTCTCTCTCCCCTAGTGCTGGAACTTTGCCTGTCACCTTCCGTTGCCTGGAAGAAAATCTGGGAATCGATAAGCGTGTGACCAGATTTGTCCTCCCTGTTGGAGCAACCATTAACATGGATGGTACAGCCCTTTACGAAGCAGTGGCTGCCATTTTTATAGCCCAAATGAATGGTGTTGTCCTGGATGGCGGTCAGATTGTGACTGTAAGGTCAGTGGAGTGAGTTGGGAGAAGCATAGAAACATCTTTCTACCCTGTTCCCCTTCACGCTCACTTTATTTGGCAGGGGCCACTTGCATCTTCATTCTGCTAGTGGATGCACGATGAAGGAAATAACGGACGGGGATTTATTGGCAATGTTCAAAGGGAAAACCTTTCCCTGTGATGGGAAAGAAGCGTTCTTTTTAATCTTTTCTTTTTTCATTAGGCATGTCAACACACTTCAGAAAGTGGATATTATCTGATTGTTAACTATCCTGCAGTATAGACAGGGAAGTTATCTTTGCACCTATTTCATAGACGAGGAAAGGCTCCAGGAAGCATGGCTGTTTATTACAAGGCTATACCACTAGTCCTGAGCCAGGAGGGTTGTAACTGGGGTTGAAATCAGCTGTTTCTGGATCTAATTTCCTTTCATTAAAATATACTCCCTTCAGTATTTCAGGGATTGATGGAAGAAATGATAAAATACTAGAAGAGATCCCTCAATATGACATGTAATATTTTATTACAAATAGATAGTGCATATTTTTGTTTTTACTAAAGCTATATTTACTGTATGTTCATTATTTTAAGAATATTTAGAATATATGCTTTTCCAAGTCATCATTAAAACACATTTCTTCTCCATAAATTTAAAGGTCACATCTACTGGCCAGGTCAACTTTTCAACTCCTGATTTATAGGTCGAAGTCACTGGAAACATTTTCTAACCATTCAATGTTGTATTGGCATAAAATAAAAGGCTTTGTGGTGGACGTGTAGCACACAGCTGTAATCCCAGTAGTTGCAAGATAGGTGCATTGGCATCTCCTGCTTACGAATGAGGCCAAACCCTAACTTTTCACCTGGACTTAAAAAATTTGAGTAATAAGACATCCCCAAACACTCATTTTATCTCCCTACCTAAGACCAAGAAGGAAGCACTACACAGACAACTGACCTGTAATCACAAAGAATGTCCTAGTAAGATGACTCTGGAGGCTGTGTAATTGGGTTTGAAGCCAGCCTCAGTAACGTAGGAAGACTCTCAGGAACTTAGTGAGATCCTTTCCCCAAATTTAAAAAAAAAAAAAAAAAAACAGGGCTGAAGGTGTAGCTCAGAGGTAGAATGTTCTTGGGTTCAATCTCCAGCAAATCATACACACACACACACACACACACACACACACACACACACACTAAATAAATAAATAAAGGGCTTTACAGTCATCATTTCTACTCCAAGTAGAGTTCAATTAAACCAGAAAACAATTTCTGTCTTCAATTAAAGTTGAAAATAAACAATGAGCTAGTTATTGGCCCTATTCATTTTCTATTCCAACTCTTAGTGTCTTAATTTTCTCATCTGTAAATGAAGAAGATACTCAGAGGCTGTAAACTGACTGGTAGCTCATGGGCTGAAGCCATATCAAAGTCTGCCTTCATTTGTCCTATTCTATGTTGTAAAAGCTAGAATTCTAATGTTTTTTAAGGCAAGTACTTTCTGGCTCACCACCATCTCCCCCACTCCCATTACTTATACCTGGTCTGCGTCACCTGTACCATGGTCTAGTCCTTTATGACAAGTGAGTTTGTATCCTTCGTACTCTGCAATGTATGTCTCCTTTCCTCTCTCAGATTTCATGAGATCAGTAAACAGAGGAGAAAGTAGGTCACATTCTGTATAGTAAATGCTCTTCCAGTAGAAAGAAAATTAAAAAAAACACTATAATGGCCCAGGCCCATTTTGAGAAAAGCAGGACGTAGACACTGAAATACAATTTAATCCTCTGTAATGAGCATGGCCGCACACTTTGGTCCTCTGATGTGGCATTCTTTACATTTATCATCTCAAACATGCCCAACAATCATGAAGAGAGGGGATAGTCATCACCTCCATTTAATTTCAATAGTCAAGTGAGGATCAGAGCGTTTACAGGACAAACCTAAGTATTAGGGCTGGGGGTGCCAGAGGCATGAATCGAGTCTCTTTTTCATATCCAGCCTCTCCAACAATACATCATTCCTGCTTTCTGACTTTGACTCAAAGGGAGATAATAGACTCACTATTGTTTTCCCCCTACACTGTACAGTAAGAAGAGGAAATGTGGTTTGTGTTCAGAATAAGACACTACCTTGTCCTCCTATACTTCAAACCCTACACAACACTGTCAACCTTTATCTTAGAAATTCTAGTGATAATCAGGTCTCTGATTAGCTCACAGTTCATCTGACGGTTCATTAGCTGGGAAGCCTACAGTGGTCTAGGGTCCACTTTAGGTCAAGACTTCTAAGAGACAGGGTCCATTCATGTTTGATTTCTCTACATGCTGAAATTACTGAGAAGTTCAAACTTGGGGCTGGCCAGTATTCTTATTAATACTGGAAGACAGCCATGTTCTTTATGTATTCTGCTGGCTTGAGACTGCAATGGAAAGACCTCTTTGGAGCCTCACTCGGTTTGTCTAGTTCTGAAGTATTTAACCAGCTCAAGGATATTTTTGTTGGACCATCACTTTCTCATCTCTCCTTATAACCATTCCAAAAGATTTAATGAGTATCCCATATGCACCTGAGCTCAGTTTGGCAACTAAGTCAGCAAGCAGAGAAATAAAAACTTACCAGGTTTAACATACAATGTAAAAACACAAATAAAAATCACATTATTCTCTTAGCATAAATGTATCATCTGAAAAAGAGACTACCTTGTCAAACCCTCTCATCTAGTAGATAGACACTTAGGTCAGAAAACAAGTCACACGGTTATCTGGAGGAGGTCTCCAAATGCTTACGTGTGCTTCTATTTTTTTTTTTTTAAGATCTTAACTTGTAATCATAGAAATGTCCCTAAAAATAGGTCATTAGATTCTGTATTTTATAGGTGGGAAAAATGAAGCACAGAAAGGTGAAATAACCTGGCCAAGGTCACATTATGTACCTGGTAAAAATGATCTGAGCCCAGGTCACCTAACTCTGGGTGGACGGGTGAGGTCTGTGCTTTTACCCATTACATACATGGCCTCCACACTTTTATACTGATGGTTTGCCTATGTTCATTTCTCTAACCCTTACAACCACTTTATAATGTATGTGCTATAGAGGAGCCTTGGTCTCCTCATCTACACAAGGACAACAATCACTCAATGTAGAGTGATTGAGAACATTGTGCTTTATATATAGTCACCTGTCAGTAAGTATTACCTGTTAGGATTATTACTACTAATGGTGTCAATAAAATATAGCAGCACTCCAATGCTATTAAGGAAAAATGGTGACATAGTACATACCAGGAGGTTATTCATGGTGGTAAACTCTCTTCAGGTCAGAGTCTCATGCCTTCTCAATCATGTCCTCACAAATATCAAGTTGAATTGCCAACCCCCACTGCTTTAAAACTCAAAGGTGGAAAGGGTTCCTTAATGAAGCCCTTTGCCAACCAAAGATGATTTCTGGTTCCTTAATTCCCAGCCTTGATGGCAAGGTGGCTTCCCAGCAAGGTCACACTATTAGATGGGAATTTGGAGATGAGAGAATAGATTAGTGACTAAGTGACTTGGGTTGTGTTGGAATTGCTTCATTTTATCTACATAAGGTTTATTTTTATTAACCATGATAGTGATGGAAATTTTCACCGAGTAAAGGATAAGGTTGGCCATGTCCATTTAAATCTTGCCTCTGGGCAAGGTCAGTCAACTCTTTCTGAATTGTCGGGCATCATGAGGGCTGCCTCCAGGGGACCCACAGTGAGTACATGCAGTTCACTGCCTGCAATTTATTTGGAGAAAAATAGCCAAGTCTGGGACGCTGTATTTCCAAGTAAATTCTTCATCTTCTCTTTCCCTGCATGCAGGAGGACAGTCACCAAGAATTCTCACCATGTTTATTAATTAATAGAACTTCCAAGGTGGAGAGGAGATTGGGGACATCAAGAGCCAGCATGGCCCTGGGACTAAGTAGACAAGAGTTCAGATCCCAGCAGATCGTGTTCAAGCTGTTTGACCCTATTTCTCCACCCATCCAACTTACAGTTTCTTTGTGGTAAAAGTAAATATTACCATGCGTGTGAGCTGCAGGATCACTGTAAGGTTTGGCTTTGATATTTGTATACAGCACCTGGCACAGCCTCCAGGAACCAGCCCTAGAGGAATGAATTGGAGGACGGGCAAAGCAAAAAGGGGCCACAGGGCAGAGAGCAATCACTGCCAAGGAGCTGTGCAGCCATTGCTTAGAATGCTACAAAGGACACTCGGCCCATGAGAGGGGGAGGGTACCAATGGTGTGATGAGAACCAACTCCCCAAGAAGAATTTTCTTTATAGGATTTGCCTCACATAACAAAAGCTGGTAAGATAAGATGACCACAGTGCAAAGGGACATAGAAGAGTGACTCATGGCAGAAGCATCTGGGGCTGTAAATAGAGCGGTAGAAGCCAAGAGCATTGGAACTTTGGAAGTTCCCCTCCCCTGCCATTCTGGGCATCTTGGGGAAATGGCTTAGAATTCCCATTTCCTAGCTATCTTGGGGATTTCGAGAAGTTTGCACTTCAGAGCAGCCTCGCCCTGTCCAGATCTCCCGATAAGAATGACAAGTCACTTTTACTGGAGGTTGCAATATGCCTGGCCTCTCCTAAGTGCTTTTTTATTAGCTTCAAAAGCTTCTGACACCCCACACATGAGATACCATTATCTCTTTCTTTTTTTGGAGGACAACTCAACAATATTTATTAAAATTTAGAATGTAGATACCCCAAAATTTCCCTTTAAGCATTTATCCCATAGATATCCTTGCATGTGTACAAAACTGAGAATGTAAGAAAAAGACATGATTATTTGCTGTAGCATTGCTTGTAAAGTAAAAAGAGAAAACTACATAAGTTCTACTTTTAAAGTAAATTACTTGAATCTATATCAGAATAAGTGCAGACATGGAAGGATTTCTAATTCTGAAAAATTTTTTGCAGTGTTTGGCAAATATATGTATAAGAATCAACTATCTTGAGACCTGGTGATAGTACTATACAAATTATCCTTCTTAATGGGACATTTAATGGTAAAAAGAGTAGAAATAAACAGGTAGAAAGAGTGATAGTTTTTAGTTTTAATGAATATTAATTTCCTTGTAGAAAACAAAGTACTTCTACCAATTAGATAATATTCTAGTAAGAACAAATATATCTGTGCACAGATAACCTTGTTAAACAAAGATCTTCTCTTTATACATCCGAACTCATGAAGAGGCTGAAACGGGCAGTGCCTACTGTTCATTTTTATGAGTGGATTTCCCATTTTACAAACTCTCATTTATGAGAAAGAGGTTCCCAGGTTTCAAATTGTTGTTAGCATACATTTTCTTATCCCAGAGAAGCAGAATTCCTCTGTGTCCATCAAATGATATCCACTTGCAGCCACAGGGCATCTGCATGGACACTTCTGCTCCAGAGTTACATACATACAAAGCACCATTAATACAGATAAAGACATAATGCATAAACGATAATTTCCTGGTAGCCACATTTTCCCTCCAATTTCATCAAACTAGAATATTCTCACTGATCCTCATATAAAAGTTTCTATTTTGAATGACATATTTTCAAGTCACTCCAAACTTGAAAGTCACTATGCAAACTTCTATTCACATTCTGTCATCTCAAGGACCAGGCAAGGTCCTCTATCTCTCCACTAAAGGAAAAAAAATCTTCCCCATTTTACTTGGTATTAATCTAGACTGGGACCTTTTTAAGCCTTTATTATCTAGCTCTGATCTTTTTGCTGCTTAATACTGTTAATTAGCTTTTTACAATTTTTTGAGTTAACTTGCAGTTAGATTGCTAGTCCCTTTAAAGGATTTACAGATTTTTATATTGCTTTTCCTATATTCCTCATATATCTCCATAGCAGATTTAAATATCCTGGTTTTACAACTCAACATGTATAATTATTGTTCTTCACAGATTTTTCTAGAACCCATCTATGTTCTTTATATGAACATGGATATTCTGCTACCCCAATAAACTAAGTGTTTGGCATCAGAACTCGTCAGCTGACTCTGTGTCCCAAACACAGGACTGCAGTTTGTACTGTGGGAACTCAACCTCAATGTCATAAACAAAATTTGGATCATCCTTCTTCTGATTTTTCTCAAAAGGTCCATCCATGATGCTCTTCCTTTTGGCAAACCCCTTGTCATCTAGTTTGTTCAGGTCTTCCTCAGGATCAATGGTTGTTTCTTGTTGAATGTGTTCCATCATTTCTGCCAAACTCTGTTCCCATAAGTAACCATGTAAAAAAGTAAATAACTTCTTTAGCTGCCCCAGGGATACTTGTTCCAGGTAACTCTTGTGTCATGGATTATCTTCAATTGTTCAGCAGCTGTAGCGCAATCTGAAAATTTTGAATTGGCATGATGTGCTGGACTATTCCCCTTGAC
Source organism: Muscardinus avellanarius (assembly GCF_963383645.1). Classification (NCBI taxonomy): domain Eukaryota; kingdom Metazoa; phylum Chordata; class Mammalia; order Rodentia; family Gliridae; genus Muscardinus; species Muscardinus avellanarius. The sequence goes on along the minus strand of NC_137786.1, from coordinate 208,994,786 downwards.
CTCATTCTTATAAATCAAGATAATAGCCGGAGGCTGGAATCGAATCCCACATTTCTTGGCAGTGCCCGTCATTCTCACATATACCTTAAAAGAAGTGTAACAGTGTGCATCTCCTGCAGGCCAAAGTCACAACTGCTAGGAGAGTTGTTTCTCAACCACACTGTAGAGAGAAGCACTAAGTTGACACTGAGGCCAGGACAGAATGTGGCGCTGCAGGAAGGTGCTTACAGCCACAGTCTGCCAACATGATCCTGGGCTGAGCTCCCTAGCAGGAGGCCAGAGTCCCCAGACAGCCTGTGGTGGTGGCGGTGGCCAGCCCTGAATGCATGGAGCTGGCTTGGAGGACAGTGAGCCCTGTCTAGGGTCTGGCTGGACATCATTCCTTTTTTTTTTTTTTGTGGTACTGGGGATAAAACCCAGGGGCATTATACCTTCAAGCTACACCTCTAACCCTATTTTTATTCTTTATTTTGAAACAAGGTCTTGCTGAGTTACAAAGGGCCTCAATAAGTAGCTGAGGTTGGCCATGAACTGCAATTCTCCTGTCTCAGCCTCCTAAATTCTGGGATTACAAGTGTGTGCCACCATTCCCAGCTCACCATCTCATTTTTTTTTTAACAGATGAGAAAATCAAGGCACAAAAAGGTTAAGTTGCCCAGAGTCTTGTGGTCAATAAATGGAAGAGTTGGGATTTGAATTCAGATTGTTCAAGTATAGAATTTTGCTGAGAACCACTACATGCTCTACCAGCTAACTTGGATGGGTTCTGGAAGATAGAGTCCTCTGAACCCAAACAACAGACCCATGTGGGTAGGGAGGGGAAGCACACACACTGGTTCTATGAATCACACCCAGGGCAGGCATCTTTACTTTTGTCTTGGAGGGATATTGATATGAAAAATCATCTCAACTCACAGAATTTCCAGGAGCCTTCATTTCCTCCAATCTAAGATTAGATAAATTCAGGTGCTTTTCAACCGTAAGTGCTCAGAATTCTGTGCTCAATCACACAGATGGCCTGAACTTGCTTGAAACACTCTGAGAGGTTGGCTGGCTTTCAATTTGGAGCCTGAATGTCTACTCTGGAATTTTATAACCACAAAGCAAGCAAACCTCTTTTCTTTTCAGCAACCACAAAATCAAGTTAGGAATCCCCTTTTTTAGAAGCATCCTTCCATTGAGAAGTGACAGGTTCTTTAAATAGCATCCATAAAAGATGGAGAAAAAAGATGCTGCCTTTGCTTGGGGGCCCAGAGATCCCCTGGTGTCTAGACAGAGCACTTGAACCCTAGGTCGACCTTTTCCCAGAGACGGACTTGAAAATGGTGTTGGGCATATCCTGTCATTGCTTGGAAAAAAGACAATGAGATGCTTCAGAAAGAAAGCTTCCCTTTATTCTGCTATCATTGCTTGGTGCCCTCTTTCTGAAAAATATATATCCCAGCCAATAGAGGAGCATCCAGGCAACTGAAGCTTACTGCCATTTGGAGTCTGTTGATTTCTTCCCCAATGTCCACTCGGTTGAGTCTGATATTTCCTATCCTTAGTTCCCATATTAACATTGGCAGTGACCTCCTCAGAATCTTGCCACATCGTCCAGGCGACTTTGGTGCTCACAGAGACATCAAGGCATAAACAGAAACAAACGCAGTGTGTTACTGTGGGAGAATTAAGGAAGATTTGTGGTTTTATTCTCTTTAATATTTCTTTGCTTGCTTTCAGAGCTGCAATTACCTTCATTGAACCCTGTGATAGATTAGGCTAATGGGATAGCATGATGAGGATAAGGCTCCAATTCATGCATTTGTAAGCTTTCATCGCAGCTTAGCAGAATCTAAATAGACCATCGTTCTTGGGTCTCAGTACTTTAGATTTCTCTATTCCTTGGGGGAAGAGGGAAAGGGATTTTAAGACTGTAGAAAAATTTAAACTCAACATTATCTGGGATGGTTTTGCCAAGACACTTTCTCTTCCCATGACCTGGCCTTCTCTGTTCTCACAGCCTCACGGCCACGCTGGCCAGTGTCGGTGCAGCCAGTATCCCCAGTGCTGGGCTGGTCACTATGCTCCTCATCCTGACGGCCGTGGGACTCCCAACTGAAGACATCAGCCTGCTGGTGGCTGTGGACTGGCTCCTGTAAGTGCCTGCAGACAGGATTCTGCTGGGGATTGTGAGGACGGCCCTCTACGGATGGGCTGGTAGCAAGGTCTGTGAAGTCCTGGGCCAATTCCTAGGACACCCTCCTCCTTCCTTGTAATATTTACTGAGTGTTTACTCAGGAACCAAAGAAGAAAAAGATGAAATCACTGAGGACCTCAGAGTCCAGTAGAGGGATCAGTAGATTGTAGAATCAAGTTACACTTAAAAAAAACAAGTATTGGTGCATGCAAAAAAGCATAAACTGAATGAATGAAGCCAGATATAAAGAAGTAGGCACCAAGTGATTCTGTTTGTATGAAGCTCTTTTTGGAAAAGAGAATAAAATCTAGAGCAGTTAAAAGAGTTGAGTGGTTGCCTGTGGTCAGATAGGGATGTGGGAGTTAACTGGGAAGGAGCACAGGGAAGGCTTAAAAAGTGATAGAAATGCTTCATATACACAGGTATCTATATTTGTCTAGAAGCTCTTTGGGCACATTTTAATGTGCATAATTTCAAACTTCAATAACATAGATTAAAATTAGCATTTAAATAGAAGCCTCATGAGAGAGGCATCTATTCCACTCTATCATGAAAGGGTAAGTGAAGACTATCAGAAAACAATGCAAATCTGTACTGAGTTTGATTGTTCACTATGTGCCAGCTGCTTATACTAAGCATTTACTTCCTCTTAACAATCCCAAGAATTTAGCATTATTGTTCATAGACGAGAAAACTGAGGCTTAGATAGGCAAAACAACTTGAGAATTGACAGGGATTCATCCTTAGACCTACCTCATTCTGGAGCTTCCCATGTTCTTATCCATAGCTATTTTAAGGTTTCAAAAGGCAATGAGAGCCAAGCTCAGTCATAACTGATAGGTAGATGATACCCAGGAATATGTAGGCAGAGGGGACCCAGACATTCCAGTCAAAGCCATCTCATGCAAAGACACAGAAGCTACACTGTGGAGACCTATACATGAAATAATGTTATAGCAGACATTGTTGATGTTGATTGATTTATTATAAGTCTCTCATGAATTATTGTAGAGTCATAATGATTTTTAAATAAAATTATTATTATTATTATTATTATTATTATTATTATTATTATTAGAGAAAGAAGGTGGCTGATGAGGCTAGGGAGAAGAGCACTATCTTTCCTAACTCTCTTTCCACCAGCATCTTTCTTATATTGAGAATTTTAACCAAAACATTGTAAGAAATGATTAATCACAGGAAACAGCAAAGCAGTCATGGGATAGGTCAGGGAAAAACATCAAGATAGTCACATATGATTCAGGGAAGGAAATGGTAAACAAGGAAGTTGTCAAGGTTGTTACTGATTTGTCTCATTTGGTTTTTGGAGACCTGTCTGTTTGCAGAAATCTCTACTTTGGTGAGGAGTTTGTGCTCTTTCCAAGAAGGACCGAGGTAACCTCAAGGCACCAACTAACAAGGCATCCAATAAAAGATGAGGCAAGACATACATCCTTGAAGGCCATGCAGGGAAGCTTGAACTTGACCATAGACATGTAGCCCAGTTGTTTCCTAGTGAAGGACACTTAAGTAGTGTAGAAGATTCACTGCCACATCATGAATATAGACAAACCTAGCTAGATGGTCTCCAACAGGGAGGTTGAAACAGATCTTCTCTATGCTACATTTGTGCCCCTCTGTTCTGCGAGTGGTATGAATTTAAGAACTAGAAGTCACATTTTATGGACTAGAGTTTGTAACTTCTTCCTACTCCCACCTTTCCAAAGAGAGAAAAATGCAAGAGGCTGATGGAACAAAGGACATCCATGAAAGCTACAATAAAGCCTGGCCTCTTTCCATAAAATATGCCTGTTGTTGGTGCAGATAGTGGAGTGCGTGTTAAAAATCAAAGGCTCCCTGAACATAATTTGTTCAGCCCATGGGAGCTGCAAGGAAGTCATGGATCATCCTGGCTTGCTCACTCATCACCAGAGAATGTTTTGGCCATGCCTTTAGCAGGGAGGTGAAGAGAAAACAAAATAAATTCCTGTCTCTCTCTTCCAGTCTCTCAGGTAGTGATGGAGTTTTCCTCTGCTACTGTGGTTATTTTCTGTGCCCTGTTTTGGCACCAAGAGGCAGCCTTGCTTATAAAATCTACTCAGACAAAGCAGCTGAGATTCTATGGTGGAGTATGGGTGGTAAGAACTGGGAGAGAACAGGATGAAGGAGACAAAGGAGTGAAGCGAGCTTGGAATGCGCAGGACAGGAAAAGGAAAGTGAAGACCTCAGCAGTGTTTTCAAGATGGAGTGCACAGAGGGAACTCAATAGACTTGTCCAAACCTTACCGCTGCCGTGTGACAATCAGGGCCTTTTCACACAAGAAGAAGAAAGACAAAGAACACTACTCCAATTCCAACTTCTTCTGTGACTTGATATTCCCTCTCTGGTCTCTGCTTTTTGAGTCTCTTCAACTCATGTTGTCCTAGGGGGCCTGTTGTCTGCTATGACAACATTGCTTGGTCTCTTCTTGGACTTGTTTCCTTTCCTTTCCTCTTTCTTTCTCTCTCTTTCTTTCTCTCCTTTCTTTCTTTCTTTCTTTCTTTCTTTCTTTCTTTCTTTCTTTCTTTCTTTCTTTCGTGGTACTGGGGTTTCTGGAAACCCTTCTACCTCCAGGCTATATTCCCAGACCTATTTTATACTTTTTTTTTTTTTAAATTTGGAAATAGGATCTCTTAAGCCAGCACAGCTGGCTTTGAACCTGCGCAAACCTCCTGTCTCTGCCTCCCAAGTGTGGGGATTACAAGCATGTGCCACCATGCCCGGCATCTTGGACTTGTTTCTAAGGCCTGAGATCTACCATTAGAGACTGTGTGTGTGTGTGTGTGTGTGTGTGTGTGTGTGTGTGTTAGTGGGGATTGAACTCAGGGGCATTCTAACTCTGAGCTACACCCCCCCAGCCATCATCATCATCTGTATTTTATTTTGAAACAGGGTTTCATTAAGTTGCTGAGAGAAACTCAGTAGCTTACAGAAACTGAGGGCCTCCCTAAGTGTCTGAGGCTGGGCTCGAAACTGTGATCCTCCTGTCTCAGCCTCCCAAGTACTGAGTTTACAGGCATGTACTACCATGTCCAGCTGAGATTCATCTTTTAAAAAATTATTATTATAGCAATGAATGATGACACATGCTTATAATCCCAGTAATTAGGAGACTGAGACAGGAAGATGACAGGTTTGAAGCTAGCCTCAGCAACTTAGGTAGGCCATTTGCAACTTAGTGAGACTCTGTTTCCAAATAAGAAATGAAATGAGGCTGGGGATGTACTCAGAAGTGGGATTCCCTGGGTTCAATACCTAGTGCCACAAAAAATAAATAAATAAATTATTATAAAGGCTGCCCCCATGATCATGCAAATGGTATTAAGTGATTTTAAAAAATGCAGTAGTAGTATCAGGATCTAGGCAAAGGAGTTGATATTTGGAGGATACTACAAGGTCTTTATATCTGTTTTTATTTCTTTAAAGAGTTCTGTTATATATTTCATAGAGGAGAAAATAGGGACATAAAGGGGTCAAGTCTCAGAACCCTTTGCACTACTACTCCAAGCCACTTCCTAATTTGTACCAAGCCATTCATTGGTGGAAAAGAGGAGCAGAGGGGCCCAGAGCAGGGAAGAGGAGGGAGACAAATTCAGTAGGGTCCCCTATTCTATGTTCTGGATATTTGTATTCTCAAAAACTCATGTCAAAATTTGATTTTTCACTGTAGCATGTTAACACTTCATTTTCTTTCCCAGTACTAAGATGTGGGAGTTTTAAGAGCTGGTCAAGCCAGGAGGATGGGACAGGTGCTTTATAAATGGTGGCTTGGGCCCCCTCTTGTCCCTCTTTCCCTTCCACATTTAATTATGTGATGGTGCACAAGGTGGCAGCCCTCAGCAAAATCTAACATCTTCATCTTGGACTTTCTAGCCTTCATGGCCATGAGGAAACACTCTTATTCTTTATAAATCACCCAGTCTCAGGTATTGTCATAGCAGCGTAAGTGGATAAAGATTTCCCTGGTTTTCCACAATAACCAAAGAATTTTTGTTTGACTGTCTTTGGTTTTGTTCCCCCTCTCCATTCCCAGGAGTAAAACAAAACAAATAGTCAAAACAGGACAAGGAAGGTATGACTGAGGCCTTGGCTATTCTTAAAATTTAAGTCTTCCAGCCCCAGCAGGTCAGACATCGTGAACGCTGGCCATCAGGGACTTTATTTGCTTTCAGGTCTATTGGATGAGAGTTAGCTCATGAAACATTCAGGACCATGCCTACTTCTGACCTAAATGTTAGTGAGAGGATGAGGAAGGCTGGGTCCTCCTGGATCACCCCAAACAGGTGCTTACATGCTCACACTGGTGCAGGAAAGCAGGGCATCATCAATCCAGAGCTGCAATCTGCAATCAGGAGGGAGGCATCTGAACCAAAAATTGGTGGTACATTTGGATTCACTCAATTGATGAAATTATGTAAGAGAAAACTCTAACCTTGGCTGGAACTGGAAAGAAAGGAGCGAATGAAGAGCTCTTCTTTAATTCTGAGGTTTTGATCTCAGATGGTGGTGGGGATTAGGGGAAAGAGAGATTGAGAGGCAGGAGACCTGGGTCTGAGTTCTGCACTTACTGTCTATAGGACTTGGGCAAGTGACTCCTTCTCTGGGCCTCAGTTAGGTCACGTGTACAGTGGGAAGAAAAACTTTTCTTGAATGCAGGGAGAGTCCCAACCTTGGACTGACCTTCTGGTTTTAAGACCTGACTTCAGATTCTGCTGGTGATGGATGTTTGTATCCAAACAAGCATGAGCCTTCCTTTTAAGAAGAAGAGAAAAAGGAAGGGCAGAGGACCCTGAGAAGATGGACAGCAGAGCCCATAGCTGGGTCAGGTCTGCTTTGAATTAGTAATGATGCCACATTCTTTCTCAATAGCAAGAGGAGTTCTGGAAACAAGCAGTTGTTTGGGGGTGAGCTCCATAGTTATTGGAGGCTTGTCCATGTATAAACTGGGGTGGGGTTGAGTCAAGGCAGGAGTGCGGGGGCTGGGAGGGTTGAGCATTCCTTAGAAAAGGAGTTTGTGGAGGAAAAGCAAAGATAAAAGAGGGGACTTTTTTCCTCTTTAGGCAAAGTCTGTATGCTTTTATAACTCTAGCAATTTTTCAGTTTAAAACTAAACAAAGACCTCAGTGACATTTCATGTGTCAGGGTGCTTGCCAACCACTGGTTACCAGCCAGCCTCGTTCCTGCCCGCGATGCCCTGGATACTTTTCAGTGTGCAGGCTTAGTTACTCTAAATGTCATGGCAAAATCTAAGATTCCAGAACATTGAGAAGTGCCAGAGACCTAGAGCTCTGGACAGGCAAGACTGGTTAAAAGCAGAACTTTCTTCTAGGTCCCAGAAGCCATTTGTGTAGGGACCCCTTGGTGAATAGAAGAGACCTCACTGATAATCCTCTCTCTCTCTGAAAGAGACAGGATGGAATGAAAACTTGGAGCCAGTACCAGGAGGAGGTAATAAATAATGGGGTCTAGTTTGAAAAGGAAAGGCAAAGTAAGGTGAAATCTACGTGGACCTGTGGCCCACTTCTCACATATGACTCTGCTGGTGAAGTCTTCTCTGCACTTACATTTGCTAATTGGAGAGCGCAGTTGAGAGGGCACTTAGAGGAGAGACTTGAAGAGCTTCTACCCTGCAGGAAAGGCTCAGAAGCTCTTTCTAATAATATCCCTTTCTAGATTGAATAGAGCTTTGGTTCTCAAACCTTAGTGTGCACCAAAATCTGATGAAAAATCAGGAAGTCTGAATTGGGGCTCAGGAACTGGCATTTCTAATAGGTTCCCAGGCGGTGTGATGCAATGGACTAGAGATAGAGAAGTTTCTTTTCTTTCTTAATAGTACTGGGGATGGCACCCAGGGGCATTCTACCTCTGAGCTACCCCCAGCCCTATTTTATTCTTTATTTTGAAACAGAGTTTCACTGAGTTGCAAAGGGCCTCACTAAGTAGCTGAGGCTGTTTGTGAACCGTGATCCTCCTGTCTCAGCCTCCCAAATGCTGGGATTACAAGCATGTACCACCATACCTGCTTAGGAAGTTTCTAATCATCAGAAGTCCCTGATTGTAGGCATATAAGCACCTCTACATTTTTTAAAGGAAACTCTTTGACTGTTCCATTTGGTGAAAATACTTTGAAAGAATGTGAAATATTAATAGCTAATGTTTAGTGAGTATCCTTTCAATGACAGACATTTTTCTAAGCACTTTTCATGCATTTGCTTAAAAGTTGTAGCAAATTATGAGGCAGTTAATAATATTGTACTCACTTTATAGTTGAGGCTCAGAGAGACATAACTTATCCTGCTATAGTGGGTGTTAAATGACTGGATTGGGATTCAAACCCAGGTAAGCTGGATATTCCTTGGATGATCCAGGCTTGCCAATATCAGCTTTCTTTCCTTTAATCATGTGTATGTGATGCACACACATGTAACTGATTTAACCTCCACTCCATAGCTAGTGGAAAAGAAGACCAATTCCTACCTCTGCCGTATCTGTGAAGATTTTAGGGACTTATGTTCATCTCGGTCTTTGGACTCGTTACACATGCACTGAATTCTCTTCATTTCTATATTCTTCCTTATCTCCACTCTAGGTCAACTTCACTGAGGAATGTGGCCTCTTTCCAGCAAGTTTCTCCCTCCCCACCAATATGTCCCTGACTCGAGATTGTACAATAGAAGATCAAGGAAATGGGATAGGGCTATTGCTCTGCACAGAAAATTAATTTTTGATATATCACAAAAGAAATGTGTGCTCAGGGAGGGGGAAGAGGCCAAAGCTCAGAAGAGTAAGAAAAATAAAAAGAAAATGTCTCCTGCACCTACCATGGAATCTCATGTTATTTCTATAAAGCACTGTGATCACTGCTAACAATGCCCAGTAGCTCAGGAATTAAAACATTAATATTAGGCATCTCTTATTTTTCTTTAAGTCCTTTAGCATTCTCCACCCTAGGGATGTCCCCTGACTTCCACCTTTTCTCACCTCACCCTGCTTGCCATGTCTCCCTGTTCTCCATTTCTTTGGGGTTTCCCTCAGCTCTCTAGATCCCCTCTCTTTTTCATCTTCAGAGAAGTTTGGGCTCTCTGTGCTTCCCTTGTCCTCCTGGTTTGTCTTGCACCCTAACTTTTCACCATTAAAATACCCAGCCTGATGTTTTGCTAAATGAAAACCTGTTTACTTAGAGTTTATCTGTTCCCAGCTAGAACAATACATCCCACTCTGCCTCCTTCACATACACAGCCCAACTCTCCCCACCCTGCCCTGTGCCAGCCTGCCGTTGATTTCCTCATCATCAGATTCAATCCACCATGGATAGAAAATATTTTCTTAAAGCTGTATCTAAATGAAACATGTGCAGATACTTCTTTGTTCATTATTTCTTAAACAGTATAGCATAACTAGGATATTTTATATAAGAGAATTAAGCATTTATGAGTTTTGATTTCATATGGGATCCAGGAATCAATCTCCCACAGATACTGATGACCATAAAACATCATCTCAGCTCTCAATAAATATAGGGTCTAGTACTAAGGTTAAAAACCGAATCAAAGGCTGGGTGTGGTAGCTCATGCTTGTAATCCTAGTACTAGGGAGGCTGAGACAGGAGGATTGAGGTTCTCAGGCAGCTTTAGCTACTTAATGAGGCCCTTTGCAACTCAGTGACTCCTTGTTTCAAAATAAAGAATAAAAAATAGGGTTGGGGGAGTAGCTTGGAGGCAGAATGTCCCTGGGTTCCATCCCTAGCACTGCAAAAAAGAAAAAGAAACAAAAATGAAAATCCAATAAATGTGGTCAAGAAATTCCAACAGAGAGTTCTAGGCGCTAAAAGAGGAATATTTACAAGATTTGGTAGAGGAATAAAAGAGGAAATGATCTAATCTGCTTATACTTGGACTAGTAACAGTAATATAATGGTTTGGCACTTTTTGTGCCATGAAGCCTTTTATATGCAGAGTTTGGTGGAAGAACTCTTGAATGATGAGTACTCAATACATGTGGGCAGTCGTTACCTTCTCCAAATGCTGGTAGGTGGGTAGTACTTTCCATATTTTACTAAAGAGAAAGTCAAGTGGGAAAAGCTAAGTAACTTATTCTGTTGGAGCCAGGATTGCAACCCAGGCTAGAGTTCAAAAGTCACACTTATTTTGTTTTTTGGCACTGAGATTGAACCCCAAGAGTATTCTACCTCTCAGCTACACCCCTACCCAGCCCTATTTTATTTTTTATTTAGGAAGAGGATCTTGCTAGATTGCTGAGAGCTTCACTGAGTTGCTGAGGCTGACCTTGAACTTGTCATCCTCCTGTCTCAGCCTCCCACATATTGGGATTACAGACATGTGCCACCACATTTGACTCCAACGTTCATACTCTTGACAGATGATCAGGTGGGTCTTCTTGTCTTCCTTAACTCACACAGCTTTAGCTCTCTGATACCCAGAGTTTTACCAGCCTTCCCCAACCTGGAGATTTAAGTGACTTCTCTGCCACATTGTACCCCTAAAGACAATGTCTCAACACCCTACCTTCTGAGACCAGACACTATGGTTTGTTTCTATTAAGTCAAATGATATGAAACTGCCAATACTTGACCTTTTTAGACTTATGAAATCAGAAATTTCATGTGGTTCAACTCAATACAAGGCATCAGATTAATCGTGACTACTCCAGCTCCCTCAGCTCTTTTTTTCTGTGAGAACCAGGACTTTCTGACAATTCTAATTTTTCCTGCTAGAATAGTTAGAATAAGAGGGAAAAGAGACAGAGCCTCTTGATTTCTTTCAATGAGCCAAGCCCAGTGACTCAGTGTGAAATAACTGTGAAGCCCCCTCTCAGTGTCGTCTCAGGGTTGGTAGCCCTTAAAGGATGGCTGTGTCATCTAGTAAGTCCCTTAATACAAGGTTCTTAAGCCGGGCATGGTGGCACACGCTTGTAATCTCAGCATTTGGGAGGCTGAGACCAGAGGATCGAGGTTCGCAGACAATCTCAGTACTTAGTGAGGCCCTCCGCAACTTATTGAGACCCTGTTTCAAAATAAAAGAATAAAAAAAATGAGACAGGGGGTGTAGCTTGGAGGTCAAATGCCTCTGGGTTCCATCTCTAGACCCATAAAAAAAATACAAGGTTTTCTCCTCATCCCTATCCTCTTCTTAAAGTCATGACACACCACATTTAAATTCAAAGATGCTTCAAGAACTCTGAATTGTTTTGTTTTAAACCAAGAAGCCTAAAACCTCCTGAGGTCAACATGAAAGACAGAGTTTCCTGAGAGATTAGGGATGATTGTGAGGGAAAATGAAATTTTTTGCCTATGCAAAACTTTCCACATGTGAACCATAAATTTCCACATCCTGCTTTGGGCTGGAGTTGGACTTCTCCCGAGTTGGTCTTTGTGGCCACTGCTATGTGATGGTGCCTAACTCATACCTACACTCTCCTGGTGGCCCCCATGTTGCTCTGCTTTGCAGAACATTCAGGTATATCCAGAATAGTCCTAACTACATCCTAGGCATCCTGGGCATGTTCCTAGTATGCTCTGTGGCAGAGGAACCTGGCATGCAAGGACTCTGATATTGCAGTTTAATGCAAATTACCATCTTGCTATTCACCAGGTCTCCTTGAACTGCTGCCGCCTCACTTAGAAATCCCTGTGCATGCACTGGCCCTTTACGCCTTCTTTCCTGTAGTGATGGTATAGAGCTCCTCTGCCAACAGATACGGCCACCTTCTTCACTTTGGAACCCATTCTCTCAAACCTCTCGAGGGACCTCGCTCCATAAGTTACTTCCTCATCTCCATTCCTTTAGCTTCTGCCTTGGCACCATCTTCATCTCATTAGAATTTAAACGCATTTGAGGTGGTACACACCAGCAATCCCAGTACTGGGGAGGCTGAGACAGATGGATCACAGGTTGGAGGCCAGGCTTAGCAACCTAGCCAGATCCTTAGCATCTTAGCGGGACACTGTTTCAAAATAATAAGGGTTAGATGTGTTGTTTAGAAATAGAATACCCACGAGTTCAACCCCTTGTCCCCCTAAAAATAAATTATAAATAAGTGAAAAAATAAAAGAACTTAAACACGTTCAATTATTCTAACTTCTTTTAACAAAACCAAACTGAAAATTCTTGATCACCATTTCCCCTCCTCGCCTTCTCAATCAATCTTCTTAAATAGGGTGGTTTTACATAATATCTCCAACCCTCTCCTTCACAACTTTTTACTGATGGTGAACTGGCTTCTGTCCCTGCGTCAGGATAGAAATTGCCCTTGGCAGGTCAATAGTGGCCTCTTTGTTGCTAAAATAAAAGACACTTTTCCTTGACCTCTATGAAATAACTGGCATTGTTCATTATATGTACCTTTTAACTTACCTTTAGACATACCTTTTTTAACTTATGAAATGCTATACTATCCTGCTTTTGTCCCACCTTCATAAGCCTTTATTTCTTTGCTCACTTCTTAAATGCTGGCTGCTTTTGGTGGTCTAGCCTAGATTGCCTCTACTCTCACTCTACATTCTTTCCAGGCGTTAACCATACATCCTGTGGCATTCACGACCACTGCTACGTGATGGTACCTAACTCCTACATCTCAGAAGTGTTTTTGGACCATCAGCCTATTTTCTCAGGCACCTGCGAGACATCTCCTTTTGACTAATCCTGTGCCTCTCAACATGTTTGCACTCAAGTCAGAATTTTTCCTACTCCAGCCACTCAGGCCTTCACCTGTAGCAGCAGCAGCTACTGGCTGTCCAAACCAGACACCTGGGAGGGACCCTTGACTCTTTTCTTTTGTACTTCCTATAACCAATCAGTCCTCAAGTCCTATAATTCTGTCTCCGAATCTCCATTAAATCTATTTTTCTACATACCCACCACATCCTCACTAACTGACCTCAGTCTTTTAGTCATGTTTATTCCTCATGATGGAAGAAACATGATCTTTCTCTTCAATGGCTCCTCAGTACATTTGGGATAAAGTCGTAAACTTCTGAACTTGGCTCTATAGCCATCCATCAACTTTTACTTTCTAAAATTAAACTGCCTATATTCAAATTTGTTTTGAGTTTACTAGGATGTGGGACTTTAGGAAGGCACTTAATATCTCCAGAACTCAATTTTTTTTCATATATTAAATGTGAATAACAAGCCAGGCATGGTGTCACAAGTCTGTAATTTCAGTACTTGGGAGGCCAAGATGGGGATCACTACTCAAGGACATCTTCAGCAACCTAGGGAGAATCTCAGCAATTTGGAGATCCTGTTTCAAAATAAAATAACAAAATAGGGCTGGGGATATAGCTCGGAGGTCGAATGCCCCTGGGTTCATTCCCTAGTAAATAAATAAATACATACATACCTATGAATTACAATATTTCCTATAAAATTATAGTATGTATTAAGATTATATATATAGCATGCATTTCTATAAGTAGTAAGTATGATATAAATGTTAGCTATCATTGTCAGATCATCATCACCACCACCAACATTACCTTTGGGTCATCTATGTTCTAATAAAGCAGATTGTCTGGAACATGAGATCAATAGGCATTCCAAATGTTGATTTTGAAGACTTGAGCAGTATTTGACAGTTGGTCAAGGATATTGGAAATTTACCAGGAAGGACTGAAAACACAGGTTGAGTATACCTTATCTGAAATACTTGGGACCAGGGTGTTTTCTTTTAATTTTAGAATATTTGCTCCATATACAATGAGATATCTTGGGGATGAAGCTCAAGTCAAAATACAAAATTTATGTATGTTTCATATATGTGTATAATATATGTATGCATACATATATACATAAATATCCTTATATATACATATATATTTTTTTTATCCTGAAACTAATTTTATGCAGTATTTTAGTGAATCTGCATTTCATCTGTGATCTGTCACATGAGGTCATGTACAGAATTTGTTTCACTATGGCATCATGTTGCTGCTCAAAAATTTGGATTTTAGAGCATTTCAAATTTTAAATTTGGGATCCTCAACCTATATAATTGGATAGCTTCAAATTAGACCACAACTATCTAATGGGAAAATAACACAGCTTGTTAATTGGGAGTGTTTCATAGGAATTGCCATATAACAGGGTTAATATTTTCAGGGAAAGAGAATAGCTTAGCTAGGCATGTTTGAAATTTATGCCTGGGAGCTGCCAAAAAATAAAACATTTAAATTGACTTGATTAAATTTATAGTAATATGAAAAGCATGGATTAGATATTAAATAATGTTTTGAATTCTTTCTGAGTGGAAATATGCAAACATTTTGTTATGTTATTAATCATTATAAAATCTCATGTATCGGTCATTTCTGTTACTTTACTTTTATAGATAAGACAGCTATGGCTTACAAATGTTAACATGATCAGAATTGTCTATCTTGTAAGAGGCAAGTTTAGTATTTAAATTCAAGTCAGGTAACCTCTAGAATCTTATTTTTTTATTTTTAAATTTTATTTTAACTGATAAGTACAGATATATATTAATGAGGTACCACATATATGTGTTCCAATATATGTGTATATTACATAATGTTTAAGTCAGGTTGAACAAGGCAGGAATTGGGTTAGGACTAATTGGGTGATGTATGCATGTATGGCTCCACCATCTTGTATCCCATTAAGATTTATGACTATAATGCACAAAAAAATCAGGTTATATCAACTTCCTCCAATTTGCCATTTCTGTATGCAAGAACTTTCCAAATCCTTTCCTCAAGCTCTTTGAACTGTACAGTACATTATGGTTGTGTATAGTTCCCCTACTTTCTACTAGCACACCAGAACTTCATACTCGTAACTGCAAACATGTTTTTTCTTGATGACTATCATGAATTCCACCTCATACTCTTACACTGTGGCTTTGTAGAAGATTATTTCAAGTGCATGATATTACTGATGATCTTAAGACCTTATCACTATCAGCCTCAGGCAGATACTCCAGGAAAGACAAGGGGCAAGAACATTTCAAGATGAAGAGATGCCTTCAAGGATTGGAGTTTAATTCTGATCATTTTTATTCATGAGCTATTAAGTTTTATTTATTTACTTTTAATTTTTATTGGTGCATTGTATTTCTATATCTTAATGGGATACAAGATGGGGGAGACATACATGCACACATGACCCAATTAGCCCTTACCCAATTCCCACCCCATTGCCTCCCCCTCCTTCCTTCTCGTTTTTGGCTTAGTGATTGATATTGATATGTTTGTTAAAGTACATCATGTGCATTAGAGATTTTCCCTCTTCCCCCCTATTATTTCAAGTCAGAACTTGCAATACAAGATTCGAGGAAAGATATTCCTAATGCTTTCTTGTTCCAGGAATAATCTGCAAAAATTCTTGATGAACAAGAAAACTGTGGCCAGTTTCTTATCCAACCTCTCTACAGAGTTGAGGGCCTGAGAGACTGAAGGAGATGCAGGATTAGTTTACAAAAAGTGGATCTTCTATATTTTTTGTATAAAAGAGTTCATAGTTCATTTATTCTCTTCAGTAGAACTAATAAAATCAGCAGAGGTACCATACAGTCTTCAAAGAACAGTTTAAATTAGGAAAAACTATTTGGCACAACCCGATGTGTCTGGAGCCTGCGTATTAATTTTGAGATTTGGACGTGTTATTTCTCTCTGTGTTTCTTTTCTCCTCCTTTTATTTTTACTTTTCTATTGTTGATCAGTTGTCTACCCTTCATCAGGCATTTTGCTAAGTATTTTATCTACATTATTTCACTTAGTTTCTACACAAGCCTATGAGAGACATGTGACTGTTATGTTCAGCTGACAAAGAAAGAACTTAAAAAGGTTAAATAACTTGCCCCAGGTGAAGTAGAGGAAAAGATGGATCCAGAACTCAACCCTAAATCTCTTTTGCTATAGCCCTTGGCCTTTCAACCATCAAATCATACTGCTTCCTCATTACCCTCCTTCTGTTCTTTGCCTCAGGGACAGGATGAGAACTTCAGTCAACGTTGTGGGTGACTCCTTTGGGGCTGGGATTGTCTATCACCTCTCCAAGTCTGAGCTGGATACCATCGACTCCCAACACCGAGTGCACGAAGACATCGAAATGACCAAGACTCAGTCCATTTACGATGACATGAAGAACCATAGGGAAAGCAACTCTAATCAATGTGTCTATGCTGCACACAACTCTGTCATAGTAGACGAGTGCAAGGTACCTTTCCCATTCCTGGATATCGAGACCTGTATATAGTAGTGCATGCTCGACTTCTTACAAAAACAAACACAAAGCCCTGCATCCATTATCATCACTTTCATTTTAAGAAAAATAACCATGTAACCCCAGCTTCTATGAGTCCCAGTTCATCTAACGCTATGTCTAACATGGCAGGAAATCAAGTCTAATGCTAAAAGAACCAATCTGCTGCTTGTTTTGTATGTGTGATGTGGAACGACAGTTCTGACACCTGTATCCACCCACTTCACTAATATGGTTGCTTTTCTTGACCATTTTGACCAATAATTTTGGGGTGTTAGAGCTTTTCTGGCTTGCAAATATTCTATTTATCAAATGAAACACCAAGAAAATACCATTTGATTTAAATATCATGAGTTTTCTTCCTTGCTGTATATCATATATTGACAAAAAATGTGCCCACATAGCTTTGCTCAGCTACCTTTCTCTTAATTATTTTTGCGGGAAAAGAAACTTTTACCCCCAAAGTGAGGAAGCACTTTTAAGTAAAGAATAACTATCCTTCAAAACAGTTATCCAGAGAAGTCTTTTGAAAAACAGTGGATCTCACAGTCTGTCTGGCAACGCCGTCTTTTCTGCAGCATGAATGTTCTGGGTTCTCCTCCAAGCTGTTGGGTGACAAGTCTTCAAGCCTGATGGGTTCTGTCTAGCCTTCTTTGTAACTAACCTGACTTTGTTAGAGTATTGTGACCAGAGTAAAGCAAACTTGGGAAAACCCCGGCAGTGAGCAGAGTCAATTTGGAATTGGTTTGCTAAAATGATTTCATGTAGCAACCTGGCAGTCTGGACCCAGTATAGACCTCTAGTACCTTTTTGACTCCTGTTGATAAGATCACAATTAATTTCTAATTTCTTCCTGTTCATCTGGGTCATTCTAAATATGTGCCATGATGTCTGCCCAAGAACTAAAGGTGTTGACACAGAAGCAATTCTCTTTACAGGACTGTATCATGGTTCTGGAATTCTAGCGGGCCATCCACAGTCTTTTGTTTTTCTCTTCTATATCAGATTCATGTGTGGGTGAGCCAGGGATCTCATACACATTAGGAAGGGCCTTCTATCAAAAGGCAATTTTACAAATTAATTGACTCAACCAAAATTATTATGTTTTTAAGAATATATGTAGCCAAAAGACATAATCTTTTCTCTTAGAACGTTAATGTTTTTCACATCTGAGTGAACTGATAAATTATTTGCCATCAAAAAGTTAATCTGAACCAACAAGGACCAACATTCTCATGGAATGGCTCTATACTATATTTAACAAGTATTTATTGTATGCTTTGTAAGGTTTAGTTGAATGTCTCCACCACATTTCAGTGACATCTATATTTTTATCATTCAACAAGTCTTTATTGACAAAGTCCTTTGTTAGGCACTGAAAGTCAGCCAAAAGAATGTGCAGGTTTTTTTTCTCTGTGGTACTGGGGTTCCTGGAAGCCCTTCTACCTCCAGGCTACACTCCCAGACCTACTTTTACATTTTTATTTGGAAAAAGGGTCTTCTAAGCCAGCGCGCGCGGCTGGCTTCGAACCTGCGCGATCCTCCTGTCTCTGCCTCCCAAGCGCGGGGATTACAAGCGTGTGCCACTACGCCTGGCAGAATGTGCAGTGTTTTTAAGGAGATAAGACTTGACACACTAGGAAACATAGTAGAAGACACCATGAAATCACCATAAGTGATTTTCATTTTACATTTGCAAGTAAGAAAAATCTTAGTGGTTAAATACCTATGATGCAGCTCTTTTGGAACTTCTTAAAAAGTTTCTTAATATTGTCAAGAATGTGTTTTCAAAAAGATTGTATACAGGCCTTGGTGGGGATGTCTTCATGTTTCAGATTTCCTGGATTTTTATTTTCAAAGAAAGTCATTGGGAGCCAGGAGTGGTGGCGCACGCTTGTAATTCCAGCATTCGGGAGGCTGAGACTGGAGGATCGCAGTTCACGAACAGCCTCAGCTGCTTAGTGAGGCCCTCCACAACTCAGTGAGACCTTCTTTCAAAATAAAGCAAAATAAAGAATAAAAAACAGGGCAAGGGGTGTAGCTTGGAGGTCAAATGCCCCGGGGTTTCATCTCCAGACCCCCCAAAAAAAGACATTGGGAGAAATTTGCTTTACTTTTTTTTTTTTTTTGGTGGTACTGGGGTTCCTGGAAGCCCTTCTACCTCCGGGCTACACTCCCAGACCTATTTTATATTTTTGAAACAGGGTCTCTTACGCCAGCGCGGCTGGCTTCGAACCTGCGCCATCCTCCTGTCTCCGCCTCCCAAGCGCGGGGATTACAAGCGTGCGCCACCACGCCCGGCTTGCTTTACTTTTTTAAGCAAAACATTTTGAACTCTAAAGTTTTAGGAATTATATCCATCACAAGGAAGTAAGCTTGTGAGGGATAAAAACTTGTCCCCATTTTTCAATACCGTGTCCCAGCTCCTAAAACAATGTCTGGCATGATATAGGTACCCAATAAATATTTTTATGAATGCATCCTTTTAGCTTCTTGATTTCATGGTATCTTCCACAC
Source organism: Muscardinus avellanarius (assembly GCF_963383645.1). Taxonomy (NCBI): domain Eukaryota; kingdom Metazoa; phylum Chordata; class Mammalia; order Rodentia; family Gliridae; genus Muscardinus; species Muscardinus avellanarius. Next base: position 208,975,810 of record NC_137786.1, on the reverse strand, counting down.
AACTTTTTTTTTTTTTTTGCTGGAAAATTTCATAAAACAGTTGTTCAATCTCCTTATAAAATGGACTACCCAACTAACCCCACTTGCAGATGCATTTGTTAATCAGAGTTCAGGTAGCCACTGATGAAACTGAGAAGATCATGAAGAGGATTAAAAACAGTGTCACGGCTACTTCAGCTGCTTGCATTTGGAATGAAGTAACTGGGTTTAGCTTACTGAAGGTGAGGTGGTCCTCAGCCTCTAATGAGGGAGACAAGTTGTTCACTCTAGGTCAGTTACGTTGAATATACACCTCTTTTTATAACATCTAGGCCACATTTATTCATTCATTTGGAATTTTTTCTAGTCACTTCTCAGTATTCCTCATTCTCAGTTTAAAAAACAACTTGAAAGGTGTTGCTGCTTCCTGCCAATGCCTCCCCTTTGGCTTTTTTTATTTATTACCCAGGTGATTGGGCCAGAAAGAGGTAGATTGGATTGGGGAGTAGAGTTCCAGCTTTCTTTAATACAGCCAGGAAAGGAAATGCCAGAAAAACTCCTTTCCCAGTTACTTTTGAAACATAGGCCCCAGTATTAACAAACAAACAAAAAACAACAACAAAAAGAAACACTTACCCCAAGTGCTGTCAGATTCTTCCAAAGGCATCACATTGTGATTGATAATTTTGCACTGCTATTGATCTGGTCCATCACTGAGAGCCAAATAAGGACATTCAAGGTCACAGTCAACAGCCAAAATCCTCCAGACAGACAGTCTGTCCCTGGCAGTCTTTTTTGACTGTTCACTGAAGGGGAAACCAATTTGCTGAAGCTCTGGTCAAAACTTTAACCACTTCAAGCATTGTTATATATCATGTTGGTCTATTTTTAATTCTTGACTGGCAATAGTAGTTTGAAAATATGCAAGAGCTTTTTAATTTTAATTGGAATAACTGCATGTAGAGCAGCCATTGCTAGTTGCATGAACTTTCTAAAAAGTGGTGGGGGTAGCTAATGGGGACGAGAGAGATGCGTGTTTTGCTTTCCATTTGCTTGGTTTGTGAAGGGCACTTGGCTCTGTTCCTAGCGTGTGGTGTCTCATGATGCATGCATTTCACTTCCACTTGGGTAAGAAAAAGGTCAGATTTCTTTCAAACATTGCTGCATTTGTCATGTCTCCATATTCTAATGCTTCCATAAATCCAGTCTCTCCATTATGTGGAATATCAGTCGTGGGTTTAAGTTTGCACATGACGTTGAGGACAGACAGACAGAAGGTAAGCTAGGAAAACTACTTAGAAGTGGAGGAGAAAACCTCCAATTCTGTGGAAGGGTTCAGTTTGTTTTGAGCCAGGGAAGAATAATATAGACAGTCTGGAATTAAATTTGGTTAATTCAATGTCTGCATTGAAATAGTTTGAATTATTTCATCACTGATTTCAGGCTTTTACTCCTTCTCACCTTTAAAAAAATTTTAAAGTTAAGATTGCTTATTTGAGACAGCCACATCATTGTGATTCTGATTTTATAGCTGAATAGAGACTAAGGGGTTAGCTCAATGATAGGTCACTTGCCTAGCATGTGCAAGGCCATCAATTTAATCCCCAGCATGGAACAAAACAAAACAAATGGAATGAAATGTATGAAGTTCACCTGGCTTCATTGCAACTGAACCCTTGACATGCATGAGTAGAACTAGCTACCTAGTTCTGGGTTGTTTTTATCTATGGTTGTATGGAGTAGCACATAGCACTCACTATATTATAAACACTGTGTTATTGTGTGATGGTCTATAGATAGTGAGATACCCTAAAACTATGAAAGTGTTCATCCTACATTGCAAAGCATCTGTAGTCCCCAAATACCCTCAAGGCATATGCAAATCTGTTCATTCAGAAGTTGAATACCAAGACTGGTTCAAAGTTAGTTCGCAAGTTAATTCAAAGTTAATTCACAAGTTGAATACCAAGACTGGTTCAAAGTTTGCAAGAAATTCCACTGAAAATGCATATTTAAGTCATATATTTTAACCTTGGATCTAGTGCTTCTCCACATAACCCAAGGTTGTTTTTTTTTTTTTTTCTGCTTCCTGGTCTGTAAGCTGGATGTTGATGATAATTATTTTCAGGTAACTCTGGCAGCCAACGGAAAGTCAGCTGACTGCAGTGTTGAGGAAGAGCCCTGGAAACGTGAAAAATAAGGACATGACTCTCAGCAAATTCTTGAATAAACTCCCCAGCGTATATTATGGTAAAAGATGATATAAACAAGCTTTCTTTAAAAAGAAAAAAAATGCATATACTTCTATGTTTACTTAATCTGTTAGCTGAGGCTTAGAGGAGCTGTTGTGAGTCTGTGATGTCAGGCAGGGTGCTGCGTCTTTGCCAAATAACGCTTCATAACCGTCTAATTTTCTCACTTGTATTATGGTTCGGATGGATGCTGCTGGAGAAATCACTTTGAAGACATGTTCTTCCCAGCTTCCTTTTTATCTCGAGATGTAGAGCTGTGGATGCTTTTCTCCCAGGGGATGTGACAAAAGCAGTGTGGTACACTCCAGGGACTTGGGACAATGAACATACATGCGGCATGTTATTCCTTAAAGTGTTCATATCTTGCCTTCTTACGCACAGAGATCCTGTTAGAATCCTCTAGAATGACTCTCCTCCAGTGTCCTGTAGAGTGAGCACATGTACTGACTAAAAACAAGCGTGTGGCTTAGGGGACTCTGACAACTTTTGTGTACTCTTTATGTTAAATGTTTCAAAGTGAGTTTTAGTGGGAGCCATGCTCTAATCGCAGCTGATCACAGAACCCACCGCACCTCTGCCTACTCTAGATAGTGTGTTGGAATAATGGTTGAGATTTCAAAATATGTGTCATAATTTTCTCTAAATTTGATGATGGATTAGGAAGTGTTTTACATATAACCACTGTATATATTGGCAAAATTAAGGGAGCACAGTTGAGATAAATTTTAACCAGATTTATATATTCAAATTTATTATATTTGGGTTGCACTCATCTGACACTGTGAAATCAAGTGAGACTGTTTGATCTATGTCTTATTTTCTTTGTTTCATCTATAAGGTTCTCATTTGGTCTTCTAACCAAAAAAAAAAAAAAGTATTTTCAATCCCCAAATTGTTTTCATCAAATTTTCCACCTAGCTGGCCTGATATTTTATTTTCCTTAGGCATGGAGGGTGCTCATGTTGGATTGCCTCTCTCTTCTCATACCATATCTTGATTGATCTATTAGATCAATGTAGAAAGCTTGTTATATCAAAGCACATAAATACAATTACAGGACACAGGTGGAAGCAGAGCCAGTCTTCCTCCTCAGTGGGAAAAGAACACAAAATGGACATCCATGCAAAATCCCGCCCAATTGACATCCCTATGACAGAGTCCAGGCAGCCTCAAACCATGAACTGGGAACAAAGGATGGCTCCGCACAACTTCCCAGATGGAATCCTTTTCAAGGCTGTGAAAGTTTGAAGGAATAAATAATATAATTGGCATAGCACAGTGCCTTGCTTGTGGTAGGAAGCCAACAAATCCTTAATGATTGATTGGTTATACAAGCTAAATTTTTTAATATCGCTACTATAATTTTTTATCAAATAAGCCACAGTATTTTTCTAAGGTTTCTGGATTTGGGAGTTAGCTGGGGATTCGAATCGTTGAAAAATAAAGCACATTCAGATTTAGGGAGTAAACTTGATCCATAGGTGGGAGTGGGGTGTGTCATCTAAGACCAGCAGAGGGTTGTGGTGATGTAGTTACAGAACCCAGGTTCTTGAGGAGAGGGTGTTTGGGGACATCACCTGCCCTTTATTACCTATTTCTTGTGACTTCTCTCTTCCAAAACAGAAAGCTTTGGAATATATACAAAACACATAAGATTCCAGTTGTTCTGTCTGTTAAAACCCTAGCTATCTTTGAACAGGGCCCACTGTTGAACAGTATTAAGCAGATTTTTGAAAAACAACATTGTTCTTTGTTTTCTTTAAAGGGACAGTTAATGGGGTGGCCAAAGATATGCTCCAATGCAGTAGTGCAAAATGCTTTTTTCTGCAATAGATGTGTGGGTCCAGGGCACAGTGGCTGGGCTGAGCTATGAAATTGTCCAGGATTCTCTTTAGGTGATGCTCCCAAGAGCTTTCTTTACAGCAAGTAAAAGGATCTAGGCAAGGCATCTAGGAGCTTGTTGTTTTGTTTTGTTTTACTTTGTTTTGCTAGAAGGTCAGCTTAGCACTTGTACACAACAGCAGATTTCTCAAAGGAGTAGTTACAGGAGTGGCTTCTCAGGACTCTGCCTGGACATCTTTCTGGTTTCTCTTGTCCTCAGCTTCTTTTCTAGTTATCCTATAAATATATTAGGGGATAGTGTGTTCAGAAGAAACAAGGTGTACAGCTTCATAAAGCAGGTTTCTCTGGTTTGAGACTATATGCAGTGTGTCATAAGAATATACTTAGGAAATCACAGTGAATGGAAAGTCCATAAATTATATTAAAAGTAAATAGTTTATCAAATTCAAGATGAGCCTGAATATCCTGGTTGTACATGAAGCTGACACATGACGATGTGCTGTGGGGTGTTAGGCCTCATGCATCCTTCCCATGTCATGCCCAGTGAGGAGTCTCCTGCCCAGAATATGTGCCATAAACAGAAAAAATGGACCCAGAATATACCTCTAATAGCCTTTATCTAAATGAGATAACCTGTCAATTACATGAATAGATTTATCTTAATAGGCCCATCATAGATATGAATGCATATAATAGTTTGTTAATATTTGATTATGCATAAATGATATTTATCTCTATATAGATACAGCAAGTCAGGTAAATCAAGGAGGCTTGCAAGTCAGGGCTTTGGCAACACCATTTTGTTACAGATTCATTTACTCTTTGTAGGAATCAGAATCATTTCAGGAGAAAATTCACTAAGTAGATTTTAACCCTTTCCTTTCTCTCTTGGAAACCCAATAAGAATCATCATTTATTTATTTATTAAAATCCATCAAATTCAAACCAATCAGTGAGAAGAATGGCTTATCTTTTAGGGTAATGTTTTACTCTAAAAGTTTTAAAGATGTGCCTCACCTCATGCAAAAGGCATCATAGAATCGAGACAGCCATCTAGATCTAAGTACCCAGTTCCTCAGTGAAGGACTTTGGGTGACTTTAGGACTTTAGGTAGCTATAAGATCATATTTTTTTCAAATAATAGTTCTATAGGTGCATTGTAGTGACATATCATAGTGAGGTTCAAAGTGATAAATACAGATTCCATTTTTTACTTCCTGTTGGATATAGAAACAGTCTGTGGTATTGCTGCCTGCAGATGTTACCATGCCCTGCAAAAGACAAATATTTATTTCTCTTCTCTAACCACTAGTCAGTCTGGATATTTATGAATGCTAAAAGAAAGAGTGCCAAATGCCTACCTCCTGGATTTAGACTGGTGGAAGCTAAGAAATGCTTAGGAGAAATTCAGTTCATAGGGAGATTCCTGGTAGATGATGCCAGGAATCCCAGTGACCAAATAACTAGGCCTCAGATCATTTCCACTCATGTGGAAAGAAATGTGTCATTTGCAAGTAAAGAGGTCTTTTCAGAACTGAGTGATTGAGAAACTTATCTAACAGGTCCCCAAAAGGAAACCCAGTTTTGTCATGTTTTTGCAAATACCACACTCCCTTTTGCTCTCAATAGCAAATTTTTACTTGTCAGAATTAAGGCTTCTGCCTACACAACATTTTCCCCATGAAATATAGCAATAAATCCAAGTAGGTATGTACATGCTCAGAAGTAATTCTCCAAGGTCTTGACTTGAAAAACAAGTCTCAGCAGCTCTTGCCTGGTTTGATGACTTACAGCCCAGCCGGTGACACCACAGCGGAGATGGATCTTCCCACTTATCTGTTCCCAGGTGTCTCGTGGCTGATGTTGGTTGGCGTATTCTCCAACTGCTCTCATTCCAGGCAAAGAAAAAGGACCAAATGAAGTGTTCAGGTTTTGTCAATAAGGACGCTAGAGGTCTGGGGGCATGTGAAGATTAAGTTAAAGCAGAGTCTGAAGTGAGTGTTTTATACATCTAGTGGTCAGAAAAGATGGATGGTCTCAGTCATTGTAGTAGATTCTGGCTAAACTTAGAAGAAAGGTCACTGTGTGCCAACCAGGAAGGTGGCACTAGAGGTAGAATGTGTCTTCCTTGGGTGGAAAGAGTTCATGGATTGACAGGAAACACTAGCTTATCTTTGTCCCTTAGAACAAAAACAAAAACCAAAACTACAAACCCAGATCTCCACTCTTTCTTCTCCTTTCCATTTATTCCACTGCTTACGAGATGACTTTGTAAATGACCAGATGGGGTAGTATGAGGGTTTGTTTTAGAATAGATAACCGGAAATCTAAATCAGACAGTACCTAATTCCATAGCACAACACTACTAATTCAGGCAGTGTCAGAGAGATGGTGAGAAACCACAGGGTTGGGTAGAAGAAATCACTGATTTAGACTCTGACCATTTTTAACCATGTGACTTGCACAAGCTACTTAATGTCCACGCTTCATTTTCTCCCATATGAAAAGTGAAGGGTTTGGATTAAATGATGAAAGTTTCTTTCATCCCTCCAGATCCATGTCTTACACGCTCTGCTTAGCTTTCTTCTTTCTTAAGAGGCTTACTACTCTAAAATACTGCTTGTTCATATTTTAAGTTAGAAGGACCTGAAATAATGAATAATTGACTGAGATTTTTCTTATCCCTTTTGGGAGAAAAAGAAATTCAAGCCTCTATTCATTTTATGTTTCACAACAAGCTTGGAAGGTGGCCAGGTTTATTTCTGGTTTGTTGTTTGGAGACACTGATAAACATCCTTTTATTAAAAGTCCCTGTTACCTACAGTCATGAAGGGCTGGGACCTGTCTGCAGCTCCAGCACTTTGCTTCACTCCTGCTGTGACTGCGGAGCCCTCTCCACATACTCCAGCCACATCATTTTCTCCAGGTAGTCCTAATTGCTGACCCAGTATGGGGATTTGGGAGCCTCTGGCAAATAAACCTGAACACTCATGAAATTTGGTGCAAGACTTACACAATCACAGCAACTGTCTGTAAATACCTTCCACCCTCCACATGCATGCATGTGCGCACGCGCGCGCACACACACACACACACACACACACACACACACTCACACACACGCATCCATTCACAGGTGGGCTGGGATGACTCTTTTCTCTGGAGAGGTGTACAGGGATATTTGATTGATTTCATCTGCAAATTTTCTATTTGGTTTGCTTTTATCGCGGGTACCACATCACAAGCAGAGAAGCTCTAACTTGCAAAAACTAAGTTATACTGACTGCTATTACCCTTTTCGGTGCCCGTGAGGTTTCAAATGGGTGAGATGCTGTGCATGGTCTGGAAGGTACATGTCATCGGCTGTGAACTTGGAACAGCCTCTTGCCCTTTCTGCTATTGTGATGGGCCACTGCTTGCATCCTTGCCCTTTGTCCAAACTTCAGCTAACTACAGAATAGAGTTTGCATTTCTTGTGTGGCAACCAGCTTTAATACCAGAGGAGAACCCAGCACTCCAGATTTGGTGGATTGAAAGGTACAATTAGGACTAAAAGAATTATTTTTCTGTTGATTGCCCTTTTTTCCATTAGTACATAAAGCCTGATGTAAGAGCATCAATATAAATAGTTTCTTAATTGACCCATTTAAGTGAGAGAAGCCCCTCATTTTCTGTTGCATTCACTGTAAGTAAAGTCCTGTATAATTACTAATCATTTTTTCTCTGTCCAGCCTGCTTCACTTCCAACCTCGAAGCCAAGTATCCATTTAGATGTTATTAAAAATCCTTCTGGTTGCTATGTAGGGATCTTTTGTGCTGAGAGTAAAACCTACTACTGGAAGAGACCTCACTATTTTGCAGAATCAGCCATAGACCTACACAATGTATACCAACAGGGCCCCAGTTCCTCTGGAGATGCCCACAATCCCTAGGTGAGTGCTGGAACCTAACAACCAACTGTTTTTCCTCGGCATCATCCCCTGAGGAGATGGGGATGATGCAGCCAGCGCAGCACCCGATACTTCTGGGACTGTTTCTTATGGCAACCATTTAGCCTGCCTGGAAATGGTCTGTCTGCTGCCTTTGGTAAGAGACAGATCTACTCACTAGCTGAGGATGTTGGTCCAGCACATCTCTGAGGTTTCTCCCTCACGGAGCAAATTCTCTGACATGTCTAATTGGCTGTCGGGTGTTTTCCTACTCCGTGAGAGTTACTTTCCTTTGTAGGAACTCATCCATGGGCATCTGATTCTTCTGCAAGTAATCTTAATTCCTTCTTTTCTTCCTTCCCCTGGAAAATATTAGCACTCTCTCTCCATTTTGCACATCACAGATTATCTGATTACTATAGAGATTTGTATATAAAAAGCTACTTTTTTGAGAATTTTTGTATATTCTTTTTCTATTTGTTTTTTACAGCTTGAGAAAAGAGCTGGCAAACTGTGAATCTAATTTTATCTTTACTGCCAGCAGATATATTTTGTCTTCCTGGTAAGAATCTCTGCTACCAGAGACAATTGATTGTTCTCTGATCAGTATTGCACCCCAAATCTACAAATTACTTCAGCCCAATCTTACATGCTTTCTTAAACAAATCCCCATGCTTCTTTGCTATTATTTATAAAAAGCATAAGAAAAATGTATTTATAGTCCTGGATAGTCTATGTTTAATATTAATTTAGCCTTTAATAATGTCATAGGTTTGTATCTATTCTTCAGAAGTCATAAAGAACTCAGTATAGACAAAATTGATCTATTTAGTATCTGTAATTTTGCAGACAGATATTTTCTTATGGTATTTTCTATATAACCACATATGTAGAATTTTAACTAATCAGAGCACAAGGTGTTTCTACAGCAATTTACAGCTATCAATTGTTTCCTAAGCATTTAGCCACATTTCAAAAATTTAATATCCCAGCCCTTAGTGATACAGTGAACAACTCCCCATCAAGAACAAGGAATTGCTTCAGTGCTTTAGGTGGTTAGGAGATGCATCTAGACAATTCATCTTTCTATCTCAAGGAATGGTGCTGGTTTTTAACCTTCAACACCAGGCCTTGTTTTTCCAGATGAACATTCTAATTTTGCTTTTTTTTTTTTTAAAGGTAAGGTGATAATAGAGGGATCATTTTTATATCAAAATCTCCCCTGCCTTCCTAAATGTTTTTGTGAAAATTGGCTTAGGAAACCTTTGAGCAGCAGACTAATACTAGGAAGGAAATAAGGGCATATCAATAGTAAATGTCACATTAGTATTTAAGTTGAGCATATATTTTTAAAGAAAAAATTAAAACAATTGTTTTAATACTGGCTGTATCACCGGGGGCTAGAGGTGGGAGTTCAGAGTCACATTGAAATTGTTCAGGAAAAGCCCAGGTAGATTTTGTCCTCAGGTGAATAACAAACTATATAACCTCCCCCAAAGGTAAATCAATAGCCACTGAAAAAAACTAGATGTCTTTCCTCTGCCAAACACACTTTCTGATGTGGTGGTAGGGCTAGTATTTTTACCATGTTTTAAAAAGTAGTCAGTTACATAGAAAGTATGCTAGTATGTATTTGAACCAGCTCCTCATAAAGCAAACAGATTAGATGTGCCCTCAACTGGCTAAGATTTGTATCTGTTTTCAAGCTATCTGTCCAAGCATGAAGTTCTTATGTGTACACACTGATACTTGGTTCACGCATGAAGAACAGTGCCTATGCACTTTGTGTAGATATAATGTAGGTATCTATGTGTAATTTCAGTGAAATGATATATAGATGTATCGTAATTTAATTTAAATGTTGTTTTTTGTTGTTCATCTAAATGCAATAGACGTGTCAATTGGTGTTTTGGAAGACCTTCTTTTTTCTCTTAGATACCTAGCAGTGAATCATTTCTTCTCCTTCTTAATGTGATTTGAGGATATATATGAGTGAAAAAAATATTCACGAATCCTTTGTACTCATAATCGTTTGAAGTCTGTGTGTCCAGCACCTCTGTAAATATGCAATTCAGAGCAGAGACAGATTGGATGTGTGTCCTGGCTCTCAGTGAAAGTTCATGTGTTGTCTGTCTAATTCATGGTGAATGCAACTGGGGAGCCTTTGATTATCTCAGCTTAGACAAGTTTAGCACAAGGACACTTATCTGTAGTCCTCTTTCATGTGGTGAAGGGGCTCAGAGAGACCAAAAACTGGTCTGCTCCTGTGCACATCAGCATTATGTCTTTAGAAAAGGATCATCCCCTCTGGTTGCCAAATACTCATGATTATGCTCATGACCTGAAGGTTCTAAAGAGCCTCATGCCCTTGGCTACTTGAGTTAGGGTACGGGAAACACATTTTCTGACTAGCTGCTATGCAGGTGAAACCCCATAAAAGCACGGTCCTGGCAGAAAACTGCACAGTTGTGGTAGCAAGATAGAGCACTAGAAGCACAGAACAGTCAATGCACAGCTTTCGGGGCTGCTGAGGGGCATCTGCTAAAGGACAGATCCCACATATGTGAAGGGAGTTTGACCTCCTCTACCCAGTATGCTCTGCGTGTATGTTTGGAGCGACTGAAGATGACATTAATGAATACAATTACCCACTTGCCTCCAAAAACACATATTCTGTCTCATTGCCACTAAATTCAATGCTATGCAGTCTGGAATTCTTGTAACCCCTCGCTCCTCCCCAAGGACAGAAAATAAACAATAATGTGCTGTCAGGAACACTGGGTGCCCCTCAGTTTTCTCAAGAAACTGAAGCCCAAGACCATGAGGGTGCAAAGCACGTTCATTCCCAGAAATTTCTTCAGAGGAGTGGAGTGAGGAGGCTGTGGTTGTTGGGCAATTTATTTTTCCTTGAAGAAATGTCTTCTTCAAATTCAAAATGAAAACCTTACAGAAAGAAAACTAGCCTCTAGGCAGGATTATCTCTGAAGACTCTTGTATACACAGAATGAAAGATAAGAATAACTTTTCCCTCTCATTTGCAATCCCCATTGGACTGAAGTCATGTGGCATAGAGTATCTATAGCACATGGTATTTAAACACTAATGAACACAAAAAAGATAAAACGTCAACTAATTTCTGGGTTGTCTCATATATGGTACTAGGAAATGCCTAGTTGGCATAGCACATCTTGGGTAGTTGAGGTCTTTCATTTTTGACTTTAGTTTTCTAAGCTTTCTGACAATGTGGACTGATTACTGTAACATTTCATGTGTAAAATAACTGGATATTCTTTATATGCTGGAAATAACCTGTGAATCCAATATTTCACTAAGTGTTTTAACTTTTGTGTATATATCTCTCATCAATAAAATGTGGATTCCAATTTCTCTGGGTTGTTGTCTCTTCTTTCATTCCCACTTTAGTCTATTCTTGGTTACATAGTAAGAATGGAGGTCTTTGTGGAGAAATTTATGGATTAGAGTTTGCAACATCCAAATGACTACTTTTCTAGGAAACACAGATATGTAGTGAAGGTACATCTAATGACCTAAAATTAGTGAATTGGAAAAAATGGCTTATAACTAGTGAACCAGCCAGCATGGGCAAGCCCCTGGTCTCGGGGCCTTAAAATTATTTATTTATTATTCATGTGACATATTCATCATCAGACAGCTGGAAGACTCTGCTCCATCCTGTCCTCATTTAAGGAGTATCTTAGTTCATTTTATATTGCTATAACAAAATATTCAAGACTGGATGTCTTATAAGGAAGAATGGTTTATTTTGGCTTATGGTTCTGGAGGCTAAAATATCCAAGTTTGGGTGTCTACATTCAGCAAAGACTTCAATTTGCATCATAATGTGGTAGAAGGCATTCCACAAAAGAAATGCATGTGAGTGACCAATCACATAGGATAGCCTTGCTACCATTCTCATGGTAACTAATCAAGTTATGAAAGACCTAATCTGTTCTCCAGAGATGCATTAATCCCTTCTGAGGGTTACTTCTCAAAGGCCTTATTACCTCCCAGTAGGCTCCCCTCTTAAAGGTTCTATCAACTCTCAACATTGCCACATTCGGGACCAAGCTTCCAGCACATGAACTTTTTACTTATCACTTTTTTGGGGGAGGTGGACACATTCAAACCGCAGGTTCTCTTTCCATATTTCAGGGCACCTCCTGCAGATGGTCTCGATTAGTTGAATTGTTTTAATTAGGGGAAGGGCAGGGGTGTATGACCAAATGTTTGATTTTAAGTAAGCAAAATACATATATGTAATATGTCATAAATATTTTCACCAATGACAATGACTTAAATTGTCAGTGAAAATGAACACTTCATTTGAACAGACACTTCTTTTTTCCCTTGGAGCCAAGTCTACATCACATCTACATTCAAACTATTACTAAAATCTTACAGAAACTATGTCCATCAGTACATTACCAGGCTGCTATTTTATTTTTAAGAAAGCAAAGAGCCACAAATTAGAGTTATGGTAAGCTTAACTCTAAGATGTATCTTAGTGTGGATAAATTTTGCTCAAAACCAGTCAGAGAGTCCCTTGTGTCAGCCAGTGAGACCCCTGACTCTCTTGGGTCACAGGTGTTAATTCCATCCATAGCCAGGGCCAGGTAAGTGTTGTTTTGTCACCACTGTGAGAAAAGATAGGAAGAAGATGAAGGGAAGAGGAAGAGAGAACAAAGAGGAAGGAGAGAGAATTTCAAGGTGGTCTGAGTTATCACACAGGAGTTCTGCTCTCTGCTCAGTCACTAAAGAGTCCTGAAAATTTGTCTGTGTTTCATTCTTATAAAACAATGCATGAGATGAATCCACTTATAAAGAAAGCAGGTTTATTTTAGCTCACAGTTTTAGAGGTTTCGGTCCATGGTCTGTTGGCCTTATTGCTTTTTGGGGCTGTGGATGAGAAAACTTATCACAGTGGGAAGTGTCTAACAGAGCAAAAAGCTGCTCACTTTATGGTTGGGACTTGAGGGAGACAAAGGAAGAGAGGAGTGACCTAAAACCTCTCACTAGGCCTCCTAAAGTCTACAACTCCCAGTAGCACCATGCTTCATGCTGCAGATCAAGCCCTCAACACAGGAGGGAGACATTCTGGATCCAAACTATAGCAGGGACTAAGTCCCTTTGGAAGTCATTTTGGCATGTATAAAACTAGGTCTTGGGAAAAGATAATTTCTAAGCTTCTGAACACTGAAATTTAAGTTCTCTCACCTAGGTAAGTCATCGCGACTACAGTTACATTTTATTTCTTAATATTATTACCTTAACATAATATCTTATACCCACAAAGAATATGTGCAACCTAGATCTAAGACATATTGCCACAAGTAATACAAGCCCACAGATCAATTACCCAGCACACAGCACAGAACACCCCTGGGCTCCTCCTATACACAGTTTTTGCTTAACTGTGTGTTTATCATTTTTCTTACTTTTAAAAAATAGTTTATCCACACATATGCATTTCTAAACAAGCCTTGTTTGTTTTCAGCCTTTATAAAAAGGAGGCCAGGCAGCATATAGTCTTTTTTGTGTGTGTGTGTGTGGTACTGGGGATGGAACCCAGGGCCATTCTCCCTCTGAGCTACAGCCCCAGCCCTATTTTATTTTTATTCTTTATTTTGAAACAGGATTTCACTGAGTTGCAAAGAGCTTTGCTAAGTAGCTGAGGCTGTCTGCGAACCACAGTCCTCCTGTTTCAGCCTCCTGAATGCTGGGATCACAAGCGTGCGCCACCACGCCCATCTAGCATGTAGTCCTTTTGAGCATGCTCCTTTTCCTATTGAATGTCATGTTTCTCAATCTCTCCATATTGCTCCCAATTGGTGAGTCTTATTCATTTTCGCTGCGATATGTAAAACACACCACACTTTATTCATTTTCCTGCCAATGAACTTTGACTCATTTCTAGCTGTTTCTATGTCAAACAAAGCTTCTATGAACATCCCTGACTCTGTTTCCTGTGTGTCCAACCTAGAAGGCATTGGTGCCTGTGTGCCTACATGTAATAATAATAAAATTATGTGTGTATGTGATTTAAAAGTTCCTTTTCAGACTACCCACCCATTTGGGGTTCTCAGTGGGCCTACACGTGGGTTGCCCAGAACACCTCTAGTAATCTCTACACTGCTGTTTTATGGATTTCATCTCTCCAATGGGAACACTGAAGCAAGGAAAAACAGTTCTATGAGGAAAGTTTAAGGCTAAAAACTGAGGCTTTCTTTGCTCAGGCTCACATAGTAAAGCCTTTGACTACATATGTTAGGGTAGCTAGGCAGGACCCACTTACTTTTTGGTGTCTTCTTTGAGAAATGACTTGTGAGGCCCAACAGGTCCGACTCAGTGTCAGAAAGCTTCTTGCTCTAGTGTGAAATGTCATTTGACAGAGAAAGTTACAGGAAGTAATATATATATATATATATATATATATATATATATATATATATATATATATATATACACACACACACACCTCTACCTACCCGAGATCTGCCAGTAGCCCCCTGGTATACTCCTGTCTTAATCAGTTCCAGCTGTAATAACAAAGCACCATAGACCATGTACTCTATAAACTACAGAAATTTGCTTCTCACAGATCTAGATGCTGAAAGTCTGGGCTCAGGGGAAGCATGGTATGGTTCTGGAAAGTCCCTCTTCTGGTTTGCAGACTGCTGTCTTTTTGCATCTCTACAAGACAGAAAGAGGGCAAGAGAGATCTCTGGGGTTGTTTTTGTTTTGTTTTGTTCTTTGTTGGTACTGAGGTTCCTGGAAGCCCTTCTACCTCCGGCCTACACTCCCAGACCTATTTTTATATTTATGTTTGGAAACAGGGTCTCTTAAGCCAAGCGAGACTGGCTTTGAACCTGCGCGATCCTCCTGTCTCGGGCTCCCAAGCGTGGGGATTACAAGCGTGCGCCACCACACCCGGCTCTGGGGTTCTTTTTATAAGAAAAATAAATTATTCTCCAGGACTCCATCCTTATAGCTTAATCATCTCCCCAAGGCCCCACATCCTCATACCATCAGTTTAAGGGTTAGGATTTTTTAATTCGATATTAGGGATTAAACCCAGGGGAATTCTACCTCTGAGCTACACCCCAAGCTCTATTTTTTATTCTTTATTTTGAAACATGGTCTCACTAAGCTGCAAGGGCTCTCACTAAGAAAGCTGTTCACAAACAGTGGTCCTCCTGTCTCAGCCTCCCAAATGCTGGGATTACAAGCATGTGCCACCACGCCCAGCAGGGTTAGGATTTTAACATGTAAATTTGGGGGGGGGGCACAGACATTCCATTATTACAATCTTGTTGACCCATGATGGAGGATTGTGGGACCAAAATGGACAATATCTCTGAAGAAGACCTGCTCTGTGTCTGCCACCTAAGGAGCTGCTGAACCTTGTGGCTACCTCCTTCCAGGCACAGTGACATAACAGGAAGCCAGGACTCTGCACATCAAAGAGCCACAGGTGAGGGAGGGTTCAGCCACTTCCAAGCAAGTATTCATGACGCGTTCATGAGGTTCTCTTCCCTGTCTCAGCCAGACAGGAAGGTGTGGGTGGAGATGTTGCCCACATATTTGACGTGGGTCACACAAGAATAGAAGATTGTGGAGTCCCTGGCAAAAACACAATTTTTTTTTCCTGGTAGTTTTGTTAGTGAACTCACACTCCCAATGAATTAGTGAGGAGCCATATTTAGTTTCCATCAAGTTCAGGAGTGCCAACTAGGTCCATGAAACTTGTTCAAAAGAAGTAGAAAAAGAATAAATCCATCCAATATAAATGTTGTTTTTACTCTCAAACATTTTAAAGCAGTGATTTTAAATTCGGATGAATTCCATAAAAATGAATGAATAAAACATGATTTCATTGTTCCCCTCCCCATCTCCATCCTTCCTTACTGAGTCAGAAGGAATAAGTGAGACCTCAAAATTTTTGTCCATTATTTAGGATAATTGGATTTTAACCTTCCAAATATTGTCTGGAAAAATCTAGCAGCTTCCAGTTAAGGAAAAAAAGGCAAATATAGAACTGCTGTCGTCTGCGCTACCCTCTTTTTGTTGCATGACCTGACTCTGTTGGAATTCTCCAACAGCTTCTGTTACCTCAGTCAGTTTCCAGGTCTGGCTAGCATCCTGCTCACAGAGGGAGGGGCCATGGAATGGCCCAGTTGCCTTCTTCTGAGTGAAAAGTGCAGCTGGAACAACCTTCCTTCACTTTATTCCAGACTCTTGTGCTGGTGAGGAAGACAGAGATCCTTCCAGATCATGAGGCTGTAGAGGACCTCAGAGGATGACTAGTTCAAGTTTAGCCCATGCTTTTTTACAGAGGAGGAAACTGAGAGTCTAATTTAAATGAACTAGAGGTAACTCTGTGCCAAACCAAGGTTAAATCCTGGTCCGGTTCCTATCTGTGGATCATGGGATTGCTTACTGAGCCTCACTTTCTTCATCTGTGCAATGAAGCTAATTATGCCTTTAATATAGGGTGCCTGATCACAGAACACCTATGAAGTAGTTAGCACAGTCCTGGGCACATAGTAAGGGTTCAATCAATGATAGCTTTCACCATGACCATCGCCAACATCATCACCACCACCACGACCACCATTATCACCATCATCATCACCATCATTGTTTGGATTATCAATTGCAACTTCTTTTTTTTTTTTTTTTTTTGCTGGTATTGGGGTTCGTGGAAGCCCTTCTACCTACGGGCTACACTCCCAGACCTATTTTTACATTTTCATTTTGGAAACAGGGTCTCCTAAGCCAGCGCGCGCGGCTGGCTTCGAACCTGCGCGATCCTCCTGTCTCTGCCTCCTAAGCACGGGAATTACAAGCGTGCGCCACCACGCCCGGCTCAATTGCAACTTCTTAATGACTAAGTTGGATGAAGCCATGCCTCCTTTCCCCCATTTTGGCCTCTACCCTAGCCATGTCACATGGACTTATAGTTCAGCTTCCTTCTTCTAAAATCTGAGCTTTATTGATAGACCTCGCCTCTTCTCACCTGGCAAGGGATAATCTATCATCTACTCTAAAGAAGCTCCTTGGATATTATAAAGTTATGTTATTTGATGTGTTGAGTATCTTCTGTTGCTTGCCAAGGTTTTTGATGCTTTGCAATGAAATAAGTTATTGGATTCCTCAGGGAAAAGAGATACATCTCTGCCTAGATAGAGTGGCTTCTCACTGAGATGGGAGCTTGCGTTGGCCCTTCCAACAGGAAATAGGACAGGCAGAAATGAAGCAATTCTTTTCTTCACTGGAAAAACCCTTCAGGGAGTCTCCAGCTCACAGAGCTGCATGTATAAGTCAAGACAGATGTCATGAGAAAGGCCATTTCTGTGGAATGTTCCTGACCCAGTAGGACCATCCAGAACTCCCTTGACTGGGTCTATTCCCAGCAGCTTTCTTTCCCACAATCCTTTTCTTGTTCACCCTGTCTTCATTCACAAATGACATTTGTTTTCTCTCCTAATAGTTCCAAAAGCCGAACTTACATGAAACTTTTGGGAGGTTTTTTTTTTTTTGGGTAGTCCTCAAGGAGTCCATCTCTTGCTATGCAAAAATCATCTCAAAATGGTGCCTGTCTGTAGTTTCAGTAATTTCTGAGCTCCATCACAGTCTTAAGTTTCTGCTACTTGTTTTAAGTAGTACAATGTTAATTAATAATCATATTAATAATAGTAGCATAGTTGTTAAGATTCCAAGAAGCAGAGTCTGAGGCAGGATTCTAGTTAAAAGGATTTTTTGAGGGAGTGCTGTTCAAGAAATCTTCTCTAAGGCCATACGGGAAGCAGGACACAGAGAGAACAGTTAAGCAAAAAGATAAGTTCAGGGGAAGTGTAACTTTGAGTTAGACTCAGAAGTTGCCCCCTAGATAGATGCACCTATGATAGCTGGCTTTGCAAATTAGTACAAATTATTCTTTTTTCTTAATCGTCTAAGTCAACAGGCCAATGAGTGTCATCTAGAGTGCTAACTCTGACCAACTGAGAGAAAGGAAGATTTTCAGGCCCTATTTGGGATTTCTAGGAGATAATTAAACCGATTACCAATGATCACAAAGAAAAAAGGAGAGACTAATGTTTGTCTTATATCTGCCATTCTTCATGGAAATCAGTCAGGATGGCCTGAGTTGTGCTGCAGTGATGAATAGCACCAAAATTGCACAAAGTGGATTTATTATTGGCTCTTACCAGAGTTTCACTGCAGGTCTGCAGATGGTCCTGTTCGCTCAGAACAATCAGAGTCCCACTGCAGGTCAGCAGTGTTCACTTCAGGGACCCTCTTTGAAAAACCAGCCACCATCTTTAACAGGCTTTTATTGCCATGCCAGAGGGAATAAGAGCTATAGGCAGAGCCTCATGTGAGAGGTTAAATGTCATGTCAGCTCACAACCTACTGGCCCAAACTAGCTACATAAACCCATCTAGCTCCAAGAGGCATGAAATGTGATCCTGCTGCCATGTTCTCAGAATGGGAGTGGGAAGGAGAGATCCAGAAACATTTGGTAAATAGCACAGATAAATGACCATGTTCAGCCCAGCATAGCAGCACATGCTTGTAATCCCAGAGGCTGAGACAGGATAGCAGCATTAAGGCCAGTCTTGGCAACTTAGCGAGACCCCCAGCAATTTAGCAAGATTTGTTTTCAAAATTAAAATAAAAAGGGCTAGGGCATATCTCAGAGTTAGAATGCCTCTGGGTTCAATCCCTAGCGCAAAAAAAAAAAAAAAAAAAAACCCAAAAAAACAATGACCATGTTCCATTTCTCTGGTCACCTAATATTTGATATGCTCTGTTCTCCATGTGTCAAATGCATTTACCTCCCTTCCAAGGAGATGCATAAAAGTCTCATTCAGTCACGGTGTCAAGTTCAAAGTCCAGGATCTCAATGTGATGTGAGAAAGTTTCTACATGTGACCCTAGAATCATACAAGTTTCCTGCAGCTCTTTCTATCTACTTCAGACCAAGCACACACTGCAACGTAGAACAAGGTCGGTTCAGGCACCAGACACTCCTGTCTAGAAATGGACCAGAGGGAGACTTACAGTTACTGAGCCAGAATCCTTTTTTTTTTTTTTTTTTTTTTTTGAGATTGGGGGGTGATCTCTTTACCCAGGCTGGCCTTGACCTCCTGGGTTTTACCCATAGCATTTCAGAAATCCTGATGGGCAGATCATTAGCAGTCCTCTATCCTCTATGAATAACAATTTCTTGATTAGATCCTGATCTGACCCCAAGAGGGCCTCCCCAGTCCATTTTCCCCAAAGCTCTTAGCTCTTAATTCTACCATTTTCTATCATACTTTGCTGCTGCATTTGAAGAAAGCAACTTCCTCCACTTTTGCTCACAGGAAGTTTGGGTTTACTGTAAGTCTTAAGCAGGATTGGGGCTGTAGCTCAATGGTAGAGCACTTGCCCTAGCAGATATGAGGACCCAGGTTTGAGTACCAGCATTGGGGTGGGAGTGAAAAGACAAGTCTTGAAGAGTTGGAGTTTTCTAGTTAAGATCATGGCTCCCTTGGTGTTGCATCTCTTAAAGTCTCTGCTGTTAATGTGTTGAATGCCAAATGTCCTCTCTCTTTCATGGTAATGGAGATTGAACTCAGTTCTACCTCCGAGCTATACTCTCAGCCCTATTTAATTTTTTGTTTTTAAATAGGGTCTCACAAGTTGCTGAGACTGGCCTCAGATCTGCAGTCATCCTGTCTCAGCCTCCCAAGTACTAGGGTCAGAGGCGTGCACCACCACACCTGGCTCCTTTCTTTTTCTTGTGGATACTTTGGACCAAGCCTACGTCAGAGAGCTGTATTCTTACATTTGATTTTTTCCTGAGACACTTTTTCCCCTGAGTCATTTCTTAAATGAGAGAATATACTGGAAGGTACATTTCCACACAGAGGATTCAACAAAAGATATGATGATCATCCATTTCAATTGATTTTGCCTCTGAGGCTGAATTGGCTTTTATTGCATAAAGCATCTCACATTTTTATATCATGTTGTTTGGGGTTGAAAAGCAGTAGCATTTCCTGATTGTGCAAGTGTTTATCTATCTAGAAACATTTGAGAAGGCAACTGTGCCATTAGCCAGGGTCTCTGAGTGACTAAGAGAGCACCAGTCTAGGACCTGTGATGAGCATATAGCATGAATAAGAAATAAACCTTTGTTAGCAAAAACCCTTTGCTATTCTAGGCCATGGAGAGTTTGCAGCTGTGTGTAGTGCAAACAGTTGCCTGATATATCAGGCGAATTTATCTCCTGTGCTGGTGTTTTCAACTTCGACATTTCCTCTCTAGTGTAGCCTCATTTGGAAATAAATGAATAAATAAATAAATAAATAAATAAACAATTCTTATATGCCAATAGCAAATAGAACTCTTGCTATCTTAGACAGATGGAAGCCTTTTTTCTCTAGCTGGATTATTGCTGTAGTGAAATGACTAGGAGAGCAGATAGAGGATGTTCTTTCCTGTTCAACGTTTATTGAGCATGTATTAGGTGCCAGGCACTGGTCTGTGTGTATGTTTATATCCATTAATTGAATCCTTGCAGCAACTCAATGTCCTAAGTACCTTCATTAACTCCATTTGACAGGCAAAGAAATTGAGGCTCAAATACAGTAAGTGAAATGCCCTCAGACATGATCAGGGATCTGGAGTCTGGAGAGCTGACCAATTTTGCCTTCATGCAGCCACCGTAGCTTCCACATGCCAGCTCTGCCACTGGATACAGCCACCATGTCCCTGCTGCTGTGACTGATGCCCTTCACTTCTCTCTTGTCTGTGTGTCACTCACTCAAGGTTCAACCTCCTGAGCAGGAGGATCCTCTGTGTTCCCTGTCCCCCGTCTCTGCCCTCTTGGGGCCTCCAGTCCGCCAATGTCTCCAGGCTGTTGTGGACAAGTGGCTCTCATCTAGGGCACTTGCTCTGTTCACCGGGGGAATCATGGCTTCCCACACCAGCTAACGCAGGCACTCCTCTGCCATGCACTTCCTGCCCTCCAAAATCAGTGGGAATCTTTCAGCTACAGTCCCTGCTTTTCATCTTTTTATATTTGTGTGTCTACCTTCTTTTGACACATGGCCATGATTTGAGTATATCTTCAGAAGGAACACACACAACCTAAAGTGTTTAATCTGTGAATTTCAGTAGAAAGCCTGAGATGGACCACCCATTCTCAAAAGAAAGCAACACAACATGTTCCCAACCAGCAGCAGCAGACCATACTTAGCCACCTCCATTACCTCCCTCTCCCTAGAAAAAAACCCATACTTGCTCTGTTCTGCTAGCTAGGTCCACTTTGACAGCTTGTGACGTTGTGCCAGTTGAGTAACAGATGGCCTGGTTAGGCCTAGGTTATGACTTAGGTAGAAAGCAAACACTGTATCCTCACTCAAATACCCTGGAAGAACCCCTAAAACACGAGTGTATTAAATATCTCTCTCTCTCTCTCTCTCTCTCTCTCTCTCTCTCTCTCTCTCTCTCTCCATGTAGGTTGTCTCTTCCTATCATCCATTTCTGCATTTATTCAGCATGCATGATTGAGCATTTATGTGCCAAGCACTCTCCTGGATCCAGAGGACACCACTGAGAGGATAGTGCTTATTATGAAGGCAATATACTAGGCTACTGCTTGATTGAAAGCCTCGCATCATAGTCATAAGGGTGGAGTGGGGGAGTGGAACCAGGTTTCCTCCCCTCAAGCGCACAAGCTGGTGTGTGTGCACACATTTCAGTGAGTGTGCGCATGCTTCTGTTGTCGGCATGTGGGGAGCTCCCTCATGGGGTGACCAACGTGAAGGGCATCTTCCAAGAGATGTGGTACATCTCCTTGTTGTTGCTGCCCCCTCAACTATCTTCCTCTCATGTCCCCACAAGCCTCCCTTTCTCCTAGCACCCACGATCTCTTTCCATAGAAATACCCACATCTGCGCCCATTGCAGGTCTCTGCTTCCTTTGGCTCTGCAGTCTCCTGCGCTCCATGTCTGTTGATTTTCTGTTCCTCAAGGATGCTCACTCCACAGGTGGGGAGATGGGCTCTGGCTCCGAGTTAATGTGTTCCCCACCAGTAAGCACCTATCTCTGGGAACTGGAAGGATAGAGAAAAAAAATATGGGCAGATATCACCAACCTTGATTGTTGCTAGGTTTTTCCTGGATCGCCTGAAAACAGACGTAGCTCACCACCTTCAGGATTAATTTCTGCCAGAAACCAACTGTTCAGACCTAGACAACAACTACTATTTTCTCCCACTCATCGAGAAAGTTTTCTTAGCAGAATTAGTATGTTGGATTTAATATACTAAAGGAATATACTCCTACTTTACCTTGAAGGTAATTTTTCAGACACTTTGTTGTGGTTGTTTTTTTTTTTTTTTTTGACACTTTATTGTTTTTTGACAACAAAGAGTATCTTATCTGAATCACATTTCCCTAAACCCTGGGTCTAGAGGAGAAATCTCAGTTGATTCAGTTGTGCTGATCCTATTTTAAAGTATAACCATTTGCGTAATTTGTTGATGAGCTCAGAAGACACTTTTTAGAAAAGAAAACACATCCAGCATAAAATTTTTGGAAAGAAAGGGTTTTTATTTTTTAGAGAATAGATGTTTATTTTGGGGGGGAATGTAGTAGACCATTACTTTTGTGCTTTTAATGCTAAATTATTTTTAAGGAACAGTAAACAACAGACTGTAAGCCAATGTCTTTTTGGGGTAGTCCTGGTTATTTTCTTTTTTAGCAAATCCATTTAGCCAAAAGAATAATTTCAAATGAAATTCAAGAGCCAAAGATAAGCACAAAACCAGGAATGATGGCACACGCCTGTAATCCTGGTAATTAATTAGGAGGCTGAGACAGGAGAATCTCAGGTTTTCGGCCAGAATCAACAACTTAGCGAGGCCTTCTGTAACTTAGTGAGATCTTGATTTAAAATTTAAAAAAATAAAATAAATTAGGGGTGGAGGTGTAGCTCAGAGATAGACTGTCCTTGGGCATAATCTGCAGTACAATAAAAAGAAAATAAAAAATATTAGCATAGAATTGACCTTTACTTCAAACACTAAATAGACAAGTAACCTGTGCTAAATTTAGATTCTACTAATACACAAAACCTGTTTTAGAGTAATTTTCATCTGTTTTGATCATTTGGAAATTCACTTCATAGCTCAATCAGTCCTGATGCCAGCCCTTTAGAAATTGAAATGAGAAGCATTCCTGTTAAAAGGACTGTTCTGTTCAGGTAAAAGCAGTGTGGCATTGAAGTTAAGTCTGTGTTCTGACCTTGGACTGTTGGTGAGGCATCTGGCTCCCCACTTGCTAGTAGAGTAAGTAACTAAGGTTCTTATGCCTTGGTTTCCCAATCTGTAAAATGAAGACACTGTGGGATTTTTATCTCATTAAGCTGTGCTGGTCAAGTTTCAGTTTTCTCATTTTAGCATGCACATATATAGTGCTCTGTGCCAGGTACTGTCCTGAGACTTTTAAGATACTGACATCTTTAGTTCTGATAAACTACATTCTATTATCTATATCTATTTAACAACAGAGGAGTTTAATAAGTTAATTTAGTAATACATACATAATGTTTAAGACAGTGTCTGGCAGATGGTTGTATTAGTAAGTATTTTAACAACTGTGATCTAAAAGACTTGACCACTTAACTAGAGGAAGGAAGATTTATTAGCTTATGGTTTCAAGGTTTGATCCATGCGAGGCCAGGGACCATAAATCTCAGGGCATGATGGCCAGAAGTGGAGAGAGGAAGAGCACTTGGGCTGTGCTCCTCCCATTGTAGAGGCCAGAAGCGAGAGAGAGAGAGAGAGAGAGAGAGAAAGAGAGAGAGAGAAGAGAGGAGAGAGGAGAGAGGAGAGAGGAGAGAGGAGAGAGGAGAGAGGAGAGAGCAGGAAAAGCAGGATATATATATATAATATATATATATATATATATATATATATATATATATATATATATATATATATTCCCCAAAGTCACAGTCCCAGGGAATCCACCTTCTCCAACCACACCCTAGCAGCTCAAGCCACCACCCAATAAATCCATTCCAATAGATTTATCCGCTGCTGAGAATGACAACTCTCATGACTTAGTTTATGAGCTCTTCAAGGGGCCATTCTATATCTAAGTATAACAATGGTATATGCCAGTGTCAGCTGTCATAGGTCAAGAGCTTCCTACACACATCTCTCTATCATAGTTGGTATATGGCTGAAATTCTTTGTCTCCTTCAGACAAGGATGTGTATTACAGCTTATAGCACAGTGACCAGAATATAGTAGATGTTCAATAAATGATCATTAAGTTGCAACTGATTACTGTTGCTTTTTCTTTGTGATCTATGAATCATTTACAAAACACAAGATGCTGTGCTGATTACAGGGAAAATATGGGTCATCAGTGGTACCCTGACCATTTTTCCTACCCAGGCAACCCAGTTCTACTCCCACTCCATACTAAACCTTTAGTGTTAGGATCCCCACTCTCACCTGCTTCTCTCTGAGGGCTTTATCTTGAGGACTCAAGGACTGAAGTCAAGCAGAAAGACTCAACTTCCTTGTAGACCAAGGTGAAGGCTGAGTGACATCTACTAGAGGCACATTATCATGGGTCAGAGAAAGCCAACAAGATGGTTGAAAATAGTAAGCATCAAATTCTGTAAAGGATATAAAACTGGATGGGAAAATTCTCATTGATCTCATCTTTGGCTTGAAGAATACACAGAACTTTTCTCAGTTAGATTTTACACAAAGCTCTATACTTTTTCCAGGGGAAAAGTGATACAAAACAGTCAGGGATTCCAGGCTCATGAAGGGAGATCTCAGCATGGTGCTGCGCTAGGTCAGAGCCTGGCATTGCCAATGACTTTGCAACTCTGGACAGACTTTGTATTTGAAGCCACAGTGCTTCAAAACCCAAAAAAGGATCTTCAGAGGGAGGAAGAGAGGCCAAGTGTGGCCACTCCATCCTGTCCTGGAAACGGAGCTGACAAAACATACCGAGAACAAGAAGAAATAGTGTTTGTCTTGAGACTCTTTAGGAATCATTTTATACCTATTACGATTTATCGATCTGCTATATGCATAGACAAGTCTTAATAGTTACTAACTTTAATTCTTTCTCAACAGCTGTTGAAGTCTTGCTCTTCTTTGCATCCCTTTAATTAATTTTAAGCTTCTGACAGCTTTTCCTGACATTCTTCTCTTTAAGGCCTTAATGAGATTTAAAGAATCCTGGGAGTAGGAGAAAATAAAAAGTAAAGCTCCTTTGAACTGCAGTAACCCAATCTGAAATTCATATTGCCTGTAAGCCTTTGTAACAGAAAACCCATCTCTCCACTTTTGCATCGATAAGTTCTCAAGTTGTCAGCCTAGGATCTCAGCTAGGCCGCTGAAATTTCCTGTCTCTACCCATATAGCAACCACCTTGAAACCTGTCTTTGGCAAAGATTGTGTATAATAAGATGTTGACAGTAACAAACCTGCAAATTCTACCATGCTCCGGAAAACAGGAGGGTGATTCTCCTTTCCTTTATGATGGCTCCTTTATGAAATCTCAGGTGGAATGTCATAGTCCTCACAGTGAGAAGGCATGATTCAGGGTGTCCATTATTAGGAGGGTTGAGGAGATGTTCAAAAATTCTTGAAACACATTTGACTTCTTTTGTTTTTTTTTTTTTTTTTTTTTTTTTTTTTTCCCAGCCCTATTTTTTTATTCTTTATTTTTTATTTTATTTTATTTTATTTTATTTTATTTTATTTTATTGGTGCACTGTATTCATACATCATAGTGGGATACAAACTTTTGTAGACATACATGCACACATCGCCCAGTCAGCCCCCACCCAATCCCCACCCCATTCTCTCCCCATCCCTCCCTCCCATGCTTGGCTTAGTGGTTGACATCTAGTATTATAGTAATTTATCCAAAATTAAAAATGATAATCTCACATAACAGTTTCATTTGTCTGATGCCAAGCTTTTGATGATTTAAAGATAACATTTCAATATTTCTTTTTGCTTTCTTTCTTACCAGAGCATATTTTTTTCTGTTTTTTTGGTGAAACTATCATATATTTATATATTTATTTTTCAGAAAAAAATCTATCCTAATATGGAATATGAATTCTAGATACCCAAAATGATCTTGAAGAAGAACAAAGCTAGAAGATATATATTTTCTGATTTCAAACCATATAAAGCTACAATAATTGAAACAGTGTAATACTGTTCTAAAGGCAGATATATAAACCATTAGAGTTAAATACAAGCCTAGAGCTAAATTCTTCCCTATATTGTCAAGTTATTTTTGATAAGGTTTCCACGAACATTTGGTGGTGGAAATAATATTCTTTTAACTAAATATTGTTGAAACATAATAATTACATGGAAAAGAATAAAATTGGACCCTTACCTAATCCCACATACAAGTATTAACTCAAAATAGATAAAAGACCTAAATATAAATCTTAAGACTATAAACTTTTAGAAGAAAATCTGGGTCATAAAACCTCACAACATTGAAATTGGCAGTGATTTCTTGGATATGATTTCAATGGCACAGGCAACAGAAGAATATACAAACTCCCTAAAAAATAAAAAAATATTGTATATCCAAAGACAATGTAAACAGAGTTAAAAGTTACTAATAGAATTGGATAAAATATTTCCAAATGCTATATCTGAAGGTATATTAATATCCCAACTAGAAATCCTAAAAATTAACAACAATAAAGGCAAACAATACAATTTAGAGATAGGTAAAAGACTAACATAAATTATGAATCTCCACAGATAACCAATCTTAGTTGTCTGTTGGATGGAAAATCTTGTTTTTCTGGTTCTGGTGAGTGTTACCTATTTCTTCTTTGTAGTTAATCTCTTTGAGTATTTTCTCTAGCGCTGGTTTTGAAGACATAAATTCCTTCAGTTTCTGTTTGTCATGGAAGCTTCTTATTTCTCCATCTAATTTGATAGAAAGTTTTGCTGGATAGGAAATTTTTGGATGGAAGTTGTTTTCTTTCAGAGTTTGGAATATGTTACTCCAAGCCCTTCTGGCTCTCATGACTTGGTTTGGGAAGTCTGGAGTGATTCTAATTGGTTTGCCTCTGAATGTCACTTGGCCCTTTGTTTTTGTTGCCTTTAAGATTCTCTGCTTGGCTTCCACATTGGTCATTTTGACAATTATGTGGCGTGGGGATCCTCTTCTCCGATCCTGTCTAAAGGGAGTTCTATAAGTTTCCTGGACCTGTGTATCAACCTCTTGCTCTATGTTTGGAAAATTTTCTGCTATTACTTCCTTGAAGAGATTGTTGATCCCTTTGGTTTCACTTTCTTTTCCCTCCTCTATTCCAATTATTCTTAGGTTAGCTCTCTTAAGATGGGCCCATATTTCTTCAATGTCAGATTCCTGCTGTCGGATATTTTTTTCTAGATTAGAAACTATGCGTTCATTTTTGGATTGCTCATCTTCTAAGAGCGAGATTCTGTTCTCCATGTGGTCTAATCGGTTGTTTGTGCTTTGAATTGAGGCCTTTACTTCATTAATTGCATCCTTTATCTCTTTTTGGCTCTCTCTGAGTTCTTTTCGAAGCACCTCTATTATTTCTACAGTTATTTTCCTGATTTGATCTTCTAGAAATCTCTGATTTTCTGTTTTATCAGGTTCTGATGTTGTGGGGTTGTGGGCGGCATTCATTGCTCCAGTATTATTCCTCTTTCCCATGATTTCGGATGTTTGTGCCTTCTCTGGGTTCTTCCCTTGGGTCACTATGACTTCACTTAAGGTGTTCTGGATCTCGAGTCAGTAGTATCTCAGACCCCACTACTCCTTTACTGGGTTTTATCACAGAGTCTCCGACCCAGAGAGTCAATAGAGGCTGCTTTAAACTATGGGGGGTGCCAGGTTGCACGTTCTCCTATGGTGTGATATCTCTGCCACCACCACTCCCTCACTGGGTACCTCAGTGAGGTACAGTACTGGGATTTCTCCTCTGTGGCCCGCAATTTGACTCACTGTTCTTGAGTACGCAGATGTAGCTGTACTGGATTCAGCGAATTCACTGCTGCTGCTGCCGCCGGTGGCAATATGGCGCCGCGGCCACGCCCTCGGCCATGAGGCTGGCGTATTTTTTCTTCTCTGGTTTTGATTTCCACTCTGAATCCCTGCAGCGTGTGCTGAGCTCAGCCACTGGGAGCTTTAAATCCTCTCTGCGCCGAAAGGTCCCGCCTGGCTGTTCCGCAGCGGCTCACCTCAGCTTGCTGTAGCCGTCCGATGAGTTCGCCGCTGCCGCCGGCAGTATGGCGCTGCTACCGCGTCCTCGGGCGCGTGTGTCTCCTCTGTGGCCCTGAGCTCTGTTCTCAGTCCGCATTCTCTCTGGAGCCTGGTGGTTTTTTTTTGTTTTTCTGGTGATGGTGTTTTCTGGCTATGAAAGGCGCTGGTTTTGTGGTAATGGAGATTGGTTGTTAGCAGGGCTCTTAAGCCCCGCTTTTCTCGGTCGCCATTTTCCCGGAAGTCATTTGACTTCTTTTGGATCATGGTTTATATATTCTATCTAGGTTTTACTATACATTGACACAAAGGAAGTGCTGAAGATGGTAGGAGTGAGGGCAGGAAATAACCTGTTTCTGTTTACCAGGTAGAAATGATTGTCCCCATTTAACAGATGAGTAAACCAAGGAACAGGGCTGTTGAATAGTCATTTGTAAGGACGCACAGAAGTGAACGACAGAGGCTGGTGTTGAACTGAGAGTCTGATTTAAAAGGCCATTATTTAAGAACTAAACTTCAGCTCCTCGGCTAGGGTTCTTGCCATTCCTTTTTAAGGAGTAAGGAAGGAGGAAGTGGTTTGGACGAGGCTTCTGGAAAATATTCACTGTTCACCACATGGTGAGGTCAGTAGTCTGGAAGCCTGAGGGGGCGGGATTGAGGAGGCGAGTTATGGGGAGCCCTCACAGGCAAACAACTGGCGATGAAGACCAGATGTCAACACAGCAGGAAGCGGGCTTGAGGCTTGGGTGCTCAGCCGGACTTCCTTCTCCCTTGACCCTTCACCTGCGGAATCCTGGCAAAAATCACACTTCCACGTGACCTGGCCCTTCCCTTCCCAATAAATACAGCATCCATGGGGTTGTTTATGGATTTCTAAATTAACGCCTCTGCCAATATGACCTGAGGTGCATGTATCTTCACTTACTCACCACCAAGCCTTTCCAGTGGCTTCTGGAAAACTCCTTTGACCCCACCAGGCACAGAGAGCTCTGGAGTGCTGCCCTGATTTGCAACATTAGGAAATGATCCCTTAACATCCACATATTCAACTTATCAAACTTCTGACAATAGGCACTAAGACATAAAGCTGGAGACTTGGGGCAGAGCTGGGCTCTATCCAGGTCCTGCCACTTTCTACTCATGTAACTGGTTTGGGGGCCACAATTAATTTGTCTGTACCCCTAGCTGACTCAACAATTAAAAATGGGATAGAAAGTTCTTCCTTACTGGTGGTAGGGGGAACTTCAAAGATGTGTAAACATACTTTTCCATAAGTGACCAGGAGCAGATGGTGACTTGTGAGGCATGATTGAGCTTGGACTTCTATTGTGCACTGGAGGTACCAGACCAGATCTTGAGTGCAAGAGGCCCGCCACATAGTGGATGATACAGGTCTGTGGGCAAGTTAATGAAACAGCAGAGTAAGAACTACATCAGTGATATGTGGCCAAGGTAAAGAGGTGCTACTAAGGAGGGGGAAAGGAGCTCAGCCTGGATAGAAAGAGGGTGAAACAACTTCCTAGAGGTGACGATCAAAGCCGTGCAGCCACAGATCCAAGGGCCAAGACCTCAGCAAGAGAGGCCAGGCTTCTGCTTCCTGAACTCTTTGCATTTAAGTCTTACTCTGAAAGAAAAGGCCTTTCTGTTGAAATCAGAAGGTGCTGTGGATTCAGAAATAATCTGGTTCCAGCCACCCTAAGTTAATAGCAACACACTATTAGAATCTGGTTAGAGTCCAAGAAATTGGAAAGGGCTGTGAAGGGAGAAGTCAGGTCTCTACTGTGTGTCTATGGGAATTGGCAGGTAGCAGTTAGTATTTTTGATGACATAATATGAGCCAGGTCCTGCCATGTGCTGATCACCCCATATAATTTTCATATCAACTCCATGATAGTTTAACTGTCCCTCTTTTACAAATGAAGAAATTAAAACTCAACTTACTTAGGATGTGTGGGCAGGACTATACAGTTAAGT
The DNA here is from genome assembly GCF_963383645.1 of Muscardinus avellanarius. Lineage (NCBI taxonomy): Eukaryota > Metazoa > Chordata > Mammalia > Rodentia > Gliridae > Muscardinus > Muscardinus avellanarius. Next base: position 208,945,513 of record NC_137786.1, on the reverse strand, counting down.
AAGTGGTAGAATCAATATTAAAACCCAAGTCTTAATGATGATTCCAGAGCTCATGGTCCTTGTACTTAGTATTCCAAACATGCATTCATATATGATTGCTCCTTTTTTCCAGTAAACATGGTATTTATGAAGTTATTTATGGTTTTCTAAGTTAGTGCTGTTTCCAACATGACTCAAACTGTGGCATATCTTAAACATAAACAAGAGAAGTGCCCTTAAGCTGCAAGCATCTTTATTTTTTTATATTTATTTATTTATTTATTTATTTATTTATTTATTTATTTATTTTTGTGGTACTGGGGTTCCTGGAAGCCCTTCTACCTCCGGGCTACACTCCCAGACCTATTTTATATTTTTATTTGGAAACAGGGTCTCCTAAGCCAGCGCGCGGGGCTGGCTTCGAACCTGCGCGATCCTCCTGTCTCTGCCTCCCAAGCGTGGGGATTACAAGCATGCGCCACCACGCCCGGCTAGCCGCAAGCATCTTTCAACATACCTGTCACACAATGATTGCCACAGTGGCCCCGGATCATTGGCCTTGTAGCTTGATTCCTTGCAATGAGACTCTAGCTCCTCCCTCTGGGAAGCAGAATGTATTGAATCTATTTCCTTTCCTTTAAATCTGGACTGCTTTCATGATTTGCTGAATAAAACATGGTAAAATAGCCAGATGTGGTGGTGAATGCCTGTAATCTCAGTGCTTGAGACCCTGAGGCAGGAGAATCCCAGATTGTAGACTAGCCTCAGGAACTTGGCGAGGCCTTCAGCAACATAGAGACCCTGTTTTAAAAAATAGGGCTGGGAGTGTAGCTCAGAGGTAGAATACCCCTTCGTTTAATCCCTGGTAACCCCGCTAGACACACACACACACACACACACACACACACACACACACACGGCAAGAATATGATGGAATGATAATATTAGTTCTGGGCCTAGTCTCCAGAGCCTAGAAGCATCAGTGCTCTCTGGGAAACCTGTCAGGTCTATACTGCTCAGCTGGAAATGTCTGAGGGGACACATGAAAGGGGCTCCAGGCATCCAGGATAAAGCCATCCTAGATCAGACAGCTTCTAGTTGACCAAGTAGTTAACCAGAGGTGCATGCTTGAGTCAGCCCAGCTCTGCCCAGAACAACAGAAGCACTTGATCAACTGGTGGACTCAAGTTTGTCGTTTTAATATTTTTGTGTGGGACTAGGAATTGAACCCAGGGGCATTCTACCTCCAATCTGCCCCCCCCGCCCTATTTCTTATTTGAAAACAGGGTCTTTCTAGGTTGCCGAGAGTCTTACTGAGTTGCTTAGGGCTGACCACAAACCTGTGATCCTCCTGTCTCAGCCCCTCAAGGACTGAGAATACATAGGTGACCCACCATACTTTTAGAGTAAGCTACTAATTTTGAAGTGGTGAATGAATCAATAGTTAACTGATATGAACAGAAACTAATTTTCTTTTAATTGGAAATCAGTAAAGACAATACTGTATTCTTTCCCTTTTTAGTCAGTATTCCAATTTGGACTGATTGCTTCTAAGACCTCCTTTAGTATGGGTTTAATCTCCAGTACCAAATCTTTCTTGAGATCTTTTACTGTTCTAGGAAATTTCTTCAGTTTGTTTTCTGAAACTCCTGTGTACTTTCTTGGTAACTCCCTTGTTCTGGTGGAGTACATCCTTTGGGAGTTGCCTGAGAATGGGTGAATGGGCTTGGAAACTATGTATGTCTGGAGTATCCTCACTCTAGCCTTACTCTTAATTAGTGTTCAGCTAAGAGTTCTAGCATGGAAACAATTCTCTCAGAATTCTGAAGGCACTATTTCATAGCTTCTATCTCCCAGTGTGTCTGTTGAGAAATCTGATTCTATTCTGATTCTTGATCCCCCATGTGATGTTTATTTTTTTCTTCTAGAAACTTATAAAATAATCTCTTTGCCTCAAGTGTTACAAATTTTAAGATAATGTGCCTTAAAATTGTTCTGTTTCCATCCATTGCATTAAACAATCACTTGCTCTTTAGTCAAGGTACTCGTGTTCTTACACTCTGGGAAGCTAGGCATAGTGTGCTTACCTGTAATTCCAATACCTGGGAGGCTGATACAAGAGGATGGCAGGTTTGTGGTCAATCTCAGCAATTTAGTGAGACCCTCGGCCTCTTAGTAAAACCTTGCTTCAAAATAAAAAAAAATTAAATTAAAAGGGCTGGAGGTGGATCTTAGAGGTATAATACCCCTGAGTTTAATCTCTAATACAAAGAAAAAAAATCTGGGAAATTTTCTTGTTTTATTTTTTAAATGATTTGTCTCCATTTTTTCCCCTGCATCTCCTATTATTTGTATGTTGGATTTTCTCTTCTAATCTCAGCCCCATTTCCTTATCACTTGCAGAGTAGCTAATGCTTTCAGTGCCTGAGCTTTTGGGGGAAATTCTGACCCATAAATTGGATTGTTTCTCAACTTTCTCCACTACTGGCTTAGGGTTCATTTTTTTCAGATTTGCTCATTCAGTTATTAACTGCCATTTTCAAGCTTCAAATTTTTGTTAGAATGTTCTTTTCTCCCCATATTTTCTATTTGATTGGCTTATTCCTTTTGACAATGTCTCTTCATCATGTTTTTTGAGGCCTGCATGAGGTAACAGAGACTAAAGGACAGTACTCTGTTGTGCAAAGCCTACGTTCATTCACTACCTTCTAGTTATCTCAGAGTCCAGGAGGAGTTCTTAGCTTTTTAAAGAACTAATGCTGTGTAGCACCTCACTTAGTTTAAAAAAAAAAAAAAACAGACCACACACACTCTCCTATGGAAAACTCAAACTTTGTCCAAAATAATCCTCTCCATGAAGGGAAACCCATGTAGTTTTTCCATTTAGAAAAAAAATACAAGACACGTGCAAGCCTTCAGCCTCCTTGGAAACCTTTGACTTTGTGCTTCTGTATTCTCCAGACAGCCAGATAACCCCAGTTCTGCCCCGCTTAGCCTCCCCCCCCTTTAAATTAGAGGCTCCTGAGTCCTTTCCTTTAGTCTTTTAATGTTAACCTTTTAATATTTTCCAATAAGTGCTTTCAACTGGGCAAAATACATATCATGCTTTCCTCCTTGTTAGTGGTACATCAATAAATATACAAAAAACAGAGGCAGAATGTACTCTGAAAAAATCAGTTAACAATAGCAATAGTCATTATACATACATGAACAATTTGCCATTTTTTGAAAACACAACACGGAGGACTTGCAGAAAGACATACCTATGGCATGAAAGTGAATGGACTGTGTTATTCTTGTTTTTAGGGACATTCTATTCTTCCAGAGAGTGGATGTTTCCTCTCTTCTTCTGCTCTGCTGCTACAGTATTGAATGAGTATTGACTAGAAAACTGATTCTTGACATTATGGCTTCCAACATTAACCCTTTTGAGAGTTTCTGTTGGAAAAATACATTTTATCAGGTTAGAACCTGCAAAATCTGCACTTGAAGGTGTCTTTCGCCTCATTTGACATTTCACTTAGAGCTAATTTAAGAAAGCCCTCAGGAGACGTAAAAAAAATCTACAACTGCAGGAAAAATTACAGCTTCAGCTTTGCAAAACAATTCAATGTGAGCCCCTTACTTTTATACATAAGGCCTTGTTTAAGGACTTAGCTGAGGTCACCTGGTAACCTCATTGGTAGGAATGACATATAGTTAATTATGCTTTCAGTGTAGTGGCCATTATGTTAATTCTCTTTCTACTCCAGCTTATTTGTTGGGAAAGTCTAGACTGGGTAGGATTTCATCCCTAGCTGTGAGATGTGCATGATTGCCCATGTGACCCGAAGAGAATCCTGGGACTAGGTAGAGGCTGTAACAGTCGGCTCTCTTGTCTGGGTATGTGGCAGAGCCAAGAACCCTCTTGGAAAGCACAGGGCATTTTAACACTAGTGGCAGTAACAGTAGAGATTGGTCTGATGTCCATTTTCTTTTGGCTTGAAAAGAAAAATAAAAACAAAACAAGGCGTTTGACATGCACGTGGCCAATAACATTCATGGAAAAAGAGAAAGGGAAGTTTTCAAGGATTGAAGCAGGAATAGAGAGGTCAGTGGCAAAAAAAACCAAAACAAAACAAAACAAAAAAAACCCCGAGAACAGAGAGTGGGTAGGAAGTGTAGCAGTTGGGAATGAGTGGAAAGTTTGCACCTCTCCTTTAAATATATCCTGCAAACCAACTCTTTGTATAAATCTAGCCCCGATTTAAGTGGAGAAATTTTCCCTTCCTTTTGTTTTTTGATGTGAGAAACTGTTACAGGTAAGCATGACATTTTAGGCAACACATATCTTTTGCTGAGATCTGAAGAAAGAAGATCCCATTTTATAGAAATCCTCACTTTATAGATTCAGTCTCTTCTGTTACAAGTAGCTTCTAAAAGTTTCAGGACAAATAGGACATCCTGTCTGATGAATAAAGACCTCAAAGCACATGACAAGTGGATATCAGAGAATAAAGCCATTATCTTCTGGTTTAGCTATAAACTTGCTTATAACAATTCCAGAGGTGGAAATCCCTGTATCCTTTTGAAGGATTCCCTAGGAGTTTAACCCATCCTAGGCAGCAGCTGCATAGAAAACAGACCATTGGCTTATTAAAGTATAAATGAAGACAACCACAGAAATAGCAGAAGAGATTTATACTGCATACCCCCCTTCTCCAACAGACCTATGCCAAGGAGTAGGCCACTAACTACAGATATTTCTTAATTTCCATTGTTTCACCTTTTTTCATCAGATGTCAAAGGGCGCTCCCATCTTGTTTTTGGAAATCGCTAATATGGTCAGCATCTATTAAACAGGACCCCACAAATGGAAGGTCATACCACTTGAATATGACTTTTCAAAGCCCTTTAGGGGAGAGAACACTGGCCATGAAATCGTAAAAGTGACTGAAGCTCTTCTACTCTCTATTCTGATTTCAGAGTAGGAGAGGAAGCCTCTCAATGGCCTCAGACACACAACAGTGCTGCTTCCCTTGTTCTTCTGTGACATCTGTCAGAGTGAGCCTGACTAGAGACTGAGGCACTCAGAGAATAGTTTAAGGAGGGTGATGCTCAGGTCCTCCTGATGAGCTACAGAGACCCAGACCTAGAAACTGAAGGATCACAGCACAAAGGGTTAAGATTGAAGAAGTACAAGTATTTATTATGAATCAGCTCAAACCCTTTTATGCCTCTGACAAAGTAACCTAAAAAAAAATCATACTGAGCAAAGGACCTCCAGGGTTTAAAATTTCAAAAACACAGATAAATAGCTTACTACAGATAAATAGCATCACCCTTTGGGTGTCTCCCAGAAGCAACTGAAAAATTTCCAGGGGGGGAGGTTATCTGTAAAAAGGGATGTGTAACCAGTACACCCCACCCCTGCCCCCACTGGAAATCAGTGTCCAGGGATTGGGCTGCTGGAGAGGCAATATGGACCAATTAAAACTTCTTCCCCAAAACCAATCCCTCTTAGCCCTGGGGGATGGCATTAGCTGGTGGCTGTTACCTGGGAGGTAGGGGAAGAGAAAGGTGTGGGATTAGGTAAAGTAATTGTTGCATTTGTTAGAAGCCATTCATAGCACACCCCAAGGGGTAAAAGGCCTCTTGGAGGGAACTGGAACCATCAAATTCTTGTGGATTATTAGTTGGGCCCTCATATCAGAAAGCAATGCTGTTTTTGCAAATTGGACCTGACTTTCAAAAAACAAAACACAAAAAAACAACAAAAAAAGAGTAGAAAATTTTATGCTAAAAAAATATCCCCGATAAAACAATCAGTAGCACATTGCATCTGTGAAGTGTCCCAGCTCCCTGTGACGGTTCTGTTCCCCACTGTGGTTGTTTTCCAAGATGATGGTGTAGACGTTACACCCCGATCTTCATGTCCACATTCTGCAGGTTCCGTGTCTCATCGGCTGTCATAAACTGGTCTGGGGTCTCTGATGACTCCTTGTTCACCAAATGCACCATTTCCTGAGATTTGCTGGCATCTCCGTTGAGTCCGCTAGGCTTTCTGTCCTCCACTGCTCCGTTGCCATTGTTGATCACCAGCTTCTTCTTCTGCCCACACCTAATCATGTGCAAAACAAGAGATGAGAAAGGGTGTCATGACTAAATTCTGAATCATCACCATTATCATGACCGTTATCACTGCTGATCATCACCATGATCACTGCTGCGGTTTATGATGGTCTAAATATGTGCCAAGCATTGAGCTCAGTACCTTCTGTACTTGATATTCCTGTCTCTTAACAACCAGTATTTCTCAAAGTAGGTCCCTGGACCAGTGGCAAAAGTATCAATTGGGAACTTGTGAGGAACAGAATGCCTCACCCTAGACCTACTGAATCAGAAAACTATGGGTGTAGACCAGGGTCTGAGCGTTAACAAGCCCTCAGGGGCTTCGGATACACCGCCTAGTTTGAGAACCAATGACCATAACTCTGAGAACCCAATGCTTTTATTATTTTCCCCTATTCCAGGGAGGACCTTGGGGAGAAAATTCAGTATTTTTCCCACGTTACTCAACAAGCAGTTAAAAAGTCAGAATTCCAACCTTATTTCTGTCTGGCCCTCCGTGTTCTAATTCTCCTTCCTCTATATTGCGCAGTGGAAACATTTGCTCCTGTGAGCACCTCGACAGTTCCTGCAGACTTAGGTAAACCATCGCAGGATGATTATAAATCATTCAGATATGTGTATTTGAGAAAGTCCCACTACTTCCTCTCCCAGTCAACATTTTGCTGGCCTTGTCAATATTATTACTCCTTGTACACAGAAGAATAAAGCAACATTGTTCTAGAAATGTAATCCATATTGATTAACTATCATTGATTAACTTCCCCTAGCATTGATTAACTTTCATATAACCCTAGATAATAGTAGATTTAACTGCATGAAACAAATTACTGCTACTTTAAGATTTCTTAGTAATATTACTTAAGGCTCAAATGCAGAAGAAAGTTTTCCATGGAACAGTGCGAGCTCCATCCTGTCCTGGAGTACTGTGGTAGCTTTACCTCACTCCTCCCAGCTTAATGCAATGTTTCCTCTTTCCTGTAATGTGTTCCCTGCTACACATATAGAAGTTAGATTGCACTTAATGGAAGCATAACGGCACGGCCTTACGATAACAAGCAAGGTGGGGCAGAGAGAAAATGGACTTGCCTTTAATAAGTACTTCCTGAGTTCCAGATACTTAGCCAGTCATTTCCTGTAGTCCCTACAATAATAATCCTGCAAAGTAGCCATCACTCCTGTTACACAGCAAGGGAAACTGAGGCCCAGAGAAGTTTAATCACTGGCTTGAAGTCATATAGGAGGTAAGAGTGACAGAGTCAGTATTCAAATCTAGGCCTTTTATGACCAAAAGCCCAGCTCTGCCTGGCCCTATCAATGCTGCCAACCATCTGGAGTCTTGGAAACAATATGAAGTCGGAATTGTTCACTTTGCCGCTGGATATTTGAGTTGTAGAAACAAAGCATCTATTATTCATTATCATGGGCCATTCCCTGTGGGACTGCCAAGGCCATAAACTTTAATCTCTTGTTTGGGGAAATAGAAGTTTTGCCTCCTCAATAGGAGGTAGATCCTGTGTCCTCTGGCAAGAGGCTTGAGGAAGGGAAAGAAGCATAAACTGAGGAGAAAATTTATGAAAGCCAGGAACACCAATGGAGTCCACATATACAGTAAGACCCGTGGTAAAGAGCAGCCATTGGTTTGGCTTTGGCCCCTTAAAGCTGTGTGACCTGGGGCAACTCAACCTCTCTGAGCCTAAGTTTCCATTTCTATAAAATCAGGCATCTAAGAGTATCAATTTCACAGAACGGTGAAAGGACCTCGAAACAGACCCTGGAGCTCAATACACAAGTCTACTGTTGTTATTATTTGTTGCTCTTATGAACTATGTGGGTTGAAGAAATTAAGGCCTTGAATAAGTACTCAGAACTATTCCTGGAATACAGTAAGCATTTAAGAAGTACTGGCCATAATTGTTGATATCATGAGAACCACATGAGATGGACTTTTCCAGGCTCTTCTGGCTCCTTTGTCTATCTGGCTAGATGATGCAAAAGGGTGAAGGTAGAAGGTTGCTCCTATTATCCCAAATTCTCAGGTGGCACCCTGTGTTCTTTGGAGGAAAGTTGCCTAATCAAAGTAAGTTCTAGTTGCATTCCTAATGGATGGTTGAGAGGTGAGATGAAATATTGTGGGAAAGTGATTTTAAGCATAAAAAATATCTCTGCACATGGGGTGGGAGTTTTGTTATTAATTAAAATAAAGCTGATTTTTTTTTTTTTTTTGGTGGTACTGGGGTTTCTGGAAGCCCTTCTACCTCCGGGATACACTCCCAGACCTATTTTTACATTTTTATTTGGAAACAGGGTCTCCTAAGCCAGCGCATGCGGCTGGCTTCGAACCTGCGCCATCCTCCTGTCTCTGCCTCCCAAGCGCGGGGATTACAAGCGTGCGCCACCATGCCCGGCTAAAGCTGATTTTTTTTTGTGTGTGTGTGTGGTATTAGGGATGAAATCCAGGGGCCTTCTACCTCTGGACTACACTCCCAGACCTATTTTACATTTTGTTTGGAAACAAGATCTCACTAAGTTGCTGAGAACCTCACTAAGTGGCTGAAGCTGGCCTAGAACCTGCGTGATCCTCCTGTCTCAGCCTCCCAAGCACAGGGATTACAATCGTGTGCCACCACGCTCAGCTAAAGCTGATTTTTAAAGTGGGTAACACTTTCAAAATCTTGTAAGAACCTAGGGCCTGTAGATCATAGCAGTACTTTGCTCAACCTCTGGCTGGCCCCATTTCCCTGGGGATTTATGTGTCCTCGTTATCTTTCCGCATTCTTTTAGAAGGGTAAGATGAGTCTTAGAAATAACTCAGTCCAATACTGAGTGTTCTGGATATCTAGTGAATACTTCAAGGCTAGCCTCATCAATTTATCAAGACCCTGTTTCAAAATAAAAAATAAAAGAGGGCTAGGAATGTTGTTTGTAGATAGAGTGCTCCTGGGATAAAATAAAATAAAATAAAATACCCTCCCCCCAAAAATAAAATAAAATGAAAGAGAGAAAGAGAGAGAGAAATAGAGAGAAAGGTGAATTCTAATTTATTTATTCTTCTTAGTTATAGGATTTAAGGAGGAATAGGGAGACGAAAGTTGGGCTTCAGAGATCATTCAGCCCAGTCCCTTCATCATGTAAACCAGAGAGTGAATCAAGAGGTCAGTGATACCATCCAAAGCCACACTTCCAATATGGTACTGACAGGAGATCCGGGATCCTCACTGCACTGCGTCTTTCCTTTGTCTCCTCTTTCATAAATGTCAGGCAGCAGCTGAACACACAGTGACCCACAATGTGGAAGGAACCAGACCTCACCATAAGAGGGAGAGCAGGCTGGATACAGCTTAGAATCCAGATGACAAACTTTTAGGGAATCGTGGAATTCATCTTGAAAGACATGGGCAAGTAACTTAACTGCTAATTTTATGTCTCTTCTACCTAAAAGTCCTTAAAGCTATTCGGGGATTTACTTTTATACTGTTTTAGAGCTGTGCTATCCCAGATAGGAACCACCAGCCGTGTGTGGTTATTTAAGTTCAAACTAAATTCAAAATGAGCAAAATTAAAATTTCACTTCCTCAATGAGACTAGTCACGTTTTCATTGCTTAAGAGCCTCAAGCAGAGGGGTTATGTTTTGGACAGGAGAGATACAGAACATTCTCATCACTTAGAAACTTCAATTAGCGTTATTCTAAAAGTCAGAATAAGGTCACATTGACATAAGTTACAGAGAGGTAGGCAGAGCATAAGAGAAGGAAGACATGTCTAAATTGTGGAGATTTATAGTGAGGACTTACCAAGCAGAGGGTGGGTGATCGCCCTCAGGGTTTACAGAAAATATGTAAATTCCCATGAAAGCTAAGGCTGGCCAAACCCTTTTCTGCATTTTGGCACAGAAACATCCTAAATCACTTCTGCTTTCTGAGGCCTTCTCTGGCAAATCCTTGTGTCTTTCTCCTCTTGAGATATGTCAGATCGATTCTTTAAGGAAAAGGCACCTAATGGCTGCTTCTCTTGGGCCTCATCCAGTATCTACCAACCCAATGAACTCTTAAAGCAATTTGCTCTTAAGGCAAGTGAATCAAGTTCAGTTTCCATTAAAAAGCTGTAATCCAAGGAATCCAGTTTCAGGAAGAGGATCAAGGAAAGCTGTGGTGGGCTATGCAGGGATAGGAGAAGCTGAATAAGTCATGGGATGTCCCCTAAATCAGCATCTTTAAGACACTGGGACTCACACAGCGCTTTGTCTTGGAAATGCTACACATCAACAAAAGAGACTAACTCTTTTATTCTTTCAATCGTAATTCCTGGCATTGGGACATTTTCAGTAATAGTAGGTGACTCAGATTCAACAGGCCTCTATTGCCACTAAATCTCACAGTTCTCTGCGGCAAAATATAGTTCTCTTTTAAATTTTTTCTCTTCCTTGTGGCCAGTGCTGACAGTTGTAGGAGACACTCAGAAAATATTTACTGATACGTGAATGCCCTCTGAGAGCCTATCTTCATCCTAACTTTCTTTGATGAAAATAGCATTTTATATCTCTCTGAATTAATGCTCAAAGTAGAAAAGGCCCAAGCCTATAAGAGGATTAGAAATGGGCTGTTGACCTTAGGAATGCAGTACGCATCGAGGGGCCCAGAGCAGCCGTTAACCACCCTTTAGCTGCGTGGCAAATCTGTTTCCAATTATCAAATCAGGACACAGTAATTTATGGCATCCAAGCAGCTACTTTCCTGGTGAGATACTTGCTGCGCAGGATCCTGTGTGTCCCTGTTTGCCTGTTGCCAGGGTGACTGTTGGTCTTGGGAGGAGGGGAAGGGGAGCCAGGAGGCCCCATCTCTGCTGACAAGCAGCCTCAATGTACAGACTCCAGCTGCCGTCAGGGACAGCTGAGACGCTTCTCCGAGGGCTCCCCATGTTGATAGCATCCGGGCCAGCATCTCCATGGTGACACGCAAAGCTTATGGACTGTGTGTGTGAGCAAAAGTGGTACATTGGAGGGCTTGGACTAAAAGGGCCGACTTCAAACAATAGGAAATTTTCATATTTAATGAGCAAAAGTAATCCAAGGGGAAATAAGGAAACAGAAGGGAAATATAAAGACTCTTTGTGGGGGCTGTCCAAGTTGCACTACTTAAATTTAAAAAAAGAATCTCTTTCCATTTAATCATAGGAGCCCATAGGAGGTCTTTTAGATATCTCCCCACCCCAGTTTTTTTTTTTATTTATGTGACCAGCTATCATGAATAATAGATACTGAAAGTATAGAAAGCAACACAGCTACTTTAATATAGCACTTTTATTAACTTGTACCAGCATAAAATGGCATTATTTGATTTCTTCAGATAATAAGAGAGACTGGAAAGGCTGTTTATGGCAGTCGTTTTTTGCTTTCTAAAAGCCAACAACAAAGACTAATTCTCTTTCCAGGTCTTCTCCCAAACAAAGGACATTTTCTGGCCTGTGAGATGATTTGGAGGCACAATAAAGGCAGCCCTGCTTGGAAATAAGATTCTCTACCCTGTAAGAAGCAATCTCATGGGGCATTTTCAAACAGTGTAATGTTGCTATGCATATGCTCGGGAAAAAAGTAATGAGTCTTTAAAGTGTCTTGGGCAGAAAATTTAGACTCATACTTTTGGAGTATTCCTGGCTAAAGTTCATTTTGTCTGTTTCTAGAATTCTTATTTTCCTTCATTTCATTCTAGGTAGCATTGTTTCTGGGGCCTGGTGATGGCTCAGTCAGTAAATAACTTTTAAAACATGTAGTGTCGCTTGAGGGAGGGAGGGAGGGAGAGGGCCCATCATGGACAAGCCATCAGCTCATTTGTCAGTTCTAGGGAGCTGACTGTGTTTATCCACTGTCCTAAGGGAAGTCTTTCATTGTCCATGGACCTCGTTGTTAGGTGGCTTTTCCTAGGTTATAATCTGAATCCTTTAAACCATAGCTTCCAGAAATTAGAATATAACATCATTATACAAAGAAACAAGAAACAAAACACAAAAGCAATGCCTGCTTTGGGTAAGGCTTTGGGAAGGTTCCATGAGACTTCAATAGGGCAAAGGGGATGATTGAGCCCTGAATCTTTGTACAACACTATACTGTTGTATAAGGCACTTAACAATAGTATATACTTGTATATGCTTTCCCAGTGAGATATTTCATAACTTTTATGAAATAGCGTATCCAAAGGGTTTAGCCTTGAAATATTTAAGAACCATGAGATTCAACCACTATTTAAAAATAGGGGCTCAAATAACCATGAATGTCTCCTTTCTCTGAAGAATGGGACAGAGACAGGTTTCTTAAGCTATCACTCACGTCAATACTTGGGTCTTGTTAAAGCACAGACTCTGAAACAGGAGTTCTGGATCTGGGACTGAAATTATGCATTTCTAACAAGTTCCAGGTGCCAAGATCACTAGCATCAGGGACTACATGCTGGACAACAAGGACAAAGCCTTAGTTGCAGATACCAAAGGGACATCCTCTTACCTTCTCCGACTGTTCACAGCAATGCAAACCGCAAGAATCAAAGCCAGGGCCAAGAGGGACGCCAAGATGATGAGCCATTCTGTTTGAGTGAACCAAAAGACATGTGTGAGCTTCCTAAACCCAGACATGCAATTTAAAAATTGACCTGGTCCAAACAAGGAGCATAACCAGCACTGCACAGAGGTCTGACCAAAAGGCACCACCAACGGGTACATCAGAGCAAGTTTGTGGAGGGTATTTATCCAACAGGTCTCTTGTACTAATCTTTTATCATCAGTCAGAATTTCCAGTGCTGCCAAAAGAAATTTGTTTCCAAAAACATGTAGAATGACTTGTTGAAACTTGTAGATGCCTTTGGTAAAATATTATTAAATAGATTAAAGGAAATTTGTGCTTCTCTTGAAAGGGACATTCCTTTTTTATATAAAAGCATCCGCTTTACATTTTCTTCGGAAACAAAAATGCAGGTCACATCCTAGTGGGTGGGACAAAGGACACTGTTGTGGAGGGTAGAGAGTGGGTGAATTAGTGCACAGTCATTGAGAGTCATTGACCTTACTTGTCAATAGTCTTCAAAATATTCTCGCTTTTGATCCAGCAGTTACACTTCTGGAAATTTATACTACCTCAAAATAAACCATAAAAATTTTCATGACTATATCATTTGTGATAATGAAAGCTGAGAACAACCTAAGAGTTAGTGGTAAGGGATTGGTTAAATCACTAGGGTTTATCTACTGTATTATGTACTATGTTAGAGGAGGAAAATATTTAATGACATGGAAAGCTATGGTTGGCCAGCAGGAAATGTTGACCAAACAGCATTATAATAAAACTGTATTTTTGTACACAAGTTATGTTGAAAATGATAGGAAGAACATATATAAAAATGGTAACCACAAAACTTCTGGATAGTGTGATAAATAAGTCATTTATATTCTCCTCGGTTTGGTTGTATTTTCTCAAAATCTATTTGGTAATTATGTATCATCTGTAGACTAATGAAATATTATGCACTCATTTGTCAAATCAGGTTTTCATGGGATAAAATATGACTTGGCAAGTTCAATAAATTCAGTTGTATATGCATGCAACAAACCAGGACTTGAGAAAGAAGAGGGACAGAAAGATGTTCATTGTCTATTTCTCTTTGGAAGGCTTGGTTTTCCCTTGTTTCCTATGAAGTGTCACCTTTGGCTCCCCTCAAGGGGGTGGGGAGGTTGACAGGAGCTTACCAGCACCACCCAGCCCAGGTCTCCATCCCTGACAAGTCCCACATGCTCTCTCACTAGGGCGGGAGGATTCCGGCTGCCATATGAGAGCTCACTGCATTCCCTCTCCCCTCTGCTCCCTTCCCTGGCAGCTCATGCCCTCTCCTGTGCTGTGCCATGCTTTGGGTGTGCTCAGGCTAGCAGAGGCGAAGGAGCAAGGCATACATCACATTCTTCTCTTCCCCAAGGGAGGTTCAGCTTGGAGACTTCCAAAGAGGGAAGAACTAAAAGGGTGATTGACAACACCAGGAGGACCCTTCCTTTTTGCACTGCCCCTTTACACTTGCTTGGGTTTGACCCCAAGCCAAATAAAAACTTTGCATCAGATACATTTATTCTCAAAGCTCAGAAGAGCCAGGTATCCCAGCCCTCTCACTGCACATGCAATACCTTCTGAAAAGATTCTTCTGGGTGGATCAATACACTGACTCAATAAAAAAGGCAGTTTGGGGACCAAAAGAATATTTTTACTCCACTTAACACAGAAGGCCCTTATGTCTCCCCCATGTCTGCAATATGAAAAGAAAAATCACAGCCAGGCATGGTGGCACATGCCTGTAATTCCAGTACTTGGAAAGCTGAAACAGCAAGATTACAAATTCAAGGCCAGTCTCAACAATTTAGTAAAGCCTTGTTTTTTTAAAAAAAAAAAAAAATAGGACTGACCGAATGCAGGTTCAAAGCCAGCCACGCTGGCTTAAGAGACCCTATTTCCAAAAAGAGAAAAAAGTATAAAATAGGTCTGGGAGTGTAGCCCAGAGGTAGAAGGCTTTCCAGGAACCCCAGTACCACCAAAAAAAAAAAAATTGGACTGGATTTGTTCAGAGGTAAACACTCCTGGGTACTTGCTCCCCCATGCACATACAAATTCACAGGCTTCTCCTACAACCCCAGAAATAAAGGGGAAACTGGAATGGAAAAGAAAGGACCTAGGAGTCCTCTAATGATCACTCATTTGGAAAGGAAACTTTAGTAAGTAACATGAAACTTTTCTAAGGTAGGTCAGGAGAAGTTCTGAGTGGTAGTTAAGCCCACCTAGGGGACCAAGGAGAATAACGAAAAAGAATGTTCTATCCTTTCCTACCAAAAGGCTAAAGTACACCCATTCATTTTTAAACTTGCCAGAAGGGACCATCAGGTTCAAGGGTCCAGCATTTAGGAGAATGTGCATTTGACTGGGTACTTCTTCCTTCCCGGGACATTCTGAAAAACTTGCCCTGAACATCTTTTTCCTTCACCATTTGAAACTCACCTGGAATTCGGGGTTTCCTTATAGGATCAGAGGTTGTGCTTGCCCCACCTTCTTGACTCCCGCTTGAGTATCCTAAGGGGCAAAAACAAGATTGTTCAGGACAATTTGGAATGCATAGCCAGGCATTCCTTCCAGAACGGCACGTGGGGCCAAGCTTCCAAGTCCACATGACTACTTTTAGATTCAAGCTACAGATGAGAAGTTTATAGTGTTGAGCAGAAGATCCCACCCACCAACAGTTCAGCATGACTAAAGCTAAGCCTTCGAAATGCTCTTTCGTATCAAGGAACATGAGAATTCCTAGGAGCGGTGTTGTGCAGTGTTTAAACCTTGGGCTCTAGAGCTGACAGCCTTGGATCCCAGCCCTACCTCTGTCTCTTGTTGGTCATGTGTGTTGGGTTACGTTACCCTCTTCACATCTCCATTTTCTCACTTATCAAGTGGGGATAACAATAGAAACCACTTCACCTTCATTTTACAGAGGCTTAAAGAAGAATAATGGTGGTGGTATGTAGTTATTATTTTCCATGTTTAATTTAGGACCTTGCTTCTCTAAGTGTGGACCCCCTAGACCAGCAGTGTAGGCATCACTTGGGATCTTGCTAAAATGTAGAATCTCAAGCCTGGCTCCAAACCTACTGAATCAGAATCTTCACTTTAACAACATCCCTAGAGGTTTCAGATGCCTCAAAAGTTCAAAGTGCATGTAAAAATTATATCCAAAATCATAGAAGTCAATACAAACACCCAAAATTAAGAGTGTTGGGTAGCAGTGGCCCTTTCAGTCTATAAAAAAAAATCACTCTATTTGAGTCCCTCCTAATATATTAGCAAAAAACACTATTTTAGAAAAAATAATCATCTTTTTAAAAAACATTTCTTAGAGATCCAAACTTAGTAATCTTGGACACTGCAATCTTGATTTACAACAGTTATTTGGGGTAGGACAGTTCATGTTTATGTCATATGTCATGTAATATGTTTGGTAAAACTCAAAATGAAGAAAACAAGTTCTTACCGATGACTGGCTGTTTCAGCAGACCCAACCCATTTTGACAGGGCCTTTTACTTCACTAATCTCAAGGGAGTCCAGGGGAGTCCAAAGCACTCATCCTATCTGCCTCTCCAAACCCTTGGTCCCTGGCAAGTTTACATCTGTGCCAGCCATGGGATATTGGCCATCTAAACTGGAGCTCTATGGCCTTGGAAACCACCTCAGAGGTACAGTCACTCTCACTGGTCTTTTTTTTCCTGACTCACAGCAGCCTTTGATATTTGAAAGGGAAGCCATTAATAGATCATAATCTCTTTATTTTGATTTTTCAAAAAATGCTCCCAGCAAGGAAAGATCTGGGTGTGTGCACAAGATGAAACCTCTTGTCTGAACAATAGACACCTGCACAGGAGCCAAACAAAAGAGACCAGCTCCCGCCCACCTGGTTCTCACTTTAAGTAAAAGCCGAAGAGGATGGACAAGAGACAGCAGGCCTCCCAGTGCCCTCGAGGTCCACAGATCCAGCTAGGATAGGACTGGCCTGGAGAGCAAGTTCTGCAACGCGGGGCACTGGGCACTCTAGTTGGGAAATGAGACCCAAACTGAGACGTGTGCACAGAGATCGTTCAGTTGGCTTCAACTATGAAAAAGACAGCAAGGAAGAGAGCTCCTTGAACTTTAACACACGTACAAGCCACCTGGGGGAGGGCCTTGGTGAAAATGCAAACCCTGATTCACTGAGCCTGGGCTGGACAGAGATTCTACATTTCCAGCCTGTTTCTAAGCGACGCCTCTGCTGCTGGTCTAAGAACTACACTTAACAGTGGCTGGGCTCTTCTGGATTCAAAGATCCTGGCTTTTAATAACTCCCTAGTGTTTCTAAAATACTTTCACATTCCTCACAAAAACTCTAGGAGGGAACTGAAGCGGGTGATCTGATCTGCTCTTTACTAAGAAGGAATCTGAATCTGGGAAAGGTTCCATGCGCTGCCCCAGTGAGCCTGCAACTTCTGTCTGTAACTCAGAAGCATTTCTAATGAGCCCTGTATCCCTGTGCTTCTAAACAAAGGGTTACTATCCAAGCCACGATGTAAACACCCATTTTCAGATTTGCTTTAAAGTCTGCAGGCCACCTTTTCCCCAATGTGGGCATGAAGGGAGGATGCTGATTTACATGAATTCACTGTTTGTATGGGGGTCGCCTGGACTCGTGATGCTCAAGAAGACCTGCTAGGCAGCACTGCAGACCCATCCGCAGCCCCAGCATTCGAGGTCAAAAGTGAACCTGCCTCGTGTCAGACTTTTGCTCCCAGAAATAATGTTTTCAACAGAGCAAACAGGAATCTGTTGAATAATGCAGGCCTGGTGTTAATTAATGGTCATCACGGATTGCTATCTCCAGACTGTGCTTACGAGAAGCCCTAAAGCCCCTGGGCTTACAACCTGGTCCCACTACTCACAAGCCATATGGACTTGGCCAAGTTACCCTCTCTGAGAATTCCTTTCCTTGTCTCTAATGTGGGAATAATAATGGCACTTACATACATCACACCATTTGTAGGATAATTAAACAAACTAAAGTTAGATCGCCTCTGAGTTTGCTGAGCTTGACTGTTCTTGCCCTACAGAAATAAAAGTTTCATATAGTCCAACCTAACATGTGTGAAGTGCTTTGAACAAGGCTGCTGGCACACAATAAATTCTCAGATACTGGCTAATTGTATTGCGTAATGGGATTGTTCTAAGCATGCAATGTGTATTCTATTATTTAGTCTTTAAAACAATGCCCTGTGACAATTATTATTCCAAGTTTATTAGTTAGTAAGTTGAATCTCAGACTTTTTATATATCTTGCTCAGTTATTATGTAGAGAAGCTGGGATGAAACACAGACTTCTTATTTCAAACCTATATAGTCTTAGTCACTCTGGAACATTGCCATGTTAAACTGGAGCCCTGGTTGAATTCTTTCTGCGCCTTTCAGATGGGAGACTTTTCTCCCGAACAGTAGATCTCACAGTGTAGTCCCTGTCCCAGAATTATCAGCATTACCTGGGAGTTTACTACAAATACAAATTCTTGGGCTCCACCTCAGACCTACTGAATCAGAAACTTTCAGGGTAAGGGCCCAGCAATGTGATTTAAGAAGCCCTCTCTGTGACTGTAACACATGCTAAAAAAAGATGTATGAACCAGTTCTCTAGATATGCTGACCCATATTTCATTAGAAACAGTAAATGACTACAGCAGTTTTGAACTCACCGTCTTCTCCAGATCTATAAGTGGTATGGGTCCTCTCACTGGGATGCACAGCTGAGTCTCTGTCTCCTGTGATGAGCAATGAAAGGGGTCAGTACTGTGGGGACCCACCTCCTCGACCACCTGTGTTGCCTTAAATGGCATTTTCATAAAACCTCTCGCTAATGTGTAGTCTTTTATAGGTAAGCAAGAAATGACAGCAAGGCCGGGCGTGGTGGCGCACTCTCGTAATCCCCGCGCTTGGGAGGCAGAGACGGGAGGATCGCGCAGGTTCGAAGCCAGCCACGCGCTGGCTTAGGAGACTCTGTTTCCAAATTAAAATGTAAAAATAGGTCTGGGAGTGTAGCCCGGAGGTAGAAGGGCTTCCAGGAACCCCAGTACCACCAAAAAAAAAAAAAGAAAGAAATGACAGCAAGTCTTGAAAGGGAAGGTGATGTTAGGCTCTGCTCGCTGTTTAGTGATGAGGGGGCTAAGGCTTTAATCAAAACTAAAGGCACTGAGGCAGCACAGGCTGTCAGGAATGACTGTAGGAAGTGTGGTTTGGGTAGAAATCCCAGAATCATAATATACAATGTTCTAAAGAAAATATCATGAGGTCTGATGTTGGAACTAGACATTGTGTATTTTATTTTACTTTATTGTGTTTTCTTTTATTGGTACTGGGAATTGAACCCAGGGGCAATCTACCTCTGAGCTATAACCCACCATTTTTATTTTTTATTTTGAAACAGGGTCTTGCTAAGTTGCTGAGGACCTTATGAAAATTGGTGAGGCTGGTTTTGATCCTGCGCTCCTCTTGTCTCAGCCTTCCCAAGTACTGGGGTTACATGTATTCCACCATGTCCAGAGATACTGTGTAGTTTAAATAAGGACTTTCAGAATTGGATTATGGGACATCTGGTCCCTGGAAATGTGAGTACTCTGGCTGAGGGCATGAGATATTTAAGCTCTGAAACAAGGAATTCATTGCAATAAAATAATCTAGTGATCAAATGATGTCAAGATTCCAAGAGAAATGGCAAGCATTTAGAGGATAAAGGATAAAAAAAAGGGTAAAAAAGAAATGGTACAAGGATAACATATGAACAACTTGTACTTGGGTATTAGAATAATTTTTTCAAACATTAAGTCTATATTATCAATACCAACATTTAATATAATCCCATCTTCTCAAATATCCAATACCAGGAAGCTTTAGATTAAAACAAACTCATAAATTGCTAAAATCTAAATCTACAGTTCAAGTCTTGGATTTAGCATATGGAGACTTCTTAGCTTCTCTACCCTCTACTTACCACCCTCAAAAACTGTGTTTCAAAAGTATACTGGAATTATAAAGTGAAAACAAACAAAATATAAGACGATGATTTTGTAAAGCACTTAGAGTCATCCATTATGAAGGTTTCCATAAAGAATATACAGTAACCTGATCATTGCCATTTTCTAACTAGGAAAGGTAAGCAGTGTCATATTAAAGAAATAGATTGTGTTGTTCCTTGGTTGATGGTTAGAAGAACTGAAAACAGACTTTGCTAAAGCACCACGTTGCTACTCCCACCACCAAAATTACCACCACCATCACCAAGCCCGTCACCACCACTTCCACCGTGACTCCAAATGTTTTAGTTGTTAACATTAAGCATAAAGATTGAGAAAAATGCATGAGCATAAATACCTTACTTTTGGAAAACAAGCAGAATGAGAATCAGAGCACTTACTATTTAATTATGGCGAAAAATGGAAAATCTACCCATACCACAATCTTTATATACTGACATAAAAGGAATCAGTGCACGTGGATATCAATTTTGTAGAAAGGATTTTATTTGCTAAAAATTAGGCTCTATAAGCCTTGTAGGATCCTGTAATTTAAGATTACTGTTTAAAATTTAATTCATGAGGTTGCACCTTATTTTGCCAAGAAAAACTAGGGAGCTAAGATTCACTTTTCCAGAAGAAAACTGTCGTTGCTTAGAATTTTAAATAATTCAAAGAAGAACCATGCTTAAAAAAAAAAAAGAAAACATTTCCAAAAAGAATCCTGCCAGTATTGCTGAAGTCAGCATTTAAAAAAACTCTTTTCTAGAAGCCCTGGGGTGGGCAGCCAAAAAGAAAGGCCAAACATGTGACATTCTGGATTTTATTTTTCCACATTGTTCAGAGCATTGCCACTGTTGCTTGTTTTATACATTATATTCTCATATTTTTAAACTTCTTTTTAGGGGGTTGAAGAAGTGGCTTCTACCAAAAACATCTATAGTTAAAGTTATCTTTAATATGCATTAGTGACTGATAAGAAGCATTGGAGTGATACTAGGAAGAGAGAATCAGTTTTAGTTTCTTGTCTAGAGTGAACATCTGGGTCCATATGAAACTTCAGTGAATAAGTCATCTCTTTACCATTGCAATAAAAGAAGTGGTTCCTATTCATTAACAGTAGACGAAACCATGAAGTTTTAAGTGCATCGTAGCCAGAGGAGGTTAATTCATCAGCCCATCACCAGAAGTAAACTTGGCCAATCCATCACCAATAAAAGATCACTTCAGGGCAATGGTACTAGTATGTGGAGATTATTTACAAGTCAAGTAAAACTAAATATGCAGCATATATGAGTTAAATCAAATGAAATTGCCAATATTCAATTGTTTTAATCCACAAATTGTAAATTTCATATGGTTCAACTTGATATATCACAAGATGAGGAGTTAAATAGAGAAATTCCACCATAACAACCAAGTCACACAAAAATGGAAAATGCACTGAAAAATGGACGCATTATTTTAACTTAACTAATTTCAAGGTTTCTAAAGATTTGATGACCAGAATGAAATCCATTGCCATGTCACAAAATAGCTTAATTCCAGCCTCCACAGAAAATAATCCCTATGATAGGAATGTGTGCGTCATTTTTCTCTGTAGAGAAAACAACCCAGATGACAAATGGCCAGATTACCTGGAAAGATGCCATCAACATTAGAATTATAGTCTCCGACAACTGTAACTTCAGTAACTCCAAAGTCCCCAGTCTTAGCAGGGGTCACTGGGATGAGGGTCCTGTTTTCCTTTTTGTCTGGGTAATGAGGGGTGTAACCTTCCATTGAAGCTGTTGAGTCTTCGGGATAATGTCCACCTCTTCTTCCATCTCTGCCATCATTCCTAGCTGTGTGGAGGTGGAATCAATGATACACCCACATCTGTAAGAATACTACCTACCATGTGCTTATCTTCAGAATTCACAGTTGCTGCTAAAACTTTCCACTTGTTATCCAAGAACAAAAGCTAAAGACAGTGAAGTCTGTCACACTATTGAACAAAATCAATATTTTGAAATAGACACCAGCTGGACATGGCTCAACAAGAGTGACCCTAAGGCCCAAAAGAGGCATCTATCTGTTTATAACATCTACATGAGTTATTAATGTAAGGCTTATGCTACAACTATGGCCTCAAAGTCAACTCATGTACAGATAATCTTGAGCTATTTCTCATTTGTGTCTATCTTTGATGAAGTAGAAGAAACATGCGATTGGATTGAAAAGTAAAATTATGTTGCCTGCAAATGGAATAGCAAAACGCAAGATTTCAGAGAACTGAGGCTACCAGCTTGATTATTCTTTCCTTTACCAGGAGGAAATTGCTTCTATGGCAAAATAATATTAATGCAAATAATACAAAGAGGAATATAATCAGACTTTTACACCAATTACAAATCTTACATAAGCAATATGCAATTTTAAAACTAGGCTACTAACTCTAGAGTTTAAAATAATCTAAGATTTAAAATCAAGCAACACGATTTTCATTTAATGTACAATAAATAGCTTCTAAGATATCTACGAAGCAGAAAGACCAGAGACCACCACCAAGGGTACCTCTTAATCAAAAGTAGTAGTATAACAACAGCCGATTGAAATCCCTTCACCAAAGGCATCGAAAAAGCACCCATAATTTACTGATGCTTATCAGTAGCTAAAGCCAATGAGGCTTTACGATTCTTACTGCTAGTTGTCAGAGTAGAAATTGTTGGATGGTCTTTATCTGCTTCCGATTCTCCATGTGATGTAGAGAGACTCTGAGAATGGCTCTGTTCTGTTTCAATGAGGGATGAATCAAATATTAATCCGGAGCATGATACAAGTCCTGTGCTATCTGATAATGAGGTGGGTCTAGCTACAGTATGCCAGATGTACAGATGCATAGGAAGAATGAAATTTGTGTACACTCTTTTCCCTGGATTGATAGAAATACACTGAAGAATTTGATTTTTGTCTCTATTCCCCCACCCTTTGTCTTTCAGTATAACCCAAAGAGTGCCAAGGTAAAACCTGATGCCAAACTTGGCTCTCCCTGGATCAACCTAATCCCACTACAGCATGACTTCTGGGCACTGAGGAAAAGCAGTAAACACAGATGCATGGAAAAGGAATGTTTGGATTTCAGTGCTCCTATCCACAGTCAAGAGCACCTAACTGGGGCCAATGAGTATGACTGGAGGGAAAAATAGTGTGTACTACATCTGTAACCAGAGAGAAAGAAGTCCATCTAGGATGGCCTGCCCAGGGAACGCAAATCAAACTTAAACAAGGAAATACTTAATTTATTCTTAAAGTTACCATTTTACTCTATTATTAGATTTTTTTTATCTCATTCATGGACTGGGATTCTCATCATTGTACCAAGGAAATGCTTGCCTGGGCAAACACAGGGCCCTCAGTGACAGGTATCAATTTGAGGTTGAAGCACTGCCCACATGTGAAATCACTTTGACTGTTCTGAGATTTTTTTTGTTTTTAATTCTTCTAAGAAAGCTAATGACCTGAGTTTCAGGTGTAGGCATAACATAAAACATACCCATAAGCCAAATCCTCCACCAAGTAATATTATAACAAGGAAAAAGATATTTGCCAAATCTCAAAGCCAACATTAGAACAAAAGTCAGCATCAGCAGTAACATAAAATGGATATACAAGTTTGTCATTGGCAGGGACAGTTCATAGGCTTATTTACATAAGTCTTTGATGCTGAACACTGTGCTATTTACACTGCTGACAGTCAACATATCCTTGCTCATTTTTTCCTGCCTAAAGGGCTCATATGAAGGACTCTGCTCATTATAGGTAGCAAGCAGTGAAATGAGGCTCTCTTAATTCTGGATTTCTTTCATATTCTGCCAAGAAATTATGAATGACTTGAGGCTGATCTATAAGATACCCCTGCACATATGATGGAAATTAAGCCTACATAGGGTTTATCATTGCTTCCTACAAGATATTTAATTATAGAAAGAGATATTGGCTGCTAAGTATGGTGGTGCATGCTTGTAATCCCAGCACTTGGGAGGTTGAGGCAGGAGGATCGCACAGATTCGAGACCAGCCTCAGCTATTTAGTGAGGCTCTCAGCAACTTAGTGAGACCCTGTTTCCAAATAAAGTATAAAATAGGTCTGGGAGTATAGCCTGGAGTTAGAAAAGCCTCTGGGTTCCACCCTCAGTACCAATAAATTGAAAAAGAAAAAAAAAGAGAGAGAGAGAGATTGGCAAATATTCCCCTTTTCGGATCCAGGGACCCTACTATCTGTCAATTTTCAACAACATGATTTGCTCTTCCTCTTTGGGCTAATATGATTTTCTTACTTTCTATGATTATCTGGCTCCCAAAATGTCTTTTCACAACAATTAAAGCAATTCTTCTTTTGCCTCAACAGGAGGACAGGTAGGAGTCAATAGGAGATGTTCAGTTTAGACTTAGTGAAACCATTGTCATCCCTGTGGTCTTTGGTGTCAGTGACAGGACTACTCAGAGATGGAAAATCCCATCCCTTCTTATCTCTTAATTTTTAAAACATAAAGTTATTGAAATGAAAGCCACCAAGAATAAAGAAAAGGTCAAGGACAAAGGGCCCCACAAGAAAAATAGATAATAAAGACACGCCACACCCTGGGCTAACCCGAGCCACATAGCAAAAGTGCAGCATTCCACCACCAGACTCTACACCTCAGGAAGCGTGAGCAAGAGCTTAAGCAGAAAGACAGGCAGGCTGAGTGTTGTTATCCTTACGAGTTGTCATAGAAAGAGGTCCTGTCCTGTCCAAGTCTTCCACCAAATCTGTTTTTGAATCTGCAGTAGGCTGAAGCATTGTGCTATGACTGGAGTCCATATCTGAAGGAGTTAAATCAGTGTTATTGTTGGATTCCCTAAACCATCATTGAAGGCCATTCATATCCTACATCCAAGTAAGTACTCAAACCTGGCAAGAGGAAAGAAAGTGCATACCAATCCATATCTCCAGAATCGGGATCAATTATTATTTTTTCAAAAGAGCCTCACAAGAAGTAATTGGCTTTCATTGACGGGTTGGATTACATGGAAGCTATGATCTTTGATTTTGCTGGGTCTAGAAGAATGCTACATGAGCACACAAAAAGACTCCCAAGCCTTGCAGGAAGATAGAAACAACCCATGTGTGACTTGTCCCATCCCATACACGCAGCCCTCTCCATGGAGCATGCAATCTTACATGTGGGGAAAAGAAAAAGTACACTGGTCAGGTACCACTTGGCGCCTTCTGCTTAGCAGGGAAAATAACTTTCAAAAGTATTCTGCCTCCCTTACTAGTCCTTTTTGTTTGTTTGTTTCACAAAGTGAACATGTAAATAAAAACATAAAATCACCAATACTACTTAGGCAGAAGCCACAGGAAGAATACAGGGGTAAGAAACAAGAAGTAGTGTATGTACCATGTACATTATTGAGTGGCACAGAAGTCTGATTCATTCTCTCTCTCTCTCTCTCTCTCTCTTCAAATTGAACTAAGGAGAACTTTATCTCTAAGCTACACATCTATCCATATTTTATTCTGAAACAAGGTCTCACTAAGTTGCTGAGGCTGATCTTTCAAAACTGTAATCCTCCTGTCTCAGCCTCATAAGTACTGGGATTACAGGCATGTGCCACCATTCCTGGCTCACTGAAGTATTTCTAAATGCTGTTTTAAATAGTTACTGTAGATCTACTCTGCTGAAATAACAACTCCCATGTAACACAGAGGCCACAGAATCCATAAACACCATCAATACTGCTGGCTCCACAATTGAGTCAATCCACCCACAGTACTGCATCTAGGGAAATAAAAGCAGTTTTGAATCTCTAGAGGGAGGCACTGGAATATTGAGCGCCCACGTCTGCACTGCAGCCTTAATGCTAAAAGACTGTAGGACAAAAAAATGTGTGGCTTATTTTACTACCCAAGATTTCAGAGAAGAGAAAAGGCCAGCTAACCCCAACTAAAATTCCAAATAGATAGTCTGCCATAAAAAATTCTGACTATCCACGGGTTCCAACCACTCTTACGCAGTTTCCCTTTTATTAGAAGAAATCCTTCAAGAGGTAACACACCATTCTGTAGTTAAAACCAATGGTATTGTCTTTGACATGTTCACCCATGGAATGGAATCTCTTTATCTTCCTTAGTATGGGGATCATTTGTTTTGGTTCTGAAGATCTTTTACTGTTGGCTTTCACCACAGATGTCATCAATGTCCCCCAGAAGCTATAAGCATTAAAATGTGTGTTGGGTGGGTAACTGGCACTTCAGCAACTCAACATAACAACCCCAAGCTAGCCATGCAAATGAATCTTCCTTTATGATAAATGGATCAATTCATATTTATTTATTTGACATATGTCATACTTATTGATGCATTTATTCCTTGGATTTTCTTCTTTTATGGTCCTCCTCACATAAACTTCCTAAAGAAAAACTCCTTCCCACTTCCTTTCTCTGACCACCCAAGCATTTTCCTTTTTCCCAAAGTCCAATCCAATCCATCTTTCTCTAACGTTCTCTTGGAGGGTGTGAGATCCTCTGAATTTTCTGAGCACTTGTTGTTGGCAACATTCATACCACAGCATTACTTATTGCCTCACATTGTTAGATTAATTTTTATGCTAAATGTTTTCTTTTTCTAAACTAATTTTGTTTAAGAGCATGAACTACGAATTTTACAAACTTGTGTCTCCATGATGCCTTGCCAGATATTTAATATAAATTGTAGCTTCAGGGCTATCTGGATTAATAATATTTGGGTAGGAAAAATGTTCTAAAGTAACAAAACCGAATAAATTGTTAGATTTATTTTGGAAATAAGTTTGTAGCTATTCAACACAGACATATCATTGTGTTCTTAGAACACATCACAATAAGTTTTGGGTTATGCAAATACCTGATAATTTGTGTCTAGATGATTTATTAAATTCCATGAAGGAAAACTCATGGCCCCATATTGCTTATTTTTATTTATCTCCCCTTTGAAATGTAACATTTCTCTGATTGGGATATTTTGTTAACTCTCTCAATCAACTTGAGTTACTCTATTCACAAGCATAGTAAGAAACATGAAATCTTGAATTGGTTTAATACTGACAAAAAAAAAAAAAAAGAAGGGCACCATATTCTACCAATTCTTAAACTTTCTCTCAGGTAAGCCTGTTATAATAATGGAAAAGTTTTTTTTATTCTTTATTTTGAAACAGGGTCTCACTAAGTTTCAAAGGGCCTCACTAAGTAGCTGAGGCTGTCCACAAACCACTATTCTGTCTCATCTTCCCAAATGCTGGGATTTCAAGCATGTGCCACTATGTTGGGCTTAAAAATTCCTTTTAGATATAAAAAATTAGTCAAGTAAATTCATAACTTTCCATCCTTGCAGAATAACACCTAGTGTCTTTTTCCATTTCAGTTTTTTAATTGCTCATGGGTAAATAAGGAAGAAATGTATTCAAGAAAAGTTCTATTGCATTTCAAAGTTTTTCACTCATTAAATTCACAAGCATTCATCGAGGGCCAAGAATAGTCTAAGTCTGAAATCATTTTGTACCATATTTTCTCTAAATGTGGCAATAATAAATAATAAAGCCTTTTGAGCCTTTTAGTTACTTGATTGGGATAACTACTCACCAGTTCTTTGGCCTCTCAGATTCCTCTACCAAACACAAGTTATATCCCTGAGTTTACAATAGAAATAGTTAACAAATACATGACTTTGTGCTTTGGAAAAGAAATCTTGAAACTACTCCCTTTTTAGGGGAAATGACTTCCACACTAATCAGCCTAAAAATAATTATCCTTTAGCCTCCCTGCCAAATTCTTCATTCTCAGCCCAGCACTTCATATTCAAATGAATGTCTTGAATTTTTGAAGAAACTTCAAGTTCTTTAAGAAAGTAGATTGGTCTAAAACTAAGGGCACATTTTTAGGGAAAAAGAGTCATGTAGTGGATTGTAAAAACATAATATATAAAAAGGCTCAGAGGCTATTACCCATCTTTTCTGTTTGATGACCTTGTCCCATTGGGTGTGAGATTGGGTCGAAATCAGTCCAGAAACTGTCCTCTTGACTCTGTGTTGTCATTCTTTGACCTGGATGATCGTTGTGGGCTGAGCCTGTTGTGACTGTGCAGTTAAAGCAATTGCCAAAGCATTAATTGACATTTGGTCAGAAATGCATTGATATTTTAAAAAGATTCTCTAGACAAGACACTAAAACTGTCTTCCTAAGTCTGAGGGTGAAGAAGTTTCATACATGGAAGATTTGAGCAGGTTTGGGTTCATCCATGCTTGTTTTCTTGGCAGTCAGCAGTGAACTGAAGGACATAGAGCATTAACAACTTCTGCAGGGGATAGAGGAAGAGAGATAGGAGCGAGGGAAGATGTAGTAGTTCTTGATCCACGCTGTTGTAGTCCTCTATAGGAGGAAATATGAGCGCCCAAGCACATGATGTCATTTGGAGATGACCAATCCCAGAGAAATGCACAACAAGGTACAGAAGGAATCAGCTAACAGCTTCCTATGTGATTAACATGAAAGTAAATGCCATTCATTACAAAAGTATGAATGAAATTCGTTAGAAGCATTGCCTTCTAACAATGGGAGTCATGGCAGAAAAAGAAAGTAGGTCAGGCCTTTGCTTCGTCCTGTGTCGATGGAAGTATGGGTAGAAAAGATCACAGTACTATCCCCCCAGCAACAACCACACTACGTAGCCAGCCACCAAATCACGTGCTCTACCAAGAGTCTATTCAGAAGTTATCAAGTATTGGAAAGACATTATGCATTATAGTCTATATTGCAATACAGATACCAAGTAAGAATGTGGAATTCACATTCTTTACAAAGCAGGATGTATCTCAATACTTAAGTCAAAAAGACCAAAGAGCCATGCACAGGAGCTTGCAGAATCAAGTTCTCTGGCAACACTTAGAGATGATGACAAGACTTAAGTCCAGTGTCTAAGATCCCCCAATTTTAAGAACAGAGGAGTTACTTGCATATATATATACACACACACACACACATATACGTATACGTATATGTATATGTATGTATGTATATGTATGTATATGTATGTATATATATCTGAGAAAACTATAGTACACTCAAGGAGAAGTTGCCAAACAGCTATGAACAAAAGACCAGATGTCATCAGCCAGGTTTCATTTTTCTCGTAATGTCTGCATCTTTTTCTTCAAACACTAGGATTCTAACAAGATTCTCATAAGCCTAGTGTTTCGCACAATCATACTGTCAAGGCAAACTCATATTAGACAGGAGAGTCCTTTACAAAAGGGAGTATCTTATAAGATCTGGGTCTCTGTTACAATCTCACCAGGAGATGCCCCAAGTTAGATCTGAAAGTGACACACTCCAGGGCATAGTACTATTTCTTTCATGTGTTTATATCCAGTCTTATTCAGGCGAACTGTTAGGAGCATTCAAAGTGATTTCCTTTGTGTTCATTGCAACATAACTTCTTAAGAAACCTAACATCCTATGACAACTCCTTCATTTTTTTTTTTATTCAGTGTCCGTGATGCCCAATATTTAACTAGAAAAAAAGTTTCCACCCAAGTTTGGTTGTTAAACCATCCATTACCAGTCATTCCTGTTGTAGAATGAGAGTCTTCTTTTGGAGTTTGGGGATATCCCCCTTGCCATCCAGGCCCAAACCACTGTTCTTTCTGGGTAGCTGCTTCCTCTGCTGTACTACTAGGAGTTGCCCAGACTGTGAGAAGAATGTCAATTGTAAGCCATCATCATCTCATTGCATCATCAATAGCTCTTATACCTCTTTCTACTTCTGGGCATAGATTCAGGAGACGAGATGGTAGAAAAAGAAGACAGTAAGGAGAGAAGCCACTGATATTCTGAAAGGAATATTAGAAATGAATAACAAGATCTCTTTTAATTTTTCAGATGGGAAAACTAGTGCCCCAAGAAGTTTTGATTTGCTCAAAATCATGTAACCAGATTGGTGCAAAGTGAGGACTAGACCATAGCCTGTGAATTCATGGTATTATTGTTATTTGACTATAGTTGATGGCTCCAACCGTGAAAAATGGTCAATGTATAATCTCCTTGCTCCAGTGATTTGGGAGGAGGAGATATATTGTGTAACAACTTATAAGATTAGTATAGTAGGAGGACTGCTCACCTGGGTCATGTACCCTACAATCACACTCACCTGGAAAGTACCAGTAATGGATCTACCTATTGTGAAAGCTGTTTGGGATGTTACTATGCTGACCTTATGTGATTATGTTTATGTAGCAACTATAATTGCTAAAATCACTTCTTAAGAAGATTAATTCAGTGGAAGAAAAATTATCCTAGCTAGTTTGAGGCACTCTATAAACAACAGCAGTGTAAGAAGGCATCAGCTTTCAACCACTGTTTTTAAAAGACAAAATGAATGTAACAAAATCCCATCGGAGGATTTTAGGAAGTATCAGAAAACCACTGACGTTTCATCTATAACTATGCAGCAAATTTCTAGTTCGTCGAGAAAATGAGAGCCTATAAACTGGCCAAGCCAAAATAATTTTTGTGATTTGTAAAACTGGTTGTATCTCATTATCTTAGAAAATGATATATATGATTTGATAACAGAATATAGATTTAAAAAATAAAATCTACTATCCTTATTTTACCCTTGCACTGACTAACCCATTCTTAGGATTAAGTGGTTATCCAAAGGAGATAAAAACAAAACAAAAACAAACAAAAGTGTTAAGTTTTACTTTTAAGTTCCTACCCCATGACAAATAATGAAGTGAGACCATTCTGAATGTAATTGTGAAAAACTTGAAGTAGGAATGGGTTAGCAGAATATTGGATTTCCATTGTAAATCAGGAAGGCTGTTTTACATTGATATCCAATTTGAAAATCCCAGAAGTTGCTAGTGTGAATCATTTTAAGTTTTTTAAGTATTGCTGCTATCTTCCCTTTGCCAAGGGAAAGACATTATATCTTGGTTTTCAACTATCCTTTAGTAAGAATATCCCTGAAATGCCATCTTTCGACATTAGCCTCGTTATTCTAAGCCTCCTAAGTAGCTTTTTGCTTAACTACACAGTATTTAGAATAATTTCTAAGATACGTTGTTAGAACTCAAAGAGGAATGGTATTGAATCCTATTCTGAAGAGATTTCTGTTTTCTTTTTATTCATTTTTCTATCAGAATACTTTTTTGATAACTCAGTTCATAATTTTTATGCATATATAAAATTATTGGGCTAAGTAACAGGATGTAGTGTCAGTTTGGAGCTGCTCAGTACAATGCATGGGACTTATTAAACTATGTCCTAGACCTTTCTTTGGTTGAGTACATTCTTCAAGCCCAAGTTCCTTTGGCTTCTACATACTATTTATCTGTTTTTCTTTTATTAGTATTTAAGTCTGTGAGAGTGGTGGCTGAATCAAAGTTTATAAAATGCTGTTATCGTAAATAAAAGTTTATTCCAAATAAGATAGGCATTTCTCAGCAGTACAGATGTGAAAGAAGAATATATGCTTCTTAGTTCTTACTTTATCCTACCCTCACAGTCCAGTAGTGAGACTTTACAATATTTTAGAAAACCTGAGATGAGAAATAATAGTAAAGAAAAATAACAGTAAGAGAATCAAAGCCTTTCCCAAGTTGCCTCCAGTTTGAAAACAGAAAAAGAGAAATTGTAGAATTCAAATACAGACCATGTAAGTCTTTTACTTTTCTCTAAGAGTTCAAGGGATGCTGTTCTACAATAGAGTGAAGAAGAGAACATGAAAGAGAAACAGGACTTCTTGCAGTCTTCATAGAAAATAAACATTACAAAAATCCTCCCACTCATCAAACTTTCTTTCCAGATCCTACCACTAAGCACCCAAAGAAGGCATTCCTCACCATCTATTTCCATAAGCACATACAAATCACTCAAACAGAACCTCTAGGAATCTTTGATACAAACACTGTATCTCAGGATCTTCTCTTTTGAACATTTTGGCATTTTGAGCAATCTGACAAGTTTGAATTTTTCTTCCAATTTATAAAAAATGTGTGCTGATTTGGCCCCTTTCCTGACTCTGAAGATTAAAGAAATTGCCATGCTATGCAGAAAACATGGTCATTGACTAAACACTGTTGTCCCTAGTCCCTGAATGCTTCCACTGACTTGTGTAAAATGGAACTGCTGAGTGCCACCCTCCTTACTTGTGAAAAGTGAGGTCTCCTCTTCATCCTGAGGCTCATGGTGAATGAGAGGAGGCTGTGGATCCTGGGTCCGGTTTTCTTCATTTCTGTCTACACCTGTGCCATTTCTGTCTACATCTGTTGTGATGACGGTGAAATACGTTGTCATTTTTTATCAACCAATCTTTAATGATTCTCTTCTTCCACTAAATTACAAGCTATCTAAAGGATCTATGTCTATATGCTACCTCTGAGCATCTATTCTCAATAAATTGGAATGATTTTACTAATCTGTTCCAAGAAAAATAATGAATGGGCATGAAATTTCTTCTTGATTACTTGTTATTCCACCATAACCACTTTGTCCAAGTCAGCACGATAAATTATTTAAACACATGCATTTTTATAAACAAAGCAACATAAAATATCTTGTGCCCAGGTGGTGCAATTGATAAATGACCCTTAAGTGGAACTGAATATTCTCACCAAAGTTCACTAAGAATTTGTGAGGTGACATTAAATTGCCCACTACATCTCAGTGATTGATCTTTGCAGCATCATAGACTGTGAAGAAAACAATCTTTAACTAAATGTGCGTAACCCATTACCAGTAATTCTTGTGGTTGTCGAATGTAGTACTTCTGGATTTGAATGGCTTGGGCTCCAGTGGGTCCAGTCCTGGTTCTGTTTTGTGTGATCAGAACCCCGTGGAATGGTGGAAACTGTGATAATGATGATTGAAGCAGTTAGGACAATGTTATCTCTTGATCCTCCGCCACTTGTTTTACACACTTATCCCTTCTGTAGTCTATGCATTGATCATCTATAGCACGTCGTATAGATGGTTGTGTGGAAACGGAGGGGGAGCAGACAGCACCTTCAGCTTGATTCGCCATATTGCTAAGCATCTCATTGTCCTTTGCACTGGGGTTCAGAACATGAGATCTTCTGGAGAAAGCAGCCAAAGAAACTGTGACAGCAGGAAGAACAGTTTTGAAAACACCAGCCCTTCACCAAGGGTCACCAAAGACAACAGAGTTTTGCCCTTCCATGCAGACTGAGCCGGCCTCTGCTTGGAAGCCCAAGGACTTCGTATCACTAGCAAAAGTGCGGTGTGGAGCGCCTCAGGCTGAAGAGGCACGTAACTGGAAAGTTATACCATGGCGATCACTATTTTGCTAACAATTTTACTGGAGAAAGAAACATCTTGAACAACCAGAGCTTTCCCGAGAAAGAATATGTACTTTAAGTAGCTATATGGTTCAGCTATTTATTTACAAATATTTATCAAACCCCTGTGGTATTCATATCAAATATAAGATATATCATGAGCAAGCCATTCGCAGCCAGTGAAAGAAAAATAAGATGTATACATTCAGTAGAAAAAGACCAGAAGTAACCAACCACCATCATAACAGAGCACACACACAAAAAAAGTGAATATCATTGTTTTGAAACTGCCAACCAAAATATTAGGGCTGAAACAGGATGTTTTCTAACAGAAAGATCATGATAAAATCAGAATCAACATCTTTGTGAAAAGATTATTTGCAAATCCATCTTCTTTCAAACTTTATTTATTTTGTAGTACCGAGGATTGAACTCAGAGGCATTCTACATCCTCAGCCCTATTTTATTTTTTCTTTTGAAACAAGGTCTCACTAGGTTGCAGAGGGCCTCACGATTTGCTGAGGTTGTCTGTGAATCTGCGATCTTCCTGTTTCAGCCTCCCAAGAACTGGGATTACAAGCACGTGCCACCACATCCACATTCTGCTTTCAAACTTTATTTTGATACCCAAATAATATGACTATTTTATATGTTAAGAAAATCAAGTTTATAATCATGAATTACATTCTTAACAAGCATGAAAAAATGGTAGTTTTCTCTCCAAAAGAAAAAAGGTACCTTATTCAATTATGGACATAGATACTAGCTTAAAAAAATGAACTCAAATTAGAAAGTATGCCACAGAGATGAAGAAATAGCATGGGACGTGTTTCCCTGCAGCCTGACTATATGATTTGCAGGTTGATCTTCTGGGGTTGCTACCCAAGGGAGGTTCCTTTTTCAAGTACCAAAATCGTATCTTTACTGAGGGACCCACCCTAGGCTGGGCCACATCCTGAACCCAGGAGATTTTAACGGTTTTCTGAAGTTACTAAAAAGAGTATAGATGAAGTTCTACAGAGGTGTCCAGGATATGGATACATGACTTAAATTTTTTAATATAAAAGTTCATCTTGAGTCTTTTCTGTATCAATCCCATATATTCAGATGCTTTCAAGGTTTAAGGAATTTTAAGGCCCCTCCCTCCCTAGCTGCTATTCATTTGGGCCTGAAACTCTCAGGTTTCAATGGGACAGTCTAAACTCCTGACCCAAGAGAGCTCATGAGCGCCCCCAAACTCCTTCCCCCAGGGAACAGTAAATGGAGTTACTAAGAATTCTCATCTCTATACAGCAAAATCTTAGGTCATTATAGGTATATGTGGGAAACTCAGTCATCTGACAGAATATTCGACAAAACTTTGTAGTTGTTTTAGTTTCTTAAAGGTTATATTTCAACTCAAAGGGCATTTTTCATCTCTTTGTTCTCAAAAAGTTTTATGATGGCTACAATTTTGGATATAATTCTGTAGTTTCACTATTTTCTTTTAATAAGTGGCACTGTCTTGTTAAAACTGAGCTGAAATTTACCTTTTATTTCAATGTATTTCTATTATACTGGTGTCCAGCATGTTTGTTAAAACTGTTTTTGTTTTTGTTTTTTTACTTTGACCTCAACCAGGTTTTGATTAATTAGGACAATGAGTGAAGTCTAACTTCCTTTCCTCCCCCTTTGTTTTTTTAGTACTGGGATTGAAACTAGGGCATTCTACTTCTGAAATATACCTCCAGCCTTTTTTATTTTGAGATAAGGTCTCACTAAGTTGCTGAAGCTGGTTGTGAACCTGCAATCCTCCTGTCTCAGCATCCCAAGTGCTGGTATTACAGGCATCTGTCACCATGCTCAACCTAGCTCCCATCTTTTAAGCCTTTCTAGACCTTTAAAAGCCTTCAATTTAGGATCATGCACAACTTTTAATTAATACCCTCATAATCACATTCTTCAAGTCTGTTGCTCCATCCATACCTGAGCTGCCTGAGGCAATAATGTTAGCCTTTTCATCTTGTGTTCCCAGCACTGAAAACAGCAGGTATGTAATAAATATTGTTGTGATACTTTAGCATCTTTTTTCTCTGATAAACCTTGATAATTCAAATATATAGCTGCAGACCTCATCAATAAATACAATAGAAAGAACCAAAGGCATTTGAAATTTTGTAAGATATTTTCTCCACTTCCCCAAATATGTTATGGCTCTCTTTAAAAAATGTTATTTCTTTCTTCCCCAATCTCATCAAGATACAACTAAGGTATAATCATCGGTCCAATCATGTTTCACATTAACTATATTCCAAGACAGAGAATATTAGGCAGCACTAAGGTTCGTGAGTAAGCCTTGCATAAATGGTTCTAGGGTAATTGATCATTCTTACTGGTGCTGGAGACAAAATCTTCATCATCATCAATGCCTGATCCAGAAAAACTGACGTGTTTGTCTCTTTCATCTTCATTTTCGTCATTTGGCTCCCAGCCTGCTGAGATGGTATTTGAATCCGTACCTGTTATTGGTGACTTGCATTAGTAGTTGAGCTGGATGCTAAGCAACCCATTTGACAAAGAAAGAAAGCCAGGCACAGAAAGTATAATGGATTTCCCAAGATTTGAAGAAGAAAGTGAGAGGGTTGACTTGCATACCCCAAATTCTATGTACTTGTAATCTCTGAAGGGAATACATATATCTCAAAGCAATTGACTATGATCTTAGTAACTGAGCTTTATTTTCAAAGAAGCTAAAAGAATAAATATTGACATAACCCTACTAAAGAAATAAAAACAAAACAGAACAACAACAGCAACAAAAAGCCAATGAAAACTCTCCCATGCTTTCGGATATATTAATTCAGCAAACATTCTATTAAAGCTAAGATATGAAGAATAGAATGGAAAGGTTTCACACAGGCCTATTTGCTTTGTCAAGATATCATTAGAAAAACCTTGAAATCTAACCCGCATGTCAATCATCTTTAAGACCCTGCAGTTGCATTCATAATTTTCTAACTCATTTAAAAAAACATCATTATTGGAGCACTGTAGCTCTAACTGCAAACAGAAGCAACACTATGATTCCCAATAGGACGTTCACACAGAGCAATAGAAGGTCAAACAAGAAAGAAATAATTCCTGGCACTTGTTAGTCAACCAAAAGTATTGACAAAAGTGGATTACAGTATAAACTTAGAAAACTCATTCTTTTTTTATTCAATCACAGAAAAAGAGATTGAATCATTCAGCCTTGTTGCTGCACAGCACGACTCTTTACTAAAAAGGGGGTTTTCTACATTCTGAATGAGGTTCTGGCTATCTTAAGGAATGACCATTTGTTTTTCATACTATTAGTGTCCATACCAAGAATAATCCTACTGGTGGGGATTTCCTATATTTTTGTAGCTCTAGCAATGCTATTTTATTTTATCATAAGAAGACAAAAGCTTTTTGTCACTTCAATAATTGTGTAATATGCATAAGCACTTTTTCAGAGTAGAATTTTTGTTACCAAGTCAAAATAGACCTGCCCTTTTTATAGCTTCTCTATCAGACTTCTCTTGGGCTATATGAATCCCACAGAGTAGAAAGAAGAAAACTGTAAACCAACAATATAAAACCAAACATAGATCTCTGAGCTCATCGTCCTTCCCAAATTATCACAAGCATTTGTGAGACTAGAATGGATTTGAGGTTTTAACAACATGCAACAGGTTGATGAAAATTAGGAAAGACCATCAAGAAAACATATAAAATAACCATAAGTCATTACCAGCCATTTTTGTTGTTGTGTGAAGGTAACTCTTGGACTCTGATGGTTGAAACAACCATGAAAGCCAGTGCTGAGCTTCTTGCCTCTTGGTTTCTGTCTCAGGAGTTGCACCCTTAGTGCTCATCCAAGCTGTTGTGACCATGACTGAATGGATTGTTGAAAGGTTAATTATCAGTTCCTAAGAAATAGCATTGTACATGCTTTCACTCTTTTACTACTCAAGGGAATCATCTATACCCAGTATAGATGCTGGAAAGAAAAGGTAAGGCAAAGTAGTTCCATTTCATTCAAAGGCCCAAAGAGAAGTTGTAGAATATCAGAGATGGGAGGACCTTAAATATCATCTGGATCATGACCTTCATCTTAAAAATGAAGAAATTGTGCTGGTCAGAGCTTTGGACTTGTCTGGAGTCAGAAGGCTGATTAACAACAGAATAATATTAAGGAGAGCATGAGTGCTATCTTTGAATTTTGAAAGCCTATAATGTAAAAGAGGGATGAAATTTTTGTCTCTTTGCCTATGAGGCCAAATTAAGACTGGTGGTGAGAATGTCAAGGAGATGCATGTTCTTTCAGATACTAAATGGGAAAAAAACAGCAACAATAATACTCTGACCTATCCAAAAATAATCTCCTTCATGAAGTATTATGTTTCCCATCATCAGGAAGACCACTTGGCAGAAAAGGAGCAAAAGTGATTAAGTGATTAGATGTGTTGATTGAACTAGAACATTTAAGTTCCTCTTCAAATCTGAGCATTTGTGGGCCTACAACTCAGCTCCTTAGATTCCTAGCCCCTGATTTTCTACACAGTTGATCTTGACCAACTAATATCATTCTCTAGAAATTTAGAGTATGATATTTATTCTCCAAATCACAGATACATAATCACATCAACCCCAAATTCAGAGAAGAATTATACATGAAGTATGAGACTGAAGAAGATGCCTTTTTACTTTTCTCTAGCAACCTTGCCCAGTCATTTTATATATCAACACTATATTTGCAAAGCAGAACAGTCCATTTGAATCCCATTTTTTAAAGTAGTATAATAAGCCAGAAAGGAAAAACAACATGATCTCACTTATTAGTGATTCCACTAATAAGACTGGAAGCAAGAGTCTTGATTTGAGAATTTCTAAAGACTGCCATTTCTGCCACCATGATGTGCAACCAAAGAATATTAGGTACAGTAGATACAATTCTAAGAACCAGTTTAAGCAAGGGCTGAAATAATCATTAAATCCCAAATTACAAAGGTAAGGTAAGGTGAGAAATTTCTTTCTGTTATCAAGAAAGTCCAGAAACAATCAAAGAAGAAACATAACCAAGAAGACTTTTTTCTTTATTATACTTTTCAAATGAAAATATACATTGCAAACACTTAAAAACAGCATTTTACTTATTCTACAATCTCTTCCCCAACCCAATATGTCCTAATCACTATGATATAGCAACCATAACATTACATCAACACAATTTGTGTGTGTGTGTGTGTGTGTGTGTGTGTGTGTGCGTGGTAATGGGGAATGAACCCAGGGACATTCTACCTCCAAGTTATATTTCTCAATCTTTTTTTTTAAATTTTGAAACAAGATCTCAGTAAATTGTAGAGTATATCATTAAGTTTCTGAGGCTAATTACAAACCTGCAATTTTCCAGTCTCAGCATACCAAGTACTGGGATTATAAGCATGTACCACCATGCCCAGCTAACACAATTTTATTTTCATTATTATTTGTAGAAGTAAAAGATATAAATTATTCAATGCCTTATAAGCAAATGTGAAGGACCAATTTTCCATTTTTTGTCCCTTCCTTCTGCAGAAAGAATGCCTAGTTCTTTTGAAAAAAAGGGCTATATCCTTCATCAACAAAATAGATGGAGATATGTTTATATTCTTTTATAGTTATAGATTGAATCTTTCTTCCCAAAGATTCCAAATCAAAATTCTTTGCAGGAATTTGGAGATAAAACCAAATATCCAGGAGTTTATAGGTAATATAGACTCTGCTGTAGAGCAACAGGTCATTTCCTGTACCTTACAGGAAAGCTTTGAGTGTCCGAACAAGTGTCCACGAACTACACTTTCCATCCGTAAATTAGCATTTCCCTCTTCTATTACTAACTGTGATTAATTAGGTCAACTGAAAACAGAAGTGTGCTTCTCTTTTTCTTCTTTCTTTCCTTCCTTCCTTCCTTCCTCCCTTCCCCTCCTCTCCCCTCCCCTCCCCTCCCCTCCCCTCCCCTTCCCTTCCCTTCCCTTCTCTTCCTTGCAGTACTAGGGATTGAAGCTGGGAGCTTTCCACCTCTAAGCTATATCCCCAGCCTAATTTTATTTTATTTTTTATACTGAAATAGAGTTTCGCTAAGTTGCTGGGACTGGTCTCAAACTGAGATTCTCCTGTCTCAGTCCCCCCAAGTACTGGGATTACAGGTCTGTGTCACCACAGTCAGCATGCATCATCTACTAGATTTCTTTCTAGAGAATATTTTATCAATTAATATCCTAGTGAAAGCCTCTGAAATAAAGATAACTTTGATCAATGTACCTGTTGCCAAAAAAAATAAACCAGGGTATATATAGGAGTATTCATTCATATCCTCAGACTCAAAGGCTTCTGTGATAAAGGAAATGGTACTAGATCCTGCTCTTTTTCTGGATGCTGAGGGAGAATCAAGGGAAACTTTGCATAATTATAGATACCCTCTTCCTTATCCCTAGAAGACCTGGTATTCAGGACAACTGATAAGCAAAAGACATAACAGTTTACCTGTTGTTGCTGTTGCTGTGAGATCCTGAGTCTTAGGTTGTGAATTACCAAACCAGGACCATATCCAGCTACTTTGCTGCTGAGCTGCTGCGTGGCTGTTTGAGTGCTCAGTTGAGGTAACTGGATCAATTACGAAAACATTATTTAGTAAGGCTTTCTCTATAAAACCTAGTCTCCATTCCACCTATGTGTAATACCTGCATCTGTTATAGAATAAAGATTGAAAAGGTCTGGTTTTATCCTTCCAGCCTCCCAACATTCCCCAGAATCTTAGGAGAATATCAGAAATGCAAATGGGTATGAGTATGAACTCAATGCTTCTCAGTCTTCAGATTGAAGCCTATGAAGTCATGATCAGAGAAAAATGAAGTAGCATCTTAATACTGTGATCTAAAGAGCTTGGCTCTTTTCTTGATGGGGTGATTCAGTCATGAACTGACGGTCTTTAACACAGCAGAACATAATTGCTTTCATTCAGAGTATTTGGGGGAACACTTTGGAAATGGTATATCTTTGGGGTCTGTCTAGCTTGTGACAAGAACTGGTATTTCAAGTTCCATGGACATGCATCAAATTTAAGTCAAACTATATACTTGAGCAAGCACTTTACAAAGGGTGTGCGCTCAATATGTTGAAATCAGAAAGTGCTTTCACAAGTATCCATCTATCACTTTCTGTCACTTTTTACTCTAATTCAGTATGTGTTTCCAGAAAAGAAGCAAAACTGCTGAAATGAAAGAAAATTTTGATTCATATTAGAGGAAGGATAATAGTAACATTTTGTAATTTAAAAACCTCTCATTTGACTCTCAGGTGGGACTTGAGTCCAGAATGAAAATGGAAACAAAATGGACAAAAATCAATCAGCAGGATCAATATCAAAACCAGCTGAGTTTGTTTAAAACTACATTTTAGGTCATAAACTCACTTGAAACTTAGGTGACAGTTATCACCTCTCCACTCATAAAAGTGACCCTAAACACAAACACTCTCAAATTTTTGCACATTGTTTTGGCTGATTCTCAGACATCTTACAGAATCTACTAAAAGTGTATGGACCCCAGATAAAAACTTTGACATTGTACAAACCAAATGCCAATAACAGGAAGAATGCATTAGTTCAGAATGGACAACAGACAGGAATCAATTTCACCCATGATGCCCCCAGTAAATCTGAGCACCCCTGTCCATAGACACCCCATTCCCACTTCAGAAACTTTATTAAAGATGCTTTGTTCCTGCCACTCTTCCCCTACAGTCCACTAGGGAAAAAAATAGCACACCAGGAAATAAACATACAACAGCAAGATAGAAATAAGCATTATTTCTGTCTTCTTGAAAGGAGTCCAATAAGAAAGGAAAGTGAAAAAAAGCTACAGCATAGCCTGCAGCTTCCAATTTGCCCCACCCTGATAGGCCTTGCCAGACCAAAAATGAAGAAAGAAATATTCATTTGACACCCAGAAGACAAGGAACTAGAGCATTCCAAAGCAGGAGTCAGCTTCCTGAATTAGTTTAAGTTTTTTAATTCCAGGGAGTTCTAGATCACCAATAGGAAGGGGCTGATGGCCTCCCTCCAGCAGGGATCATCCAAGAACAACACTTATCATAAACAGCCTTCGGGAAGTCCAGACCGATGCAGATGGTTGTTCTTAAAAGCTTTCACTGTTGCCACCCACTAAGGAGCCTTAAGGAAGGAATGAACCAGCCCAGCCAGAGCCGGCTGCTTTTGTGCGCTCAGCCAGCCTCCTCTTGACCTCTGGCCCCACTTGCTTTGGGAAGGGTTTGCAACCCTTCCTCCTCGCTGTGTCCCAATCCTGGTCCAACAGTGATAAGGCCTTGGGAATCTCCTTAATGGACTTACTTAGAAAATAGGATTCTACTCTGGAATTCAGTGCTAACCTTTTCTAGTATGTCATATGCTACTTCAGGTTTCCACCTAGGCTTTCTTTGTTTTGTTTATTTGTTTTTCTTTTCTGATACCCTTCTTTGCATGGATTAATCTACTTGGTGCTCAGTTGACCGTGTTGAATCCTATAGCACTTCAGTAATTCTCTACTTAGCCCTGGGTTTGCACTGGTAGATTAGTCTCTCTCTTCCTTAACTATGGAAAGAAATAGCTAAGTACTCTGTGGGTAAAAGCCTGAATTATGGCCCCTGTTTCAGTGAAGTCTGTTAAGTCCCTTTCCTTGGTATTTAGTTTTGTTTTGTTTTTATGTGGTACTGGGGATTGCACCGAGGGGCATTCTACCTCAGAGCTACATTCCCTAGACCTTTTTTTTTTTTTAATTTTGAAACTGGGTCTCATTAAGTTGCTGAGGGCTTTGCTACATTGCTGAAACTTGCCTCGAGCCTATATCCTCCTGTCTCAGCCTCCCAAATGCTGGGGTTATAGACATGTGTCACCATGCTTGGCTCTTTTCTTTGGTTTTGAAACTAGTATGTTGTATCCATAAAGCGAGGTCCAACTCTGAGCCCCAGTAATGACAGCAAATTGGTCTGGCACAGAGAAGACTCCAAATGTTGGTTGAATTAATGAAAATATCGCTCATCTTTATTTCTTTTCAATGTTTCTTCTTAACGGTACTTACCAATGGATCCCAAGCATAAGAGTACACCTGGCACATAGTAGCTCCTCATCTTATTCTGTGGTAGTGGGAATTGAACTCAGGAACATTCTGCCTCTGAGATTCACCTCTGACCCTTTGAACAGTGTCCCATCAGATTGCTGACAGTCTCTCTAAGATGCTGAAGCTGGCCTTGAACTTATGATACTCCTGACTCATACTCTTAAGTATTGGGATTATAGGCATGTGCCACCATGCCCAGCCCTGTTCTGCTTCTTGCTGAGATCACTAATTAGTATGTTTGCCCACATCTGACCAAACTGCGTGCCCTAATGATAAGCACCTTCAACAGGTTTGTGTTATAGTCAGGGAACTAGCTGGGTGTGGAGGAGGCTGAGGCCAGCCTGGGCAACTTAGTGAGACCCTATCTCAAACTAAAAAATGAAAAGGACGATAGATGTAGCTCAGTGGCACAGAGCTCCTGGGCTCAATCCTCAGTACCAAGAAATAAATAAATCAAGGCAAGAAAACCAAAAAGCAGCAAGCAGATAGCAGCAGCCCTGCCCACTTGGTTTGCAGGAGGCTCTCAAGAAATGTTGTCCAGGAGCCCGCAAACGAAAAGATGGAGTAATACCCAGGGAGCCCACGACCCAGGCCAGCGCGGCCAGGTGAACAGGTCCAATTTCTGAAATGCTTCAAAGAATCCTCTAGGAATGACTGGAATCCCAGGCCTATTCATACCACCCCCCGCAACAAGCTGCAAATAGAAATTTATAACACTGTTGAACAGGTAAGCTTAAATGAAATCAGTATGCTGTCAAGGTTTCCATGGCTTCTGGGTGGCAAAGGGTAGAAAGGGCTCCACCGTGAGTATTCACAAGCCATGATATTTCTGCTGCACCATCCAGGGGCAGATTTCCATTCCCCAGGAGCCAAAGCCAGGAAAAAGAGAAAATCTGCACCATATTAGGAAATCCACCCAAGTCCCAGTTGCTGTATTTAGGTTTGAAAGATCCTCCACAAACGGAGCACAGACGATCTGGAAACCTGGTGAAAACAAACCCTAGAGGAAAGGCAGAGAGAGACGCGGGGAAGGAGGTTAAGAGGAGACCTACGTACTTCCCAAGGGAACGGCAGCCCAGAGACCCCAGCCCAGAGACCCCAGCCCACAGCCATCTAACGCAGCGTTTACATCCTTCCTCTCCTGCGGTCCCAAGCTGTGAATGGCTCACGCGTGCCAGGTCGGCATGATGAAGCTTCCCCAGCAGGGTATAAATTCTGAAGCTGCGATGATCAAAATATTCCCCTAGAATTTTGTGAATTTGTGAATTTTTCTTCCTTGGACCCAAAGCAAAGGAGTTGTTTAAACAATCGCGGTTGATGAATTTAACTGAATAGGATACCATCAATAATTTGAATACGCATCAGGTTAAAATGTGAAGTTAGGCAGGAGAAGGAGCCTGTGGAATGACACGCACACTCTGCAGCCCCCACCGTATGAGAGCATGATATCCATACTGGATAAGAACAAGAAAGAAGCAAGCAACAATGAAAATTGTTTCTCTATCAGACTTGAATCCTCACTATATCCCCAGGGATGATAGAATAAGACGGGGGGGGGGAATGTCTAAACAACTTCCAGTTGGCACTTCTTATCCAAAGTAAGAAAAACAGTTGTAAATGGAAAAAAAAATGGATCTCTAGTAGTCAAGG
This sequence comes from Muscardinus avellanarius, assembly GCF_963383645.1. Classification (NCBI taxonomy): domain Eukaryota; kingdom Metazoa; phylum Chordata; class Mammalia; order Rodentia; family Gliridae; genus Muscardinus; species Muscardinus avellanarius. The sequence goes on along the minus strand of NC_137786.1, from coordinate 208,901,671 downwards.
CATAAGACCACCACTGACAAGCACGACAGCCCACCTCCCCAAATGATGTCACCCACATCGAGTTGTCTAACACTAGAGGAAATCAACACCCGAGTGCGTGTCACTCGTCACTCAGGAAGGCCACAGGTCTTTAGCCAAAGACTTGCTACTGGAAAGCAACAATGACTTGTTCTCCTTACTGGTGGCCGCGGTGTTCTCCGAGCCCCAGGTGCTGTCTCGGTCTGGGGTGGGGTGCACGGTTGGAAGGTGGGTGTGGAAGATGTTGTACCCTCCAGAAGTGCTCCTCTCGCTGGAGGAGCCGCTGCTCATGTCTTCTTCGATGGGGTTGGTGGGGGGGTTGATGTCTTCCTCATGCGTTCGGTATTCTCCTTTCTTGGTATAGCGGGTGCCGTCTCGGTTGACAATAGCTTGGGGAGAGAGAAGGCACTTTCAGAACTTTGTAGCTGATATTTTTTTTTGAGTATAGAAGAGACTGTACATTGTCACATAACAGTGATTGAGAAGCTTATGTTGTGTTAAGAACACTCTCCTATCTCATGGTGAGATACAGTGGCTGGTGCGCAAAGAAAGCACACCTGCCTCTACCCACCAACACCCTGGCAAGAAGGAACCGGAGACCCTGGGGAGTCCTCAGTTTGAATCTGAGATTCGTGTAGTTCTACAGAGTAACCCAGTGACCTTCGGCTTACTCATTCGCAAAGTAATATCCCTTTTGGATGTGCAGGTGTTACCAGTCTCATGGACATTTTGTTAACGAAGTGTTCTGCACATTATTTAAAATAAATATGTGCTCTATCAATGATATTTTTCCCACTTGTTTCCTGACCCTCTTCTGGAGTAGGCATAAATTGTGTTGCTAAATATTCCATTTCCAGGAAGAATTTGAAAAAGCAGACTAATCACCTCCACAAGGAAGACCTAGTTGCAGGTTCCTCAAAAAGTAGATTTTCTTTGTAGGGGTAAATTTGGTCAGTGTAAGCAACCCCCCACTGCTGGCTGGGAAATCAGTGTATCTAAATATTGACAGAGCCTCTACCATCCTGTGTGAAATTCAGCATGGAAATTAACAAGCCCGGATGTACATAAAGATTAAAATCTTTGCTTTAGTCAAACCAATAACCAGAATGGACTAACAGAGAAGAAATATAGATGAATTTATTCATTGTTTTTCCCTCAAAGTATTTGCTGTATCCAAGTCTGGACCATTCACTACACACATGTGCATTTAGCTTAAATTATTTCTGATGAATTGCATTGTTGGGAGGGATGAATATTCCTTTTTCCATCTATCTAACTTGCTTGAGTAGAACTATACATAAAATAAAAATTTCAAAAATTTCCAAAGTCTCAATCACCCTGGTATCTCTGCAGATATAGATCTAATAGAAAAATATTATTGGCTGTTTTAGCTCATTTTTTCTTGTTATAACAATACACTGGAGAGATGTAATTAATAAAGAAAATAAGCTTATTTGGTTCACAGTTTGGGGGCAGGCTAGAAAGTCTCTGGGCATGGTGTCTGGATGTGGTAAGGGGCTTCTTGTGTCATCATGTGTGAGACAGAGCATGCTGGTGGCTCAAGTCTAGCTTCCTCTTCTTACAAAGCCACAAATGCCATCGTAGGGGCCCCCTGCTCACCCCATCTAAACAATTACCCACCAAAGGCCCCACCTTCAAATACCATTAACACAGGAATTTGAGAAATAAATTTCCCACGCATTAACTTTTGGGAGGTATAGTCAAACCATAGCACTGACCAAATTCATATGATTCTGGAGTTTTAAAAAGATCCATGGGAACCAAGGAAATTAGTCATTTACTGAGCATCTCCTCTTGGCCAGGCAGGCATCAGACACATTATGTTTATGTTTGTTAACATGTTATTTATTCTAGGTTGTGCCCATTATATATATGAGAAAACTGAGGCTTGGAAAAAGGAAGGCATTCCTCCAAGATCGCATAGAGGGCGAGGAAATAAGATTTCAAACCAGGCACAATTGACAGAGCTCATGTCCCAGGGTACCATCACCATGGGAAGTCTCCCCTTCCTACTGCAAAGTAAAGGCCAAGGACAATTTCTTAGATAAGAATGGGAAGCTAGAGTTGTAGTACCTGGGAAGAGTCTCATCCCTTACTCCTGCAACCACCGCGCACACACACCACGGCTCTGAGCAAGCAGGGACTAGACTTTCTCAACACTGTGTTTTTCTCCAAAGAAATGTGTCTCAGGCCCAATATGACCAGGTGGTACACGGAGCTATTCCAAAGTTCTGGCTGGGATTTTTTTGTTTGTTTCCTAAGGTACCATATGCATACTTCTGCAGGTAATCAAGATGATGGAGGTGGGCATGGTATACGTAATGTTGAAACACACATCAGGAAGAATGCAGCCTTCAGTTATCTCTCAATACTGCAATTATAGCAAATGAAAAATTTGCATTTGGAGCGAGAACATCCCGATCTCTGTACTTCTTAATCCTTCTTGCATAAGAGAGTATGGATCTGGCTCTCAGCTTTCAGCAGCCAGAGTTAAACACTGTCCTTACATTTAAATTTACTTTTTAGGGTTATCTTCTACTTATGACAAGCGATTCTGATTTTCCATTTGCAGTTCCTTTTAAACAATCATTGTATCTCGAGTAAAAGAAAATGGGACAATGAAAAGGAAATGGTCAAGTAAGGGATAGTGCTATATAGGATGCAGACCGGCCACCAGATTGTGGAAGTGGTTTTCAATGTCTAAAGTTTAAGGAATGGTGCATTCGGGTAAACCGGAGACCAGATTCAAGCCACCGGAGAAAAAAGGGAAAGGCCACTGAATCACAGCCAACCTTCCCTAGCCTTAGGGAAATGACTAAGACTCTCTTCAAGTATTAACCATAGGGTACACCTGATGCCTTTCCCAAGAATGGAAGAACTTCATCAAGATGGAAAGAGATACGTACATATGGTAACTTGTCCTTCAAAGGAGTTGGGCAGGTCTGTGACTGACGTGCAATCTTCTTTATCTATTGGAGCTAGAAGGTAGAAGAAAAAACATGAAAATTCTGAAAGAATACAAGCAAAATCTAGCCTCATTTCTATTAGTTAGAATGGGGTTTTATAATAACTTATCCCAAATAATTTTCTTTTCCTGAAACTTGGTAGATTAAGTCTTCTAGGAACGTCTTGGCCTTTTATGATGAATGTTTTTTCTATTTTTGTTTATCTTTGTAAGTGCCTGGACACTCACTACCCCCACCCCAACAACTTCATTCATGTCTGGTGGGAACAGAGAAGCACTTGACAAATATTTGTTGAATGAATTTAAAAAATACCAATTCAATTTCCTAAGGGTCTATTCTCCTAGTAAGCACACGTAAGATGCTTACCCCCATGCCATGGTCTAAAAATACAAACAGGTCAAGAAATACGTAAAGTAATTCTGGTGTGCTGCAAGAAATAAATAAAGGAAGATACAGACACAAATGCTCATTGATTCTCTTGCAGAGGGATTGAGCCCAGGAGTATTCTGCCTCTGAGCTACACCCCAGCCCTATTTTATTTTTTACTATGAAGTAAGGTCTCATTAAGTTACCGAGGGCTTTGTTGAGGTGGCAAGGCTGGCCTCAAATCTGCAATCCTCCTGTCTCAGCCTCCCAGGTATGAGGATTATAGGTAACTGCCATCATGCTTGGCTCACTTTTTTAAGCATTAACTCAGCACTTCTATAAGGGAAAAAAGATGAGGCTGGAGGAAGATGAGCACCTTTCTGTTTCTGATACTGAGGAATTTACAAGATCATGAGGGAAAATAACAACTGATATTGCTTTAGCTTTTTACAGTCTTCAGAAAGTTCTCCAAAATTATTGTATTTGAAAATAAGGACATATGGCACAACTTGGAGGATGTGGGGATTCATACCTACCCTGTTTGTCTTGGGGCTGCCACCAGAGAATGACCCAACCTATTAGAGCTTCTAATGTTTGTATCCTGCACATACCCAGAAACAAGACTTGAAGTATGTCTTCTTAATGTCAGGGATGCAGCATTCTCCCCAAATTTAAGCACAACCACAGGTAAGAGTAGCACACTGGGAATTCCAGGAGGTAAGTTGTAATGGTGTGGGGCATGTCAAGAACCCTAAGACAGGCCGGGCGTGGTGGCACACGCTAGTAATGCCAGCACTTGGAGGTGGAGACCAGAGGATCGCAGTTCACGGTTTGTGAACAGCCTCAGCTACTTAGTAAGGCCCTTGCAACTTAGTGAGACCCTGTTTCAAAAAAATAAAAATGACTAAAAATAGGGCTGGGGGTGTACCTCAGAGGTACAATGCCCCTAGGTTCCACCCCCAGTACTGCAAAAAATATAAAACCACTAAGACAATTTTGTGACTGATGATAGCTATGTGTTTACATGGGCCCCTTCATGCTCCATTTCCCTCAAACCTTTATAAAGGACATCAAATCGAGCAAGTATACGAAGATAGATAGTGACCCAAATGTGCAATTAACATTTTCATGCTCCTGTGTCAGAGCATGAGGCCTCATTAGACAGCCTTTCCTATGGTTTAATGAGGTCTGCATAGAGGAGAGAACTAGTCTGCTGGGGTGTCCCTGAGCCCAAGGATTTGATAGAGATAACTAAGGTGGACTTCCTGGGGTGGGGTTAGGGCTGTATTCTCAGAAAGCTTGGCTCCGTGGCACCAAATGGCCAAGGTAAACATTCATTGTTCAGTCTAGCCACTTGCCTCTGAGTACCACATAAAATGGCACCTTCCGATGGATTGGTACATTTTAGGTACCCCATAAATATGCTCCAACAGTTGCTGAGTAAATAAGCAGCTGGATAAATAAGTGAATGTATAATCTGCCCTATAGTTTGACCTTCAGAAGAGAATGAGGCATCTTACTGAAAATGACCTAAAACAATATACTTGAATGAGTCAGTTCTCTATGTCCTTCACACAGAAATCTCCAGATTCATGTTTGGCCTTTACCACTGAAAAATAAGGCAGTAAAACATCACAGAGCCTTGGCATCACAGAGCCTTGGCATCACAGAGCCTTGGCATTGGCTGTATTTTTTTAAATTTGTAAGCCATAGAAATACTACTAAAATATTAAGCTTACAGAAGCTATTTGCTAAGACCAGCTGCTTTGGTTCCTGTAGCCAGTTTATGACTGATCCCAAACGGGGACTTGGCCGCCTGTTTGCAATACTCAGCGCAGGTACACCCAAGAGTCTTTCCAATGAAATCCTTTGCATGGAACTGAAGGTATCAGGATCTTTAGGTTACTTAATATGCCATCATCTGATTCTACAACAAGATGTTTAGAATCTACTTATCCTTAGCCACATTTATCCCCTTGTCTAGTGTGTGTGTGTGTGTGTAAACATATATCTTTATAATATATGTTATATTCTTTATATGTTAATATTATCTATAATATATAATTATACATATTATATATAAAATATATAAAACATATAAAATATGTTAACATTATATATATGTGCTATATGTTTTATATAACATATATATGTGTGTATATATGTATGTATGTATATTTGTCTCATTGCATCAACTACAGTGTTAATTCCTTTAGAAATTACTGCCTCTGGTTCTTTCTTATCCCCATTCTGCCAAGCATAGTACTGAGCACATATATTTAATTAATAAATATTCTTTCATTTATTTATTTATTATTTATTAATTTCTCTCTCACTCTGTGTGTGTGTGTGTTGCTGAGATTTGAACCCAGGGGCATTCTACATCCAAGATACACCCAACCCAAGTTTTTTGAGGGGGAAACAGGGTCTCATTAAGTTGTTGAGAGTCTCAGTAAGTTGCTGAGGCTGGCTTCGAGCCTGGGACTCTCATGTCTCAGCCTCCCAACTACTGGGATTAAAGGCCTGAGCTGCCATGCCTGGCTTAAATATTCTCAGTAAATGAAAAGAAAACTTGTAAAAGAAGCCTATCAACATTGAGTCATTCAGAAAAAGAAAGCTGAGCCAGAAAAGAAAACCATCTCTTCTAACTTCACTACTTTAACACAGCCATTTGGGTATGAAATATACCCCTGGTATTTCTCAAGCATTTCAACTGAACTACCAGCCCCCTCCCTATAGAAGAGAAAGTTAATCAATGCTGTTGACTCCTTCTCCAGGGATGGACCCAATCTCACAAGCAAAATGAAAGGAGGGAGAAAGCCTCATCCTTGCCTGTCTGGATGGCCTCAATTCCAGGCCATAAAACAGAGTGAACTTCTGCCTTTCTGAGTTCAAGCTCTCAAAACCTTAACTCCAAGTGACACTAACTCGTAAAACAGGAGAGATGATGTGGGACCACAGCTACATGATTTACTGCATACATTCCCTGGACAAGATTCAGCAGGAGAAGAGGCACGCCGTACCAAGTGTGGTGAGCCTGCAGCCTCACACCAGCCCTTTGCCACTCAACCGATCCCACAGTCTCTGCCCTTTCTCAGCCAGATGGAGCAAGATAGACCTCATGTTACTCTGGGTCTGCTGTTTTGTGGTCTTGAGCATTATAATATCAGATCATATGCTGTTTAGCCTCAGTTGGACTCTCCTTCTGATCAAACTGCACTTGTTTTCTTTGCCCCTATAACAGAGAGGAATAAGCATTCCAAATTCTTTGTCTCGCTGGACTCGCTAGGTCACTGACTTCAGCTGCTTCATTTTGACCTGCCAGTGTGATATTCTCCCTTTCTCCTAAACTCTAGACCATCTGACTTCCTGCTCTGATCCTTACTGCACACATCACCGGGGGTGGGTGGTGCAGCCTAAAGCCACCAATGTGATCGCAAAGGGATCACAATGTCTTTGATGTCCCTTCCTGAGCTTAAAAATCCATGCAAACTAATGCATGTGTATCTATGTTCATAGCTGCACAATTCACCATAGCCAAACTATGGAACCAGCCAAGATGTCCATCAACAGATGAATGGATCACAAAAACGGATTACTGTGGGATATGTACACAATGGAATTTTACTCAGCCATAAAAAAAATACAATTGCGGTATTATCAGGGAAATGGATGGATCTTGAGGACATTATGCTAAGCGAGATTAGTCAGTCACAAAAAGCAAGGAATCGGATGCTTTCCCTAATATGTGAAAGCTAGGGTGAATGGGGTCATAGAAGGAACTCCAGGTGAAAAAAGAGATCCTACAGAGGAGCAAATAAGGCAACCTAACTGTGGGGATGGGAGGAGGGAGAGGGAAACACTTTAAAGCACATGATATACTTATTCATATCAAAGTCAACCACTAAACCAAGCATGGGAGGGAGTGAAGTGGGGACTGGGTGGGGACTGGCTGGGCGATGTGTGCATTTATTCCTATACAAGTTTCTTACCCCCATTATGATGTATAAATACAATGTACAAATAAAAAAATTTTTAAAAATCCATGCAAACTTTACATTCTATCACCATATATAGTAGCAGTGATGATTTCGTGTGGATAATGCCTCAAGTTACTTTCCATCTAATTTAGCACCCACCTCCCATGTCTAAGGAAAACCGACACCCCTGGAAGATGTGTCAGGTTCACCTTGATGCATCATGGTTTCCTTTTACACAGCTTCAGACCTTCGGGGGAACAGAGACTCAGTTTGAGACATGAGATTTTTTATTGATGGTATTTTAAAAATTGACATTTATGAGTTTGATTCTTCTCAAAAGACCCTGAAGATTCATGATACATAGGCTTCCTTCATTTTGCTATGGCACAAATTAGACTCCTAATCATGAATTTCTAGGCCAGTGATTGGAAGAAAATCTCACATGCTGGGAGGGAGCCTGAAAAGTAGCCCAGCACCTACACCTTCATTCAGCTTTCTTATTCTCTCCTGTGGTGTGTGTGTGTGTGTTTGTGTGTGTGTGTGTGTGTGTGAGTGTGTGTAGTACTAGAGATTTAACCTAAAGACAATCTACCTTTAAGCTACACCCCTCAACCCAATTTTATTTCTTATTTGGAAACAGCGTCTCTCTAAGTTGATGAGAGTCTCACTACTTACTGAGGCTGTCCTCGAACCTGTGATCCTCCAGTCACAGCCTCCCAAGTACTGGAACTATAAGCATGTGCCACCACACCTGGCTCAGCTTTCTTATTCTCTAGTTGTATCAATGGTTAAGTAAAGGGACATTCAAGAAGATTTATTATATATCATCCTAGCCTTTTCTGCAGCCCCATATGTAATAAATACTCTCAAGTAGACCATTTGGCTCTGCCCTAAAACTATCACTAGGCTCATATCACTCCCTACTCAAAATCTGCAGTGACTTCCCAGACACTGAGAAAAAGTCACCCTGCCTGATCTGGCCCTGCTTACCTCTTGGCCTGCACTCTCCAGCACTAGAATCTGGTCCCCTGGCCTCCCTGCAGTTCTACAAACAAGACAAGATGCTCCGGCCTGCCATTTTGAACTGGCTGTCCCTCCTGTCCACAGCTTTCCTCTTCCCACGGCTCTCCTAAAGGCACCTCTTCAGTGATGCCACCTTCTCAGAAAAAAAAAAAAAGTGTCCCTAGAACTTTTTAACTTTGCTTTCTTTTTTATAGTGTTTATGGCACTCTCTGAATTCATTCGAAGAACCTAACACTTATTTGCTTACTGTGTGTCAGCTCAGCCCGTGAGCACCTGGAGACAGGACTTTTGCCTGGCTGGAGAGAGGGGCAGTGAGCACTTGTTTTGGGAATGGAAGCCACCTACAGTGAGACTGCGCTGCTGCCCTCCAGCCACAGGGCCACGGTCAACACAGACCCACTTAGAACCAACCTGAAGCATTGAAGCAGTATGTGTCAAAGTGGGAGCCGTTGGATGTGAGGATGTACACCCCGGTGTTGTTGGCTGCACAAATGGAGTTGGGGTGGATCCGGGGGATCACCACATGCCCTTCTATGAACCCGTATCTGCCAAGGGAAAACAAGAGGTTATCGACCTGCAGGGCTGAGACGGGAATTTCATAATATTCCATCAAGTGACATTTGACACAGTGCAACACTTCACTCAATTTACCCCTAGGGAAGTAAGAGCTTTCAACAACTGAGATATGTGAAATCCCATAATAACAGCACAGGAGGGAGGGGGGGGAGAGGGGGGAGGGGGTGAGGTGGGAGGGAGGGGGAGAGGGAGAGGGAGAGGGAGAGAAGACTGATAAAGACAACTTTCTCTCCCTCTTCTCTCTCTCTCTCTCTCTCTCTCTCTCTCTCTCTCTCTCTCTCTCTCTCTCTGGACTTAATACAGAGACATTCTACCTCTAAGCTATACCCCCAGCCCTTTTATTTTTTGTTTTGAAACAGGGTCTTTCTAGGTTGCTGAGGGCCTTATGCTAAGTTGCTGAGACTGGCCTTGAACCTGCTAACCTCCTGTCTCAGCCTCCCAAATTCTGGCATTACAGGTGCACGCCATCACACCCAGCTTACTTTTCTTTTTAAATAAAGAATATTTATGAAAAACAAAGTTTCCAATAAAATTTGTAGTTGGCAATGTCAAGTTAGTTTAAACAAACAGAAGGAAACCTGAGTTAAAAAGTTATGTGAGATGCTCTCTGGCACTTGATTACCTTTATTTCTGTGACTTTTTCAATTACCTTTACATTTGCCAAAACAGTCACAAAATGACCCATGCCTGTAAGGTAGGAAGAGATGGTTCTTCCTTTCAGACCACGGATGTCGGACCTGTTTTATAGTCACCCTAGGCCTCATCTTTTCCTGCAAGTCTCTCACTCCACGCTCCATTATTATAAACACCAAGCCTTGTTAACATGCCAAATACACAGTACGTTTTGCCTCATGCGCATCCCAGGCATAATTCTATTGCCAGTGGAAATAAATTGACTGTCATTAAAATGAGAGTAACAGCAATTAAGTGGGGAGATGGCAACGGCTCATTTAGCTCTGGAACACTCCAGAATTAGCACAGATGGAAGGAAGGTGCTTAACCCTTTTTGCACTACCAAGGTGTTTCTGGGAGCGTGTCATGGCTGGAAGCCCTTTGAAATACAACGTGCAGAGCCCAGCTTTTTAGCAGCAACTTGGTGGCTGCAGACTTACAACACAGGACTTTTTCAAATACAAAATAACTCAAAAAAATAAGTGATAGGCTGATTTTGCAAGGGAAAGGGTGGAGGTGGGAGTGGGAGAGGAGTGAGGGAGAAGTCGAACCCAACAGGTTTTGAAAATGCAATGCTAGCTGAAAGGCACTGCACGGATCCTTTTAATCTTTCCTTCCAGGGGCAACAGCACAGAGTTCATCGGCCCACAAGACCCACGAAAATGGCGTGAGCGGGACGTTTCTAAGTGCACAGAACTCGTTATGTCTATGTTGCAATGATGGCTCGCATGACTAATTCCTCATCTAAACTGACAGGCTGGTTTCCCCAAAGTCTCCTTAGCCGGAGAGGAGGAGTGCACACGGCTAAATATTAATGAGCTTGCATGTATCTGAGAGTGCTGCTGATCAGGGTGAGGCCAGAGAAAAGGAGTACGTAGCTCCTGAGGTTTTATCCTCACTCACCTGTGACACTGTGCTATCTGTCCTGTGGCAGATATCTGATTCAGGCTGAGTGAAATTGTGAAGAGGAGTTTTGCAACATTTAATACCAGCTATGGGTGAAATGATCCGTTTCTTTGGCATGATTTTTCTTTTTTTTTTTCCAAATTACACTTCTCGGTGAATCTACTCCCCACACCACGCCCATCACATCATGTTGACAAGTAGGTGCAACACCAATGTTTCAGAATCTCATACATTCCCTTTGTAAGTTATTACTGGATTTCCACAACACGCTGTGCATGGTTTTTATGTGTTACACAATAGGAGCTGGGGATGGTAAAACTTAGATGTATCTATCCTGCATAGATTACTGTTCACAGGGAAGAACCAAAATATTCAGCAAAGCAAAACAGCACACTCCCCTTCCCTTTTACCCTGAATCCCTCAGAAATCTTGTCCTGGTCTCAGACTAAACAGGATCAATGCCGACTCCTACGCATGCAAATTGTGATAAAAAAAAAAAAAGCTGTTGATATAAGCCTCGGTTGCTTCATTCACAAAGTAGGCTAATAATGTCAACTCACAAGAGAGCTTAAGGATTCAGTAAAGAGATGTAGCCAGGTGGGCAGCAGGGCTCCCCGCATCTCAGCTCCATGATGACCCCTACTTCTCAGCACATGAGAACAGCTTTATATTTCACAAGTTTGCTCTGTCTGTATTTCACAACCAAAATGCAGCTTACTAAATCCACTAAGGCCACATTTAAACAATTACACCTTGGGAATAAAATACATGGATTTGCTAATTGGTCTTGCCTTCACTGTAGCCTGCAATTCAGGTTCAGTAGCTACCAGGGCATTCTTCCTTTCTGTGACCCTTCTACCCTCTCTGCTTTCAGGCCTAGCTCTGAACACACACAGACATCTCAGTAGCTCTGCTCTTTGTCTTAGGGTGATGTTGCTCAACAGAGATGTCTTCAGCAATGGAAATGTTCTACATATAATTTGTCATTCAATACAATAGCCACTGGCCATTTGTGGCTAATTGGGCACTTTGAAATGTAGCTAGAGTCATTGAGGAAATGAAGTTCTAATTTTATTTAGTTTTAATTAAATTAAGAGTAAATCCCCACATGTGGTTAATGACTACCATATTAGACAGGATTATTTTAAGCTAAAGCTTTTCCTCTTGCTCTTCAGGAAAGAGTCTCAGTGACCCCTCATGGGGCGGGTGCCCAACTCTAACTGTGGACACAAATGCATTGAATGTACATATAAGAATTTCCATAAATGGTGCCGCTACTTGACTGTCCAAAAGCAGTCTGCATATGTATGTGTGTGTGTGTGTGTGTGTGTGTGTGTGTGTATACCAAAGACATAGAGATTAACTTTAGCTATGTTGTAGGCCAGGGTGAAAACTTCAGAGTCTTTACTAAGACAAGCCTAACTTCTCATAGCAAAGTCAAACCACTTGCTGTGGTCACCACTGTGGCTGGCTCCTTGTGCACCACTCACCACAGAAATACAAAAACATAAGGCCTATGCTTGCTGTGATTGTCCTGGAGCAAAACGGCTTAAGAAAGGCCCTATGGAGCACTGAGCACTAAAGTAGATGATAGAAATCCTGAGAGGGCTCCTAATAATATTATGCTATAGTTTGAATTTAAAATATCCTCCAAAGCCCATGTGTTATGCTATGCATCCAGGTTCAGAGGCAGCACATGACTATAGGTGAGGTCCTGGGGATGTGGCCTTGTGGACTACATAGGACCCTTGCCCCCTCCGCTTGCTCTGTCTTCTTCCTGTGGCCATGACTTGAAGACAGCATCCCTCCCTCATGCACCCTGCTGTTCAGTGCCAGGCAACCATGGACTGAAACCTCTAAATTATGAGCCGCAAATGAGTCTTTCTTTCTCTACATTATGTTTGTCAGGTATTTTGATCACAGCAGCCAAAATGTTGACTAAAATATAATATAATTCAATATAATATATCTTAAAAACTTTCATGTTTTTGCTTTCTCAAACTGTGCCATCATAGAAGAGAAATAGAAGTTGTTTGAGAAATGTGCTTCCAACCAAGTCTACAGGGCCAAGGTTCCAACAGCTGCATATTTATGTTAAACACTGTTATTTGGTGTATGTTTTCTTGTGGTTCAGACAACAATATTGTATGCTTCTTCAAAGCCAGGAGCACACTGTGGAAGCACATTAGCGAAAAGATTTCAACCAATCTGACCCCTAATGGCTTCCCCCAGTCTCCTTCTCTTATGATTCATAAAGGTTTCTTTAGCCGACTGGAAATTCCAGTTGTCATACTGGTTCCAGATTGACTTGGCCAAATTAATAGGTGGGGCTGGCTCAGGTAATAATCCATGCAGCTGTCACGGAGTGGGAGGAGCTCTCAGGTTCTAAGCCTTGCCCGCTGGACCCAGGCCACTGGCATTTCTCAGTTGCAGATGCTGGACTCTTACCTGCAGGTCTCAAAACCATTGTCTAGAGCCCGCTGCATCTGGGCCATGGTGGGCAGGCTGCAGTTGAAAGCCTCACAGAGGTCAGCTGCCTCCGTTCGAGAGATGCTGTAGCGACCATTTTTTTCCACGTGGAATACACCCGCATAGCGGCAAGTTATATTCAAATCTATGGGATGAAAAAGAAATAAATATTAGCTTCTTTTGCATAAATGCTTTGCATTAAAACAGGTGAAAAGTAAGAAGTTTCATTTTAGGGAAGACTCATTAAAAGTCAAATAATCTTTTCTACTGCCCACAGCCTTGAAGATTCACTGGGACTTGCCAAAGCAACATTGTATTAAGCTCAAATCTGAGATAATACATGGTAAAGCAAATCGCTCTTAACATTCTCCTCATCCATTGCCACACACACAAATCCATATAAACAAGCTTGCATATTTTTTAAGAATCTGATTTAAAGTATACAAACTCATGAGAAATTTACAAAATGCAGGGAAGCAATGAAAGAAAACACGACCACCACTAAGAAAATGACAACATTTTGCTGTATGTTCCTCCAGTTTGTTTACTGAATACACACCCACAAATAATATGTGCATATGCACATATCTATGCATATACTTGCAGAGCTGGAGTAGTACTAGATATGCAATTCTATATTTGGGAGTTTTTTCCACTTAAACTTATAAACATTTTCCCAAAATCAAGTGGCATTGTTCCCAGGCTTATACTCCAACAGTTTCTGACTGCTCCCAAAAGAAATTTCCTTATCACGGTCAAGAAGGCAACCTGGCCCCAGTCTCCCTCTCCATCCTCCAAGTGGCTTGCTGTTCTCCAAGCACAAAGCTTTCTTTCAATTCCCTCAGGCACTCTGGGCTCTTTCCCATCTTAGAACATACACCTGCCTTCCCCTCCGTGGAAGCTTCTATCCTCAGTGAGTCACAAGAATAGGTGGTTCATTTTTATCATGTAGAATTTCAACTCCATAACCTCTCACCCGGGAGCCATTCCCTAAACCCTCTTCTCCAGCTCCCAGGCTCTCCCTCTCCTCACCTGGCTCTGTGTCTTCACAATTTCAAGGGCATTTATTTGTGCATTTGGTTACTGCCCATCTCTCCTGCCTGGAGGGACAGCTCTGAGAAAACAAGAGCCTTTTATTTGTTTGTAGTTGTATCTCTAACACCTGCAACAGTGCCCAACAGAGAGTAGACGCTCACCCAGTATTTGTTGAAGGAATGAGTGACTCATGAAAATTTGCTCAAAAGCACACCTGCCATGTATCGATAGACGCAAGGCCTGTTATTTGCTCCCAAAAGTTAATGGCATTGAAAATGAAGTTCTACCGCTACCAACTGGGTAAATAATTATGTAGTACAAAGAGTTTGGTGAGTTTTATAGACGTTAATCTGAAATCCCAATCGGAAGCTGGAAATCGTCCTGTTTCTACTTGATCCTGTGTAACAATCTCCAAAGACTTTGAAGACCTTAATTGAAAACTCATTATTCTTTTGGGACACTATTATTCCCAGTTTACACTTGAGTAAATTCCACCCAGAGAAGGGAAGTCATTGGAGGAGGCCTGGCAAAGCGTGATTTCTCCCAAGCACTTCCTGGGGATTCAGTGATAGTCCTTCCCTAAGGAGACACACTGATGTTGTCTCTGGCCCGTGGCCCCAGTAGCAGGCCAGGCACCATTCTATGTTAGTAAAGAGCCAGGTCTGGAATTAGACAAAATTGGCTTCAGCCCATACTCTAAACTTCCCCTGGGCAAATCTAGAGGAAGTTGGGAAAATCTACTTATTTAGCAACAAAAAATTGAGGTTCAGAGAAAAGAGTTTTCATAGAGAAATGAGTATTTCTACCTAGAACCATAGGTTTCCCCTGACTCCCATGTGCTTTGTTCTACATTGCTGAATTGATGGCCATGAGAGAGATCTTTTACCTCGGGGTCTCCTAGGTACCCTGAGGTTCTGTGCCGCATCATCTTCCCAAGAACACTGAGAGGCGAGTTGCATGTTTGGGCATATTGTCCACAGGTGAAGAAAGTAAAGCTCAGAAAAATTAAACAACTTCCCAAAGTCACCCAGCTATTAAATGTTAGAGCTAGAAATCCATCTCCGGTGTGGTGAACAGCAAAACACATGCTCTGTGCCATAAGCCAGGGGTCCTTTCATATCACCAGAGCCGTTACAGAGGACAGAGCCACCCCTACATAGTTGCTGCAGTTTGACAGAGATAGGGGCATGATTAGTGAACGTCACAGGTGACAACTGCTTTCTCCTTCTGGAGCAGGGAGCAGATGCTCAACACTAGAAAACCATGTCTGACAAATGCAAAACCAGGGGACAATTAAAGTTCTACACCGTCTTCCTAGATTCTGAAAATAATCAAAGAAATAAGAAGTGGCACTTGGAAAGACATAAGTCGATGTCAATTATTTTTCTTTGGTTTTTGTCATTAGCAAGTGGGTACTTAAAAAAAAAAAAGCAAAACAGATATGGTCGTACGCACCTGTAATCCCACGACTTGAGAAGCTGAGGCAGGAGGGTCTCAGGTTTGAGGCCAGCCTCAACAGCTTAGTGAGTCTTTGATTCAATGTAAAGGGCTAGAGTGTAGTTTGGAGGTAAGATGCTGGTGGATCCAATCCCCAGTAACACACACACACACACACACACACACACACACACACACACACACACAGTGAAATAGAGAAAAAGTTTTGTGCAGTTAATGCTGCCAAACCACCACTCTTGCAACACTTGTCTTGTAAGGTGATGAGAACTCAGAGGAAGGAAATGCACAAGGCCCTTTTGAAATTCTGTTTGTTTTTACTGACATTTCCGGCTTGGGTCTCAGTTAGCCAATCTCACAAAAGGAACCTGTCACTCCGAGTGATTTCGGCGCCCCTCCTTGTCCACTATTCAAAAGAAAAACAAAATGTCCAATCAGCTTCTTGGAGATAAGGCTGCCAGGGGAACTTCCGGTCAGGGGACGCAAACTACCTGGATGCTCCTAGCCCAGGTGGCTGCTGCCATTCCTAGGCTGGAAAATAAAGCCAGGAGCATGGACAGTGGTTGGAGTGGAGTGGTGGCTTCTTTCTTATTAAAGTCAATTCTAGCTTGCCACCTGGCAGACAGAATATGCAAATGTGAAAGAAACCAATTCAAGCTGAGACTTTTGAGGAAAATCCCTTGAGTTCCATGTGCAGCAGCAGCGAAACTTCATAGACAGTGCATGCAGGCGTTGGTGAGTGTATTAACATGTGTGCACCAAGCGAGTGTGTGTGCAGGTGGCCATCCAAGACAGGACGAAGCAGAGAACTCAACCTTGTGCCTTCCTGCACATCGAGACTTAAACAGGGCCTGATGCTTTGTAGATGTCCACAAAGCCCTGCTCAATAGAGAAACTCTTGGCAAAGTGAAAATTCTACAGCTTGCATTTATCTTAACTCACAAAAGGTCCAACTTCTTTCTTTCTTTCTCTCTTTCTCCCTTTCTTTCCTTCTTTCTTTCTTTCTTTCTTTCTTTCTTTCTTTCTTTCTTTCTTTCTTTCTTTCTTTCTTGGCAGGTCTGTGAATGGAATCCAGGGGCATTCGACCTCCAAATTACACCACCAGCCCTATTTCTTATTCTTTATTTTGAAACAGGGTCTCAGTAAGTTGCAAAGGGCCTCACTAAGTAGCTAAGGCTGTAGGCAAACCACGATCCTCTGGTCTCAGCCTCCCAAATGCTGGGATTATAAGCATGTGCCACCACACTAGGCTATGGTCCAACTTCTAACTGATGTCATTTATACACTTAGGAAGGGTAAAGATGATAACAATAATGTCTTTTTGGGTCAACTATCATATGAGTGTTCATAATTTTGCTCCTCTGGGTCCCTGTTGCAATAAAAAGGAACAAATCTACATTTAAGCCTGGACAATTTGTGATGACATTCCAACAGAGTTCTTTAACACTTGTACAAACCCAAATTATTACCCTAGAGGGTATTAATAATACCAACACCAATGATAGTAGTTGATACTTATTATGCACTTACTACATAAATGTCAGGCACTCTTGCAAGCATTTTACAAGAGTTACCTCATTTTAGACAGCCCATTGAGATGGATAGTATTTGTATTACCACTTTTCAGACAGAAACTAAGGCACAGGGAAGAGAAGCTATGAAAAACCATGCTCAAATTCAGAGTTAGCAATGAGAGAGCTGAGATGCCAACCCAGCCAGTCTGGGCTCCAAGTACCCATAGGCTACACCACTGCCTGCCACTCTTAACCTTCAGTTTGGTCACTTTTGCTGACACCCTAACCTCATCAATGCATAACTTACAATATCCTCAAGGTCTAAGTAGCATTAAAGTAAGGATGAGGTGAGGGTAGCCACGGACCACAGGCCATCTCCGAACAGAGAACCAAGGCCATGGCAATGGTGCTGGCCATGCTGTAAGGACCTGAGAGATGCCTGTGGGTGCCTCCTGAGAAACAGAGGCCTCTGGGATTTGGGTCCACTTGGAAGCAAATATTAAATGACCGATGGCATCTCTCAAGTCTTTCCAGATGGAAATAAATTAAGAAGGATTTCCATTGAACCCTCTAGACCCCAATAAGTCTGATGTATCATGCAATGAATTAACTGTCCCAAGTCACTCCCTCTGAGAGATGGAGCATGCTCAGTGGAAGACTTGATTCTCTAATGCCACTTTTGGGTTCAGAGAGAAGCCTCCTAAGGGAGCAATGTCACCCAGGCCTTTAGAGTACTCATTACACAGGGTGTGGACAGGACAGAAGGTACCAGGGCCTAAAACCAGGAGCCTCATCCACCTACATGGGTAGAGGCCCTCAAGTTAACCTATCAGGAACACTAGGAGAAGGAGCTTTCCCGGAGAATTCCTGTTCCTGTAATAGCTGGACTCCAACACCAAACCCACAAAAAGGTCAGTAATTCAGTATAGCTTGTACCTGCCCACGCTGCTTCAAACCCAGCCCTGCCATTCACAGCAGGCTATGCAGCTAGTTAGTAACTTAACCTCTCTACCACTTAACTGCTTCTTTGATGGGATGACAATACAGACCTGTCAGGGTTTGTGGGACTACTAAATGAGATATGTAAAACACTTGATACGGTGTTTGGCGTTGGTCATTAGAGCCAGTGGGTAACTTAACGCATACTCATCAGCTGCCTTGATATACTTCAGCTAACTTAATTCTCATACAAATTCTATGAGGTGGGCACTACAGACAAACCCATTTTGGAAACAAGGAAACTAAGGCATAAAGTGATGAAGAAAATCATTCAAAGTCATGCAAGTGGGAGGGTTAGGGATACAGACCCTGCGCTGGTTCCCAGTTAATCTGAGTCACTTGCACAAGCCACAGGACCTGCAACACCATTAATCTGTGTGTGTGTGTGTGTGTGTGTGTGTGTGTGTGTGTGTGTGTTGCTGGAGATTTAACCCAGGGACATTCAACTTCAAAGCAATATCCACAGCCCTAATATATTTTTTTTTCAGGTCTGGGGATGGAACCCAGGGACATTTGACCTCCAAGCTACACCCTCTGCCCTATTTTTTATTCTTTATTTTGAAACCGGGTCTCACTAAGTTGCAGAGGGCATAACTAATTAGCTGAGGCTGTTCACAAATAGAAATCCTCTGGACTCAGCCTCCTGAATACTGGGATTATAAGCGTGCACCACCACACCTCACTAGCCCTGTTTTATTTTTTATTTTGAAACAGGGTTTCACTAAGTTAAAGAGATCCTTACTAAGTTGCTGAGGCTGACCTTGAACCTGTGATCCTTCTGTCTCATCTTCCCAAGAACTGGGGATAAAGGCATGTGCCATCATGCCCAGCTACTATTAATATTATCTCTAGTTTGCCCTAAGCCTCAGACCAAGAAAAAATAGAACTCCCTAATAAAATCAGCCTCATGCACATTTCCAAACATTGCCAACACTGTAAAGCCTGAGAGAAATAGCCTCTTGGTCCTCTCTAATCATTTCCCAAGTGGTAGAAAATCACAACAGCATCTTGTGGGAAGAGATCACTGTGTAATTTTCACTCAAGTTGCCATGATCTACATCTACATCCCAAAATATGCCTGAGAAGTGAGTGGAGGAGGTCCACACAGCTGGCTGGTGACAGAGCTGGGTGACAAGAGGTTTTCTATCTGGAAACCAAGAGCTGATTTTCGAGGCATCTGTGAGCCTGTGAAACTGTGTGTGGTGTGTGTGTGTGTGTGTGTGTGTGTGTGTGTGTGTGTGTGTGTATGCACAGGGCTTCAGGGGGTCAGTGTCACTGGGTTTCAGTAGTTTCCCAAAGAACTCTGGAATTCAACCAGGTAAAAACTTGTAAAAAAAATTATGTCTGAGGTCTTGTCTCTTCAGTAATCAGAAATGCAAGGACTTCGTGGACCTCATGACAGAAGGACCTTGCCCCTCTCCCCACCATTAAATTCCCAGAATAGCTGCACATGGTAGGCACATGTTGAACAAATGAAGGAGCAGATGAGTGAATGAATGAATGACTGTTCTCTTTCTTCTCCCTAACAGGAGAAGTAAACTTATGGGGCACAAGAAGGTCATCTGGCAGGTCCTCTCCTCACAGCAATCAACTCATCAGAAAAAACCAGCAAATGTTCATGGAAAGCACTGAAAAATGTGTTTGACCTGAAACTCTGCTTTCCAAAAACATTTTCTGTTTTTCCTGGAAGCCAGTGTTTCTAAGACTCATCTTCAGTCCTGTGAAGATCTTAATTTTCAAGCCATCATCTCAGCAATGGACATAGCATGCTCACGTACCATTGAAAGACCTTCATGAAGCCAGACCTCCTGGGAGAAGATAGCAAATACTATAGGTTATATGAAGACTGGAGAAGAAAACCCACAACCAGGCTGCCCAAAGAGAGGCAGTTGCTTCTCCAAACTTCCCTTCTCCAGATGGCCCCAACTAATTAATATGTTTTCTAATAGGCCACCCAGATGTATCTGATCCTTATTTGTCATCTTCCCTGGAGGGACAAGGCAGAATTAGGTCTTTTTCTATTGATTTTGTCTCAGAGTTGGCTGAGAGAAGTTGCTTTATCTTGGGTATGGGCCAGTTCCTGCTACTCAATGACTTGTCTAATTCCCACAGTTCACTTATCTTGAGCCACACGTGATAACATCAGCAGACACAGACAGCGTTTATTCTGGATTCAAGGTTTTCAGCATTTTACATCTAATAATTCATCTTATTCTCATGAAATCCCTGAAATTTTTTAAAAACTGAACATTTTTATTATCCTCATTGTACATATAAGTTAACTGATCCACTGAGAAGTCACAATAATGTAACTGATAGAGTCCAGTTTCAGACTGGGCCATGTAGCTGAACCCTTCACAGTGTAAAACCGTAGCTTACTCAAGAGACAGATTTTGAAACTACAGGAACCCCACCTTCTCTACATGTTGTTTTCAAAATGTGAAGAGGTAATAGCTAAAAGAAAGCTCTAGAGAAAAGAACTTGAGTGCACTGAATATTATTTTAAGAACAGAGTTCCCTTGATTGGGTACCATAAGACTTACAGGGCAGGGTCTTCCCCCAAGGGCTTGGTAAGGCTACAGTGGAAAGCAGCCTCCCTAATGGGATTTCCACCCTGTCCCAGGGGAGAAAATTCTATGGTCTTAATGTTTACTGGCTTTCCCCAGCAGTGAGCTGGCCACCTTGCTCTGATCCTACCTTAGCTCTTTTCATTATACCCTTGAGAATTAAGAGAAGCTAGTCCCAAGTCCAGCCCGCAAGCCTCTTGTTCTTCACAGCCAAATGCTCTGGCCACAGTTAGGTGAGACTAAAGAGAGGAGGACCCTGGGGTTGTCTCAGGGCAGAGTTGCCACAGCACAAGCTGTCCTTGTGACAACCTAAAGGTCTAGACAGACCAACTTAAGACTCTGAGCTGACTGGGCTGGAGCCTGGCACCCTGGGTTGACAATATCCAACTTGGTGGAGCTCATGAGAGAAAGCTCCACAGACCTCCTTGGGCAGGGATAACTCAAAGCATCAGTGAGCCTGACTACTTTTTTTTTTTTTTCTTTTAGAGTATTTATCATTAAAAAGGCAGGATTTTATTTCTGTCCTCTGGTTTGCTGAGCTCACATCTAAACCAGAAAATTATGCAACTCATAAACCTAATTGGGCTGATTCTGATTAGAGGTAGAGAGGGAAAGGGCCAAATGTTTTTAAAAGCATTATTGCTAATTGGCACATCCATGTTTCAAGCCAGGAAGGACAATAAAGAGCTTCTAACCAAATTCTCCGTGAGACCAGAGGAAATAAAATCAATAATGACTGAGCATGGCCCCCCGGGCAGTTATGAGAAAAGCAGAATCTCGGGGGACCATCACTACAGATTCCTGACTCCTAGGCCAGTGCTCTTGCAACCAAACTGTCTTTTATAAGAGTTCTGAGCAAACCGTTCCCAATAAAACCACAGCCCACTGTCTTAACAGGACACCAAGAAGTCATTCTGTTCTTCATCTGTTTGATGTCTTCAAAGTCCAGAAGTTTCCATCTGGGAGACTGTCAAGCTATGATGGCCCCTGCTGCCACCCAGGCCAGCCATCCCAGTTGACTGGCCGCCTTCCCACTGCCCCCACATCACTCGCTCACATCTCCTGATGTCCATGTGATGAGCGCCTGGTGAAAGGGCATATTGTTCCTCATCTTCTTCCAAGTGAGGCCAAAATCACACTTAGAGGCCGTGTCGCCTTTGGCTGCCCAGTGCAGACCATGAGTCTTGAGTGACTCAGTCTCTCCCGGAATTGCCCCGGAGGCGGGTAAGGGTTTAGTGAGCAGAGAAAAGAGTCATATCCAATCATACCCAGGGGGATTTCCTCCAGGATGTGTTGTTCTCAACTGAGCTATTCATCTCATGGCACTTAGCAGGAGGCACCCCAACTCCTTGGTGCCTGGCTAGATGCCTCTGACCTCTCTCATCCTCTTGTCTGTGGACCGTGGAGCCTGGCATGGCAGCCAACCCTGAAACAACAGGGGCTCATCACATCCACTCTATCAGAGAACATTCCAAAGGGTTCTCTTAGCTGTTCCCTTGGGACCTTCAACCAAAGCCTCCAAATATCCAACTAGAAAGATCTGGAGTCATTCTCAGAGTTTAAGAGATGCTCTCTTCCAGCCTCCAAGTGGGACCATAGAACCTGGGTACCTAGAACCTGTAAAGGCCCCCACTCTTGAGCCTGGGCCCAACCATCTTTCTGGAAAAGGAAAGTATGTGCTCCTGAATGCTTGCTTCAGTGAACAGCCAAGTGGTCCTTGGAGAACCAGCCTCCAGGAAGACAGAGAAAGAAAAGAAACCACAGTATGTACCCTTGTGTGTTGCCATAGCGACCAGAAAACCCACTGGCCTCCAAACCTTTGTTTTCTTCTTTTTTTTGGATCTTATTGATTTAGCAGGTTGACTAACACAAACCCAGGATGTGGTAAATGAACTGAGAAAGCATCTCAGGGCCTCACAAAGGGTTTTTCCTGTTGTAAGTAGAAAAAAAAAGATAGTTTCACCTGTTTTTATATATATATATATATATATATATATATATATATATATATATATATATATATATATTCTGGGTAGCTACAATTACTGCCACATCACCTAATTTGTATCCAGTTTCTTTGCAGGTCTGCAGCCAGAACTTTGAAAAAATACCTCCTGAGAGAAGTACCTCCCTAGAGTTGAGGAAGAATTGAGGAACGGTTCCTCAGCGGCAGTACCTGAATGTTGGTGGTGATTACTGGGTCGCTGGCATGCTGATGAGTGAGGGGCCTCCATCCTGGAGGAGGATTCACTGGTTCTAATCTAAATCCTGTCACTTTCAAGCTACGTGACCTTGAATAAATTAAAATAGCTTCCAGTCTTCCTACCTCTCAGGATGAAACAGAGTTCGAAAATCCTTGGAGCTTGTGGAATAAAAGAAAGAGGGGGCCTGTGCACACCTGGGACAACATTAAAATCTTAGAAAGCAGAGCCAGGCATGGTGCTGCATGCTTGTAATCCCAGTACTTGGGAGGGAGAGACAGGAGGATCTCTGGTTCAAGACCAGTCTCGTCAAATAGCAAGACTTTCAGTAACCCAGTGAAACACCATTTTAAACAAAAAATAAAATAAAAAGGGCTGGGAGTGTATCTCAGAGACAGAATTTCCCTGGGTCCAATCCCCAGTGGTATTACTACTAATATTGAAATAAAGACAAAAGAAAATGGTCTCCAGTCCCAGAAGTGAAGGGGGGAAAAATCAGGATATGAAGAACCTAGTATGAAGAACCTCTAATGATCACTCATTTGGGAAGAAAGCTTTAGTAACTATCAGGGAACTTCTCTGAGACAAGCCAGAGAGAATTGTGAATGGGAGCTTGGCCCTTCTAGGGGACCCAGACATAGTCCACCAGCACCCAATCCTCCCGACAATAGTACTGGCACCTCCACAGTCCCCTACAAGACAGTACTGCGGTAGGGGCCAATCATATCAGAGCAATGAGAAGCATCACTTAGCAAGCCTTACAATGTACCTGGAGGGTAAGTTACCCATATGATAGCTATAAAATAGCTAGTCTAAGTAATTAGCACAGGGTCCTGAAGCTCAAAGGCTTCAGCCCACATAAAATGCATCATGCAAAAATACTTCAGACATTATAGGATTATTATTATTATTATTATTATTATTATTATTGTATTTTCCTCCCAGTATCAAGCATAAAAATGCTTTTCAATTTTAAATTCTCCATAAAGATTATTTCTAGTTTACTCTGCAGAGAGGACAAAGCAAACTCTGAATTTCTTATCTACTCTACATGGACTGGATATGAGTAAACAGTAGATTTGACAATTTATAGAATCAAAACTGAAGAAAGGCTTGTTGCCAAAGATAAGACCATCCAAGAAAGGTATAGTGGCATATGCCTGTAGTCCCAGAATTTGGGAGGCTGAGACACAGAGGAGAATCACAGGTTTGAGGCCAGCCTCAGCAACTTATTGAGACTGTTAGCAACTTAGTGAAACCCTCTTTCAAGATTAAAAAATAAAATAGGGCTGGGAGCGTAGGTAAGAGTTAGAATGCCCCCGGGTCAAATCTCCAGTAACACACACACACACACACACACACACACACACACACACGGGAGCCATTGAGATGGTGAGAGGGAAAGGCCACTACCAGTTCCCACAGAGCCCCCTTTAACATACAGTCCAGGGCGCCTCCAATGTTGAACTTATTTCATCTTGCCTGTCTCTTGTAGAATCTTAAGTGAGAAAGAATGCGCTAGAATGTACAGAACTGCTACTGTCTTTAGGACAGTAGTCTAACTATCTTAGCAGATACTATACCATGTGATTCTCACAGCAGTCCTGGGGTATCAAACTAGCACCCCCCATTTCACAGATGAAATAAGTGAGCTGCACAGTATAATGTGCCCAACAGCTTTGTACAAGTGTGGCAACAGGCAGGAGTCAGACTCCAGGAAGCACCTGGTCTCTGGCAGGAGTTGCCCAAGACCTGGCTTATCAAAGCCATAGCTCTTTGCTTAGGATGTGTGGATTCTTACAGCGCAGGCTTAAAATGCAAGAGAACTGTGGGGCACAGGGTGTCACTGGAATGCTCAGGCTCAGCTCCTGCTGCTGAGCCCCTGGTCAGGCTTCCCAGTAACATTAACATTAATGGGGCACCTGCTATGTGCCAGGCAGGTGTAGGGACTTCACAGGACTATCTCCTTTATACCCCATAATAGTCATTTGAGTTAAGTATTATGCTATCACTAAGTGTTTTCACAGGTAATAAAACTGGGGTTAAGAGAGGTTAAGAAATCTGTTCAAGGCTGCATCATTAGGGGGTCAGACAGACTCCTCCTTTCTTTCTTAGCTACTGGCATGTGAATGCCTCTCTTATTTCTGCACCTTGACTTTAGAAAGTTCCAGGTGAAAAGCAGAATCATGCTTCTTTGCAGGTGGCTTGGATACCACTGAATTACTATTTTAATGCCATGCAAATAGAGCTGGTGGATCGGAGCTGATTGCTGCTTTCTCCTCCCAGGGGGTAGCTAGAAGAGATGGGAACAGTTTCCTAGAAAAATCAGTACTGCATTGGGTCTTTAGAGGTCTGTGCTTAAACAGATCCAACCCTCTAGGGATCCACAACGAGAAGAACAGATTGATGAATGGGCTGGATTTCTCTCCATCTGGCTAGGGGAGCAGACAAATCAAAACCTCTGCTGTTCCCAAGACAGACAGGATCCAGTCCAGATACTCCTTACATTGATGCTGTTTAGCCCCCTCCCTCACACTCTCACTTCAGTTCACAGGGGGGACACCTCCAGTCATACTTCAGTGGGCACTAAGTGCTTTGCAAGCCCCAGAGGCCTTTTTGATACTTGAAAAGGCTTATTCTCATGCAAGTGAGTGTACACACTTTCCTAGGAATTGTCGTGAGTTTGCTGCAGTCTATAAGAAAACTAAGTCACTCATAAGCTTGACAGTAGGTAGCTAGTAGTTCTTTCTCTATAGTTTACAGGTAGATTCAGACAAAACAAGATCCACACCTTTAGGTTTCCCCCATCATCTTCAAATATATCAACAGTGAAGTACTCTAATTGCAAAAATATTTGTTTGCAACAACAAAGCCCTGCAAGTGACTAACCAAAGTTTTAGATTTCTACTGATTGTGAATATAAAGGCTCAGAAACCGCCGGGTCACATTTTAATGACCCATACTCTCTCTTCTCAATTTCTTTTTTTCTATCAGATGCTAAAATGAACCAGGGTACACATCTGTATGCACACAAGAGTCAAGACCTCTTCCCCAGGGCAATAACTCTGCTGTCGTTCATTCTTTAGGTTCTTCTGAGAAGTGTGCAAACATTTCAAAGCAAAAGCCGAAGGAAAGGCTGAATTGTCAGGATAGTTTAAAAATCGGGGCCAAAAGATTTCCAGGATTAGTAGAGTTCCAATTGCCTTGTGAACCAAGAACTTGTAATTCATACCTCTTCCTGAGCTTTCAATCTGTGAAAACCCATCTGTAACAGCAGATGCCAGTCTCAAATGCCAAGCTCCAGTTCATTTCTGACACGCATTTAAATTCAACTCTGGTGGTTACAGGGTTTAGATCAAAGTCTTGACCATTTAGTTCATGCCCAGTTGGAGTGGACCAAACACAACTTTCTGCCTTTAAGGAACAAGGCTCAGGCAAAAATTCAAAGGCTTGGGCAAAGAGGAGGAGACAAATAGCCCTTCTGTGAAGTTGCTGAAGACAACAAGGTGTTGATTTTCCTTCTAATCAATGGCCATTGAATATGACAAGGGACCACACCTGTCAAAGGCCCATCTTGCACTGCAGACATTGGAAAGGAGCTCTAGAAACTTCTGAGTTAGAACCAGTAGAATACTTCCCATGAAACCTGTGCCTTTTGAATCACCAATAGTCTCACAGGACATGGTGCAAGGGTTCAAATTATAGGACCTGCCATGATGCAGGTATGTTATGTATCAGATATGATTCTGGGTACTGGGAATACCCAGTGTTATTACAAATAAGATCCTTGCCTTCAAAGAGATTACCTTCTAGTGTGAGGATATAAATAGTAAACAGGTAAGCAGTTTATTTATGAGGTTATTTCAGATATTGACAGTGCCATACAGAAAATAGAAGAGGACACTGTGGTGGAGAATGACAGGGGCTGCATTGACAGATGGTCAGCGTGGTCCTGATGCTCACTCTTCTAGGAAATTATGGGCATATTTTATGTTTTATCATGGGGCTTTGGGTGATATCAGACATCTGGCAAAAGGACCCCCCATATATATACATAAACAAATCAGATTTAGAAATCATCTTTCATTTGTATGGATCATAAAAAGATGACCCTAGAATTTGCATTCAGAAGGTAGATGAGAGAGAATTGGAAGGCAATGTTTATGACATCAAATGGCCTGGCTCTAGGAATAAGAGTTTCATTTGGCTCATAAGCTGGACAAAGAGTTGATAAAAGCAAGGCTATGTCTAACCCTTCTGAGTCTCGGCCAGGAATTCAAGGCCATTCAGACAACGAGTTCACAAGCTTCCCAACAAAGTTCAATGTGACGTTCCCACTCCTAAGCCCTCTGAAGCCTTCCAAGAATCTTCTGGCCCCCTGACATCTCCATCATCCATTATTACTACAGTGATGTGGTATTTACTGTAAGATCATAATAGCTATGATCATCATCAGAAAGACAGGTCCTCGGTTTCAGCTATGGGATATTAAGCATACCATGTTTTCTTAACCTTAAAGCTTTAGTTTCTTCATCAGAAAAGTGAAGGTAATACTTTCCTCGTGGGGTGCTTTTAGGGATTAAATAAAGAAATTTGCCTAAAACCCTTGGCAAAGCACCTGACTCTTAGCAAAGTACCTGCTACTTAATAGCTATTAGCCAACCATCTCGAAGATTAACGTGTACTCAAAGCAGCTTGTATGACAAGTGCCTCTTGCACTAACTTCATTCTTGATTAACCAGTCAGCTGCTCACTGTGCCCTGGTCACAGCCCCTGGAGACCTCTAGACCCCCAGCTAATTAGGATCTAGGAGCTTAATTATCCAGATGCACAAGTTCTCACTCTACATGTGTGAGAGAAAGTTAAAACAGATAGATAGGTAGGTAGATAGACACTATATGTATATGTATATGTATATGTGTATGTATATGTATATGTATATATATGAATATATATAACTAAAAAGATATTAATAAATAGTTTCCTATAAAACATCACTGTAGGAAGAAACCTACCTCAGGTGGTACTAACCCACAGAACCAGAGTCCCATTGAGACCATACCTTATTTATCTTTATATCCCCAGTGTCTGATATACAGTATGGTGCCCAATAAATATCTCTTTGGTTTAGTGGAAAAAGCATTAATTTGAAATGCCAATGACATAGAGTTTGGTGCCAAGCTGCTTTAAGGATAAGCTGTGGGTACTTGGAGAAGTCACCTCCTCTCTCTGGGCCTCAGTTTCTTCATTGGACAAAGAAGCCACTGGATTCAATAGTTTCTAGGTCCTAACCCAGCCTGCTGCCTCTAAAAGAAGCCTGTGTTTTTTCCTAACTCGCTCTCCAAATGTTTCAGGAACCCCAGTGGCTCCCTCTTGCCTGGAGGGTAGTAGCATTTCACTAGGCTATCAAAGCAGCTATGGTGTAATGAATGGTCAGGCCTGGTGCACCAGCCAATACAGAGAAATAATAGACAAAACAAGAAAAAGAGTGTGAACGACACCCTGCTCTCCGATTACACCAAATAAAGCCTTTCAGCACACAAGAGTCTAGCGCTTGCCCCATGGAAACTAGAAGGAAAGAATGGTTTCAATTAAGAGACAGGCAGCACAGTGACTGATTTCCTTAGAGAGAATCTTCCTAAATTACTACAAACATCCCCAGTGTTCCCCTTGGCGTATTTTGGCATTTGGGGCCAATTCAAAGCATTCTTCAGTCCTGAGACAGTCCTCAGACACCGCTGAGCAGACCCCACCTGAACAATGGGGAGTCTACCTCCCCAACTGGCTCCCTGATCTTTGGTGGTCCAGAAGACCCTACTGTCCTGGGAAGAACAGAGAGGGACGTTCCCATCGCCTCCTTTCCTGAAGATGCTTGCCAGTAGATTGAATTGTTCCCAGCCTCTAGATTCTCAGATAAAAATCTAAAATTCTTAAAAAAGGAGCTTTCTTAAATTTTTAAGGCTTCTAAGTTCTGAGGATGAAAAAACAGGATTGACCCCATAAAACTGAGCAGGGACTTGTGGCATAGTTAAAAGAGTGAGGGGGCTCCAGATTGAATTCCAGCCCAGTACATAAGATCAGAGCCATCTTAGGAGAGATGAACCTTCTATAAACCTCAGTTTCTCAGCATGTGAAATGGCTTTGATGAAATTCAGTCACTTACTCACCCAATATATATTTGCTCAAAGAGTAGTCGATGAGAGTTAGATAATAAATATGTCAAGCACCAGCATAGGGTCAGGATCATAACAGGTACCAGGATCACAGCAGACACTCAATAAATGTCAATCTTTTTCCTTCTCTCATGGGAAGATGAAACCCTGAGCAACTGACCTCAGCTCTTCCAGACACCATGGGGACTCAGAGGCTATAACTTTATGATATATTTATACCATGAAAAATTATTCATGCTTTGATTATCTGCTGTTTCTTGCTAAACAGTCATCTAACACCAGGCTCATGAGATTAAAAGCCAGATGAGAAGCTGACCTGGATGGAAACACTGCCATTAAAAGGTGCAAACATCTTACTTCTGAGATGTGGTGGGAGTGGCCAGGTCTTCCTTCCTTTAGAGGAGAGCAGAACGAAGCAGTTGAAGAAACTTAAGAGTGTTTTTGGAGGTAAGAGAATTGAACAACTCAATGATGGACAGGTGGGCCCTTTATACACTTAGAAGCTGGCAACCAAGATATTCCAAGCTGGGGCTTCTGGGAAGCACGTAGGCTCTGGAAAACTCTAGAATTCCCAGAACAAGAAGGAAGGAGCTGTGTTAACCTGTCTCTGAGGGCTGCCCTGTACTCTAAGGCCAGGGAAAACACTGTAAAGAAGCATCTCTCCATGCCACAGGGAGGAAACTGCCTTCTCCTCCTCCAGCTCTACCACCACCTGCCAGAATAGAAGGCAGGGAAGGCTGATCCTGCTGAGACAAGCAGCCTGGGAGACTGACTGTAATCCTGCAAGTAGAGACAGGACCTGGAAAGCGCCTCCTCGGCTGCTTTCACCAACTCCAGCAAAGGTTCCCGGAACATCCCAGCCTGCTTTATCTGCTCAGCAACAGTGGTTCCCGTAAGCACATGTGAGTGTCAGCATTCTGGGGTGCCCTCCCAGCAAATTAAATGAGATTTTATTGGCTCTGTTATGCCCAGAAATGGAATAAATGTCTCCCAAAGGCAGCTGGAAGGATTTCTCATGTGCAGTGGGAGCACGGTTAGGGCTGAATGGTGAAGTGACAGGCCTGTGATTGTTATGATCATAACATTGATCTTAATTATTACTGTTGAATGCTTTATCCATGCCAGAAATTCTATCCAGGGCTTCGCATAACCAATCACATCAGTCCTTGCAGGATCCTTAGCTGTAAGTGTTATTTTCTATTTTAAAGATGAGAAAATTGGGGCACAGAGAAGGTAAATGAATTGCTTAAAAGCAATATCGTTGGCTAGGACAGAACTTGAACAAAGTTCTACCTCCAGGCCCCACACTGCCTTCTGAGTACGCAGGATTCCCGAAGATCTCTGACAGCTCAGTGACTGGACTCTGTGGACTTGAGTGACCAGGGTCAATTCTAGCCTTTAGAAGAAAGAGCGAGAGCTGACTTCGAAAGATGGGGAACCTGGCTTTGACAGATACTGTTCCCTGCCTGACTCTTTGAAGATGGATCTGTTTCTAAGTATCTCCCTAAGGGCCTGGGAAGCCCTTTGCAGAAGAGAGCAGGTAAGTTTTCCAAGGTTTTTAACAATGTCAATAAAGGCAGAATAGAAAGTGGCTGTTCACTTTAGCCCTCCAAACAGTATGAAGAACAGGAAGCCCAAACAGATACTAGGCAAATTTCCTATACCATGAGGCACTGCACCTAAGGAAGCCCAAGGATTATCTGATGGTACCTGTTTGAAAGGAGAGAGGACTTCCCCAAACATGTCCCAGGGAGCCAATCCCTCTGCCCCCAGCAAGGAGTTTGGAGTTTCCAAGGCTTGCTTCCTCAAACTTTGTGTCAGTGGTCCCAATTCTAAAATGAGAATGCTTCTTCCTGTCCTCTACATCCATGTTGAGTGATAAGACAGCTGTGCAGCTTCCCTTGTGGTGCCTTTGCAGGAAACCATGGAAGAGGTTATTCTTAGAAGATGCCATTCAAAAAGGGAACAAGAAGCTGGGCCTGGTGGTGCAGGCTTGTAATCCCAGTACTTTAGAGGCTGAGACAGGGGGATCACAGGTTCGTGGCCAGCCTCAGCAACTTAGTGAAGTTCTAAGCAATTTAGTGAGACCCTGGTTTTTTTTGTTTTGTTTTGTTTTGTTTTTGTTTTTTGGGTTTTTTGTTGGTTGGTTGGTTGGTTGGTTGGTTGGTGGGTGGGTGGGTGGTACTGGGGATGGAACTCTTCTACCTCCGGGCTATACTCTCAGACCTATTTTTTATATTTTATTTGGAAACAGGGTCTCTTAAGCTAGTAAGACTGGCTTCGAACCTGCATGATCCTCCTGTCTCTGCCTCCCAAGCGTGGGGATTACAAGCATGCACCACCACGCCCAGCAAGACCCTGTTTTAAAATTTAAAAAATAGGGCTGAAGGTACAGTTCAGAGGTAGAATGCCCCTGGGTTTCATCCCCAGTTCTGTCAAAAAAGGGGAGCCCCAAGAAAACTGGGGATGTGCAAAGAGGGAAGAGGAGAGAGAGATGTTCTGCTTGCTTACCCTTTTGAGATTTTTAAGGATTCATCTCTTATTCCAGTAGAAATAAAAGATAGCTAGAGGTAGATGATAGATACATAGATAGTATAGATGAGAGATGACAGACATAAATGGTAGAGATAGATAAAGTTCTTTTAAACACTGAATTTGGAATTCATAGCACAAATCCACCATAGTAAACCACAATCTCATCAAAAACTCCTCAACACTGAAGTGGAGATAGGCCTCCAGAAAAAAAGAATCCCAATCCCAACCTTATTCATTCAACAGTTTTATCTAGTGTCTCCCCGTGCTGAGCACTGTGCTAGTACCAAGACATTGACTGAGGCAGACAAGGCCATTGTCCCAACAGAAGCTATGATCTAGTAGAAACAACAGATATCAATAACAACAACACAGCATGGTAAGTGTTATAACAGAAATGCCAGGTGCAGTGGGGGCTGAGGTAAGTGGGAGCTTATTTGAATGAGAAGCCTTTCCTCTCCAAGGTCCTTGCTGTCCCCATGGGAAGTCTCCCTTAGGAAAGGCTGGTTTAGCTCAGAACTGAAGGATGAATTAGGAACGAGCTGGCCAGGCTAATGCTCAACAAGGCTTCCAGTCAGGAAATTAACCTTCAAAATAAAGCATAAATCATTTGGTTTAATAGAATCCATTTCCTCTAGCTCTTCCATCTTTAAGTATGGAAAAGAACCAGCCTTCTTCCTGTATAAGAAACAATCACATCTGCAAGGTCCTTCTTTAAACATCCCTAAATGGAGTCATCATAGGTCTTTTAACCTTATTTAGGTGGTTAAAAAAAATAATGGAAAACTACAACAAAATTCCTGAAGTCTCTTTCTTAGGATGTTAGATTTGTAAGCTAATTGCATGGAGCTGAGGGGCTGGTACAGAAACTCTCTTTCTCATTTTGGGATTGTTAAAAGGCTGAAATGTTTAATCCTTGAACTTTAAGCTCAAACTATGAGGAAGAACTCCTACCTTGAAAGAACAGTTATTAATATTAAATTCAATAGCCAATTCCAGGATCCTTAAAAACCAACTTAGGCCCATTTGGAGCCAATCAGCTCTGAGGGTGGAACACTAGAATTCAAATCTGCACTTATTAGCTATGGACTTGACCTTTAGTGACCTTTGGAAAGTCATTAAACTTCCCTCCCATGCAAAAAGATAGATGATGCCAACTACAAAGTTAATGTGAAGATTAGATTAGATAATGGAGCTGAAAACACTTCATGCACATTAAAACACTCTGGTAGAAAAGTATAATAGGAAAGGGAAGCCAGCATTTCCCTCGGGGGGTTATCATCTCATAATTTACAGGAAGGGATGTTTATCCAAGGTCATTGTAATTCTTTGTTAATGGATCACTGTGGAGTGGTGGTCCTGGTGCATGGTGCACTCCAACAGGGCTCAAATGGGTTGCAAGTAATGAGTGTCTAAGAATGAAGTGTTCAAGTATGTAGAAGATGGACTAGTTCTTGAAATTATAACAAATGTAATGTTCTTCCCTGATATTATTTCTTTTTATGGAAAAGAAGAAAGGATAATGTTACAGCTATTGTGATTGAGAATAAGCCACAGACCATGTAAGCCTCAAATTATAGTGCGTCTCCATGTGAATTCTACCGGGTAAGTGTGTGTTCTCAGAAAAAGGTAGAGGATGTGGTTCAGAAAAACAAAAACTTAGCTTTACTTTTTTCCTTTATCCTAGATAAAGATGAAAACCATAGATCTACATCCTTCAGGGCCTTACTGATTGTAACAGACATTCTTCCCTCTACAACCAAGTTCTAACTGGGCCTAAATTTTGTCCAGGAACGCCGAATTTGTGCTTCAGGGAAGGGAAAGCCCAGACTCCCAGCTCTAGTGCATGGATTCTAATTGGTCTAAGTCAAGCACTGCTCTCCTCATCAGGGATGGGTGAGCTCCCACTTGTCCAGTAAAAGGTAAAAAGTCAATTAAAGACTTCTGGAAAAAGTTCCTCCATTTTAAGAGATGTTTGTGCATAAGCATTCCTTCGTCTGCTGGGTATTGATTTTTTCCTAGGATGCCTGGAACTGTGGGAGTTGATGTGAGAATGTGAGGAAGGGTAGGTGTAGGAAAGCAATGGATCAGAGAGGCAGAGTGGAAAGTTGGAGGAAAATTGTCCTGGGTCTTGACAATATCACTGAGGTCCTAGAATTGTTCTGTCTTCTGACTTCTTGTTGCAAGAGATAATATTACTTATACAACTTGTATGCACTAAATACCAACATATACATGATAGATAACACTCACATTATTTGATGCATAGATAGGTTCCTGCTTATGTTCAGTCATGAAACCTATGACACTGTCTCTATCTCTCCTACCCAAAAAAATGCATCTTGGTAAAAGAGGGTGAGAAGGATGTTATTATCATCAGTTTGGGGGAACTATGAATTTGCTTTCATTTACCAAATATAGTAGTTGACAAGTGACCATTTGGACAAGTTGTTCCCTATATTCTACCACCAATTGTTAAACATTCCTATCATCTGTTTTTGCATTTCAAAGTTTCTTAATCTAACACTTTTGTTTTTATTATGTTGCCAAACCTGTGTCACTGCTTTGAAAGAATCTCCTTTCATCATCTCTAGGAAGTCACTGGCAAAAAAGGAGATAAAACAGTGAGACTCTTTTAGCCAAATGGATGGACATCTATATCTCAGAGTTCTTGCTTGTTCTTCTGCCTGGGCAGAGGAGTCACAGCTGCACGAGCTTTGGAAGTCATCTTGTGAACTGCCCTGCACACACTTGCTAATCCAGCGTCATTAGGTCACAAGACAAAGAAACTTTAAAATGGATGATATTTAACCCTAAACCAAGGCCCTAAATAAATTTGAATCTCCCACCTCCCACAATGGCTTAGAATAATTTCAACACATTTGGCACTTTTTGTTTCCCCAAAATCTAGGTTCCTTTGCTCTAAACATTTGCTTCTAAAAGCTTACATTAGTTGGGCCCCCTGATTCTCTTCCCATCACTATCTATTTCAGGGAAGGCATGATATACCAGTAGTTTTCAGAATTTGGAGAAGTGGAACTTTTTTTTCCTTGCTCTCTTACTCAGAGGACCCCAAGTATGAGGCAGCCATAAGAGGAGTTGGTCCAGCTGCAGTTCCTTGTCCTGAGAGCTGGTGGGGTTTTGAGAAGTCCAACAAGTGGGGCCCTTATGGAACTATTGAGGATCCTGCAAACAAGGCTAATGCCATTTATCTGATGGGTCTATAGAGGCCTAGATCAGATGAGATTCCCCTGTTATATGTTATCACAAGATCTTGTGCTTCTTCTTCATAACACTTACCAGAAGTATAATTAAATAAAGTCTCATTAGTTTGCTGTCTGTCTCCAAGATAAACTATAAGTTCCATGGGAGAAGAAATGGCCTCTCTTATGTAAAGTTGTACCCCAGTGCCTCGCAGAACACATGTTATATGGAATCAACTTGTGTTCAGTGAATAATTGAGTCATGTGAAAACCATTAGTCATTGACTTGAATCATGGAGTTGCTCAGAGAGGCTAGGCAAAGCCAGGGCCAGGTTGCTCTGGGCCTTTAAGTTTCAAAAGTTCACCAAATCAAAAGGATCGAAACAACCATCAAATAAGGATATGCACAATAGTGCAGAGACAGAGACACCAGGTCCAGTGTAGTGAGGGCTCTAGCAGAGGGCATCCACTCCATCATTTCTCATTATTCCCAAGGATCAGGGTCTTGCTAATTGTTTGACTCTGTGTAAGTCACTTGAAGTTCTTGAGGCTCCCTTCCATTATCCATCCACTAGAACAAGCAGGCTATAGGATCCCTATCACTCTTTCCATTCTGACATGCCACTCTTGTGTCTTTGGGTCACCAGGCTATGGTAACTTCTCACTTAGGATCCTTCTTCTCATTCTTTACTTATTGAGGACTGCTGTGAAAAACCCTTTTAGCCTACAACTTCCGTGCTAACACGTTAACCCTAGAAAGGCATCTGCTAACCAACCCACCCAGCACTTTTACTGATTTACTCCAGCAAGAGCATTATGGCTCATGTTGGTAAAGCAACCCAGTCCCCTGCTCGCCTGAATGCACTTGTGCCTCAGGAAATGGCACAACCAAGAAGCCCGAGCAAACACTGGGCCCGCCTAGATAAGCAGAGGATGGCAGCTCTGAGAAGACTGGTGCACATTCCGAAGAATACAGTTTCAATGATTGGGGTCAACCAGCAACAGGAGACAGAGATAAAGGCAAAATATACCTCGGGTAATAATAGCACCTTGTAGTTTCACATCACGTGCTTCTGCCTCCCAGCACAAAACACTTTCACACCAGCAGGCAAAGGTGGAGAGGTCTAGGGGAGGCAGAGGGATTAGGTGGTTCACATAGCATACTAAAGCATTAGACAGATAGAGCCAGTAGCCCAAGGTCACACAATTAGGCTTTCACAGGGTGGGAATTAGAGCAGAGTGTCCTAATCTTACCCAGGGGCTATTTCTAGTGGACTCTTGATGGAGCCTTTTGTTTATACTTTGGTTCTATCTTATCTTACCTGTCCAGGTAGTGAGACTACTTTTTTCCCTTGGGGATGAGTAGTCAGAAACTTGAGTGGTTCAGAGTTGGCTGGCCAACCTGAGTTGTGAATCCGGCTTTCTTGACTTGGATGCTGCCAATGAGACCCAGTGGGGCCAGTTCGTGGAATGCTGCTATTTTTGCATTTGGGAGGCAGGGAAGAGCTCTTGGTGGCAGCTGAGAATGCAGAGGCTCCAGGGCTGATAAAAGTTGTAATTAACATGCACATACAACCCTTTCATCTTCAAAGGCTTTCACATTAACTAGTTATTCCTCTATCACCCCCATGGGTGAGGCATCTTTTTTTTTTTTTTTTTTTGTCTTCTCAGTTTGAAGATGGAGAAGGTGATGTGGAGAAGGGGCCCTTTGCCAGGGAGCCTGGCCCTTGTTCAAACAGAGGAGATTCCTGGCTCCCAGCATCTAGCTGTACTTGAAGTGATGAGAAAACAGAATGGGAGTGAATCACAAGAGAAGCCACAGCAACTGAGCCCTTCCTCTGGGTAAGAGACTTTTATACTGTTCTGAAAGAGGTGGAGTCACCAGTATGGCTAGTTTGCTGCATTCAAGATTGGCTCAACTCCCAAAGCCTTCTAGGCACAATGATCAGAGACAGTAACCTGTGAAGGCTGCTGCCCTATAGTGATACCTGGGGGTCAAATGTTCCATATTCTGCCCATGGAAGAGATCACTAATTTGATCACTGCATTCTCTGTAGCTGAGTCGAGGTTTGGCTTCTTAGTACAGCACCTCAGGAAGCCTCTGGTCATCCATGGGAAATGTCACTCCACCTGTCTGTTCTTGCTGCTTGTTTGGGATTCACTTAAACTGCCACTTTACAACCCAAGTAAGTTGTCAAAGTCCTGCCTCAACCAATATTGGAGCTGGCCTGCTTCTGAAATGTTACCACCGTCTGACTGGGAGAGTTGTGAGAACTTCTGAGTGTCTGGGGCAGAAGAACTGGATCTCCTAGACAAGGCCACTGCTGCTCAATCACCTGGAATCTGTCCAGCTTCATCCCTCACTGTTTTCCAACATGAGTTATCTTATCCAGGCAGGTTGACCGCAGTTGATCCATACTTCCTCCTTTAAACATTTGACTCATGCTTTACCCTTCCCTGGGGATTCTCTCCTCTCCTTTCCCTGTATCCATCCTCTTTTCCGCACCCAACTTGCTCTCAAATACCTTGAAGCCTTCCCACAGAAGCCCAGCTCACAGGTATATCTGGTTTATTTTTCCCAATTTCCCAATACTCAGGTATATGCTCTCTCTATAAATTTTTCACCTCTTTTAATTTCTTCTACTAAACTGTGAGATTCTGAAAAAGCCAGATCTTCTTCCTTGCACACTTCTTTTCCTCAGTGCCAATCACACAATATATTTTCATGAATTAAACTGGTCAGTTTGTCACCAGTTTGTAACTGAGGAAATAGAAGGACCTTGCCCACAGTCATCTTATGACTAAGAGAGAGAAATGCTAAGCCACTTCTGGCTTCCATTAAAGTAACACTGCATCAGTGTGATGAGCTGGAGACACAGATGACTTAGTCATATTCAACAGTATCTAAGAGTACTGTATGTGACAAGAGGTCTGAGCCCACCTGGGACTGGATTTCAACTAAATGGTCAACAGATCCCAGATGGGTATAAAGTAGGAACAGCCAGGAAGGGCTGCGATCTGACTAAGAACTTTCAGTGACGGATAGAAGGCTGGAACTAGACAGGAGCTTTATTTAGCCTCTGACCCACTTTGACAAACTACTCAGTAATGCAACGTTATGACATCGCTCCCCTCAGCAAGAGTTTCTCTGGCTTTGTGAGAAAAAAAAAACAAGGGGCCGTGTGGAAGGCTTTGTAGAAGCTTCCGTGCCTTGCTCAGAGCTTTGATAGGTTTCATTGCTGTTACTTTTGTTCGGCAGGGGCATTCTATCTCCAAGATACATCCCCAGCCCTATTTTATTTTTTATTTTTAAACAAGGTCTTGCTAATTTTCTGAGGTTGGCCTTGAATCTGTAATCTTCCTGTCAGCCTCCCAAGTACTAGGATTATGGGTATGTGCCACCATGCCCAGTTTGGTTGGGATATATATATATATATATATATATATATATATATATATATATATATATATATATATTTATATAATATGCTTTTGTTTTACCTTCCTGATTTCTTTTTCTCCAATATTCTCATCATGTTTTCCATAGGATATTAGACCTTGCCCTCTAAGTACCGCTTTGACTGGGTATTGTGGTTAATTATGCAGCAACATGTTGCAAGGCCCCTGGAGAGAAGCTAAGAAACTCAAGATGCTTCTGAAGCATTGAGATTGAAGGACTCAGTCTTCACAGGTTGACTTTTCTGGTCACCTGAAGCAATGATTTTTGAGGGACAGTTTAAAGTAAAGGATACTGTATTCAGGTCCTACAGATAATCCCCAGAACTATCCCGTTAGCTATGTGACCGGGACACGTTGTTAACGTCTCTGACCTGGACATCACCTGCCCACTCCCCCAGTGGTGAGAGGAGGGAGTACTCTGGGCAAAGCACCGTGCCCTACGAGTCTTGGTCATCCATATTTACAGTGTAATTTGGTCTCTGTGCTTGTTTTGGTCTTGGATTAATAATTCACTTCTGACATTTAATACAAACCAGACCTTTTTTTTTTGGTACTAGATTACAGTAGTGTTGTTATTTCCATTAAGTTTCATGAAGTTTAGGTATTAGAGGGCCCACAGAGTGGGGAATTTATAGAGCAAGAGGCCTGCAAAGCACCCTGGCGATCAACTGAAATCCAGTCCTCTCTTTTTATACATGGAAGAGTGGAGGCAAATCGAGGTAAAGGGATTTGCTCAGCATCACATAATGAACCAGTAATAGAGAGGAACCAAAATGTAATAATCACCCCTATTCTTGGGATACTTTCTATGTGTTAGACATGTAACTTTAGAAATTCTGTGTGACTGCCTGAGCCCGTGCTGCTCTTTCGTGGCGGAGGGGGGAATCAGCTGAGGTCTGTTTTGTTTCACAGACCTTCCCTGCTCCTCTTCCCTCCCCAAGACCGCACCTCCCTGTTCCTACCACACAGCACTAAACATCTGGTGGTAGAGGCGATCTTTGGGCTGAAAGGCTTTTAAACCATTGACTGAAAAAAAAATACTCATTTTGTTTTGTTTTCTTTTAACACAGTGACCAAAAAGCCAACATACTTTCTCTGAGTACTGTTGATTTTTTTTTTTTTTTCAGTACTGGGGATGGAACCCAGGGGCTTCCTACCTCTGATCTACACCCTCAGCCCTATTTTTTTATTCTTTATTTTGAAACAAGGTCTCACTAAGTTGCGAAGGGCCTCACTAGGTAGTAGCTGAGGCTGGCCTAGAACTGAGATCCTCCTGTCTCAGCCTCCCAAATGCTGGGATTACAAGCACTCACCACCATGTCCGGCTTTGAACATGATTTTAAGGCTTGGCGTTCTCTTAACGTAAGACCAGATTTGAAAGTAAGGGCTGAGACATAGAAGCTTTCAGACCTGAAGTTAAGATCGCTGATCGACTAGACAACATCCAATGAGCTCTAAACTTCCCCTACCTTGCCTGATACATCAAACCTGAAGAAAGAGCTGTGAAAACTGGAGAGAGTGTGAAAAAAGAAATGTCAAGGTTTGAGATTTGCTATCAGGGACACCATTTTTTTTTTAGGGGCGGGGGTGATACTAGGTATTGAACCCAGAGGCATTCTACCTTTGGGCTACACCCTCTAGCTCGATTTTACTTCTTATTTGGAAACGGGGTCTCTCTAGGTTGATTTGATTCTTACTACTTGCTGAGGCCGTCCTCAAACCTGCATGATCCTCCTATCTTAGCCTCCCAAGTACTGGGATTACAGGCCTGTG
Organism: Muscardinus avellanarius; assembly: GCF_963383645.1. Lineage (NCBI taxonomy): Eukaryota > Metazoa > Chordata > Mammalia > Rodentia > Gliridae > Muscardinus > Muscardinus avellanarius. The sequence goes on along the minus strand of NC_137786.1, from coordinate 208,861,763 downwards.
CCACCACTCCCAGGCTTGAGGGACAACATTTTTAAATGTTATTTGTTAGGCAAAAAAAAGGGGGGGGGGGCTGAAAAAGAATTAGCTCAAACCTATAAAAAAAAAAAAAACACACATGCTAAATAAATGATGGAGATTGCTAGTCAAGTCCAGAAATTTCATTCATTCAGTCAACCATCTAAGTATTTATTTAGCACTTACTCTAATTAGGGGGGATATGTTGACAGCAGAGAGCTATAGTGGATACAAGAATGTACACAAGGCACAGGCTTTCCCCTAAGGAACTTTAGATCCATTATACAGCTAAGAGGCATCCCTTGAATGTGTTCTTTTTAACTAGAAATATGATTGTGGATTTTTTAAAATGAATTATTAGTGGAAACAACTAGTGGACAAGGGAGGAAAGTGAAAGTTTCTTAGGAGTTGGGCACACTGTGGTGCACACCTAAGAGAGAAGGATCACAGGTTCGAGGCCAGCCTTAGCAACTTAGCAAAACCCAGTATCAAAATAAAAAATAAAAAAGCTGGGAGTATAGCTCAGAAGTAGAATGCCTTTGGGTTCAATCCCTAGTGCTGGATCTGACCTCCAAGGCAAGTATGAGGAAATCACCTGATCCCACCACAATGCAAAGACAAACTTCTAGGCAAGAGATTTCTTTCTGCAAATTCTTATCTGCAGCGGTATGCTGTGTGCTCCTGTGGGTTACCTGAGCTCCTGCCTGTGTCTTGCAGGTGTGCAGCCTGCCACTCACTGGTGGCTGCAGGGCTGGTACCAGATGGTCTTCTGTAGGCTTCAAGACGGTCCTCAGCTCTGCTGGACTCTGCTTTTTGGACCAGGCAACATTCACCAATGGCAACACTTGTGAGTAGCATGTAATAGATACTCATTTAATGGTTTCAGGGCTTACAAAGATTGGAACCAGCATCATGAGCAGAAATAACCTTCTAGGCCAAGTCAGGTATTGGCTGCACGAAATTTTCATTTCTCTCTGGCCTCTTAGTTTGCATAGTGTTGAACACCTGTGGAGTGGCTTTATTGTCATCACTCTTCTATCTTAGAGAGAGGAAATTTTAAAAAAGGTACTGCCTGATTCTATGACCGATATGTGGGCCCTTTAGAAGGCACTGCAGACCTGCTTCAGTGCAAGGAGATACACTGAAACAGAGAGGCAGTCTTGGATGAGTCCCTATCTCCGGGCTAAAAGTCTGAATCCTTTTTGCAGACTCAGTCAGATGTCCACAAAAGGCTTTACCTCCTCCCTTCCTGGGTGGCTTGTTTCTCAGCCAGGAATACCCAGAGAAAAATTGCTTGTCCCATGGTGCAATAGTCACCCACTGGGTCAAACAGAAGCCAGGTGATCTGGTTTGGGCTAAGACTAGAAAGAAGGGCTACTGTACACATCTAGTTTGGGTAAGTTCCTTGTGCCCTGGATATGTGTGGCTGGACTCAAGACAACCTCCTCCCTACCTATCCTTTCTAAGAAAGCCCTGGAACCAAGGACCTTTAAACAGATGGAAAAGATTTTACTGCTTTTCGACTGATTCATTTCCTAGGTTTGTCCAGTCACAAGTCACAGTTCAAGATGATGGAGAAATACCAATCAGGAACCCTCACCGCTCGTCCAGGTGGGACAGAATGTAGAGTTAGTGAACATAGAACTTGGCATCTGCTTCAGTCCTACCTCCCCATCCTCCCATCACATGGAAGAGAGCAGAACTTCTATCAGGAACTTGAAAGAATGAGCCACTCCGAGCATGATGGGAAGAAGTTTCCATTACAACTTCTTTCTGGTCCCCTTCATTTGTGCAATTCTGGTCCCCTCCTCTGACATCGTGTTTTAAAATGGAGGGCAAAATCAGCTCTGAGAAAGTTACGATCCCACCCACAACCAGATTCCCACATACAGTCTTTTTAAACACCCAGAACACTGCCAGGTGTAATCACTGAGGATTGGCAGGTGCCCCCACATCTTAATTTACCAAGAAAAGCTAAACAGTGTATGACTAAATGCTAAGCTCTGTAGCCAGACGTCCTGGGTTTGAATCGCATTTCCATCAATTCCAAGTGGTGTTGACCAAATTATTTATATTCTCAGTGCCTCTGTTTTCTCTTGTGTCTAAGAGGGATAATAATAGCATCACCTTCATGAGAGTTGTATGTAGATTAAACAAGTCAGTGTATAGGAAACAACTCTCATGGTGCTGGCCCAGAGTCAGCAACCTGTGTTTGCTATTATTACTAATAGTAGTGATTATTAGTAATAGTGATATTACTAATAATATTAGTAATTATTACTACTAGTGGTAATTCAGAAATATACAACTAATCACAAAAAAAGCACATGCAAAAGGTGCAAGAGCTCTAGAAAACTTGTGTAAACTTTTAGCCACTTCCAAAGAAGACTCACAGTGACACCATAGTCAAGACTCAAAATTACTGGTTATGGGAACAAGCTCCCCCACTCTTTAGTGTTACAGTTAACCTCTACTCTCAAAAGCTGAAGACCTGAGGCTGGTTTCTCAGACACAAGTTTTACAAACCACCTGCTTGGTGGCTCCACCCTTCCCCACCCACCTGTGAGCCTTCTGTCCACCTTCCCACTTAGGAGGGACACTTACCACTTGGACTGCCCGTGCACACCAACTCAGAGAGATCTAGCTCTGTGTGTTAGCCCCTTTTTCTGCAGTTGACTCCTGGGAAGGCAGGACCTGCGCTCTTGGTAGGTAGCTTCCCCCTTGGCAAGCCCTGGAATAGAGACCAGTGTGGCCCCCACTAGGTGTCAGGAGTCCCTGAAGACTTGTTCCTTTGGGACCTGCAGTAGCACTGAAATTTATGGCAGCTTGATGCTTCCCCAAAGAGACCCACAACAGAATCTTCTGTGCTGTCATCTTCTCTCTCTGCCATCACCACCTTCCAAACACAGGTGTGGGGGCCTCTCACCCAAGTGTTCCAAGCTTAGATTCGCAGCTCCTGAATCACTAGACCTCCTAGCTGGTCACCACTGGGGAAGGCTTCAATCTGGGGTTGAGGTCATCCTGCCTAGCTCCCTCTCTATCTCTGCTTGAACCCACTATCTGTAACTGTCCTTAGACATCATTAGCCAGCAAAGTCACAAACAGATGAGCAAGCTCTCTGCCTGGACAGACCAAGATGAGTCCCGTGGTGGGCAGCCGGCCAGTCAGGCCCATTCCTTGGTCTTTCCAGAGCAATGTAGCCCCGGCCACCATTGTCACAGGGACATAAGTGTATTTGTGTCCAAAGAATGCCAGTCAGCATGCTTTCATACATGTAGAGAGAGTTACTTCTATATTCTAGACATTTGTTTTAGTTGGATAAACAGGTTGTGGTCACAGCCATGGGCCAGTAGAGATCTGGGACCACAAAAATGAATGAGATGAGATAGAATCAGGGGGCTCCCACGGGGTGTGAGATGACAGATGAGAGAAGCAACCTTTCTTATTCCTCAGGCAAACGAGTCTGGCTTCCCAAACCCTTGTTGGCCAATTTGGGAGGAGTAAACTTTTAAAGAAAAAGTCCACCTGCCAAGTGAGTGAGAAGTACGGTTTGAATTTAAGGTCGAAAGCAGCAGCTCTCCCTAAAGAATTAGAGTAGAGGCAGAAAGGAAATAGAATCATTGAGTCATCGGCTTCTTCTTGCTGTGCAAAACCCCAGAATTTCTCTCGGAAGTAGAAATGATCCCCTTTGGAAACTCTGTGGGGTCCTCCAGTGCCCGCCACCTGCTTGAACTGGTTCTTTCACAAGGATCACTTCCTTTTGGGGCTCTGGGTGGAGTCAGCTAAAGTGGAGGTGCTAGGGAAACCCAGCTGTAACTGCTATCTATCCTGGGCCCCAGCTCCCCTCAGGCCACTTCCTCTCCATCAGGGGGCCCAGCCTCCAAGCCTCTGACAGGACAGGCTAATCTGAAATCACACTTGGGTGGCTTCATGTTACCTAAAGCCCCACACTGGGGTTTGGTTCAAGATCTTTCGACTTTTTCAAAGAACCATGTCAGCCCCCCTGACCAGGACCTCAAGTCTGTCCCCCACTGGGGACACATACCACGTGCTAATGAGCTTGGGGGCTGTGTGGGCCACTGTATGAGAAACGCCTGCAGGGTCAGCCTGAGAGCTTCGGCAGAGCCTCTTTCTTAATTTCAGGCAGAAGGCATTGCCCTGACTTGTCTCTTAGACAGAGAGCAACCTCTCCCTTCCTTCCAAGCCCGCGAATGAGAGCATGTCTAGAAGGGCAGCTGGACTCTGATAAGGGAACTGACTTCTTTTTGCAACAATTGCTAGGTTGGCACCTCTGCTATCCGTGGCTAAGTCTAGAGAGAGACAGGTCGGGACAGAGCAGGACAGGGCAACAGAAAGTCCACTGCCTGCTGCTGCAAGGTAGAAAGAGAAGCCACTCATGCCAGGCTATGTTGGTCACATGGCACAGGGATGGTTAGAGAACCACACACAATTTAGGCAAAGTAATGAATGAAAGGAGGATAGGCATAGGAGCCTAATGGGAGGGTCCTGACTCCATCACTGTGATCATGGGCTCAATCCCCTACCCCATGTTCAATTTCTTTATCAAGAAAATTGAGTTATCCAGGTGTGGTGGCACACACTGGTAATCCCAGCACTTGGGAGGCGGAGACAGGAGAATCCCAGGTTCATGGCTAGCCTCAGCTACTTAGTGAGGCCCTCTATAACTTAGTGAGAGCCTGTTTCAAAATAAAGAATGAAAAAAACTAGGGATGGGAGTGTAGCTCAGAAGTAGAATGCCCCTGGGTTTCATCCCCAGTACTGAAAAAAAAGAAAAAAAAGAAAAAAAGAGTTAAAGCCAGGTGTGGTGGCACATGCCTGTGTGATTCTAGTACTTGGGAGGCTAAAACAGGAAGATCATATGTTTGAGGCCAGCCTCAGCAACTCAGCAAAACCCTTAAAAACTTAGTGAGATCCTGTTTCAAAAAAAAAAAAAAAATGAGATGTAGCTTGGAGGTAGAATGCTCCGGGGTTCAATCCCTAGTTCAGAAAGAAATGCAGAAAGGAAGAAAAAAAGAAAGAAAAGAAAAAAGAAAGAGTTCATCAAAATACTCTATATGTCTACTGAGAGGCATATGAAAGAGAACCCATGCTAAATCCCCCATTAATGCCTAGCATGGAATTGGTGCTCAGTAAATGGTATTTCCTAGGGACTCAAGACTCTGCTTTGCATAGGAACCTCTGGTGCAATAGCCGAGGAGCAGGTTTTAAAATGGGTCCTCCTAACCATCCGAGGAGGCACGAGAAGACCCGGGACAAGACAAGTTGATTCTTGAGCATCAACTTTGCTTTGAGGTTAAGACATATACGTGTGTGTGTGTGTGTGTGTGTGTGTGTGTGTGTGTGTGTGTGTGTATGTCCCCACATTCATATGTTAAACTCAAACTCAGTATTCTGTGAAGCCAACTATGAACTTGTAATGAATTGTAATGAGCTTGTATTTAAGATGTTAAATAAATGCTGTTGCCCCCATAGACCACAGCACCCTCATCACTACAGGGTCGGTCGGGTGGGGCCGGGAAGTCCTGGAAGACAGCGGGTGTTCAGGAGACTGAGTGTATGAAAGGTGCCTTGGCCTACTCCCTCACAGGTCTCAGAAAGGGGAAGTTATTAGTCTCTCTATATCATGGCCTCTTTCCTCCTTGAGAAGAAGGGGTTTTACTAAGCGATGTCCAGAATCCCCATCTCTGAGTCTATGCCAGTGAATCAGGGAATGCTTCTTGAATGAATGGGAGAGGAATCAGTCATAAACTAGGAATTTCATGTTGTCTGGCATCCCCTTCCGTGTGGGGTAATTTGGAAGAAAATGAAACCTTTTTCTGCCGGCTGCCAGCCACCAACACATGAATTTGGCTCTGTGCTGCTATGGAAAGCAGAGGTCCAGCGTGTGCCAGGGGGATAACTGAATTAATCGGGCTAACCTCCGTGGGGATGGAGCTTTACTTCCTTGTTTCTTCACATGGAGAAAATACAGCCCAAGCTCTTACTCCCCCAGGGAGAAGTGTGGGTCACGCTCAGTAGAAGCAGAAAGGCACATGCCACCCCCAAGCCTCAGGGCTCCTCTGATGCACCCCTCCTCATCAAAACCAGAGCTGCAATTGCCTCGAGATGACCCATCGCCACAGAAGGAAGGAGACATGTGCTTTGAGCACTCAAGGCCCTGGCCCGCTAGAGCCACTTTCCTCTGCCTGCTCATGACACTCATTTGAGATACCTGTTTTCCAAGTCTGAGTTATTAGTCTAATGTTGCTTAACAACCTTTGGCCCTTTCTCTACTTTTGATTTCTGATGCAGAGTTAGGACCTTTTCTTTCTCCACTCTGAGCCTTTCCCCTTTCCAAAGCTTTTATGCAGTCTTCCAGAGCCCACCATACCCCCAGAATGGAGCAGCCACTGAGTTGCTCCTTTTTCTCTTCTTTTGCTCTATTCCCTCTGTCTACCTAGCCCAAAGTCCCTCAGGCAAGCCGGGACTCCTTTCCAAGCCTCTGTTCATTCCAGACAACTTTACAAGCACATGAAAGCGGGAACCCAGGCAGCCATTGCTGCTGGCCTTGCTCCCTGTACCCTCCAAATGACACTGCCCAAAGAGTCCAGGGGAGCCTGGGAGAAATGCAGGTCAGAACAGCACCAAGTATTTGAGGATGGGGTCATTTAGAAGGAGACAGGCCAGGAAGAGTCAGAAATCTGAATCCTCAGAGACAACGCAGAAGGTGTCCCAGTGGGTAACAAAAACAAACTTCTTTGAAGGCCACAGGGAAGCTCCACCGCCCCTGTCCCCAGGCCAGCCCAGGGCTCTTCCTTCCCTCCTGGCCCTCTCCTCTCTCATCCCGAGGGTTTCTGCCTTTCAAAGGAAACGTCAATCTCCAGTTCACTTCAGAAGCCTCCACCACGGCCACTGGTCCACTAGAATTCAACCTTCCACCAAACCCTTCCCAATTCGGCTACCTGTACCTTCTGTCGTGTTCTGAGGCTTTGGAACTCAGCGAACTTGAACTCATAGTCAGCACCGACCCTGGTTATGTGAATGCCAGCCAGTCATTTAACTACTCTGCGCCTCCCTTTCCTGCCTATAAAACAGGACTAATAAAGGGTCACGTCTCACTGCTGGGCCATTGTGAGGCTAAAATGTGATTATATATGTAAAGAATTTAACACAGAGCTTGACACAGTAAACATGTACAATAAATGGTGGCTACACAGTTACAGCTATCATCAGCATCCTTATTTGTATCACTTCTGCTTTAGGAATCAAAATTCTAGAGCCTCACCTGTCCTCAGCTTAAGCTTCCTAGGCTATTTCTTTTGCTTTCTTGATACCCCCCAGAAATGAATTTAATAAATATTTGCTGAGAAAAAAATTAACTGTAGGCTGAGCTGTCTTAATGACCCAGCTGGCACTTCTTGAAAGAAAAATTAATTTTGCTAGCGACAAGCAAATCGGCCATGTAATTATCTGTTCATATGTAGACAAAGAAAGAGAAGGCATGGAGTTGATCCATCCGGGAATACTTCGCATGCAGCCCCTCCCTCCACAGCCATCAGAGGCACCAGCCCTGTTTGGGTGGGACACTGGAGCCTCAGCTCCAAAGGCCCCTCAGGTCACCCTGGGGTCCAGGCTCCCCTCCAGCTCTGAGGCTGCCACGCAGGGATGGGGAGCCACATTGCTATTTGGATTTCTCCAGCTGCTTGGCAAGACCAGGTGGCTGCATAGATTGAGAGCTGGCCCAGCTATTGTGTCTCCTTCATCCTCTCTGCCCAGGCTGGAAACTCGGAGACACCCAGAACTTCACCACACAGCCCATTCAAGTTCCCACAGGTGTTGAGGGGGTCAGAGGCTGGAGCAGACTGTACGCCTGAGTAAGGCAGGCTCAGCCACCCTCGCTGCCGCCCAGCTTTCAGGGAAGCTCACTGCCAAGGCTCTCACACTTGCAACTCGGAGGCACCTCGCTGCCAGCACAGACCCTGGCCCTGCCCAGCTCTGCCCTGCCAACCACAGCCATCAGGACTTGGAAAGTCCTTGTCACGGGAGCCTGTTAGCCCAGACACCGGCTCAGCATCCATAAAAGTTACTTTCTGCCATGTGCTCCAGCTCGATCGACCTCGCCCAATACTGCGCGCGGGCAGCCTGCCCAGCAAACTTTCTTCTCTCTTTCTCTTTTCCTTTCAACAAAACGATGCTTCCCACCCACAAACACATCCCACAGCTCAGCTCAAATCCCAGCCCTTGCCTTCCCGAACCCAATCCCAGTCGCCGGCAGCCCACCGGACTGCAGTCCCCCAGGGGCTCCTGCGGGCAGTCCAGTCCACTCTTGACTCCCAGTCCCACCGCCCTGGCTGCGGCGGGCACTCACCGATCTGCTGCGCCAGGCTCAGCTGCACGAGGCAGAGTCCCCAGGCTGCGCGCCACCAGAGGTTGTCCATGGCGAACCGAGAGGGCAGAGGAGCGAGCGAGCAGCGGGGCTGGAGGGTCCCGGGGCGCGGGGCGGGGGCCGGCGGAGAACGCGCCGAGGAGGAACCTGTCAGAGGCTGGGGGCCGCTGGACAATGAGGCCGCCTCGGAAGTTGGCTGCCGTTTTTATTTCGGGGTTGTAAGTGACCTAAGAGGGAGGGAGCGAGCGAAGGACACACCCAAACGAGGGGCTGTGACTAAGCAGCCAGCGGCGGTTTAAAGACTTAAAGACGTACCAACCTTCCTGTGCGCTGCCCCCTGCCCCGCCCCCGCCCCGCTTTCCGTGGAACTCCCTTGCAAGCTGTAAATCGGAGGTGCGGGGCGGGTCCCCCAAGTCAGCGCGCAAACCCGCGCCTGCGTCCCGGGACGCACCGCTGCAGCCCGCAGGAGACCCGCTTAGGGACCAGGGATGACCCAGTCCTCAAATCTCGCCCGGCTGACTTCAGCTTCTGGCCTCTCCTCTCCCAATAAAATTTGCTGAATTCAGCAGGGAATGATTCTCCGGTTTTCCCAGGGGCGAGGGGTGCAGGGTTTGTGGCCAGAGTTCATCCTTCTTCCCCTCAGAAAGAAGCGAAGTTCACAAAACGCAGGTGCTTGAAGTCTGCTCGGGACAGCTAGTGGCAGCCAGCCATGGGGCTGGTAAGCAACCGCAGGAACTCACGAGTTCATCCTCCCATTGGCTCCAGGATGGCACCTGTATCCTTTCGCCCACTCACGCCCTCATTCAAGCTCCCAGTATCCTTCCATCCACCTGCCCATTTCTCTACCAATCTCCCATAAGTTCTTCCAGGGCTCACACTTCAATCCGTCCTCCTGTCCATCCACGATCCACTCACATCCATCCATTTCCCCATCCATCCACTAATCCAACCTCGTGTCCTATCAGCTGCCCAGCCAGCCACCAATACTTCCACTCACCCACCCATACATCTCTCGCCCATCATCCCATAGTTTTCCATTTCTTTATAAACCTGCATCCCTCCACCAGCCTTTTCTCCATCCATCCACTCACCTATTAATGCATCTGCTCATCTTCTGTCAACACATTCACCAATTATTTTATTCATTCTCTTATCCGCCCCCACATTCATTCATTTTCTTTCTTTCTTTCTTTCTTTCTTTCTTTCTTTCTTTCTTTCTTTTTTTTTTTTTTTTTGGTGGTGGTGGTACTGGAGATTGAACCCAGGAATCTTCTGCCTCTGAGCTACCCCCCAGCCCTTTTTTATTTTTCATCTTGAAGCAGTGTCTCTCTAGATTGCTGAGAGTCTGGCTAAATTGCCAAGGCTGGTCTCAAGCCCGAGATCTCCCTGTCTCAACCTTTCAAGTACTGGGATTACAGGTGTGTGCCACCACCACACCCAGCCTCATCTATTCTTTTCTGTTCTCAGTTTATACTCCTTTCTAGCAAACCTTAATTCACTTGTCCCCACCTATCCTGTCCAGTGAATCTTAAAGAGGGACAGATATTATATCTTCCAGAGCAGGCATTGGGAATGTGAAAATAGGAAAAATCATATTTTGGGTCAAAATTCTATATCTATAATATGCTATGAATTAATATTTAGAAATCAAAAGAAACCAACATTTTTTTTATTGCCGGACTGGGGATGAAACTCGGGGGCATTGTACCTCCAAGCTACACCCCCAGCACTGTTTTTTAGTCTTTTTATTTTTGAAACAGGGTCTCAATGAGTTGTGAAGGGCCTCACTAAGTAGCTGAGGCTGTCCACAAATAGTGATCCTCCAGTCTTGGCCTCCTTAATGCTGGGATTACAAGTATGCACCACCACACCCGGCTAAAAGCAGTATTTATTTTTAAAGTAAATCTGAATAGATTTTTTTCCTGATGACATAAACACACACACAAAAATGAAAGTAGTCATCAGTGACCCTAAAAGAATCATGCCACAATTCCTTAAGGAAGATAATAAGACTTTGTAATTTATTGAAAAATTAAGAGAAATGCACCCAATCATCTACCCATCGGTTCATTCATAAAATCTACAGTAAGTGCCCAAGGGTGTCAACATAAATCAGATTTGTCCTGTATTCAGGGGCCTCACACATGGGTAGGCAATCAGAGTCAAAAGCAAACTGTTAGTCACCTGTAATCCCAGTACTTGGAAGGCTGAGATAGGAGGATCACAGGTTTTAAGACCAGCCTTAGCAACATAGGAAGGCCCTGTTTCAAAAATAAAATAGGGCTAGAAGTGTAGCTCAGAAACCCCTCAGTTCAAACCTCAGTACCAAAAGAAAACAGAGAAAAATATGCTACAAAATACAGTCGTCCCTCAATATCTGCAGACTGAAAATATTCAAAAAAAGAATTGCGCCTATACTGAACACATACAAACTTTTTTCCTTGTCATCATTCCTTAAACAAAACATAGCATTTACACTGTGTTAGGTGTTGTAAGTTATCTAGAGATGATTAAAGCTTATGGGAAGTCGTGTGTAAGGTCTACACAGGTACCATGCCTTTTCTTAGGAGGGACCTCAGCATCTGAAGAGTTTGATGCCCACGGGGATGGCGGTGTCCTTGAACTAAGCCCCTGTGGATCTGGGGGATGACTGTGTGTGTTCAGGGTGCTGTCAGCCCTACAGTCCTAGAGAGAGGTGTCACACTTTTCCTGGGGATCCCGAGGGACACTTCCTGGGGAGGGGAGATCTGAGCTAGATCTAGGAGGAGGAGGAGGAATTCTTCCAGTGAAACTGTAGGGACAGGTCACCCACAGGTAGTAGTCTAGTGAGAGGCAGCAAGGATTGCAGAATACTACACCTGGGCCCAAACCCTGTCTTGGCTGCTTACTAGTTCTATGACCTCGAATATGGTGATGAGCCTTTTTGTGCCTCAGTTTGCTCAGACATAAAATGAACTTAATGATGTTATCTACTCCACAGAATCGGGGAAGATTAAATGACTGAGGGTCCTGCAAATATTAAGCACTGGATAAATCTATATGCAGAAGATAAGCACCATAGATGTAGAAGGAATTGAGTATTAGATCATTTGAAAAGACTGGCTAGGAGACAGCAAGATGTGACACTAAAGACGTACACAGGAGCCAGATGTTAAACTATGCCAAGGAGTTTGAACTTGATCCTATGGAAAACAAAAAACACAATGTAAGTTTTTAAAATGCTCTTGTTAATATACACTCATAATATTTGCCGTCTTATCCATTTTATTATTTTTAGATGTAAATCTGACTTATTTTATTAATATTAGATATTGGGCTTCCCATTTCTTTTTTTATTGTTTTTATTGGTGCATTGTAATCATACATCTTAATGAGGTACAAGATGGCAGAGGCATACATCCACACATCACTCATTTTAGCCCTCCCCCAGTTCCCACCCCATCCCTCCCCCCTCCCTCCGTCTCATGTTTGGTTAAGTGATTGACTTTGGTATGTTTGTGAATGTACATCGTGTGTATTAAAGGAGTTTCTCGCCTCTCCCTCCCAACTCTCTCAATTAGGTCCATTTAAAAGTGCGTATTTCTGTAGTATTAGTACATTCACAACATTGTACAACCCTCACCACTGTCTTGGCCAATGGAAGATTTTCAGCTGGGGAGAATCTTCCATCTTTTTTTCAGGGAGAGTGTTTGAGCTGAAGAATCACTGTCTGAACCCACTCCCTAGTCTCTTGGAGGCTGGCTTGCTACAAGGAAGACGGGGCCTCTGAGCCCTTGCCCGAAGGGCACACAGAAGATATAGCCAGTGGCAGGGAAGAGCTGCTTCCACTGCTGTCTATGACCCAAAGGGCATTTTGCTGAAACCACCAAGAGCAAGCTTGCTCTCAAGTAGAGCTTCAGAATGTAACCAAGTGAGAAGGCAGTCCTGATGGATGATGACTAACCTTGAACACCTCCGAGGATATCAGTTTTCTTTGGAACCTGAGGTTTCCTTGAAGACTCCTCAAAAACAGACACAGAGGTGAGAGCAAAGGCTTAAGAGCAGCTGTGTCCCTCCCCTATCCCCACCCCACCCCACAAGTCCACCTGTATCAGTTCTGTATGCTAGCCAGGCATTGTAGCCCACACCTATAACCCCAGTTCTCAAGAGGCTGAGACAGGAGGATCATGAGTTCTAAGTCAGCCTCAGCAAATTAGCAAGACTCTGTTTCCAAATTAAAAAAAAAAAAAAAATACAGCTAGAGATGTATCCCAGAGGTAGAATGCCCCTGGGTTAAATCCCCAGTAAATCCTCCCCCAAAAAACATTTTATGTGCTATAGTACTATGAGAGATTTTATTCCATCAAATGATTTTGACCTTAAAAATTTGACCTTAAAAATTATATTACTAGGTAATTTCAAATGCTGTTCTCTTTTGCAAAATTAGTCTAGGAGACAATACTGCCAATGGGGCGGAGGGGGGAGGTGAGTCTGAATGTGCTTTGCAAACTGTAGTGGGGCATGCAAATTCTCATGATTATTATTAGGATTATTCTCTCAGAGGGGAGTATTTTGCCTGCCTGCTTCCCGATAGTTTAGTGAGGGACTGAGGCTGCTGGCCCCCATGCCACAGATGACTCATTTCAAATAACTGACCTGGAGACTTACTGAGTCAGGACTGGCTTCTGGGAATCCCTGGGTCACCTCTCTGAGGCCCCCTGCCATTCTCATTCCACTCTAACCCACCTAGACCATTGGCCCCACAAAGTCTTGCTTCTCTTTTGAGCCCCTATGAAGGTTCAGATTCTTAAAGTGATTCATTTTAGTTGTTCCTTATCAGCTGTATGTTGCACCAGCCACCTGGTTTAGCCAATCCATGAGAGATGGGAAACTGGAAAGGAGAGCTCACACTGAATTGGGTCAACATGAGATCACACTATTTGAAAGGAATTCAGAATGCAATCAGCAGGCTTGGGCTGAGAGAGCCCAAGTTGGAGCATTACCCTCCTCTTATCAACTGAGTGACTTAACTTCTGGGAGTTTCAGGTATAAGACCTGTCTCATAGTTTATGAGCAGTAAGTGAGAAAAGATATCAGGACCCAAAATTGAGGAGCCTTCCCATGGTGGATCAATGACCCCCACCCCATTCTCTAAACTACACAAGGACCTGAACATATCAGTGTTGGATACCAGTACATGCTCAGCCTCAGTGTCTGGTAAATCCCAGACTCAGGCATATCTATCTTGTTCTGTAAAAAAGCAATTACATAAATGTATGAGTGACTGTTATTCCTTTCTTTCCCATCAGAACATACAGGAGTGTTTCAGGAATCCATGAGCTAATAGGTGGAAGCACTTAGACGACTTGACAATTTCTAAATAAACGCAAGCAGCAGTACCATATCTGGGGTAACTGGCTTAGTAAGACAGCAATGGAGCCAGATCATTGCTCATTCTGGCAGATGAAGTTTTCCTTTCTTTTTTTTTTTTTCTGAAATACTGGGGCCTGATGGCTCCTGACTAGCACTAATAAATCTTGATTCTCTTAAGAAAAAAAAAAAAGTCAAATCTAAACCAAATGTGAATAGGAGTGTAGAGAGAGCAAGGCTGGGAGACAGGGGGCTGAATCATGGAATTCAAGGATTATAAATGTAATAGGTCACAGACTCTTTTAAAGGAACAATATTCAACTTGTTCACAGGGCTGATTCCCAGAAAAGGAGCAATCTATCAAAGTAAAGAAAAAAGTGTCATTCCAGTTACATTGGAACTCTTAAATCCATTCTTACTGCACACTCACAGGGTGAATCGTACACATGCAAATGAACAGTAGTTTAAAACAACTCTCGTGAAATAAGCATTAGTGAAATCTCAAGAAACCAGTAACCAAGAAGCAATCTTCACAATAAGTAGGTGACCTTGAATGACTAGCTTAAAGCTAACCAAGTGTGATTACGGAACTGAGCCTTAAGGATCAGCAAGGCTTTCTAACTGTGGCATAAACAGTAGCTGGTGGACTGCCACAACCTGGCAATGCCAAGAGTCTTACACAGATCTCTGGATGCTAAAATAGCACGAAAATAAAACCAAATCTCACAGTTGGATGATAGCAAGTTTAAAAATAGGAATATTTGATGGTGAAATTTGAATTAATAGTGCGTGGTTTTATGTAGTGAGCTAACCAAAAGGAAGCATCTGTTGGCATGATTTATATTGTTCAAATTTACAGTTGGTATGTAGATGGTGGTGGATAACCTTGAGGTTGTGTGAATATTGTTTATTCACTTTATTTATTCATTATGTGACTACTACGTATTGGGCAAACTTTGACACACTTTTTATTCTGTCATAATCAATCATCAACACTCTACCATTGCCACTATTAACACTATCATTACTGCCATTAGCACCACCACCATAATCATCACTACCACCACCATTGCCGTCATCACCATCATCACCGCCATCACCACCACCGTCATCTGCCATCAGCACTAGTATTATTACTACCATCACCACAAACACCATTATCTTCAACACTGTGGATAACAGCCAGTACGTACTACACGTCCAACCTAATGTCACTTGTCACAAGAGTCCTATAAAAACATAAATTTCTACTCTACAGGTAAGAAAACTGAGATTTCAGGTTAGGTGACTATTTCAAAGTCACAGCTTCATTTTATTTAATCAATCTTTCCTGCCATTAAAAGATATATGGATAAGCCGGGAGTGGCGACGCACGCTTGTAATCCCCCAGCAATTGGGAGGCTGAGACAGGAGGATCTGGGTTCATGAACAGCCTCAGCTAATTAGTGAGGCTCCTTGAATCTCAGTAAGACTCTGTTTCAAAATAAAAAATAGCACCGGGCGTGGTGGCGCACGCTTGTAATCCCCGCACTTGGGAGGCAAAGACAGGAGGATGGCTCAGGTTTGAAGCCAGCCTCGCTAAGAGACCCTGTTTCCAAATAAAAGTATAAAAAAATAGGTGTCTGGGAGTATATCCCGGAGGTAGAAGGGTTTCCAGGAACCCCAGGAAACCTACTACTACTACTACTACTACTACTACTAATAATAATAATAATAATAATAATAAATTAAATTTAAACATAGGGCTTGGAGTGTAGGTCAGAGGTAGAATGCCCCTGGGTTCCATTCCCAGTACTTCCAAAAAAGAAGATATATGGATAGAATTTTTTTTATCCCTTTCTGATTCTTGATCAATGGAATCAAATGAGTCTTCACTGAATTTTATTCTAGTCAGCTACTTTTATTATTTATTTATTTAGGTACAGCAGATTGAACCCAAAGGCATTCTACCTCCAAGCTATATCCCTGGCCCTTTTTATTTTGAAATGGGGTCTCACTAAGTTGCTGAGTTCTTAAAAATTTGCTGAGGCAATCCTCAAAACTGTAATCCTCCTGTCTCATCCTTCCCAAGTACTGGCAGTATTCAGCTAGTTATCTACTTTTTAAGAAGAAAAATCTCATCAGGTATGATGGTACACACCTCTAATCTCAGTACTTGGGAGGCTGAAACTGGAGGATTGCCGGTTTGAAGCCATATTCAGCAAATTAGGGAGACCCTCCGCAAACTTAGCGAGACCCTATTTCAAAATAAAAGGGCTGACGGTGTAGTGTGAAAGTAGAATGACCCTTGGTTCAATCCAAAGTATCAAAAATAAATAAATAAAATGAAAGTATACTTTGGAATCTTTTTTTGGAGTTACAGAGGTGGAACAGGAATTGTTAAGGTAGAGGATGGGGTATGTTGATTCTCACAGCATCCTAAAGAATTAGAATCTTAGAATAAGATTACCCTAAATCAAGACTCAGGCATTGAGTACTCAGAAAATTTGAGATTTGCAGAGCACTGAGCATTTGTGAATCATCATGAGCTAGCTGTCTGTTCTGACTGAAATGAACACCATCATCTGTTTATAGCACAGAGAGAGTTTGCTCAGTGATTATACCCACAAGGTATAGTTCCTTCTCTGACCCAAAAGAGTAGCTCTTGGAAACCCAAGTTTAATATGTGGCCCCAAATTCCTTGCCTATGACAATTGGACCCAATGGTAGACACAGCCTGGCCAATAAGAGTTGGTCTTAAAATTTGGAATTAGAATGTGGTTGAATATAGATGAAAAAAAAAAAACCTCAAAAGCTATGGGGTAGCACACCTCCATCCAAAGTGGGAAAAGTACAAATAAGGCAGAAGCTCAGAGAAAAGCAGAAAATACTTCTTGAGTTCTGATGCTCTTCAGGTTCCTTGCCCGTTATGAGGACATTTGCATCCTTATGATTAATCTCTCTCATTTTCTTTAGGTTAGCTTAAGTTGGTTTCTATTCTTTGCAGCCAAAAAGACTTGATAAATCTAAGAGTTCATTACTCTGTCTACAAAAAGGTAAACAGAGGCTCAAATGGATGGTAGATGCACCTACTGTTGTGTCTTGAATTCAGGATCTGACAATAAATCTCAGGTCATCTGATCCTAAGTTGTATGTTCTTTTCACCACTTGGCCTGACTTGCAAGCCCTCCCCAACATCATCTCCTTCTGCCCAAAGAATTCAATTATCTCTCCTTTGCTGTGATAGAAACTAGACATCCCAGATTTGCCCACAGTTGCACGATGATCAGACCTTCTGACTGGTGTCATACCGGGACTTCGCAGAGAGCCCTTTCTGCCTGAACATGCCTATTTGAAAGTCAAAATCTTTCAGCTGGCAAATCATAACAGCTTCTTCTCTTCAAAACACCCAAAGGGTAAAACTTCAGGGCTGCAGTGTACAGGTATAAGGCTCCAGCCAAGTCTTGATTGGGTTTACCATCAACACTTGCAAAAAAGAAATATGTGCAGAACACAGAAGTGGGGCCAGGCCCAAACCAAGTTTATTGCTGGATGCTCTCCCCCAACCACAGAATACTGCTACTCTAGACAGCACTGTGTGGGTGAGAGAGACTTGTTGAACTGAACTTAATTAGGAGAGGATGTGGGAGAAAAAGCAGAAGGGGAGAGAAAGAGACATTTTGATAGAGTGTAGGAGGGTGAAAGACAAAAGGCACAGGCATGAATCCACCCTGATTTGAAGGAAAATTAAGTCATCCAGTCCGCAAATAGGAGCTTAGTGGACTCCTTCTCTATACACTACCTGGACTCAGCATTGTGGAAAAGGCAGAGATGAACAGGACCTGTCTTCTCTACTCAAAGAGAGTATGGTCTAGATTAGTGTTGTTAGATCAACTGCCTTCACTAGTTCAAGCAGTATTTAGTGAACATCTCTATGTTCTAGACACTGCTCTAAATATTAGGAATAAAACAAAACAGAAAGACAGACTAGTATTTTATTATCACTGAGGAAGTGGGTAGGGAATACAGGGGAACTTGCTAAGGTGGCCAGGGAAGGTCTATCTGGAGAGAAGACATTTGGAGCTTAACTTGAAAGACACTGAGAGAAGAGAAAAGACACAGCAAATGTAAAGGCTTGAGATGAGACATCTTGGTGGTTTTGAGGAACAGAAAAGGTTAAAGAGCCTGCAACAGAGTGAACAGGAAAGAAAACAGCAGAAAATGAGACTGAAAAGGGGGTAATACCCAGCTCTTATGCAAACTTGTAGGTCAGGATAAAAAGTTTAAATTTTTGCTGATTGCAATGAGATGCTATGAGAAAAAAGATTTTATCATGTTATAGGTCAGTGAGTAAAAGCCATTGATGGATTAATAATGTCCATCATATTTTTAAGATGAAAAGGAATAAAAGTAGGTCTGAGATTGTACTTCAGTGGCAGAGTGCTTGCTTAGTATATGCAATGCCCTGGGCTCAATCTCCAGTACAGTGGGGGAAAAAAAAGATAAAAAGAAAAAGGAAATAATAAAAATGATGATTAATATCTGATATCTCTAATCCTGATAGAAGATTAATTTGTGATAGAAGATTAAGTCAGCATAGTCTGGGTTATGCTGTGGTAACAACATCAACACAATTTCAGTTGTTTTGCACAACTACCCAGATAATGTCTTGGCATGCTGTTAGCTGTGGGTCCAGACCACTTTTTTTTTTTTTTTTTTTTTTTTTTTGCAGTACTGGGGATGGAACTCAGGGGCATTCTAGCTCTAAGCTACACCCCCCAGCCCTACTTTTTATTCTTTATTTTGAAACAGGATCTCACTGAGTGGCCTCCCTAAGTAGTATCTGAGGCTGACCGCATACTTGGATCCTCCTGTCTCAGCCTCCCAAATGCTGGGATTACAAGCGTGTGCCATCACACCCAGCTGCAGGCTACTCTTAAAGACAACACCCTTTTGTGCACTGGCTCACTGACTCTAAAGTTTGATCAAATATAATAAAAAGCTGGGCGTGGTGGTGCATGCTTGTAATCCCAGCATTTGGGAGGCTGAGACAGGAGGGTAGAGGTTCTCAGACAGCCTCAGCTATCTAGTGAGACCCTGTTTCAAAATAAAAAATAGGGCTCAGGGAGTAGCTTGGAGGTAGAATGCCCCCGGGTTCCATCTCTAGTTCTGCAAAATTAATGAATTGAAAATTAATTCAATAATGTGTAATGGCTTCAACCTGTAGTAATTGGGGAGGGGTCACCTAATGTTCATGATGGTTTCTGCCTAGATGAGATGGTCAAAGGGACAGAGAATCCAGGCTTTGCAGTTTTCAACACTTGACTTTCAAGTGTGGCAGGGTCATTTCCACTTAATTGGTGGAAGGAAAGAGCATGGAGGAAACTCTTTGTGAGGTTTCTAAGGGCCACTTAGTCATTGCCATTTAGTGGCCTACTGGCTGGAAGCCAACCACCTAGTCACATCTAACTGCAAGGAGAGCTGGGGAATGTAGTCCAGCTGTTAGTCCTGGGGAAGAGGAGAAATGCATAGTTTCCTAAACTATTGTCATTGCTACATTTCTTTTTCCATTTTCTTGGCTCCTCTTGAGTCCTTCCTGCCATTCTTTCTCCTAATGCGGGACTGCTCAAGGCAATGCCTTAGTCTGTATCTGTTTCTTCACCTATTCCCTGGGCTGACTACACCTATTGTGTCACAAATAATGATGAAGAGAAGGCACCTGGCCAGCTCTCACTGTGCAGTCTATGCCCTCTGCGAGTTCCTGTTCACTGTCCTGTCCTTCTTCATCCTCCACCCAAACAATAGGTGAGCACAAACTCATACATCAGGAGATGATTTGGGGCAAAAAGAAGGTGAGTGGGGTGCCAGCATGGGTGAGTCCCAGCTCAGCCAACTGGAACCTTAGACACATTTTACAGGTGAGAAAACAATCCTTGTATTCCTGAACTATAAATCTGCCCCTGTCTCTGCCAACTCCCCAGGGCTCTGTGAGTCTACTATCTATTTACAAAGCACTTTGAGACTCATTTCCCAAAATGCTAATTTCAAGGGGTATTAATATAATAACATGTAACCTAATGAAAGGGCTTCATAGACACGTGTGTTTGGGAAGCATGAGATTAAACATCGGCTGATATATTTTCATACATCTATGTATAGAGAAAGGTCTGAAAGAAGATGGATGGGATTGCTGGGGGGGGGGGTCCCCCAAATAAGTGAAAGGTTACCGAAAGGAGACATAAGGCACAAAATGAAGGTGAAAATATTTTTTTAAATACTTAAGGTTATGGAAATTTTCAATCATAACTACATATACAGGCAGAAAGAAAATTATAATGAATTCCCATGTGGTCATCCCACGTGTCAATGATTACCTCCTCATGACCCATTTTACCTATCTGCGCTTCCTACATCCTTCCTCACTGCCAAATTACTTTGAAACAAATTTCAGATATCATATCTTTTTTTGGTGGTACTGGGGATGGAACCCTTCTACCTCTGGGCTACACTCCCAGACCTATTTTATATTTTATTTGGAAACAGGGTCTCTTAAGCCAGTGAGACTGGCTTTGAGCCTGCGTGATCCTCCTGTCTCCTCCTCCCAAGTGTGAGGATTACGAGCGTACATTACCATGCCCAGCGATATCATATCTTTTTATCTGTAAATATTTCAGTATGTATCTCCAAAAGATAAGGGCTCTTTCAAATAACATAACCACTATACTATTCTGACATTATTAGTAATTTAGTATTTTTCCCACTAGAAATTTTGTATCTGTATTATAAATTATATGGGCTTAGAGGTGTGTCATTAGGTTATTTATTTGGTGATTTTCTGTTTTTCTTATGTGTACTCAGTGCTATGAATTTTCCTCTTAATACTGCCTTCAAAGTGTCCCAGCGGTTTTGATCTGCTGTATCTCTATTTTTGTTTGTTTCTAGAAATTTATTGATTTTATCCCTTATTTCTTCTATGACCCATCCTTAATTTAACAGTTTGGTGTTCAGTCTCCACATGTTTATGTGGTTTCTCTGGGTCTTGTTATAGTTGTATAGTATATAGTTTTCATTCCATTATGGTCTGAAAAGACACAGGGAAGCATGTCACATTTTTTGAACTTGATAGTGCTCTCTTTGTGGCCCAGGATGGGATCTATTTTGGAGAGGGTTTCATAAGCAGTTGAAAAAACTGTGAACTCTGTTGTAGTTGGGTGAAATATTCTATATGTGCCCAGTAGGTCCATTTGGCTGATGGTGTTCTGTAGGTCTGAGGCATCTTTACTGACCTTTTGTCTAGAAGATCAGTCTAATTGTGTGAGAGGGGTGTTGAAGTCTCCCAGTATTATTGTATTGGGATTTATGTGTGACCTAATGTTACAAAAAGTTTGTTTTATGAAAGTAGCTGCACTTATGTTTGGGGCATAAATGTTGACTATCATTATTTCCTCTTGCTAAATTGTTCCTTTTACCAATAAAAAATGACCTGCTTTGTCCATCTAATAGGCTTGGGCTTGAAGTCTAACTTGTCTGATATCATAGTTGCTACTCCTGCTTGTCTTTGATTTCCATTGGTATGAATTATTTGCTCCAGCCCTTTAACTTAAGTTTGTTATTGTCTTTATTTGTAAGGTGTGTCTTGCAGGCAGAAGATAGATGGATTCTGGTTTTTAATCCATTTTGCCATTTTATGTCTTTTTACTGGGGAGTTGAGCCTTCTGTTCTGTGTGATTATTGAAAGATGATTTTTAATTACTAACATATTGAGATTTAACTTGTGTTTGAGGCAGGGTTTGTTCTTCTTTGCTTAGTTGTTTGCTAGATGAAAATTCTTGTTTCTCTGGTTCTGGTGTGTGGTACTTATTTCTTCTTTGCAGTTAATCTTTTTGAATATTTTCTCTAGTGCTGTTTTGGAAGACAGAAATTTCTTCAGCTCTGTTTGTCATGGAAGATTTTTATTTCCCTGTCTAATTTGAGAGATAGTTTTGCTGGGTAGGAAATTTTTGGTTGCAAGTTGTTTTGTTTCAGAGTTTGGAATATGCTACTCCAGGCCCTTCTGGCTTTCATTACTTGGTTTGGGGGACAAACATTTTTCTTTTTTTTTTTTTTTTGGTGTTACTGGGGTTCCTGAAAGCCCTTTTATCTCCGGGCTACACTCCCAGACCTATTTTATATATTTTTTTTTATTTGGAAACAGGGTCTCTTAAGCCAGCAAGGCTGGCTCCGAACCAGCGCAATCCTCCTTACTCCACCTCCCAAGCGCGGGGATTACAAGCGTGCACCACCACGCCCAACTCTACTTGGCTCTCTTTACTTGGTTTTGGAAGTCTGGAGTAATACTAATAGGTTTGCCTCTGAAAGTCACTTGGTCTTTTGTTTTTGTTGCCTTTAAGATTTTCTTCTTGGCTTCTACATTGTTCAGTTTGACTATTATGTGCCATGGGGAACCTTTTAGCTGATCTTGTCTAAAGGGGTTCTATAAGTATCCTGTACCTGTGTATTAACCTCTTGTTCTATGTTTGGAAACTTTCTGATATTACTTCTTTGAAAATATTGATGATCCCTTTGGTTTCACCTTCTTTTTCCTCTTCTATGCCAGTTATTCTTAGGTTAACTCTTTTTAAATGGGTCCATAGTTCTTCAATTTCCAATTCAGGCTGTTGAATTATTTTTTCTAAGTTATATACTATGTGTTCGTTTTTTGAGCGATCATCTTCTGGTAGCAAGATTTTATTCTCCATGTGGTCTAATTGATTGTTTATAGTTTGAATTTATGCCTTTATTTCAATGATTTCATCCTTTATTTCTTTCAGACTCTTTCTAAATTCTTTTCAGAAGTCCTGTATTATTTCTACAGTTACATTACTAATTTGACCTTCTGGAGACCTTTGCTATTCTGTGTTGTTAGGTTCTGTTATTGTGGTGTTGTGGAAGCTCATTGCTTCCTTATTAGTCCTCCTTCTCATGATTTCAGAAGTTTGTATCTATTGTTTTTGATAGATTTCTCTCAATCTCTAGGTGTCTGCTGATATATCCAAGGACAAGTTGTATTGTATTCAATAGTGAAAGTTGAGTGAGGAGGGCAGCAAAGTGATAAATGCAAAAATAGGGTAAATCCTCAGATAGGATTGAATAGAATGTGAGTATCAGTATGGTAAGGTAAGTATATATTAGAGATGGTGAATATGTAGTAGTAGTAGTAGTAGTAGTAGTAGTAGTAGTAGTAGTAGTAACCAATGTAGAGTTCTGGTATAGTGACATGAAGTGGATTTTTTTTTTTTTGGTGGTACTGGGGTTCCTGGAAATCCTTCTACCTCCAGGCTACACTCCCAGACACCTACTTTTTATATTTTTATTTGGAAACAGGGTCTCTTAAGCCAGCAAGGCTGGCTTCAAACCTGTGCCATCTTCCTGTCTTCGCCTCCCAAGCGCGGGGATTATAAGCATGCACCGCCACGCATGGCTATGAAGTGGATTTAATACAAGACAAGGAAGAGAGAAGAAGAGAAGAAAAAGAAAAAGAAAATTGATAGAGAGAAGAGAGTAGGTATGTACAAGGGAAGAAGCTTGGGAGAGGGTTTTGGAAGAGGGTTAAAAAAAAGGCATACACACACACAGAAAGAACAAAAAACCAAAACAACACCAACAACAAATTAATGCAACTATACAAATAAATGAATATTCAGAAGAATGGGCCTTTGCAGTCTCTCTCTGTGCAGACACTTAGTGCCACTGGCACTGTTCCTGCTGCAAGCCTGGTTCTCTGAGTCTTTCTCAGTCTATGCAGATGGCTGGTATCAATGGGGTTGAATTTAGTGTTAAGTGCAGGTCACCCTCCACACTTTCTACAAATCTAGAGTCTCAGTCTCTCCAAGCCTCAGTAGGTGGCAGATGCCTCTGAGACCAAACTCAATGTAAGAGTCTCTGTTCTCCACAGCTAGAGCTGGTCTGGTCTGACTTCTCCCCATTCACCACAATTGGGTTGTCTGTGGTGATCCCAGAGATCCTACTAGTAGGGTCTAGTGGTAAGCATAGGTTTCCCTGAATGCTTTCCTCTGATGCAGAGCCTGAGTCTGTCTGAACCTCTGCTATGTCCAACAGCAGACTCTATCCCCACCTTCTCCAGGCTTAACCACAAAGTCTCAGACCCAAAAAGGTTATCATGGCTACACAGGTCCTTGAGGGTGCTGCACTGGGCATTCTCTCGAGGGGACTGTGGTTTCACTTACAGTACTGTTGAGTGCCTCTCTGGATCTCTGGAGGACACAGTAAGCTCTGTCTCCACTGCTGCAAAGCCTTATCTTTATTCTGGCCTGGCATTATGGGGCAAAGGGACACCCAGGACAGAGGGTCATATGTCTCCATCGACAAATCAACCAGCAATGGCATTGATGTGGCCTCATCTTAAGGAGGAACAGTCTTCCGGCCAGTGAACCTGCCCCAGAAGGTCCCATGCATAGTGGACTTGCGCAGGCATTGACAGATGGTGTCTCCCTGAGGAATGGCAGGGATCCTAAAGCTTCCCAGATAGCCTTCATCTTTCTCACCTCTCCCCCATTCTTTCACTTTTCCTTTTTTCTTTCTTTTTTAATCCCTGTTTCACTCCTCCCTTTTCTCCCTCTTTCCCACTGACTTTCTCACTTCTTTGGCTGAATAGTCTCCTCATTTTTCTTCCCACTTCTATCTCCAGACGTGGCTTCCCTTCCACCAGACACCTATTGGATATGCCCCCCTTTTCCTTCTCCTTTCTCTTGTTTAAATTCACTATGCCTTTCACACCCTGGGTCTTCCTGAGGCCTGTCAGTCGCCTCCGCCTGGGCTTGGGTTTGTCCCTTTCTCTTCCCCCACCCACAATGTGTCAGCCTCTGGTGACCTTGGTCTGGCCTTTATGTGTTACCACTCTCCTGACACGCAATCTGGAAACTCCTTCTCAGAGAAGACAAGTGGCTCTGGGGTGCAGACCACAGGCTTCCACTCACATTTCTTCGCTGGAGAGGAAGGAGGTATGACAGGGAGGTATTTCATGGGGCAGGTCTGGAGGGCTGGTTAATACTTGGCTGCTAGATCTACACTCTGGGTGGTTTCA
This sequence comes from Muscardinus avellanarius, assembly GCF_963383645.1. Classification (NCBI taxonomy): domain Eukaryota; kingdom Metazoa; phylum Chordata; class Mammalia; order Rodentia; family Gliridae; genus Muscardinus; species Muscardinus avellanarius. The sequence goes on along the minus strand of NC_137786.1, from coordinate 208,836,951 downwards.
GAGAGCCCCATCTAATAGGAAGAGCAACAGAAAGCAAGGAACACATCACTGATGTCATAGGACAAGGAGAAGGGCTGTCTCAGGACATCTCACTTAATCCTGTACTGGAAGAATGGCTATAGTCACTAGAAGAATCTGAGGTTCAGAAAGGTGAGTGCTTGCAAAGAAGCTAGAAATGGAGCCCCTTCTCACACCAAAGCCTACTCCAAGGGCCTCTATGAGAAGGGAAAGAGGAAAACACACCCTTTTCCTTCCTGATAAAACATTCTTGGGTCAAAATGATATAAAATACTCTAATGGAAACTTTTATGCATGTAATCTTTGTCCTCACTGAATTATTCTCTCAGAGAATTGATCAGAAGTGGAAATGATTATGAATTGTTTAATTGCAATAAGGAGTAGTATTAAGAGAAGATTTCCATAACTCTGCTAAAACTCTAGTCTGGATTCCTAGCTTATGATCTTGAAAAAAAACTTTTCTTTTTCTTGCCATGGGAATTGAACCTGGGGTGCTCTACCACTGAGATATATCCTCAGTCCTTTTTATGTTTTATTTGGAGGCAGGGTCTTGCTAACTTGCCGAGGCTGGCCTTAAATTTGTGATATTCCTGCCTCAGCCTCCCAAGTAGTTGGGATTACAGGCCTGTGACATTTCACTATGTCTCCTTGGCCAAACTTAATCTCTCTAAGCGTCCATTGCCTCATATGTAAAACAAGGCTAATATGAATAAAGTTGAAGCCGGGGGTGGTGGCACATGCCTATAATCCCGGGATTTGGAAGGCTGAGACAGAAGAATTTCAGGTTCTAGGCCAGCCTCGGCAGTTTGTCAAAGGCCTCAGCAATTTTGTGAGACCTTGTTTCAAAATAAAAAGTAAAATAGGGCTGGAATGTGGCTCAGAGGCAAAACACTCCTGGGTTCCCTGCTGGGTTTCCTAGTGCCAAAAACGGGGGGGGGGGGGTTTGTAGTGAAGATTGAATAATGAATATCCAAAATATTTTAGTTAATTCTAATATTTTTATTAATACTACTGCTACTGTAATTTCTACTAACACCGACACAAATTTTCTGTTCCTTTAGAGGCTGACTCAGCACCATGTGGCCGACACCCCAAATGTTTCCTAGAAGCAAATGAATACAGCCTGTTTTGCAGTCATTCAATGCATCAAATTATTTTAAATCTTTTTATTCCCACTCCTACCTCTCATCCTCACCAGGTAAGAGGCTATAGTTAAAATTCAGTCCCTACCTCCACTCTTTTAAGGCTCCTTAAAAGCCTTTGTAGGCTCCTAGCTCTCTTGAAATTGGAAATTCCTCTGCAGATTCACCAGACCTATTAACTATTAACCCCCTGACACCCCCTCCCCACACACATTTTTATAGGAAATAAAATTATGTAAGAGCTAGTGAATATAAGGTTCTTCTTTCTTTATTTCTCTCTCTCTTCTTTCTTTCTTTCTCTCTCTTTCTTTCTTTCTTTCTTTCTTTCTGTACTGGAGATTGAAACCGGGGGCATTTCACTTCTGAGCCATTCCCAGCCCTATTTTATTATTTTTATTTTGAAACAGACTCTCACTAGGTTGCTGAAAGTCTCACTAAGTTGATGAAGCTGTCCTCAAACCTGCAATATTCCTATCTCAGCCTCCCAAGTCCTGGGATTATAGATGTGAGCCATTGATGTCGGGTGACATTGTGAGCCACATGTCCATGATACAAGATTTCGACATAATATATTTTAGTATTTTGTTATACTGGGGACCGAATCCAGGGGTTCTATCTCTGAGATGCACTCCCAGCCCTTTTTTATTTTTTATTCGGGAACAAAGTCTTACTAAGTTACCACATGCTGGCCCTTAGCATCTTTATTGATCTTTATCAACTTTGATTTTGTCATTTGTATTAGGGTTTAGGGGCCACTAAACTATGCTTTTCACCTTCCTTTCTTTGTGTCCAGAACCAAATACATTCAGGAGCTACCGAGATGCAGATCAATACCAACTTTACACCTAGGAAAAGCTGAAGAAAAGAATATAGCTTAAATATGTAGCCACAGGGGACTTCCTAATTTTGTACCCTGAAATGAACTTGCAACCCTCCCCCACCCTCCAAACCCCTACTTCTGGTTTATCCCCTTGTAGCCCAGGTGGGAGTAGCCAGGTGGACCCTCACTAGAGGGGACACAATTGAAAGGAAAGAAGAGGATCTACAGCCATACCACCATGAACATGCCTGGGCTCAGCTGAGAGGGAGAAGGAGGTGGAGGTGATCCTTAAGAATGTTGTTTTCCTCCAAACTCATTGTCGACATCTCATGGGGAGAAGGGGGTAAAATAGGACCAGAGAATGTTTCTAAAGTTCATCAACATAAATATATCAGTCCAGGATATGGTAGATTCCTTTTTGTACTACCTTTGGGAGTTTCTCCTGGCCATCTTTAAGCCCACTGTGTCCTGCCTTCTCTCCTGGCCTTCCTCACAGATTTTCCTTGTCCAGTTCCTGAGTCTGGTCCTAGGTTGGCCAACTAGCCAGCATCCCCAAGATGCAGAAACAAGGGTCTAATATGTAGGGTTCTGAATGGAGTTTTCACATCAACTTATAATTCCACCCACCACTAAATGGGATTCTTTCAACTGCAACAACAACAATAACAAAATCCAAATTATATTTATTATTTCCTGCCATAAGAACTAAGAAAAAAAACAGTGTGTTCTTATCAACAACAGAGGATATTGGACCCAGGTTCTTTTTTATCTTTCTGTTCTATTATCTGCCTCCTGGTATCATCCTAAGATTAGTTTAGCCTGTGATCCTAAGATAGATGCTATAATTCTAGGCATCCCATCTAGAACCACATCACCCAGAAGAAAAAAAAAGGGAGGGCCTGCCATCTTTTTATACTTTTTTAATTTTTAGTAAAGAAACCTTTCCTAAAGTCCCCCTTGTACCATATAAGCCACAGCAATAGTTCCAAGCATAATGGACCCACCATTATTGCCTTAGAGCTATTCATGGAGTTCTAAGTAGACAGGGTGGATACGCGAACAAAACCAAAGCTCTCATGAAAGGAACAGGGGAGAGCGGATGTTGGGTTGCTAGGCAGTCACGTCACTCCTGCATCACCAGTCCTTTGCTTCAGCACTTGTGATGTTAAAGAGCCAATCTCCTTTCATCTCTGTTTTCTTGTCTCTGAACCTCAATTTCCTCATCTGCTTTCTGCACCTTGCAAGGCTGTGATGAGCAAGTGAGATAATGTGTATAAACTACAGTCTGTGTAAACTTCCCATCCCAGGAGCATGATGCCCAGCTTTCCCTACCTGCAGAGGTACAACTCCTTCCAGGCCTGAGGAGTTAGAGTGGTCCATGTATAACTGGAAGCTGGAAACACCTTATCACTGGGATAAGAGTTCCTCTTTGGACTCCAGATATATTAAAAAGTACAAATAAAAATTGAAGCCTATTCAGTCAACAAACTTATTAAAAGAAACTAAATATCACTAATTATTAGGTAAATGCCAATCAAAATCACAGTGAAATACCAACTCATACCCATTAGAATATATGAAACAGTAAATATATTAATACGTGTCAGCCACATAGTAAATAGTACACACACACACACACACACACACACACACACACACACAAATGCATGTATACTGGGAATAAAAAGGTATGATTTATTTCTTAAAACTATCCTGTTCTTATTTGGGAAACAGAGTGGTAAAAGTAAGCAATCTAAGTTCATACAAATGATTAAGAATAAAAGGTAAAATAAACCCCAGGCTGTTTGACTCAGGGCCCTATTCTTTTAGACTTTAGATAATAGCTAACATTTATTAAGTATTTACCATGTGACAGTACTTTAAATACCTTCTTTTAATCCTTAAGAGTCAATCCTGTAAACTGGGCGTGGTGGCACACACCTATAATCCCAGTACTTGGGAGATTGAGACAGGAGGATCTCAGGTTCCAGGATAGCCTCAACAAGTGGTAAGACTCTCTTCAATCTAGTGAGACCCTGTGTCAAAAATAAAATGGGGCTCTGGGGGTGTAGCTTAGAGATAGAACGCCCTCAGGTTCAATCCCCAGCACCATAAAAATAAGAGTCAACCCTATAAAATGGATAGCATTATCTCTGTTTGAGATACAAGAAATTTTATGGCACAAAAAGGACATTTGCCCAGAGTCACAGCTGGAGAATGGCAGAGGTGGATTCCAATCACCAAACATGGCTCAAAAATATTCATTCTTCCCAAGAAGCCATGAAAAAGATAAATGCATACTAAAACCAGGGATCTGTGTATCCTTTGTCTCATCAATGAAGTGCTAAGCTTCTAGCACTTGGGGACCAACCATTGGTGAGTATAGGACCTGGCACATAGATGCCTAGAACAGGTAGAACTTCGAAGTCTCTGGGAATCTCTGCATATAGGGGGAAAACTAAAGCTATAATTGGATTGTAGATTGGATCTACAATCCACTGAGGCATGAGACCTCAAGAAGGTGGAAGGGTGTGGGGGTCCGTAAGAGACTGAGCTGAGTTGAGACAGTCCTGAGTTGGTGTTGAAGCCTCCAGCTCTTTAGCTGGGACACTTTGAGCAAATCTTTTTGAGCTTTAATGTCCTCATCTGTGAACTTGGGGTAATATTAGTGGATAAGATATAGCTGTCTAATGCATCCTTGCCCAACATTCGGCAAATGGTTATAACTGTATCGTTATTATTGTTGTTGTTGTTTCTATAAGAGACTATGCAAGGAAAGCAGCCTGAGCCCAGGCAGAGGGACTGTGCTATTCCTATTTCATGGCATTCCCACCTTCCAGAGCCTCTAGGCAGCAGCTGTCTTGGCCTCCAAATTCTACAGTGGGACTCTTTAAACGCTATTGACAAAGGCCAGCTGTCCCTGAAACAAGGAGGAACCAAAAGAAGAAGCGAGTGACAAAGGAAGCCTGCTCTCCCCAAGGAAACTTGACCCAGGTCCTTCTCAGGTTCCCAGAGCCCCACGCCCCAGCTCCTCAGCACTGGCCTGGCACTGCCTGAGCCATGCTGCCCAGCCACAGGGTTTGCATCTCAGATTGTAACCGCAGCTGTTGGCCACTGGCTCTGGCTATTAATATCATGGCTGAGAGGCCGAGGAGCTGTGAGCTCAGTCTGGCACTGGGCGGCTACTTCCCTTTCTGCAGGGGAGGAGGCAGGAAGTCAGAGACAGCTCAGGCTCCTGCAAAGCCCTGGCAACCATAGCTAGCAAAGGCATGGGCTACCCCAGTCCCTCCGCCTGCCTTGATTCAGAAGCTGCTTACTCCTTGGGGAGAAGCAACTTCCCCTAAGCAGCCAATGCTCCCAGAGGCTTCTGGAATCTGCCCATGAGTCTACAGGTACTTAGTCATGGAATATCAGAGGTGGCAAAACTCTTCATCCAAGCATCCCGTTTTATAGGTAAAGAAACTGAGGCCCAGGGGGATGAAGTGACTAGTTTAAGATGGCACCATGAGTCAGTCAGGGCTGGGGCAGGAACGCCTTGCTGCAAACAGCAAGCCTGGGGCCTTTCCATTGCCCAATACCACCGAGCCCGCCTAGCCCTCTTACCAGAAAAGGCTGGATCCCATGATCCACCTGGGGCCTGTGACCCCAGTCCACAGCAGCCCCTGACGTGCTACCCACCTTTGACGGAGGACTTGCCAGAGCAGATGAGGGGCCAAAATGATGGCAAAGAAAAGCATTCTCTGACATGGAAAGACACTCTCTCCAAGCCAAATTGAACTTGTGACTCAATGTGGATAAAGAGCACATAGACTCATAGAAAGAAAAAAAAAAGATTAGAAGGAAAAGCAAAATAGTTCTAAGGGGCAGGATTGTGGAAGGTTTTCATTTGCCTCTTCTTTTACCTCCCTTTGCCTCTCTATTTTTTCAAATATTCTACTTTGAGATTGTTTAATGCTGCAACAACAGTTTTAAAAGTATGCCAAATAAATAGGTGAGTGCCAGGGTCTACTGTCACCCTCGCACAGATAGACTTGGCTGGCCGCAGCTCTCAGGATTGACTGTGCCAGTTGCAAAAAGCGGAGGCGGTTTTCTTTCCGGTGAAGCCTAAGACAAGCTCAGACCTGAGGGCAGGCAGCCACAGCTGCAGTTTCCTGCAGCCTGTAAGCAGCAGCCCCTGAGCGCTCCTGCCTATTTCCAGCATACACTAAGTGTGAGGGCTGGATCCTGAACCCCAGCCTCACTGCCAGCTCTGCTGAGAGTGTGTTGGGCAGTTGGAGGCAGACACCAAGCCTAAGTCTGAGATATGGAATGGGAGGAAGAGGAAGAGGAAAATGAAGCCCAGCTTTCTCTTGAGAAATCTACCAGCTCTGGGCCACACCCTCCAGGAAACCTCAGAGCCCAGTGCAAGCTTTCAGACACGCACAGCTAGCTCACATTTTGCTGCCACTTGTGCAATTTGATGCCAAGAGCCTGGAGACCAGCCCACGGTTCTGGGTTTATCCCATAAAGACAACCTGCTGTGTGGAAACCTCCCAATCTTTTTGCCACTCTGGGCTGGGTGCTAGAATTTGGGTCTTAAGAGTGCCCCCAAAGGTCCATGTGTTAAAGGCTTAGTCTTCAGCTTGGTGCTATTTGGGAGATGGTAGAAATTTTAAGAGGTGTAGCCTAGTGGGAGGCGTTTGGCCATTATGGGATGGCCTTGAAAGGGATAGTGGTATCTCAGCCTGTTCCTCATCTTCTTTTTTGCGTGCCAGCCATGACATGAATGGTTTTGCTCCACCATAGTCCCCCACCATGATGTGCCGTGTGCCCTACATGCCACAGGCCGAAGAGTAATAGTGTCACCTGACCATGGACTGCAACCTTCAAAACTCTGAACTAAGATAAATCTTTTCTCTTTATAATAATAATTTCAAGTACTTGATACATCATGGAAAGCTAATAAACACACTGGGTAGAGTGGGTCTTGTTCCCAGTGCCACGGAGCTCAGACAGAATCACTGCCCCATGCCACATACTAAGTTGTGTCTGTGGATCTGCCCTGTGTCCCAGTTGGAATCTGTTGTTTCCGGCAGCAACAACATATCCTAAACATTGATGTATTGAAGCTGCTTCCTTGAATGCCTGGTTTTGGGAAATGCTGTCATTGCATATTGAAGGGACCGTCTTTATTAAGGGCAGCTTCTTCTGCCCCATAAGTTGGGTCTTGCAACCTCTTCACATGGTGGTAAAAATGTAGAGGAAACTTGATCAACCAGATCCACGAGCAACAGAGTACATGGGCAGAGGAATGGAATCCTAGCTCTATTTCTCACTAGACTGTGCTCTTGGGTCAATGAGGGAGCCCCCTGAGCCTCAGTTTCCTTCCCTGTAAAATGTGTCTCAGGAGTATTGGCAGGACTTGAAACCCTCAAGAATCTAGATTGCTGCTTGTTTTGTGTAATTCTTAAACTAAGCATGATTTTCCTTTCCTTCCTTTCTTCCTTCCTTCCTTCCTTCCTTCCTTCCTTCCTTCCTTCCTTCCTTCTTTTCTTCCTTTTACTTATTTTGCAATGCTAGAGATCAAATCCAGGGACTCAAGCATACTAGGCAAGTGCTCTATTACCAAGCCACACCCTCAGCCCTGGTTTTACATTTTTTTCCTGGTTGGAAGCCATTTAAAACAGAAGAAGAAGCTGGGCATGGTAGTGTACGCTTGTAATCCCAGCATTCGGGAGGCTGAGACCGGAGACCGGAGGATCGTGGTTCGCGGACAGCCTCAGCTACTTAGTGAGGCCCTCTGCAACTCAGTGAGACCCGGTTTCAAAATAAAGAATAAAAAATAGGGCAGGAGGTGTAACTCAGAGGTCAAATGCTTCTGGGTTCCATCCCCAGACACACACACACACACACACACACACACACACACACACACACATTAAAAAATAAAATGGAAGAAGAGGAATTTTTCACAGTATATGAAAGATAATACAAATTTTCTATACAATAATGCTTCAACATTTCATATAATATGTTTAAACAACCAAAAGGAAATATTTTGCAATATATGGAAGAGAATATACTTTCACTGAGTTCAAATTTCAGCGCCCTTAAGAAAGCTTCATGGCACACAGCCACATCCATTTGTTTATGAATCTCCTATGGCTGCTTTCCTGCGAGAACAATGCAGTTAAGCAGTTGCTCCAGAGACCAGATGCCCACAAAGACTAAGATATTGACTGTCAGCCGGGCATGGTGGTGCACGCTTGTAATCCTCGCGCTTGGGAGGCTGAAACAGGAGGATCGCACAGGTTTGAAGCCAGCCTCAGCTACTTAGTGAGGCTCTCAGCAACTTAGTGAGACCCTGTTTCCAAATAAAATATAAAATAGGTCTGGAAGTATAGTCCGGAGGTAGAAAGCCTCTGGGTTCCACCACCAGTACCACCAAAAAAAAAAAAAAAAAGATATTGACTGTCTGGTTCTATACACAGAAGGTTTGCCAACCCCTCATCTGAATGGTCTGCACATGGTAGAATATTAATAAGCCAGCTTTGCCTTCTCCTGGGGTCCTCATCATCTTCCTTTCAGGTCTTCTCTACCAGGTGTTCTTTTGTTTTTGTTTTTTGCAGTACTGGAGAGTGAACCCAGGGGCATTCTACCTCTAAGCTATACCCCCACACACACTTTTTATTTTGGGGAGAAGGTATCGCTAAGTTGCCTAGGTTGGCCTCCCACTTGCGATTCCTCTGCCTCAACCTCTTGAGCAGCTGAGATTACAGGTGTGCACCATCAAGCCTGGCTCCACCAGGTACCTTTCTGTCTTGTCTTAAAGAAAAGGTCTTGACAAAGAGTGTCACTGCTTTGAGAGTGTGAGAAAGGAACTCACTGTGACCATCTGACCTGAAGTTGGACAATCCAGGTACAGAGATTAGATCTTCACTCTGCCAACAACGGGCTGTGTAACTTGGGGAAAATCCTTTACAGGCCTCAGTTTCTCTCACCTATAAAATTGGGTATGATAATAGCTAATGGTTTTACATGGTTGGAAGCCATTTACAACAGCCCAAGAAGAGGAATTTTTGTGTTAGGCATTATTCCAGTCACTTATGGCAGTAACCTACTTAGTCATGGACGAAGAAACTGAAGTGCAGGGAGGTTGATTGGGTTGCCCAGTTTCATAGTCAGAGGTGGGATTCAACTGCACCTGGCTTGTTACTTGGGTTTAAACAACTTCCTTATAAAGCCCTGCATACTTCATAGACCTATTGGGAGATTCAACTGAGCTAGGATTCTGAATATATTAAAAATTGACAAGTAAGCCAGGCTCAGTGGCACATAACTGTCATCCCAGTATTTGAGAAGCTGAGACAGGAGAATCTCAATTTTGTAGCCAGCCTCAGCAAACCCTGTTTCAAAATAGAAAATAAATAGGGCTGTAGGTATAGCTTGAAGGTACAAGTGACCCTGGGTTCAACACCCAGTACCACACACAAAAAAAACACTGAAAAGTAAAATACCATATATATTTGTGGTGTCACATGATTTTTTGACATATGGATATATTTGGAATGGCTAAATTAAGCCATTTAGCAAATATATTATCTTGCATACTTTTTTGTGTGGTGAGAATGCAAAATCTACTTTTTAGCAATTTTCAATAATATAAGATATTATTATTAATTATAGTTATTATGTTGCAAAATATCTCTTAAACCTATTCCTTGGAACTTGAAAGCTGTGTTCTTTTAGCAACACCTCTCTAATCCTCGCAACTTGTAGACTCTGATAACCATAATTTTACTTCCTGTTTCTGTGAGTTCAAGCTTTTTGTTGTTATTATGGTAGGGGAAAAGTATGTTTAGAATTAACCAGCTGGACTCAGTTAAGATGATCCCAGATTTGTTGGCAATATCCAGAGCCCCATAACCAGGATGCGGAATGTAGGTATTATTCATTCCGTTAAGTGAGTTCAACTCTTCTAGATTCCACTTGTAAGGAAGATCATGTCCTGTTTTTCTTTCTGTTCCTGATATATTGATACATTTCACATTATTTAAGTCCTCCAGATTCATCCATGTTGTTGCAAATGATAAGCCTTACTCCCTTACTCTAACTTTTTTGTTTTTTACAGTATTGGATATTGAACCTGTGGCATTCTACCTCTGAACTACACCTAGTCCTATGTTTTTTATTTTTATTTTTATTTTGAAACAGGGTCCCATTAAGTACAGAGTTTTTCATTAAGTTGCTGAGGCTGGCCTCAAACATGCAATCTTCCTGTCTCAGCGTCCCAAGTACTGGGATTAAAAGTGAACACCATCACAGCCAGCTCAAGGTGGAGTAATGTGTAAGTGTGTGTGCGTGCGTGCGTGTGTGTGTGTGTGTGTGTGTGTGTGTGTACAACACTTTCCCTATCCATTCACCCTCTGATGGACACTTATCTTGAATCCATCCATGCCTTGGCCATGATGAATGATGCTCCAGTGAGCATGAGAGTGCAGATATCTCCACAACATATGGACTTCATATCCTTTGGACACCTAATCTGTAGTAGGATTGCTAGATCATGTGTTCTATACCTAATGGGGGGTTGGGGGTCAGGCATGAAAACTATACTGTTTCCCAGGAATCTGAATACTTCTTAGTGCCTATCAAGTTATATAGCTAGATAAACTCGTCTTGAAAGAAAAGAAGGTGATGAAGCTTCCAAATTTCTCACTAATAATGGCATTTCAAAATAGTAGCATCTGAACAAAGAGGAGACTTTTGTGGAGTGACCACAAGCCCCAACTGAATGGTTTCTACTTCTTTTCTCTCTTAGGATAGGAGAGAAAATAAGCTGCTCTATTTCCAAAACCAAAGCAGCATATTTTACCATCTATTTTCAGTCAAGCCTTGCTTGATTGATACACAGAAGTACCTTTCTCTCCATGTGGTTAGGAAGTTCGTGACAACCTTCCTATTTTAGCTCCAGGTCTCCTCCCAGTCACTGTTCCCTGCCCTGTCTTGATGAGATGGAGAATTGCCACCAGCTTCCTTCTGAAATGATAGTTAAGTTCATCTTTGGCCCCACTGTTATCTTCTTAAAATAATTCTAAAATGGATCATGCGCACTGTCTCTTCCCTTAGTCAGCTTTCTGCTGCTATCACAAAATACCTGAGAAAACCAACTTCTCACTTCAGTCCAGTCCTCATCACCTCTTCCCCGCCTCCCACGCCTGAGTTCACATTCAGACAGTAATTGATGCTCTGGGTTGAGGCAGGCTCTGTCTTGCCTTTTTGTCTAATTGATCCTCACAAGGATGTCTTGCCCTTGCTATGGGCTCCTGTGCGGCTGGGAGGGAGGGGAGATGGCATTAAAAATACAACATGAGTGGCATTTGATTTATGGCTTGAGCTCTGAGGTTGAAGCTCTCTGTCATGCCCTGGCTGTGGGACCCTGAGCAAGTTAAGTCCCCTTTCTATACCCTGTTTTCTCATGAGAAAAATGAAGAAAGCATCTACTCCATGGGTTGTTGGGAGGACTCAGTGAGATCAGACATGCAAAGGGACTTATGATAGTGCCTGGCAAATATTAAGTGTTCAACAAGTATAAACTATTATTATTTATCTTCTTTTCAACAAATGTCTCAACTTAAGGAACCTCAAGAATGTGCAAAAGCTTTCCCCTTGTGCTTCTATAATGTCCCATACCGGAATGTGTCCTTGATTTACCCAATAGACTTAGGAATCTCTTAAGTGCCAGGTACCATGAGAATACAAGACTTTCATAGAAAAGGGGAGGGAGGTGAATGGCGTATCCATAGATATGTACAATGGAACCAGAAGCTAAGTGCTCTGAGACCTGGGGATCAGGGAGGGGTCCTCCAGCTCTGGGAGTAGGGAGACCTACCCGTGGAGATAAGCTTGCATAGCTGTAGTCCCATGTAGACCTCCGCAGGCAGGCCAGAGCAGGAAGAGCTGCCCAGGCAGCAGGCACAGCTTTGCAGAGTCACAGTGTACCATGAAAACCCAACTTGGTGCCTGAGCTTAGTACCTTGGAATGATGGGGGAAGAAGGAAAGTTCCTTTTATCATCTAATAGTAAGACCACAGCTTCCAAGGACTGGGAAGGAAGAAGGAAATCCTGTTAATGCAACCGCTGAGAAGGAAAATTGAAGGTGCTGGAGGGTAAGATCAGGGTCTTGCCTTCCCCAAATGACACAGACACTGCATAAGGATTCTACCCTGAACCAAGCCAGTGTGCCTTTCATATCCAGGGGAGCCCTGAAGAAATTAAGGGCAAGAAGGGACCATAATAAGGTCACCTTCCAGTCCCCCTGTGGAAGGAAGGAAGGGAGCTGGCCAGGACTGACTGCAAAAAGAAAGAAAGCTATTTTAAGGAGGTGCTGTCATACAAGCCAAGAATGGAACTCTTTCCCTGTGCCCCTTATTGTGGAGAAAACCACCACCATTTCCCTGCAAGAAATGGATGAGATCAGAGCAGTGGTCTAATTCGACCTCCTGGTTGAGAATACTCCAGCCATGCCCATGTCTGGGACCACTGCATTTCCTCTTTCTCTGATGCTCCTTCTCACCGGAGTCACATGTATACATGAGTCACAGTATACATGAGGGGGCCACATGTATACCGAGTCACAGTATACATGAGGGGGTAGAATGTGGTTCTGAAGAAGGGATAGCACAGGGCTCAGAAGCAGAAGCCTTGAGTCCTAATTTGGTCATATTTTCTTTTTTGACCAGCAGTGCGAATTCCACAAGTTTCAGCTCTTTCTGGGCTTCCATTTCCATATATGTATAATTATGGGACCACACACTTGCTTCCTCTAACGGTTGCTTTGGAGGAATAAATATGATGTGAAAGACGTTGAGAGGTTCTAAGTGGAAACGGTGGTGCTCTCTGACTATTCACCAGATGTGAATCCTCCGGGCTGGGGACTCTTTGGTCTAGTTCACTTGCATGTCGAATCCCAGCACACATCCAGCACCTGTTTGGAGGAGGGTCTGCCTGAAGCAGTGAGAGTAGGAGGAGAGGATGCTTAGGCTTTATGGATGCCTCTCATCTGCTCTAGCCTCGTGATCATCCACAATGCCAGAATGAGACTTGATTTGGAGCTATTCGAGGAACCACTGGGTGGTGAGTATGGATCTTTCTTCCTCTATTTATTCTGACTCCTGGGGAGTTGTTATTCTCCCCAGTAAACTTTTTGTCCTTCCTGATCAGTACAAGTCTGCCTTAGTCTTATTTGACCAAGTTTAGAACCCAAAGCTACATTTCTCACCACCCTTGCATCCAAAGTATCCATGAGACATAGTCGTGGATGAAAAGATAAAACTTTGTACTAAGATTCTGGAAATCCTCTGACAGGTTCACCTGTCATTTTACTGGTTGTTCTGCCTTTTGTTCTACCTAGAATGTAGAACTGAGGACCTCAAACTTTAGGAATCATTTTGTAATCATAAAGACAGGAGCCATATGCTATGAATGATCAAGGCATATTTAAACTATCATATAACTATGGACTACCTATTCCCTGAAATATGACATTCCTAATTGTTAAAGTAATTGTTTATATTTTATAGGGGTGGAGGGGATGGAATTTGTTATTTGTAGACAATATTAGCAATACACTGTTTTTTTTCCAGAGATAGGTCAGCTCCTTGGGTAACCTCTATGTCCCCATGAAAGGACTAACAAAAAACCATTTTGCCTCATAAAGCACCATCTCTCCACCTGACTGCAAATGCAGCCCATGGGTGACTATATGTTCTGTGCTGATTGCTACTATATCCCCCAGAACACTAGTTTCTGGCAAATATTAGCTATCCAATATGCTTTTCTTGTGCCAGTGAATGTTAGTACATTAAGAAGTTAGCTTTTGCTGGGCGTGGTGGCTCACGCTTGTAATCCCCACGCTTGGGAGGCGGAGACAGGAAGATCGTGCAGGTTTGAAGCCAGCCTCGCTGGCTTAAAAGACCCTGTTTCCAAATTTAAAAAATATATAAAATGGGTCTGGGAGTGTAGCCCGGAGGTAGAAGGGTTTCCAGGAACCCCAGTACCACCAAAAAAAAATATTAGCTTTTAAAATATTAACCTGTAAGATATGGTGATGAACACCTATAATCTCAATAACTGGGAGACTGAGACAGGAGAATCACAGATACAAGGTCAGCCTTCAAAATTTAGTGAGACCCCCACATATTTAGCAAGACCTGTTTCAAAATAAAAAGGATTGAGGGTGAGCCAGGCGTGGTGGCGCATGCTTGTAATAGTACTTAGGAGGCTGAGACAAGAAGATCACAGGTTTGTAGCCAGCTTCAGAGAATTAGTGAGGCCCTCTCCAATTTAATGAGACTCTATTTCAAAATAAGAAATAAAATAGGGCTGTGAGTATAGCTCAGAGGTAGAATGCCCCTGAGTTGTTCAACCCCCAGTATCACAAAAAAGGAGATAGAATGCCCCTGAAAAAGAAAGAAAATAAAAGAAATACCTAAAGCTATCGTGCACACCCTTTGTAAATAACTCTCCTAGCCTCCCATAGAACCATTCACACCCCGTCACTGTGGCCCTCAACTTGCCACTGCATAATCTGAAGGTCAACACACACAAACTCCCAGCAGGTTCTCATGTCAAATGTGCTGAGAAACTATATACAGAGAACTTGACTGATGAAACCTAAGTGTGCAAATGGAAACATTCATGGACATATTCAGCAGGTCATTTTCTTATCTTAAACATCTCAATCAACTTTAGATTTGTAAAATTACCACCTCCATGACTTCTGAAAGGTTCTAACAGTCTCCTCTTTTTTCCTTTCTAGTGACTTTTTTCTCAAAATATCCTGTTTTTACTATGTCTCCAAATCATTCACACTTTTAGTGCATCCAGCTTGGATATAACTTCCTCATGTACATTCCTTTTGAAAAGTATTGGAAGTCCAAGTAATATTAATGAAAAGACAAATGTCATATATTTCCATCAAAATTGGAATTTCTTTTTTTACTACTAGTACACAGATGATAAAACAGGGCTGCCTGATAAAGTCCCTTCAGTTTTTTCTTTTGTGG
Organism: Muscardinus avellanarius; assembly: GCF_963383645.1. Classification (NCBI taxonomy): domain Eukaryota; kingdom Metazoa; phylum Chordata; class Mammalia; order Rodentia; family Gliridae; genus Muscardinus; species Muscardinus avellanarius. The sequence goes on along the minus strand of NC_137786.1, from coordinate 208,821,925 downwards.
GGGGGAGCAGGGGGTTCATGTGAGGACTATACTCTCAGCTTCCTCTGAAGTTAGATGGGGGCACATGATCTGAAATCTTTACTGTCTTTTCATCCACCGGATGAATAGAGTAGACATCGAGTACATAGAAGAAAAAGGAGCCACAAGATAGAGGAAGTCTGGGTGGGCCTCTCACATTGCTGCATAAAGCAAAGATCTGTGGACTGCCCTGGGCTGTCACAGGAGCAAGAATAATTTTTAGAATTTTTATTTTCTATTGTTTCAGAAGCTTGCTATAGCAGTTAACATTGTTGACAAATTATTCATTCTTATCCATAGCACTATCTTGGTGCCTCTGTTCTAAAATGCTATCACGGTTTGCTTTATATTAGAACCACTTATCTTCATGGCTAGATTGAACGTGAGTGTTTAGGTTGGTGGCATCAACCTTGGCTGTACAATAGAAACTGGTAAGTGTTAACAAACTCCCAATGCTTGGGCCTCATTCTCAGAGGTTCTGGCTTAGTTAGTTGGTGGTACAACCCATTCTTTACTATTTTTAAAGAACTATCCTGATGATTTTTGAAGGGCAGCCAGAGTTAAAAGCCACTGTCCTAGAACAGGGGTCCTCAAGCCTGAGTCTACTTTGGAACACTTACAAGGCTTGTCAAAACGCAGATGTTTGGAACTCATCCCTAGGATTTCTGATTCTGTACATGTGGAGGGAAGCCTGAACATTTTAATTTCTTGTAAATTTCTAGATGAGGTTCATGCTGTCGGTTCAGGGACCATAATTTGACAACCCCAGGTTTAGATCTTTAAATCTCCCTTAATGAAAACAACAATAACTGATGTCACACCTAGAAAAACACTAATAACTCAATAATTGAGCATATATTTGAATTAAATATAAAGGCACCTCAACCTTTATACTTAATAATGCATCCCTCCTTTGTGTTTTCAATAGATTTGCGTTGAGTTTGCTTAGTTGTGCAATCATACCAAGGCTATCTAGATTAACAAAAAGAGGGACAATGGACAAGGGAGAACTTAATACTTAGGGTTGAGCTGGCAAGTAGAAACAAATATTTATTGAGCACCTTGTATGAATATAGTACCTTGTACTCTTTTCCCAGTTTTCACCTTTAATTAAGGGAGATTTCCAGAAGAGAATGAGACTTCCATATGCCTGTGACTATGAACAGTAGAACTCAATAAAATAGAGGTACAAAGGTCTTAACAGAAGAGATGACTTAAACACACACACACACACACACACACACACACACACACTGTGCAAAAAAAACTGGATTGATATCTAGAGGAAACTCAACATCATGGTGGATGAATGTAAGAAAGTCTGGTGATACAGCGATCTCCATCTTTGTGACTCTGTTCACCTAGAACTACTCCTCTATCCCCCAAAGGAGGATGCAACTCCAATTAGAGCTCTAAATTAAGCACCTTCCATAGCCTATAATCTTTTCCCCACAGACAGGCCTCAGTAACCCATAATTTTATATTTATGATACATGCACACACACGTACACATATATATGCAAATAGACATAGTATTATATAAATGATTCATATTGTAGTAAAATCTTGAAAATCTAACAGAACTGACAACGTCGTACTTAACACTGCTGTTATTTTATTTTACTCTTACTTCCACTTCTAATCCCCCTAATTATTTTTATAAAATCCTATGTACCTGTAAAGTGCTATCGATGAAAACATCCTACTTTTTGAATGCTATTTGTTGGTCAAATACAGAGACTGCTTTTGGCTGTGATAGTAGAAAAAGTGGGAGAGTGGGATTCATTTAAAGACATTGATTGATTAGCTTGCAAAACTCTGACAAACCAGGATTAGAATCTACACAGCCAAGGATGACATCAAAAAATCATGCCCAGACTGGTCTCAGCCAGATACCTCCACTGCCTGGCTAGGTGCCCTCACTGCTTTGCCTACACCTCTGTGAGGGAGGTACTGCTGCTGTAATAGTAATGGGATGATGCTGCCCCTGTTGCCACCATTTTTGCTATAAGGACTTCTAGATTTTTGCCTCATGCAGCTGCTCTCTGGCCAAGGTCTGGCATGAGTAAGTCTGAATGATGGAGTCTCAGTCACAAGTGAAAGTTCTTGCTGAAGGAAGCCTGGGAAGTTACCTCTCCCTCCCACCAAGAGTAACAAGGTAGAAAATTCTCCCTACATTGCAAGGTCCAAACAGCATGACAGATGTGCATTTTGCTAATTTTAGAAAATTAAACATTATCCCATCTTTGTTTTCCTATAAAATTTGACTTCTTAAATATTTCAGCTGCACAGAAACTTTAAAAGTAATGGATTTCCATTCTCCTTCTGAAACAAAGTCCGTATTTCTTTGTCATGAAAAATGCCTTCCCAAAGTCTCCGCGTCTTAAGGAGCCCAGGAAATTGATTCTGTGGTTCTGAACATTTTAATATGGAACTAATATGTAGATGATGGCAGGTGGCTATAGAAACACTAGACATTGTCTAGACAAGTTATCTGTACTTCAGCTCATTGCGTGTTCATGTCTAGAGACTTGCTCATTTTATTTGTTAAAGTTTTGGCACAAGACAGATTGAAAGAATTATTGAAGACAGTTGGAGGAAGATATTTTTACAAAGATAGAGAATGCCTTAGTAAACATGAATAGGAATAACAAATTACTGTGAGGCTGGTAAGAACAGGAGCTTTTATTATAATTAGAGCCAAAGAGATAAATGGAAGAAGTAGACAAGAAAGTACTGCATCTATAAGAGACTGAAAAGGTGCTGATTTTCCAAGTCAGTATATATACTTTGAGAGTACCCTTATATCTTTAGTCCTCCTGGCTTTAGCACCACATGATGGACATTTCTCTGCACTTTGCCCTGGTCCTACAACAAGGGCAAAGAAACTATTCAAGGCATTTTCAGCTTTGCTCTTTAGCCTTTCTCCAAAGCTGTAAAAAGTCACTTAGCCAGGATAAGAACAATGGAGAGAGTGAGTTGGCATCTCCAAGGAAAACATCAATGGGATGTGGCTAAAAGTCAATGGGCAAATGCACAGAATCCTCGGCTTTCAGGCAAATTATTCTGATGTACACACTGACCATTACTCAGAGGATCCTTAAAGTGATCACATCCCAACGTCCACGAAAATTACCAGATGGTTTCCCCGCCCCTTCCTTCCACTTCCTGGAATCAATTCTTAAGTCAGCTACCATGACTCGAGTTCCCTCTTTAGATACCTCTTTCAAGGGAACTCTAACTTAGTCATGGAAAGCCAGACTTTGGCAGAGAAACAATCTTTACCAATCTTCAGATTGATGTGGAAAGAACAGGAGGAAGAAATAACCGTGTCTTCTCCATCTCAAGTCCTGCCCGCCTATTCTTCTCAGAAGCCAGAGGCATGTAAAGATCATCCTCCTAATGGACAAATATAAAGAAGAACAGCGTATGGGGAGAAACAAATATAAACTATTTGCTTTAGTTCACCCCTTACCCTTCTCAGCCTCTGTAAAGTCCCTCAATTACTGGGTCATGATAGAGTGATGAATTCAGTTATGCTTCCACTTGAAATAAAAATTTTAGTCTCCGCCTACGCCCTCCTTAGAAGGCAGTGGGAGAAAACAGAGGTAAAGAAACAATTAACATAAATTATAGCTTCTACAGACCCCACTTCTCTACCTAATCATTAGGCCTAAGGTGATAACTACCATTTTCTTACCAGCCGCCCAATTCTGTGCTTCCCGTTCCCTTTGCCAGCACTTTAGTCGGATGAGGTTCTTTTCCTGTTATGACTTAAACTTCTCGTAGCCACATCATCTGAGGCCTCTTCATTTGGGCACCATAGTTTTCCAGTGATTGGAACTACAAGACAAAGAGCACTAGGAGATGCCCCTGGTCATCCATGTTTGGAATTGCCTAAGTTTCAAAGTTCTTACTGCTATTGTGTGGGAGCATCCCTGTTCTCCCTTAGTAATATAGTGATTCTCATCTCCGTTTATTGGCTCAAGGATATGATGTGCCTATAATGGCCAGGATTAGGCTCACTTTATAATTTATTGGAACCACTGCTGTGGTTTCTAGGGGGAACATTCTATCCCCAGGCACTATGACCACTAATCCCACTGAAAAGAGCATAAAGAAGACAAGTAGCAATTTTCAATGTAGATTATTTCTTGCAATGATGAGGGGGGATGATTCTACTTCTACTACTGGCCTTCTAGATGTGCGCATCCTCCAGATGGTGGAAATGGTACCACCCGCAGGTCATTAGCAATAGACTGCAAACTGTAGGGCAGTACCTCCACTTCACAGGATGTTTCCTGTCAAATAGAGGCATAACTGAGGCCTCATCAGGCTGTCTTACTAAAATGACTTACCATGATCCCTGCCTCTTGACATTCTTGGCCATACATATTCCCTTCTCCTTGAACATGAGCTGAGCTTGTAATGTACAGAATATAGCAAAATGATAAAGTTTTACTTTCTGATATTAAATTACAAAAAGACTATAGCTTCTGTCTTGCTTGATTTCTCTCTCACTCTTTGTTTCCTTGTTCTAATGGAATTCAGTTTCTCTGTTGTGAGTTTCTCTCCAGGGAGGTCCACATGGCAGGAACTGACATCTCCAGCCAACAGCCAGCAGAGACCTGAGGCCAGCCAATACCCACTTTAGTGGGAGTACTTCTTCCTCTAAGTCAAGACTTGAGATGCCTATAGCCCGGTTTCCTGACACACAAAAAACTAGAAGATAGGGTGTATGATGTTAAGATGCTAAGTTTTGCTCTTTCTGTATGAGAAGATATATGGAAACAACAGAAAATTTTACAGTCTTAACCCTCGTGCTATACTTTTGTTGCTGTTTTGACAACTTAGAGCCACTCTTCTGTGGATGACCATGGTAATAGATAAAGATCTCTATATAGCCCCCAAAGATCATGCTGATTGAAGAACCGTAAGTAAACCAAATTCAGTATGAAATATGCATTTTTTCTTATAAAGACAAAACCATGGCCTCTCTATAATAAGAAGGATCCAATGTAAGCATTCTGCTACAGCTGGCTGATTGGTCTCTTAGTAAATGGTGAGGTATTGGAGGCTTATATTGGCATAATTGTCTTAGCAATGTTAAAAGCTAAATCATCCTTGACAAAGGGACATCTTTTTTTTTTTTTAAACATGCATCTCATCCATCCTTGTTACCATGACTGCTTTGCACAGAAAGCAAGTACAGGGTTATCTGAAAGAAAACCATATCACCATGTCCATCTAATTATTGGGAGCCTCATCTGTAGTAAATGCCCTCAGAGGTTATATTCATAGGACACAAATATCTTTATACTCGGTGTTCATATGTAGAGATCCATCCACATACCTCTTTCCAGATCTTCTGATAGCCCAGTGATGCTCTGTCAGAGCCCCAAACTTCCCAATTATCTATCTACTTGGAAGATTTATCATCACTATTGGTGTTTAGGACCATCCCTAAACAGGTCTACATGCAGAGGCCAGCATTTCTAATTGGTTTCAGTATACCTCATAGACCCATCCATAAGTTGTTCTCTCATTGTATTTTTTAAAATTATATATCAGAAACTCTCCATGAAGCTACAGGCATGCCTTCAAGAAGAAGGAATAAAGCCCCAAGAATCTGGGCCACTGCATCCATGGGTTCCTTTGCCTTTCAGACCTTAGAGGCTTTCTGATTTTCTATCTATGTTCTCGGTTCGCTGTTAAAGGCTTTTAATTTGTTCTTTTCTCTGTGAATACTCTTTAGGGTCTTCAGAGGTAGCCTGATCGTGCCACAGTCTTTGTCACCATCACTAGGGTGACTAAAGACCAGTGGATACAAATCACAAAACATAACATTTTCCATGCAAATTCCATTCCACTTGACTATCCGTGCCACAACCAGTGATGGTGTGCGTAATCACGAAGCCCCATAAACCACAGTAACCAGTGCTGCTCCTCATCTCACGAGCTAGTGCACGTGTGCTTAATGAATGTGTGAGCAACCCAAGCCCAGAATCTTATTTGGAGGGACTGTTTCCTTCAGCCAGTGCCATTTGTCCTTAGTGTCCTGGCAGGAAACAACTGATACTTGCATAAAGGAGATGAAGAGAGTCTAGTAAGAAAATTTGTTACTGCTATAGTCAACACCCTGGGGCTGATGGAGAGGAAGCCATGGCCATTACTGAGTCTTAGTGGGTAAGAGGATGGAGTGGCTCCCAGAACCTAGCAGGCCTCTAGCTGGAGAGGACAGGCTGCTTTGGTAAAGGAGAATAGCCACTGCAGACCTGAGGCTGGGCGGGGAGGGAGCCAGGGTAATGACATCCTGTCCTCACATGCATCCCATCTTCCAGTCCCCTCCTTTGTCTGCCATTGTCCAAACCCAACCAGAAGTCAGAGGGCAAAGAAGTCAGATGATACGGTATATAGATGTGAGGTCAGGTAGAGAAGGGTGGTAGGTAGATCTGGAGGGGAAAAAATAACATTCTGTACATTCCTAACTCCACTGCTTCCTACTAAGAAAGTAGGAACAGAGGCAATCTAAAGGACAGGGGGCTCCATTCCTGTTGCTGCCTCTGTTGGGGCTTCAGTTTTTTCATCTGCTAAGGGAGAAATTGGATTAGATTCCATGCTTTTCAGAACCTATTACCAATGGAAGTATGGATATTGACAAAAGTATACAAAAGATGGAAATGGAATATGCTTTTTCTTGGAGAAAAATTCCATATTTTTAAAAAATATACTACAAAGCTGGGCATGGTGGCGCACGCTTTTAATCCCCACGCTTGGGAGGCAGAGACAGGAGGATTGCATAGGTTCGAAGCCAGCCTTGCTGGCTTAAGAGACCCTGTTTCCAAATAAAAATATAAAAAATAGGTGTCTGGGAGTGTAGCCCAGAGGTAGAAGGGTTTCCAAGAACCCCAGTACCACCAAATATATAATAATAAAATAATACTATGTTCTATGAATTACTGAAATAAAATGAATTTACAAAGGTATGGCTTAAATATCAACTCCATTTTCATCAGGGGAAATGTGTTACTTTCACCTACTACTAGATGGTCCGTGATAGAGAAGTTTGAGAAGCAATACTTTGGGTTTGATTCCTAACATCTCCTTCAAAACTGACACCCAAAGCTTCTTAAATTCCAACTTCCTCTGGACTCTAAGTTCCATTCCCTGAGAGCTTCTATGCATTTTTCAAAAGCCCCCAAATAGAAAGATCCAACTTAGAAAAGTATGAGGCTCCTTCAAAAATGTGTCTAAGTTTGTGAGCCCATCACACTTTGCAGCCCCGCCCATAAATATCTGAGAGGCATGGTGGGTTGTCCTTAGATGGCTTCCTAGCAATGAGCTGCCCATGAGGACTGTTGGCTTTGCTGAAGGCTGAGAGCTGGGTGAGAGGGTGGGCATAGTGAAATATAAGAGGATGGGCAGCTGGGAGTATTAGAACAAAACTAGAAAGAAACTGAATAAGAGGAAGAGACAAGAACAAAGAAAATCTTGGCAGTTGGTCATAGAATACAGTCAGAATTGTGGAACTAACTGATGGATGTATGCCAAAACTTATTGTTGCTTCTGCAGAGCAAAAGGAAATAGACCTAAATCCATATGGTTTACCATTATTTATTGGCTCCGTGTCAGCCTAACAAAACAACCCAAATCAAGGTAAATGGGTCCCCAACCTCTGTGCACTTAAACACTCTAGTGAGGGGAGAAGAACTAAAAACAAGGAAGCAGATTGATTTAGCAATTCAGATACTAATATGTGGTATGACTGAAAAATGTATAAGATAGAGGCTGGTAAACTTTTCTTGCAAGGGCCAGATGGTAAATATTTTCAGCATTATAGATTGTGCAAATTCTGTTGCTACTGTTCATACATGTCACTCGATTCTGCTGTTGTAGTACTAAAGTATTCATAGACAATTAGAACCCATGAGCCATTATTTTTCAACCTCTGGAACAGAACAAGCTGGGGGGGGGTGAGAATACCAAACAAGGCATTCTGGGGGCCAGAATGATGCAAAAGTTTTGATCAAAAGCTACCTGGAGGAAGAACATTCCTGGTAGGACAATGAGCATTTGCAAAAGCTGTGGAGTAGAGAAGGGCTAAGCATGTTCTAGTGACAGAAAGAGGGTGGACACATCTGGAGTGCATTAGCTAAGTGCAAAAGAAGTCTGAGATGATGTAACCAGACTAGTATGGATTTATTCCAAAGTGTGATGGGAAGTCACCAAAAGGATTTTAAGCTGAGTGATGATCAGAGAGGCCTGTTTCTTGTCAAAAACAGAAAAGATAATATCAATTTTTTATTACAAAACATCTTGCCAATGTTGACACAGCAGTACCTAATATCTTGAAAATTGCTTGTTAAAGTACCATGTGTCCAAAGGGTCATCAAGTCCTGGAACAGAAAGGTTGTAGAAACCATCTACACATACTATTTAGATAAGTAAATCAAGATCCACAGAAGTTAACACTTTGCCCAAGATCACACAGCTAGTTGGCAGTAGAATGGAGCTCTTGGGAGAAAGAATCTCAGCAAAGAAGTTTGACAAGATAACAGCATTCATTGTGTGAAGGACAGGATCATTCTAAACATAGTTTGGTGATGTCATGGCTACATCAATACTCTGTTTAACCCATATAGACTCAACGTGAGAGTACTAGGAGAAGTCAAGTGGTGAGATAAACCTGAGCAGCAAAATTTTTCAGGCTTCATAGAGCTGAGCAGTGCCCTCAGTTCACAGGAGGAAGTTTTGGTGTGAGCAGTCTTTCACTGATTGCTGTACAAAGAATCATGCTAAGACTCCATTGAAGAGGAGCCACAGGTGGATGAGAAGAAAATGATGAGCACAGATAGAAATGACAAAGACTTGTTGATGACCATTTTTTATATACCCCTAATAACACTCAGAAATACTTGAGTGACACTTTGGGAAGAGCTGAAAACTCAAGAGAGCAGGTGGGACCAGGAATTTATTGCTGTCAACTGCACCTCATCTTGGCTGCCCTGCCCTGGTGTGCTCTCAGGAAATATAAGTCATATTTCAAATTTCAAATTCATCTGAGAATATATGAGCCCATATGCTTCTTCATTCAACAAATATGCCCGGCACCACCTTAAGGATTTATGTACTGCCTCTTCCAAAACACTGGTTATTCTTGGAGTTAGTACAAATAGTATTAATGACTTGAGATCTGTGCCAAAAGCAAACTTTGGAAACCTTATACACTGGTCTCAGTAGGATGGTGAGAGACTGATAGTCACACCTTTCACGTGAAATACAAATGGGTTGGGCACAGGAAGATCTTTCTCAAGGATCTTGAAATCAGATCTCAAGAGATGAGCTTCCTCTCCAAGCAGAAACATGGGGTCTAACCAAAGTAAGACTGCACTGCCCCACCAGACAGGGAAATCTTTTCATTCCAGGACTAGGATCCCAAAATGCTGGCTTTTGTGAAGTAAAACTACCTTATTATTTTTAGAAGAAAAAAACTGCTTGGAATTTAATTTCCAAATTTAGGGCTCTTGTCTGGCTCCATTTCTAGTAACCAACTAGAAAAGATCTCTCATTCTGCATATACATTCTTGAAATTTGGCCAGTGGCTTTCAAGTCCACTCCCTGGAGAGGGTCAGCAAGAGAGAATCAGTTCCAAACAATAACAGGGCCGTGCTTTTAGAAGAATATCATCCTGCATTTTGCAAAGAGGATGTTAATCTCCATGGTGCCAATCCCACCTCCTTCAGCCACAGAGAAATTTGAATAATGTGTTGTTTCTCTCAAAGATAACTTTGATTCTTTCTAATGAAGAAGATGAAACTACAGGTTATATAAATAAGGAAAGTCAAAGTTCTAAGAAAAGAGTGCTGACCTTTCATGACTGTCTCCCAGTGAGTTCCATTACCAGCAGTAATTACTAACCTTGATAGAGGAGTAGCGAAATGCTCTATCATGAGCAAAAATGGACATAAGATGTGCCAGTCAGGCCAGAATTACTTCTACTACATAGGATCTAAGCCCACATGGGGAAAAGGTTGGGAGAAAGACTAACATCAGTTAAAACATTAAGACATTATCTTCAAAGTGGGTCTGGAGATGCCAAAGGAGATAAAGGCAGTCTGTTCCACTGGCCCAATGTGACAGTTCTGCACCTGGCATTATTCACACCATGTGTTGCGTCCATGGATATTACTATCATTCTGAACTATATTATGATGTGAAACTACAATGCACCAATAAAAGCATAAAGACAAAATGTTTGAATGCTCTGTCACTCCTAGGAGACAGGAAACTCTGCTCCCCTCCTGGGGATGACTCATTTCTTTAACTGCAGGTATGCTCTATGAAGACACGTAATGCCTCTCTAGGGCCTAAGGCCAGGCTTTTCAAGCTGGAGGACATGTACCCTGAGATTACATGGAAACATTCATTTTACTTGTAGATTGGTGGTTTAAAATAATGTTAAAGTATACAAAGGATAGTTGAGACCTATTTATGGCCACCTGATATATTCTGAAAGTCCTTTGTCTACTGGGAAAAGGTGCTTCTTATAAGTCCTTTCTCTACAAAGTAGAAGCTGGAATTTACTCTTTTATCTTTGCTTGTACCTGGGCTATAGGTTGTGTGTTAGGTTTTGCTGTGCAGACACAACCACACAAAATTGTATGGCAGAGAGCAATGTAGGAGGGAGCCTTAAGGAATCCCAGTTAGGACAAAATCATGGCAGAGGCTCCATTTCCCACATAAGCACTGGCAGAGTCTCTGTTTTCAGTCCCCATTGTATACTGATGGGAGGAGCTTTGACTGGAGCAGACTGGGGTGTTTGTGTCCAAATTCAACCTCACTGGGCATTCACTGGGCCTGTTCCTGTTGGGTGGTTTTGTCATATTTCCAGCATGCAGAAAACTCAGCCTTCCGGATCTCCTAGAAAATTCACAGCATGCCCTTAAATTCTTGTTCTGCCTGAGGTAGCAAGAATGGACTCTCGTTTTTAGCTAAAAACTGTAACTGACTCACACAAATATGTGCTGAAATCAATTCCAAGACTCACAAGAATCTTAGAAATAAACATGCAATGAAATTTCATACCTGTATTGAGTGGTTAAAGGTAAGTCCTTTTTTATTATGTTTTTGGTTGTCAGAGAAACTTTGGTGGAAACATGAAAATTCTGGCCTAAAGTAGAGATGTGGAAAAAAGGCAATAAAGAAAAAAATGGGAGGTAAGTAAGACAAATGAAACAGAAAGTGGTGCAGAAAGAAGAAAACGAAGCCAAGGAAATATTTGTGCACATAACCCCCTGCTTTAAAAAGGCTAAGACACACATTATTCCCCAAGATTCTCATGCCAGACTTGTGACTGTACCCATTTGAGGCTATGGAATTCAAGGCCATACAAAGACCATGAGACTTGCCCAGGAATGTGTAGGCGGAAGGCTGTAGATGGAAGCACTGAAGCTGAGCCAGCTCCACCAAATATTGTTCCTACACAATGGGACAGGTGCTCTGCCTTCTGGCCTTGTTTTCCTAACAAGTAAAGAAAACCGAAGCCCAGAGCCCTTTCCTGCCTCCTGATCCAATGTAACTTCTCTTTAAGACTTGTCCCTACCACCCTGTCCAGAGCAGACTGACAGATGTGACTCTCCCTGTATTTGGTGGCTTCAGGTTCTAACCTGCTCCTCCTCCAGAAAGCAAGGGCTGGGGCTCATCTGCAGTGAAAATAGCCCTTGGCCAGAGGCAGTTTGGGTGCTGTTGGCTTTGGCTGGAGTGCCTCTGCTCTTCCCCTGCCCATCCCTCTCATTACACAGAGTCACAATGACCTTAGTCACACACACACACACACACACACACACACACACACACACACACACAGCCTCGTCCAGAGTGACACATGCCAAGAGAAACCAAAACAGCCTCTCCTGCTGGGAGCATGTGCACCACTTCATGTCTCTATCACAAGGCAGCTGAGGCAGGGCTGGGGAAGAAGAGGAGAGACTCCACCCAACTCAAGGCCTGTGCCCAGAGCTTCTGGCCTGGGAGAGTTACCATCTAGCCCCTCTTCATCTGCTTACCTTGCTATAATAGAATGCCATTATCTGGGTGGCTTGTCAACAACAGATATGCAGTTCTTATAGTTATATAAAATCTGAGAGGTAGGAAACCAAGGTGCCAGTGGTTGTGGTGTCAGGAGGGCCTGCTTCCTGTTTTGTGGATACCCATCTTTTTGCTCTGTCTTCATGTAGCTGAAAAGACAGATGTTCTGTGAGTCTCTTTTTTAAGGATATTAATCCCATTCATGAGGGCTTCACCCTGGTGACCTCCAAAAGGCCCAGTCACCTTGGAGGTCAGCATTTTAAAATACAAATTTGGGGAGACATGAACATCTGGACCATAGCACCAATGTTACTTTCTATGGATGAGGTATGGGTGATGACCCAAAAATTTAGAACTGTGTTACCAATAATTATCATAGATCAAGTACTCACTACACACCAGACATTCTGTTGAACTCTCATTCATTCTTGCTCATTCAGTCTTCACAAAAACCCTGAGACAAATACAAGGATCTTCATTTCTCAAATAAAAAACATGGGCTTTGGATATTTGCCCAAGTTGCATGAGTAAAAAGAACTTTGAGAGCCAGGTATGCTGGCACACACTTGTAATCCCAGTACCTGGGAGGCTGAGACAGGAGGATCCAGGTCCACAGACAGCCTCAGCTGCTTAGTGAGGCCCTTTTCAACCCAATGAGACTCTGTTTCAAAATAAAGAATAAAAAATATGACTGGGGCATAGCTTGGAGGTAAAAGAAAAAAAAAAGAAAGAAAGAAAGCTTTGAGGATGGACTCTGCAGACTACAAATCCATATTCAACTAAGTACGCAATTTTTTGGTACTGTGGATTGAACCCAGGGGCATTCTACCACCAAGCTATACCCCTAGTCCTTTTTATTTTTTATTGTGAAATAGAGTCTTACTACATTGCTAAGGCTGGCCTCAAACCTTTTTCCTCCAGTATCACTCAGCCTTCTCAGTACTGGAATCACAGGCATGTGCTACCATACCCAGCTAACATGCAGCCTTTTGAGTACTAGTTGACGCACAAAACAAACAGGTCTTTCAGAATAGGCGATTACAAAGTGCTAAATCTTTTTCTTTTATTTTTTCATTAAGAGGTATTAATTGTGTATGTTAATGGTATTCAATGTGATATTTCAACATAAGCACAGAGTGCACACTGATCAAATCTGGGTAATTAGCATTTTCTTATCATTTCTTCAAGATCTTTATAATTCATTTCTTCATAATTCCTTTAAGATCTTCAACATATAAAGGGTTACCGCGACTATAGTCATTCTTCTACTCTGTGATATGCTAGAAATTCTGTGTTTTGGTACTTGTCCATCTTCTTTTCTCCCCCCTTTGAATCTCTAGTAATAACTATTCTACATTGAGGTATCCTTTTTTTCTTTTTTTTTTTTAAGCTCCCATATATGAGGGAGAATACTTGGTACTGGTCTGTCTGGCTTGTTTCACTTGAGGTAATATCCTCCAGTTCCATCCATTCTCTTGCAAATGACAGGATTTCATTTTTCTCTAATTGCTGAATAATATTCCATTGTGTATATGTACTACATTTTCTTGATTCATTAATCTTTGATGCGCTCATCTTCCCATAGTCAAATTTAAGTGTTGTGCATCAGCTAGGCTGCAGGAGAGTCATCTACAGTGTTGAATAAACGTCATCGAGCACTCTGCTTGTCACTTTCCAGTTCTTATGGGCTTCAAGTCTGTCAACAGATTAACCACATTCATACTAAATAAATGCAACAAACCAGACTGGTTGGATTGTCTTTATACCCTGTCAATATGGGCTGGTCCTATTTCAATGCTTATTTTTTTTAAGGCTGCATCATGGTCTTCCACTCCCCCCAAACCCTTTATCATTCTATAGGAAAAATGTCAAGAATTTTTTGTCACTATGAATGCATTTCCCCTTCCACACCACATCTCAAACCCTCCCAATCTGAGGAATATCTGGTTTATAGAGAAGAAGCAGAAGTGGATACAGAGAAAATATCACACTCCTTTGTTTGTCAAAAGAAAAAAAAGAGTGCCAAGTCAGAAGCACAGGATCAGTTCATGCCTTGTCATTCAGCCTCAAAAGAGGAAGTAGAAGAGGAATTTTTCATTTAACTCATACAAGTGGCCAAGTTCATGGGTCTCTAACTAAATGCTATTTATGGATCCAGGACATAAGTCTAGAGCACTAGGATTATAATATGTTGCCAAAGCAGACATTGCTAATCAATCACAACATTCATCTGGATCAGGATATGGCCTCTCAAATGTTCCTCAAAAGAGTATTCTAAGCTGGGCGTGGTGGCGCACACTTGTAATCCCAGAGTTTGGGAGGCTGAGACAGGAGGATCGCACAGGTTCGAAGCCAGCCTCAGCTACTTAGTGATGCTCTCAGCAACTTAGTGAGAACCTGTTTCCAAATAAAGTATAAAATAGGTATGGAAGTACAGCCCAGAGGTAGAAAAGCCTCAATATCACACACACACACACACACACACACACACACACACACACACACACACACAGAGTACTCTAGTCAGCCATTATTCATTGATTGGAGAACTCAAGATAGACCTATTTTTTAATATGAACCAGTCTATGGGCTTCTTATGGGCACAGAACCTAACTTATAAATGCATTTGTCTCTGCAGCATAAACTAACATTATACAATCAGAATAGCCCTCAAAATTTATTGAACTCATAGATGAAAGAAATAATTTAGCATAGCTATTCAGACAGATGTAACTGAATCCTCCTTTTTGGCATCACCTTCTCCCTGAAGACCATGTTGTCTTTGACCACGGTGCTGGAATCTTTTGGGTGCCAAACTCATGCTTTGTTCACTGAGACTCTCACGTGCTGTGTTAGCTTTACAATGATTGTAAAGGTTGGATGTTTGTTCCACAGTGTTCTACAGGGATGTTAGTGAAATAATCCTTTCTACCTATACCTTCCTTATACCTACAACTGTAAAAGTTAGACAAGAATCCATTGAGCCTAAGCCAGAAGACCCATTAGAATGACAGACGCTGGGATAAATTTCCTCAGCCTCTGATGACTAAGTCTTTGTTCCCAGGCCAACTTCTCTGCTTGACTTGTTCTTACCTTGGGATGAGTTCTCTCCCTGGAGGCAGCACATGCAAATAGCCTTCTAGAGACCTGCCTCCCCAGCTCCTCAGAGTTTCCTAGGCGTGACTGAATCCCAACAGTGGGCACAGACCAACGTCAGTCGATGAACTTCCCTCTTCACCACTGCATGAGATTTTTGTACTAGGTGGTTAGTGCTGCATAATGAACCACCCAAAATGTAGTGACTTAAAACAACTGCCATTCCTTATTCCTCAAAATTATTCCTCACAATCTACTGGTCAGTTGAGTGGTTTTGCAAATCTGGGCTGGGCTTAGCTGATGTCAGCTGAACTTATTCGTGTGTTTGTGGTCAATTGTCTAGGTGACTGGAGATAACTGGTCTTGGATGGCCTTAGCTGAATGACTCTGCTTTCTTCTGTGCCTATGACTTCCAGTAGACTAGCCTGGGCAAGGTCTCAGGGTGAAAGCAGAGGTCAAGGAGGTCAAGTGATTTTGAAACTTTATCTTGAGTCAAAGCACACTACATGGTTGAACCAAGAATCAACATGGAAGGGTGCTACCAAAAGGGTAGTCTCAGGAGAGAATAAAATCTAGGCTTATTAATAAAATCAATCTACCACCTATGAAAAAAAATATAGCTTCACAGGGTAAGCAATGAAAAAGAGCCTGGGTATGACTATCTATCATCTATTTATCTATCATCTATCTACCTACCTATCTATCTATCATTTATCTATCTTTTACTATTTTGGTAACTGGGGATTGAACTCAGAGATATTCCACCTCTGAGCTATACCACCAGCTCTATATTATTTTTTATTTTGAAAAGGGGTTTTCTAAATTGCTGAGGGCTTCACTAAGTTGCTGAAGCTCTCCTTGGATCTGCGATGCTTCTAACTTAGCCTCCCAACCACGGGGATTATAGGCATGCACCACCACACCCAGCTCCAGTCCCCCTCTTGAGACAGGGAGTCAGTGATAAGTATGCTTCAGAGGAATATCTTGAGATTAAAGCCTAATTTAAATCCCCCACTGGTTGCAAGTAAGCTTTTGGCCTACCAGCCTTTCATCAAGAGCCTCAGCATTTGAAACTAGAATAAAGTACTTCCCTGCAGGGTCCAAGATGCTCTTAAGGTTCCTATCACTTCCTTCCTTGTCTTAAAAGTCCTTCCTTTTGTAGCCACAGCGACAGACAGCTGGACTCCCATTGTTCCCAGTCTCTTGGCTAGCTCAAGCTGGACATTCCCTGCTTTGCTTAGGTCTCTGTGACAGCTGTCATCATCTAGGGGTTTTGATGGTGTTAAGTGTCAAGAGTAAGAGTGGAGTGCTTCCACTCCCCCTCCATATTTGGTGCCTCCAGAAGCCGCTTCCTAACTGCTTCCAATTGCAACACTTAAACCATAGCTAGTTCTCCAACTCAACCGCAACAGGGAAAACATTCAGAAAATCCAAAGGATTATGTCTTCCTAAATGTTTAATTCCCATGGTGTGAAATTCCCATTTGGAAAAGCTGAGTCCTATTAGAGATTTTACCATTCTCTAGGGTGGGTTTAATGGCCCTGCCATTGTCTGTTGCAAGATTGCCAGCAATCACCTTTTGGGGTTCACCTTGTTGGAGAGATCTAAAAAAAGCAATTATTTTGTAGGTTTTTTTCTTTTTGCTGGGATCCCTGCTTCTAGAATAAATAGTGGGATTTTTAAGTCTCCTGCTCCTCCTCCGAGCTGACACACGACAAGCCCTTATTCCTTCTATCTTATACTTGGGAAAAAACAAACCAACAATTCCAGTCATCTTTCTAATGAGTCCTGGGTATCAGCTCACAATCCTCTGTGCACAACACTCCAGGTACTTGTTCTAATTGGTCAGACCTGGCAATTGAAAACCATTTACCATCTTAAGTCAGAGTGGACCAAGGAGTAAGTAAAGTTTGTTATAGGTTGAATTCTCTCCCTCCCAAATTCATAGTTTTTCATTCCTGCCACAAATATCTTAGAATGGGACTTTATTAGAAATAGAGTCTTTGCAAATGCAATTAGTTAAGATGAGGTTATATAGTTAGAATGAGGTTATGTAGCATCGGGGTAGACCCCTAATCTAATAGATACATGTTCTTTTTTTTAAAGGGAAATGTGGGCACACATACAAAGAGAAGAATACTGTACGAATAAGATGGCAGGGTTATACAAGCCCAGGAATGTCAAGATGGCCAGCAAAATGGAAGATTGCAAAATGAAAGATTCCTCCTCATGGACCTCAGACAAAAACAACCTACTGACACACTGATCTCTGTCTTTCTAGACTCCAGATCTATGAGACAATAGGTCCATGCCATTTAGGTCACTCAGTCTGTGGGACTCTGTTATGGCATCCCTAGAAAACTAATATACAGGTCAAAGAGAATCTTGCCTACGGAGTACAGATTATTTCTAGGAGGTTCAGGGTCAGGAAATTTTAAAACAGAAAGGTAACTTGGAGACCAGATAGACAACTTCTTTCACCTTCTCATAAACCCATTCTATACTTAAAGAAAGCATATCCCAGAGAAGATGTGGGGCTTGTGTCAGTTAAAGTCAGAGCTGATATTTAGTCACAATTTTTTTTTTTTTTTTTGCTGTATTAGGGGTTGAATCTAGCTGCGTTCTACCTCAAAACTCCACCTCCCTCCTTATTTTATTCTTTATTTTGAAACAGGGTCTCACTAAATTGTGGAGGGCCTTCTAAGTAGCTGAGGCTGGCCATGGACCTGCAATCCTCCTGTCTCTGCCTCCCAAGTACTGGGATTATAAGCATGCACGGCTGGCTCTGTTTAACTACTTTTGACTGTCACTTTCCAGTGCCTAATTTCTATATATCCTTTATTTTAGTCATTTGCTTACAAACCTATCTTTTCTAATTTACCAAGATGCCTTGAGAACAGGGACTCTATAGCGAGCATGGTGCCTCACACATAGCAAGCACTCAGTAATGTTTGTTAATATTTCCGAAGTCTTACACAGGGGTAATCTTCATAGTAATCCAAAAAAAAAAAAATGGTGCTTTTCCATAAACTTCTGGAGAGAGAGTAGAAAGCAAGCCTTTCTATGTGTTAGGCTGTGGACAGTAACTCCCAGTGGACTACGAGTCATCAAGCCCTATCAACAGTTGGCCTGAGCCAAGCCGACTTCTGCTGCTGACAGTATGGTTATCAGGAAAAGCAAGCCACTAAGCAAGGGCTGCCAGCTAGCCCTGACCTCCCCTTCAGCACCTTTATTCTTCCCAAGCTGAGGGTCTTCTGTGCATTTTAATGACAGGAACTATCTAATTTATCTCTACGTTTCCCATACTTCCTGGGGCTCAGAGTTTGATTCATATCATGGCAGGTCCCAGTGAATGAGTGTTGGCTTCAATCAACCCCCACATAGCTGCCTAGCTGCTGAGCAAAAGGAGAGGAAATTTAACAAGGTGTTAAATTGTTAAAAAATATACCTTTTTGGGGGGCGGGGGGGGGGGGAATCCCATGCCTTGTTATTTGTAACTTTTTTTTTCAAACCCGGAAGAATGTTGAAAAGAAACTACAGACAAAATGACACTTTCTACCATGTAAAATGTGTGCATGAGTTTACAAAACAAAGTCTCAATCAATCTAGTCTCTGCCCCACAAGGTACACTTAGAAAGTAAAGTTTACATTGTGCTTGATTTTATTATTATATCTATAATAAGAAAAGCAAAGGCATAAGAGCTTAAAAGTGGGGAACACATTCGCTTTAGATGGTTAAGTTCTAAAGCTCATGATTATCTTAAGTATTTTATGATATGGTCTCTCTATACCCAGATCACAATAAATTTGGGTATTTTTATGGTTGAATGGGTTCTGAGGAAAACAGTATAATTTTTTTATTAATTGAACTGGGAAAACTGAGACCAATTGTCACTGGCTTTGGTCAGGAAGTCATTCAAGACCTACCTGCTTGTACTGGAAGGAAAGAGTGACTGGAGCACATTTGGTCCAGGACAGAGTTGGCTGCATAATTGTGGGATCTAAGTGCCAAATGAAAACATGGCTCAGCCAAGGTATGCGAGGCAATGTCTCCTTCCCACGGTCCCTTGCCTCAACCCATGGGGCTCCCTAAGGGATCACAAGCTCCCTGCTAGAACATGCTGGCTTTGTGGATGGGGGTGGATGACAAGGTCCCAGCCAGCTGCCTGACAAATGCGCCAGCCCCAGGCAGGGACAGCATTCCCTTGTTCCTCCCCAGAAACGTGGTGCCACAGGCTGCACGTCCACCCCCGGCCCTCCTCACAGGGCTGCTGCTGGTGGAGGGTTGGGAGAATGCTGCCTTCCTGCCCTCCAGCCTGACTCAGTAGGCTTCCTGGGTGGAGGGTTGGAGGAGTCCTGGGGAGGGGGTGAGGAGGTGGCAGGGTGGGGCCTGAGACACCAAGGCCTGAACTGAGAGGCAGCCTGTTGGGGGTGAGCAGGACCATGAGTAAGCTCCTTTGTTCTGTGAAACTTTGCTTACAAAACACAAACAGAAAGCTAAATTAAGAAATGCAAAGCAACAATGGCAGTACATTAACCTCAAAGGGAGACTTTCTGAGGGAGGGACCTGGAACAACTGCACTGGTAGCCTGTCCATGGATCCGGGCCCACTGGGACATCAGCACAGAGGATCGGTTTTTCACACGGGCTTACTCTATATGCTGGTTACGTGTTGAGTGTGCAAGGCTTGGTCCAATGCCATAGAAGAGATTAGTTCTTAGATTGTAAGATCTCTGTGTGTTTGTATTGTGGGGGGAACATGCTTTTGTTCTTATTTCTCCCAAAGCACCTAGAACATTGCTTTTGACACACGATGCACTCACAACTACCCTGTGAATTACTTAAGTTATAAACTAAAATATTGAGAGATAAAACATTGTTATGTACACATGTAGACTTGAATCCCATCTTTAACTGCATGGCAATGTAGACTTCATTTCTCATCGAAAAGCCTCATGAAGCATTTGAGGGTCTCTGATAGAACATGTAACTTCAAGGAGCAAGATGGGAGAGGGAATTGAAGAGGGAGTTTCCTGAGAAAGAAGTTTGCTGGCTCAGAACCTCAGCTCAAATCACTGATACATATGCATCATAAAGCAATTTAGATTCTTCAGGGAGAATTAGGTAATGATGTACATTTGGAAATTATAAGAAAAATGGAGACACGCCTTAAATGTGGTGGTTAAAAGCTGGAAACCACCACCTCCCAGCCCCTTATGATTGAGACTTCTTAATAACAAAATCCTTTCCTGACTCCAGGAGTAATTACCTAGAAGAGGGAGCGGGAGAGGAGGCCTTGCTATTCTGTGTGGTTCAAATGCCTACTGGGTGGATTCGTTGGCTTCCTGATGTTTGAAACCTTCTCGCCAAATGGCTGCTGAGAGAAGTCATGAAGCCAATGGATGGAAATAGCCCTGCCCGCTGGGGAAAGAGGATCTTGGAGGGCTCTCTTCTCATCATCCTCTTACACATACCGGACGCAGCATTTTTGCATCTCTGCCAGTTGCTATGGAGACCGAGTAGGGAACACATGTAAATATTCGGCTTACGTGAGACACACAGAGGTCCTCCAGCACAGCGTGGTTCCTCTTCTTGGCTTTTCTGTTTCTGGCTTAGAGCTGCAGTTTGCAGCCACATCAGTAATCACTGTGGTTTCAGGCCTTACACGCTTGCAGCTCATTTTAAAGGAACTCCTCTATCATGAGACCTCAATTTGAAATGCTATTCTGCTACTTTTTTGGTAGCAGAAAAGTGATTCCAGCTCCCTGAGACTCCATCTTTTCATTTTTAAAATGGAGGAAAGAGAGCCTTCTGGAGGAAGCTGGTCTTGAGAAATGGCTGCTATTGGGAGGAGAATGGGAACAGACAGGACAGGCTTTGTGGAGATGAAAGCACAGAGCGCCTTTAGGTGTAGCATTATGTAATTGCTGTAGACTCCCAAGGGCTTGTCAGATCCTGGTCTTATTTCAGCACTAGCATGTGGAAATGGGGCTGGCTCATCTCTGGAGTTAGTGATTAGACACTTGCCCTTTTTCAGAGTTTGGTGTGTATGCTTCAATGCCCTGTGCTTGGTTCCACTGACGGCGGTGAGCTTAGAGGAGGAGTCCAGCCTGAGGGCCTGGCTCCTGGCTCTTCTCCTTCCCATCTGTGGTGGCATCCGTGGCATCTGCGTGACCAGAGGTCCTGGCTTCCAGGCTTACCTTCAGGTGGGAGCAGAAAAGCTCTGTGTTAGTCTCTTCTGACCTTCCCCAAAACAAAACAGATATTTTTATTACAACACCAAGCCAAGAAACCAGTGGCTCCAGCAGCAAAATTCTCCTTGAAGAGGCACAGAGAACCTGGGCAGGTGGAACACACCTCTAATCCCAGTACTTAGGAAGCTGAGACAGGAGGATCGCAGGTTAGAGGATAGTCTCAGCAAGTAATGAGACTCTCATCAACCTAGCGAGACCCTGTTTCCAATAAAAATAAAATAAGGCAGTGGGTGTGACTTGGAGGTAGAATGTCCCTGGGTTCAATCCCCAGGACCTAAAAAATAATTAAAAAGAGGTGCAGAGAGCTGGGCAGGTGCTATATGCCTAGAATACCAGTATTTGGAAGCTAAAAAGAAGAGACGCAGGTTCTTGGCCAGCATCAGCAACTTAGAGAAACCCTCAGCAATTTTTTTGAACCCTGTTTCAAAATAAAAAGTAAAACAGTCTGGAGATGTAACCAGGGTTCAATCCCCAATACCACAAAGATTAATTAATTAATTAATTAACTAAAAAAAGAGGTGGAGAGGACCACAGCATATGTGCGGGCAAGCCCTAGTTCAAATTCCAAAGGCAGTCCCTCTGTGTCCAGCTTCATGTGCGGCCTCTTTGGGGTGTGGGAGGTGGGGCGGAGTTAACATCAGGGTGTTGTCCTTGCTGACTGATAGTCTGCAGCCACCCACACTCTGGAGAGGTCTCATCGGAAGGTTGCTTCTGTCTCCTTGGTAACCCAGCAGGGTGCTGTGGTGACAAGAGGAAACAGCAGGGCATCAGTGAGGCGGGGCCTCTCTGGCTACCTTCTACCATACCACCCTCCGGGCTGGACCTCTCCTTCTGTGCTTGCCTTTTATCACTCAGTGAAACCTGATGGTGACTCCCAGTCTGGCCCTAAGAAGCAACAGCTGGGCACACGCCTGTCTTGGGCTACACAGTGAATGAGCAGGGCTGGTCACGTGGGGCCCGCGGGCTCTGCCCAGCCCAAATGCTCCAATCTGCCCAGGAGCAGAACTCACCAGGCAGGAATGCCAGGATGTGTGAGCCACGAGGTGGGAGGGGGGTGAACAGGAGCTAGACCAAGGGAGAGCTGGCCAGGTCAAGAATTCCCCACATTCTCTTCCCTTGGCATTCCACACCCCTAACTGCCTGTCTGGAAGGAAAAAAAAAATCTCTATATATATGCATCAGAATTTCCATGAAGTTGAGAATTCCGATATAGATCAGAATTTTCCATGAAATTGCATCTTGCAATTGTTTTTGTTTTGTTGATTTATGTTTCCTTTGCCAGGAAAAAGAGGAAGATTAAAAGGGAGCCTAGAGAAGAGGAGACATGTCCCTGACAAGTAGAAAGGGATAATGGGAGCTGGGAAATTCATTTATTCAATTGGGAAATAGGATGTGAGCAGCCACCACATGTCAGGCCCTGTTTTAGGATTAGGATGTCATAGGAGAAGGGTCGATTCCTCAACTCAGGATCAGTGGGGTCCTTGGCTTGTGTGATGGAAAAGAATTTTAGCAGGCACCAGCCAGAGACATTGACAGAGGTTTATTAAGGAAAGTAAGAAATACACATTCAACAGAGAATGCAGGCCATCTCCAATGTGAGACACATTTGGAGTTTCATGGCTTGTCTGTAAATAGGGGACTTTCATGGGGGGTAGGCAAATGGTGTGTTGGAGGGACTTGGTTCATTTGATTTACTGGAACTTTTAAAAATTTAGACCTAGACTTATCAGTCTACCATACATTCTGTAGGTTAACAAAATATATGCACCAGTTAAAAGGTGTTTAGTGCTTTAATATTTACTGGAACTTTTAGGACTCAGATCTGAAGGAAAACAGACTTTCAGGGTGAAGGTGAGGTCTATCCTGGGGCTTCTTATTTAAAGCTACTGTTTTCTTTTTCTTCCCTGTTTATCTCCTTTCTGCCTATCACTTTTCATTTCTCCTATCCTACCTCAGGGGCTACAGCAATGAACAAAATAGAAATTCCTGAGCTCATGGAGCTGAGCCTACATTCTAATGGGAGAGGTAGACAAAAAACAAAAAACAAAACAAAAAACCTCACACATTTATTTATTTCAAAAAATTACAACAGAATTCCAAGTAGGTAATGATATTGCACCACACATGTACATTTGCAATCCAAGACAGAGAACCAGAGAGTCCTCACTCCCAAGTTCTGGGTGTCTGGGGGAAGAACATTCTGGGGGCAGCATTCTGTGGCTGAAGTAATAATGGAAGGGTATAAAAGAGGTAAAGCTAGAGGTCAAGTGTCAAATGGGGAGGGATGTGAGGGCCACCGAGAGACCTGAGCTTTTCCTTTGAGTCAAATAAGGAGCCACTGGAGGGTCTTGAGAAGTGGCATGATTCCATTTCTCTCGAGGATCATTTTGTCCTCCACATGGAGAATAAACCAAGGTGAGAGTGCGTCTGAGACCCTGACTCTGAAGTCTGTTCTCGCTCTTAAAAAGGAAAATGGGAAGAGGTTAGGTTAAAAACAAGACTACCACCAAAACTTCCTGCCACAATCAGAATGACTGAGAGAAACTGGAAACGGGACACTTTGGGTGTGATTCATTGCTAATTAATGGTGTCTACACACCACCTAAAATCATCTCAGCTCTTGCCAATGGCTCATCTCCCACTCCTTGGAAAATGTGGTCAAGAGAGAAGCCAAACTTTTACCACCCAGGGAGGCTATCATTTATTCAGCCCCTTCAGGTTTTTGGCGGACAGCTGCTATTCAGATATGACTTACAAGACCTCAGGCTTCATCCTCTTTAACTCTTTAGCCCATAGCTGCACTAAAATCAAAATGAAATGTTTTGTTTAAGTGCAGTGGGGTCACCAGTTGATTTGCCACTCTCCCATGTGAAAAACACACAACTCCTTTGTTTTCTACAACTCCCTTGGGCTCCCCTCAAACATGGAGATGAGAGCAGATTCACAGGGCGAGCCAGCATCTCTTGTCTCCTCTAGTATCCCCTGGTCCTCTGATGTGAGCACCTGCAGCTATGGTAAGGGGAAGTGGCATTACCATGTGGCTGTGGGCATGGGGATCAGCCTGGTGACCTCTGGTCTTGATCGGTTCCTCTGCTCGGTGTCAGGGTCGGTTTAGGTTCCATGCTAGTGCCTCCTGCGGCACTCTTGATCTGTCTGTCCATTGGCATGCAGTGGTGTCAATAGCCACGGGCCACTGGCACTGTCATTGCCCCTGGAAATCAAAGAGCTCCATCTCAGTGGCCTCCACCCCCCAGCCTCAGGCCTCTATATTTCCAGTGACCCCCTTGAGCCTCTCTGACCTTCCCCATACACCTCATTGTTGTCTATGAAGGTTCTTCTCTTCCTGCTACACTGTCTCACTCATGCTACATGGGACATGGTACCAGGACAAAAGTGAGGCTTCTCCTGTATGCTTTCAACCTCTTTCAGTCCAAGTTCTTAGTTTCCCAATATCTTTCTAAATGCCACACTCCCTCCCCCAAGGGGAGGCAAGAACCTAATTCTTAAAGGTATTACCCTGCTTCCTCCTCTCTCTTCTCTTCTTTATTTTATTTTATTTTATTTTTGACAGAAAAGAGTGAACTTATCCTTTTCGTTATTCATTTCTTTTATTTATTTATTTATTTTTTTTATTTATTTATTTTTTTTGCAGTACTAGGGATGGAACCCGAGGGCACTGTACCTCCAAGCTACACCTCTGGCCCTACATTTTTAGTCCGTTTATTTTTGAAACAGGGTCTCACTGAGATGTGAAGTGCCTAGCTAAGTAGCTGAGGCTGTCCGTGAACCTCCATCCTCCAGTCTCTACCTCCCAAAAGCTGGGATTACAAGTGTGCACCACCATGCCCGGACTCCATTATTCATTTCTGATAAGAATTTTCCCCTCAAAATATCTTTTCCCTTGATTGAATGGTACCTGCATTGGTTAATTTCCTGGAGCTGTGATGATTATGTCAAATATGCCCTCGGGAAGAAGACATCATGGCAGAATTAGGAAGACAAGAGGTTTAGTGGCTTCCTTAGTTTGGGCTGCTATAACAAAATACTGTGCTTGGTAACTTACACAGAAGTTCACTGCCCACCATGCTGGAGGCTAGCGGTTTAAAATCAGGGTGCCTGAGCCAGGCGTGGTGGCATAAGCTTGTAATCCCAGCACTTGGGAGGCTGAGACAGGAGGATCACACAGGTTTGAAGCCAGCCTCAGATATTTAGTGAGGTTCTCAGCAACTTAGTGAGACATTGTTTCCAAATAAAATATAAAATAGGCTTGGAAGGCAGAGACAGGAGGATTGTGAGGGTTCAAAGCCAGCCACACTGGCTTAAGAGACCCTGTTTCCAAATAAAAATATAAAATAGGTCTGAGAGTATAGCCCGGAGGTAGAAAAGCCCCTAGGTTCCACCCCAGTTCCAAAAAAAGAAAAATTCGGGGTGCCTGGATGTTTCTTTTCTGGTCACAGAGTGTTTCTCTTCTGGTTTCTCATTGCAGACTCCAGCTTCTCATTATATCCTCACAAGGTGGGAAGAGTTAAGGAGCTGGGGACTCTTTTCTAAGGGCATTGACTCCAGGTTTCACCCTCAAGACCCAATTACCTCCAAAAGGCCCCACCTCCAATACCATCCACCTGGGGGCCAGGATTTCAACATAAGAATTAGAGGGAGGAGACACATTCAGTCTGTTATATGGAAGAACAACATTTATGAAAATAAAGGTGGGTAGGAAATAGAATTGGCTAGGTAGAGCCTCGGACCACAGAGCAGACCTGGAAAAGCTTAGGACAACCCAATGGGGGATTGTAGAACAAAGATTGTTGATTTGAGTAACTCCATGTTGTAAAGAAGTAGCCAGGCCCGGTGCCAACTGCGCACACAGCCATTTCTAGGGGCTGCCTGGGAAGAGGCTGGCCCCAGCTTAGAAAGTGAGGCAGCACTAGACTGCTAGCAGCCCAAGGCTAGAAGCTGGCTGCTCACTTCACAGCTGAACAGCAAGTTCTTTCTTGGAGGGAGATCACACAGGCACCTCCAATATTGCCACAATAGTGGAAAGTTTGCTGAAAAATGACTAATAAAGAAAATAATGAAGATCCTATCAGTTTAATATTTTGTGTTTTTCACATATTACCCATGTTCTTAAAGTCATCACCAAATGCAATCTTAGCCCACATCCTCTTCACTGCAGGTGAGGTTTATTCACTGTGACCACAGCACAAAGCAAAGTACACAGATTTGACTTATCTTGAACATTTCCCAAAAATATAGTGCTGGCATGATGCTTCAAAACCATGAACGTGGCCCTCACAGAGTCAGACTTTTTCCTAAGAGGCTCTCTGCAAAACCCCCAAATGTCCATCTTAAATCAATGTTTGGAATCAGCAAGTGCCCACAGTTAATATAAACCCAAGTTTCAACTGAGCTAGCATTCTCAGCACTGCCAGGGAAATTTCAGTGGCTTGTAGATAGCAAGCTAACTAATGTTAGCGTCACTAATGGTGATAGACGGCTGCAAATCTTGAGCTGAGAAACCTCCCGTGAGTCAGAAGCCAATCATCCAACTGTCTGCTCACCAGGTTTCCTTCCTGTGAGTCACGTTAAGAAGCTCCACTTCTTCTTTCCATTGCCAGCCTTTCTCTGGTTAAATCAATGGCAGTTAACAGCATGTTACAATTCTTGGAAGTGTTGATAGATACAATTGGTCCTCTTTCCCCTACAGTTTTTGCAATAAAAGTGGTAGAAAGTGAAAGGCTCCATTTAGAAGAAAAAATCATAAGCCCCTAGCAGCCAGCTAATAGTTAAAAAGAAAAGTATATTTTACTGCAGCTTACAGCTTAGGAATGTAAAATATGCTATAAGCCCACCCCATCTTATCTATACTGTCTGGGTCAGAGCGCCTTGACCCGGGAGCTTACTGACTACACCTGGTATTTTATCTAACACTTGACTACAGAATGTACTTTTCAAATGATTCTGTAATTTTCTGTAAATGCATGCAATCTAGCCCAAACCCCCCTAACTAGTGGTCTTTTCCCTATAAATACCCCCAGTTTCAGTTGCTCGGGGCTGAACTTCTATACGAGTCGGCCCCAGTGCACTGGCTCCTTAATAAACTTTTACCTTTTGCTTTTGCATCAAGGAAAATAAAGTCTCTCGTGGTACTTGACATCGCTTATCCCAAGGTTGATTGAGAGTCTCCCCTCGGCGGGGGTCTTACAAAAGGAGATGAAAGATGATGGGAAAGGTGGCATAAGGAGCAATGGAAAAGTTAAAAAATAAAAAGTGCAACTCTAGAAATTTCTTGCTGACCTAAGAGTTAGAAACCTTGTTCAATTTAATCATAATTTATTACAGAAGTGTCCAGTTTCCTATGAATGGTTCCAGACAAAATGTAGAACTTCCCAGTGACATCTGACTTTCAAATAATGAATAATTTTTAGTATGAGTGTCCAATGTAGTATTGCAGATATACTTATGCTAGATTTTTTATTTGCTTATCTGAAATTCAAATTTAACTAGGTATTCTGTATTTTTTTTATTTGTCAACCCTGGTAACTCTATTTTAATTTTAATTTCCATCTCACTATCTTTGGTTGTTGAGGGTGATGAGCAACCCCACTGAATAGAAAATAAAGTGGGTAGACTCACCCTCCTTTTCTCTAGCAGAAAGATCCAAGTTATTTGGACTGGCTGGTTCATTCTTCTGGGCAGCCTCTGCCTTCCCAGCTCTTCTCAATACTGAACTCCACCATTGGCTCAAGGCCGCTAGATCGTTGGAACTAGGCTTGCTATCCTCAACTTTGTCTCTGCCATGACAAAGTGAACTCGGATCCCATAAGTGTAATGAGCCTTATTCTTGCCTTAATCCCAGAGGCATTTGTCCTTCCCACAGTGCTGATCAGTTGCCTTAGTCTCTGCCTATACCTGACATTCTAAACTCTAGAGTATTCTGTTGTAGTCTTGATATCTGCTAGATCTTACTATTTCTCGTTTCAGAGGTTCTGTTTAGTCCATGCTTGGGTGTGTCTTAATACCACACATCACCTGGAACTGCAATACTGACTCTAAGTCTTATCATCTTCTAGAAGAGATTGCCAAACATTTTCTATAAAGATCCAAGTAAAATATATGTTTTTGGCTTTGAAACTACTCACAGATGAACAGATGTGCACTCCATTAAGTTTTTATTTACAAATCAAGTCATATCTTTGGCTCATTAGTCGTATTTTGCTGGTTCTTGTTCTAGGTAAACCTAGATTACTCTTTCTGCCAAAAGCCTCCTCTGAGGCAGAGATGCTGCTGGCCTCTTAGGTCATGAGAGACACAAGTTTCCCTGGATATGCTGTTGCTGGCTTCTTCACACTTCTCATAGAAGCCAGTCCTGTTTCACAGTCTTTTCACCTGGTCTTGGGCTTAGAAGTTCCCATTTCTCTTCTCTTTTCCTCTTTCTTCTCTACCAGCCTTTGTGGATGAGCTGCCAGGTTGGTTTGAGGAACAGCCAATATATACACTTGCTTTTGTCCTAAAATTAGGATCCTCAACCCTTTCTTTCCACAAACACTAGTTTGACTTTTGGTTGCTACTGCCTTGGTCTGATTCTGTCTCCTCTCTCCTCTTTCTGAGGAATTTTTATTTGGTATCTCTGCTGATGTGATCACCTTTGCATCATCTGTCAGCAAGTCTACCCACCACTGTTAGGAACACTATGCCCTATGATAGCTATGGGTTTAGAGAAAATCCTTCTCTTTCAGATGATTTAAAGCAAAGACAGCCAGTGAATGGCTTCAGGGCTACAGATGAAGAGCTTTAGCATGGAGAAAAATCAACAGCCTGATTTAAATTGAAGAGGCTGTTTTTAGCAGTACTCGTGTGACTTTGGAAAAAGCATCTGTTTTTGTTATGATGTAAAAATGCAGAGTGAATTTCACAAGCAACATGTGTAAATGCATCTATTTATTCACAAAGGCAGGACTTGGGAGCCTAATGAATAAACTTCAAAAACAAAATATTAAATAAGAACAAGACAAAAGTTTTGGAAACAGCTCCACAGAGACCTTTTTAAATAATGTCAAGAGACATTGGTGACTTGCTCTGGGTCAGTTTGACCATATTGTTTTACACGGCTTTTTATTTTATGGGATAAGTATTTCTCTCAAAAGTTAAGTGCTAAAAATTTTATAAGCCAAACCTTTGTGCATGTTGGGGGTGAGTGGCATTATACCTCTGAGCTACATCCCTAGCCCTTTTTATTTTGAAACAGGGTCTCACTAGGTTGCTGAGAGTCTTGCTAAGTTGCTAAGGCTGTCCTTGAACCTGTGATCCTCCTGCCCTGTCTTCTCAAGTACTGGGAGTACAGGCCTGTACCACCAAACCCAGCTCAAATCCTGTTATTTTAGAACTCACTTTTTAATTTTAGAGTCTTTCTTCCCTCATTTTTAGAACTTTGTTTTCTGTTGCTCTTCTGTCATTAAAGCATATAAAAAGGAGTTCCTCATTACTGCTGGCCAGAGTAGATGGCTTAGCTTCCAATAGACTTCCCTGAGTGGAAGGATTAGAAATGCCTCATAACTGCTTCACATGTGGCCTCCATGAACACCATGGGGAATGGAGGTCCTGACTCTCCTAGGCCTTCTGTACTACCAGGAGAAGAAGGGGAGACAAAAGAGGAGGAGAGAGGTTGTGGTACCTCTTCACTGCTGGGTAGAAGTAGAAGTCCTGCCTCCCCAGGGTCTCCACTGATACTGTGATGGGAGTACTTACTACTGCATGAAAGGAATAAAGACCTGGTTTCTTACTGGGCATTTTCCAACACCTCCCTGGGAAAGCTGGGGAGGTGGTGGATAGTGTTAGAGAGCCTTGTTACAGTCAGGTTAGTGTAGAACTCAAGACTGCCCATTAGATCTCCTCTGGCAGAGGAAAGGATAAGGCCACATTTTTTTTTTTTTCCTGTGTTGCTTGGAATAAGTAGAGAAGTTGTAGTCCTCAAACTTCTCTGGCTTGCCAGGCTACTCATTTACTACTTCCTTGGCCAGAAAGAGTAGAATTTTGCTGAGGCTTTATTTTATTTTTTTGTATGTGTCCACTGGTATTTCTAGATTACCCATTTCTTTGTTTCCCAAGATTAGGATCTCTGAAAAATTCATCGCTAGTTTGTTATATGATTCCTAAAGTCCTCAGCCCATCTACCTTATTCTATTCCTTTTAAAGTCTTTTCATGTTTGTTCTATATATAAGGCACAGGGTTTTCAGTTATATGTAGTAGGAAGAATGGAGGAAGCACATCCACTACATCTTGGAAGCAGAGTTACTCATTTGGTTTTAGTTTTGGTTTGTTTTTTGGAGTTACTCTCATATTCAATTGTAAAAAATAAATAACATGTGCTAGCAGGTAATATTTCTGTCTTAGGCTTAAAGGAATTGCACAGCAGTTCCTATTTTAAAAGCAGGTAGTTACTAGTTGGGTGTGGTGTAACACATCTATAATCCCAGTACTTGGAAGGCTGAGACAGGAGGATCAAAAGTTCAAGGCCAGTCTGAGCAACTTAGTAAGACCCTGTTTCAAAAGAAAAAATTGAAAAGGGCTGTAGCTGTAGCTAGGTGCCCCTAGGTTTAATCCCCAGTACCACACAAAATAAAATAGAACCAGATCGTTACTTCCCAGTTTAGTAATTTTTTGCATCTAGAAAGCTTTTATATTGGGTTTTCTTGACTACTTATATATCTGTGTCTAAAAAGAAAATACTTTTAATGACAATATGTTGTAGAAGGTCACTTAACAGCTGCATAATCATTCCCTAAGGTGATTTTTTTCTATGGCAGCTGATGTTCCCACATGGGTTCATCTCTAGAGTTAGCACAGCAACAAAGTGGAGATACAAGAAGATATTTCTATTAAGACACAAAGTTTCTCTTCAGGGAAGCACTAGCTCTGCTGCCTTCAATGCTCGGTGGGCTCTTTCCTTATTTGTTCCAAACACAGAGCTTATCAGCACAACTATGTTCTAGCAACTTCTACATGGTTTTCAGTCCTGGAAGTAGGTTTGTGTACTGGTGAAACTTTGGGGGTTTAATTCAAACAGTATGAGAAGGAGTAAAGTTGTTTTTCTCTAACACAGGACCATTTTGCACTAGATAGGAGAGAGAAGCAGAGTAATCAGGTTGAGGACCAAGTCAGTATATTGAGAGTTTCCCAAGACAGCTCTGGTAGTGCAGGAGTGGTGAGGTGATGAGGAGATAATAAGGGGAGTGGAGAGGCAAATAGGCTGAAAACCAGTACAAGGTCTTCTATGGTGTGCACATTCATGTCCCTCAAATGTCATTTATTAGAAACTTAATCCCTAATGTCATGCTAATTATATTTGAGAGGTGGGACTCTGGGGATATGAATGGGTCATAAGGGCTCTGCCACTGGAGATTAATCTATTCATGGATTAATGGATTAGTGGATTAATGGAAAATTGCAGAAGTGATTTTGCTTAAAAAAATTTGAGCTCTGTCTTGCTTGTTCTGTCTTGCCGTGTGATGCCCTGAGCTGCCTCAGAACTCTATAGAGTCCCCACCAGCAAGAAGACCCTCAATTCTGAATGTCCCAAACTCCAGAACTATCATATTTTTTCTTATAAGTTACCTATACTCAGGTATTCAGTTATAGCAACAGAAAATATACCAAGACAAGGCCAGACTTTACAAACACCACCCAGCCACTGTGCCATTCCTCTTAGGTTTATCCTGATCTGCTTTGTGAGGGAAAGCATCACCTGTACACTTACCAATGGCAACTTAGAGCAAAGGGACAGAGCTACAGCAGGTCAGCAAGTGCCATGCAGATGAGATTTGAGTGAGGCTGGGTCAAGCTAGGGTACAGAGCTTTCCCTAAGAACTAAGACAAGGAGCTAAAATAAGGGAAAGTGAATTGCAGAAGAATAGCACATCCGAAAGGACAGAGGAGGGCTGGAGACTGAGGCTGTACAACTAAGCGGGGTAGAATTTAAATGCAAACCTTGAGAACAGTAACAAGTAGTATTCAAACATCAGGAGGTGCTGCTAGTTTTGATGTATGGATAAAAACAAGTAAAGATATGATTTTTTTTTTTTGAGAGTCTGGGGGTGGAACCCAGGGGCATTCGACTTCCGAGCTACACCTCCTGCCCTATTTTTTATTCTTTATTTTGAAACCGGATCTCACTGAGTTGCAGAGGGCCTTACTAAGTAGCTGAGGCTATCCGTGAAACACGATCCTCCAGTCTCAGCCTCCCGAATGCTGGGATTACAAGCGTGCACCACCACTCCCGGCTAAAGATATGATTTTGATGTAGGCTAGAAGAAATAAATAGGTAGAAAGGAGACATAAAAGACATAAGGAAAAAGTAACTTCAGTATGGAAGCCTGTGATAAGGCCTGGTAGACCCAAAAGTTTCTGAGGAATTTACAAGAGACCCTGAGTTGTTGACCATCCTTAGGGAGGTGTTTGTTTATCAGACAACAGAAGCACACAAAATAGAAATCTCCTTGGGCACTACTAGGGAGCAAACTCCTCAGACACTGTTGGCTGTCCTTGATTTATAAAAAATGGATACCTACTGATAAGATGGGCACCTACTGTTTAGACAGTAAAGGTCAGAACATGGAAAATTACTGATATACTCTAAATCCCCTTGTGACTATGGGACTGAGGTCATCTC
Organism: Muscardinus avellanarius; assembly: GCF_963383645.1. Classification (NCBI taxonomy): domain Eukaryota; kingdom Metazoa; phylum Chordata; class Mammalia; order Rodentia; family Gliridae; genus Muscardinus; species Muscardinus avellanarius. The sequence goes on along the minus strand of NC_137786.1, from coordinate 208,788,801 downwards.
CACATACTTCTTCCTGTGCATCTTTCATGAAAGCCCCCTAGAGAAGAGCCCTGCACTCACCATGGGCCTCTCTCATTTTTGGGGTGGTCCACATTATTTCTTGAATGTGTATTTTCTACTTTCCTGTCTATGTCTCTGATTGGCATATGCTAAAATTCTTTTCCAACACATAAGTCAAGGACTCCATCCATCCAGAGTTAAGGAATCAACCCTTGCTCCATGACAGTTTTGGTAGGAGCAGGACAAAAAAAAAAAAAAAGATACCTTTAGAGACCATCTTTCTACTGTAATATAAGAAAGCTTTAGTTTGCCTTTCTTTTGCTGGCTTACTATAAAATAATCTTGGGGTTCCTATAGAATATATATATATATATATATATATATATATATATATATACACACACACACACACACACATATGTATATATGTGTGTATATGCATATATACATATTTGCCATATATCTACAAGAGAGTCAGACTTAGATGAAATCTTTGAAGAGGTCTCTGTCACACTTAGGACTCTAACCACATGAGGTCAGATTGGGAAGCCTAGGGGAAATCAGTCATGGGTTTCTGCAAAATATGATTGCTTCTCCTCTTTTTACAAGGTAGGACCTTAGTTACAAGCTACCAAAAAGTAAAGAAGTAGTCACATATCTGGGTTGCCACAGAAGAGGATTTGTGGCTTGGGATCCCATTAAGATAAACTAACAAATCACGAGACTATGACATAGATTTATTTCTTTTAGGCCAAGAAAAAAACTTAAGAAGGGAAAGTACCCACCTACAATGGCTTCCTTTGGATTTCTATACATCATCTTTCTTAAAGAGATGACATGATCTACTTTCCTCCAGACAAGTGCCCAATGGTGAGTGTTTCAGTTGAGATTCTCACTACTGTAAAACACACACACACACACACACACACACACACACACACACAAAACCTGATGACAACAACTTTGAGGAAAGGTTTATTTGCTCGCAGTTCTGGAAATTTCAGGGTTTCAGTCTGGGCCAGGTTATATCTACAATGCTCAGGACATGGTGTGCGGAGCACAAAGAGAGAGAGAGAGTATGTACAAGAGCTATGCTTTTGCATCACAAAGGCCAGAAGCAAGAGACAGTAAGTGAAGGAGGAGCAACAAGTGATCGCGAGCTCACATCCTCAGGTAGCCCTCCATAGCAAGAAAGTCCCACTTCCAACATGTGAGATCTTGGAGACATTCAAAATACAAACCATGAAAATGAGCTTTAGACCATTTTCTCAGGGACGGAGTCCCAAAGACCTCCCTCAACAATGCACAGAACAATGGCAAAGGAGGCAAGGCAGAGCAACCATTGGGTAGACACCCAGCAGTGCCCCTTGCTGGGCTGACAGGGCAGTCCCTTTGATTTATTTCCCTCATAGAGGCAAAGCTACATCACTTAAAAGGCATTTTAGGGGATATGATTGTATTCATGAGATCATGAACATTGTTGATTTCCTAACACAAAGACAAGCAATTCCATTTTAAAATCTTGCTATGACTCTTCAAATAACATTTCCTACATTACATATAAAAGTAAGTCATTAAAAGTGCAACTTTCTCTTATTTCTATGTTTAGCCTGCAGTTCATTAAACGTCACCCTCTGGGCTAGCAGCCCACAAATATCTCATAGCACTTACTAAAACTTGTCATGATCTGATGGATTTATTTGTTTATTCCTTTGCCTTTCCCACCACTTCTACTGTAAGATTTGTCTTCCTTTTTTTTTTTTTTACCATTTCATCTGAAACATGCAGCACCAAACCTAAGACTTAGTCATCATTCAGTAAGAGTATTAAATAAATGAATAAATGAAAATCTTGAATGAGTATTCTTTCTATCTTAAATGGCTGAGGTAAATCTTTAGAACAGAAAAGGCACCTAAAACTCTCAAGGTCATCACCAAATTTTCATTGCACACAAAAGATTGTTTTCAATACTTGCCTCTGTGGGTCCTGTTAAAGAGTCCTCTAATGTCTAGTTGAAAGCCCTGTGGGTAAGAGAGCTGGGAAAGGCACCATCCCCACTACTTCCCTTCACTGTTTGCCTGTGGAGATTAGTTACAGCAAATACAGTGGCCATATCACACGCATGCCTGTAATACCAGCACATGGAAGGCTGAGTCAGGAGGATCACAGGTTCAAAGCTAGTGTGCTTTAACTTATTTAGATTGTGTTTCAAAATAATAAAAATAAAAATGAAAAGGGCTGGAGTTGTAGCTTAGAGATAGAACACTCCCAGGTTTAGTCCCTAGTACTATATATGCCAAATAATAATAGTAATAATAATAATTAATAATAATAATAAATACAAAGCCATATCACTAGCTACAAGAAGCAGAATATGAATTGTGGGGTGAAGGTAAAGAAAATAGAGTGCTGCCTTTCCAAGGGTCTCAAACTCTTCATTTTTTCTTGCTGTGTGCCATGCTCCCAGATGCAACTTGGAAGGAGCCCATGCTAGAACAGATGGAGCCTGGCTACATAAACACTACCCTGGCTTTCAGGTGTGAAATCTCTAGATGACTTTTTATCCTAAAAATAAAAGTAAAGAGAGTTCCTACTTACTGTGAGAAGAGGGGAGAAGGAAGGCACTTAGACAGGTACCAGCTGATAAGGGCTTTGAAGGCAGTGGGATAGTTGGGTCTGCCCACTGTTCATGTACCACAAACGGAATGAGGAAAGGAAAAAAAAAAAGATGTAGCTAGGAGGGGCTGGGAGTGGGGTATGGAAGAACCACTAAAAGGAGTGAAAGCTTAGGTATAAAAAGAATGAAGTCTCTGGAAAGTGGACGGGGCCACTGGAATTCAAGGGCAATGAACATCACTCTGCTGCTTCTATTTCTCCAGTATCTCTGCTCCTGTGTGAAAGCTCTTAGTGACTGAGATGCCCTCAGACAGGTCCCTGGGGATGTGGGAAGTATCTCAAGGGCGTCTTCATTTCTCTTTGTAATCTAACTGTGGAGATAGAGATCATCTGTGGAAAGAATCTGACTGCAGCTTCCATGGCTCAGCCTACCATTCCATTTCTTCTCTTTGCTCCAACTGTAAAATCCTGTGTGTTTCTTATTAACTTCCTAGCAGGGATCCTGCTCATTTGATGATGCATTTTAATGAGAATGGAAAACACTGTGAGTCAAGTGTGTGGTACAGCTCCTCTCCCTGCTCTGCTGCTTGGAGGGTCACCTTCCTCCAGCCCTTGGTCTCTGGGTCAGCGTGGAAAAGATTCCCTGCTTGCCCGGGATTGTGTGCTCTTCCAGGAGAGCAGAATGCCCTGGGCTGGACCGACAGTTGATGAGAACACTGGTGGGAGGCTGTGGGTGCTTGGAAAGCCAGGACTGGGCTGGCCCCTCCAATTGGTGGTTCCAGTCCCAATTGAATGGGGACAGAAGGAGAAGGAGAGTTTACTGAAAACATTTGCCAGTTTCCCCCACAGAAGGGCTGGTCCCCACTGAGGTCCAACTTCCAGAACTTGGTGCTGCCTCACTTACCTTCACACCTGTAATGAATCAACCATCTGGAACGAAGCTAAGCAGAGTCAAGTCTTCTGAGCAGAGCCAATTCTTCAGCGATGAGGATATTCCCTTGCTGTGGAGGAAACAGGGCTGAAGGGAGGGCTGGTCTCAGAGGGACCTTCCTGGATGACTTCTCTTTTCCATCTTTATCCTCTCCCAAGGTGATCTCATCGAGTCTCATGGCTGTACACACCAACACTCTACTTTCTATCTTTGGTCCTGCCTCATCTTCTGAACACCAGCCTCTGTATCATCCCCCGGTGGGTATCTGATAGCCATCTCGAGCTGACATGTAGGAACAGCGTGTTGGAACCTCCCATCCACACCTGCTCTGCCTACACTCAGTTGACAAGAGCTCTGTTCTTCCAGTGACCCAGGCCAAATTCCTTGCCTCTTCTCTGTCTTAAAACCCACATGGTTAATTCCTACTTGTCTCTGCCATATAATCTCTCCAGTTCTCCCCATCCTCGTGGCAGTAGCCCTGTTTGGAGGCACCACTGTCTCTTACCTGTATCACTGACCTGACTTCTTAACTCATCTCCCCTACCAACTACTGCCTGTCTGGCTCCTTTGTGCATATGGTGTGTGTGTGACATACTGGTGATTGAACCTAGGAACATTCTACCTCCAAGCTACACTCCTAGCCCTTTTTTATTTATTTTTTTAATTTTAAAACAGGGTCTTACTAGGTTGCTGAGAGTCTAAGTTGCTGAGGCTGTCCTCGAACCTGTGATCCTTCTGTCTCAGCCTCCCAAGTACTAGGATTATAGGCATGAGCCATGAAGCCTGGCCTATGTGATTCTTAAAATGGAACTCAGATCATGTCCTTCTTTCCATCTCAAGCCCTCCAGGGCCTGCCATAACACTCAGAGGAAAACCCAAGCCCTTAATGGCCTCACAGGCTCCAATGACCTGCTTGGACCACTCCCTCTCTTGAGGTCACCTCCCACTGCCCCAGTCTTGGCTCACTCCCTGGGGCAACCCTGGGTCCTGGCTGTCCTCCCTCACACTCACATACTTGCTCCTCTTTTCCTCCAGGTCTCGCACCCTTCATAGAACAGCAAAACCCTACCCCTGGGACCACAGCCCCACGCTGCCAGCACACGAAGTCAACACAGGACTCACCGTTCGTTTGTGCATGTTGTGCAAGCTACATCTCCATCCCTATTTTATTTTTATTTTGAAACATAGTCTTGCTAGGTTGATGAAAGTTTCACTATTTGCTGAGGCTGTCTTTGAACCTTCGATTCTCCTGTCTCAGCCTCCCGTTACTGAGATTACAAGCATGCGCCCCCAAGCCCAGCTCACAAAGCAGGAAATGTGTATGGACAGCAGTGTCAGAGGCAGAGAAGAAGAAACATTTTATCACTTATTTAAATAAAGATCACCCCTCCCATTTCATTTCTCCAAAGCTTTTTTTTAAAGTAGCACATACACTCAGAAAAGTGCCCAAATCTTAAGTGAACTGTTGGTGAATTATGAAGTAAACACACCCATGTACACACCACCCGGGTCAAGGAATAGAACATCATCACCAACACCCATCTGCTTCTTCCTTCCTCCTTAAAGGGAACACCACGATGAATTGGAATGCCATAGATGCATTTTGCTTGGTTTTCACCTTTATATAAATGGAATCAGACCAGTATGTATTCTTTAGTAACTGGCTTCTTTCTTTTAACACTGTTATTGGTGCATTGTAATTGTTCATGACAGTGAAATTCCTTTCTCTCTCCTCTCCCTTCCCATATTCCCTCCCCCTACTCTATTGGCCTCTCTCCCAATTGTTATGAGGTCTCTTTCCTTTCCTATTTTCTCTCTAGCTTCCACATATGATAGAAAACACGTGGCCCTTGGTTTATGAGGCTAGCTGATTTACTTAGCAGGATGTTTTCTAGTTTCATCTTTTTTTCTAGAAAATGACATAATTTTGTTTTTCTTTATGGCTGGGTAAAACTCATGTTTTACACACAATATGTGTGTGTATTCGACATTTTATCCATTTTATCTGCTGACAAATGCCTAAATTGGTTTTATCACATGACTGTTGTGAATTTTGCTGCTATAAACATGAATATGTGTGCATCAATATAGAAGAATTAAATATATATATATATATAGAAGAACTTCAATTCCTTTGGAAAGACACTGAGGAATGGTGTCGCCTGGTCACACGGGAGTTCCATTCCTAGTCTTTTGAGGAATCTCCATAGCAGCTGTATTAATTCGCAGTCCCACCAACAGTGTATGTGTTTCTTTTTCCTGTATCCTTGCCAGAATTTGATATTATTTGCATTCCTGATGATTTCCGTTCCAACCAAAGTGAGATGGAATTTCAGTATAGTTTTGATTCGCATTTCTCTGATTGCTAAGGATATTGGACTATTTTCTATTTTTTGTCCATTTTTATTTCCTCTTTTGAGAAATGTCAATTTAGATAAATCATCTATTTATTGATTGGGTTGTTTGTGTGTGGGGTTGGTCTTAAGTTTTTTGAGTTCTTTATATATTTTATATATTAACCCTGTCACAGAAGTAGATGGCAAAGAATTTCTCCCATTCTGTCCGCTCTTTCTTTACACTCTTGATTGTTTCCTTTGCTGTGCAGAAGCTTTTTAATTCAATACCATTCCATTTATTGTTTCTCTGTTTTATTTCCTGAGCTTTGGGATCTGATTGAAGATGTCACTGCCTGTGCCTATGTGTTGGAGAGTTGGGCCTGTATTTTCTTCTTTCATTCCACATTATATTTGAGAATTCATCAATGTTGTGGGTATCAGTGTTACTTTCATTTTGTGTAGTATTCCCTCCTATGAATATACCACCATTACTACATCTACTCTGCCATGTGGGAGAGAAGCCATACTGGGGATTGAACCCAGGGGTGTTCTATCTCTGAGCTGTACCTGCAGTTCTATTTTATCTTTTTACTTTGAAATGGGGTCTAAGTGGCCTCGAAACTGTGATCCTTCTGTCTCCGCCTCCTGAGTACTGGGATTACAAGCATGAGCCACAACACCTGGCTCTACTCTAGTCATGATGGAGATTTGGATAATTTCTACTCTGGCTATAATGCTGCACAAAGCACTTTTTACATGTATTTGATAAGTACATGCTCTCATTTCTGCCAGATGTATACCTGGAAATAGGATGACAGGTTTTGTATATAGAGTTATGCCTTTTTTCATTTTCTCTTTTTTCTCCTCCTCTTCCTCCTCTTTCTCTTCCTCTTATTTGTTTTGTGTGTGTAATACAAGGGATTGAACATAGAAGGATTTTTTATTTTGAAACAAGTTCTTGCTAAGTTACTGAGGGTTTCACTAAGTTGCTGAGGCTGGCCTTACACCTGTGAGCCTCCTCTTATTTCAACCTCCCAAGTGCTGGAATTACAAGCATGAGCCACCATGCCTGACTTAGTTGTATCATTGTAAAATCACATCAACAGCATGTGAGAGTTCCAGTTGCTTCACATCCTCACCAATACTTGGTTCATCAAATTGATTTTTTTTTTTTTTGGTGGTGGTACTGGGGTTCCTGGAAGCCCTTCTACCTCCGGGCTACACTCCTAGACCTATTATATATATATAATTTATTTTGGCAGGCTGCATTTTATTTTTTTTATTTTTTTCCCTTTTTTTTTATTGGTGCACTGTATTCATACATCATAGTGGGATACAAACTTTTGTAGACATACATGCACACATCGCCCAGTCAGCCCCCACCCGATCCCCACCCCATTCCCTCCCCATCCCTCCCTCCCATGCTTGGCTTAGTGGTTGACATCTAGTATTATAGCAATTTATCCAAAATTAAAAATGATAATCCCACATAACAGTTTCATTTGTCTGATACCAAGCTTTTGATGACTTAAAGATAACATTTCAATATTTCTTTTTACTTTCTTTCTTACCAGAGAATATTTTTTTTCTATTTTTTTAGGTGAAACTATCATATATTTATATATTTATTTTTCAGAAAAAAATATCTATCCTAATATGGAAAATGGACTCTAGATACCCAAAACGATCTTGAAAAAGAACAAAGCTAGAAGATATATATTTTCTGATTTCAAACCATATAAAGCTACAATAATTGAAACAGTGTAGTACTATTCTAAAGGCAGATATATAAACCATTGGAGTTAAATAAAAGCCTAGAGCTAAATTCTTCCCTATATTGTCAAGTTATTTTTGACAAGGTGTCCACGAACATTTGGTGGTGGAAATAATATTTTAACTAAATATTGTTGAAACATAATAATTACATGGAAACAGGGTCTCTTAAGCCAGCGCGGATGGCTTCGAACCTGCGCGATCTTCCTGTCTCTGCCTCCCAAGCTCAGGGATTACAAGCGTGCGCCACCATGCCCGGCCTCAAATTGATTTTTTTTCTTGTGAATGTTTAGTGATATCTCATTATCTTCCTCTGTATTTACCAAGTGACTGATAAGCATGGACACAGTTTGTGTTTGTTGATCATTCTACTTCATGAAGTGTGTTCAAATCTTTTACCCATGAGTTTTCAATTGAGCTATTTGTCTTTTGTCTTTTCTTTTGTAAGAAAAGACACTTTATCAGTTATATATGCTCTTTCTTTACTCATTTTGTAACTTCTTTTAAAAAACCATCTTGATTATATATTTTGATGGAACAAAGGTTTTGATTTTAATGAAATTTTAATTTATAAATATTTTGCTTCATGGCTAGTACTTCTATATCTTACTTAATAGTATTCTCTTCCCCCTAAGTCATTAAGTCATATTTTCCTATTCTCATTCATTCTCTCTCTCTCTCTCTCTCTCTCTCTCTCTCTCTCTCTCTCCCCTTTGCTGTACAGAAGATTTTTTAATTCAATACCCTTCTTTTATGTGTTGGAAAGTTGGCCCTGTACATCTAGGTATACATCTCTATTTCTCTCTTCTTCAGCACCTGTTTTCTCATTCAGTTTCACACCCCAGCTAAGCAGGCCTGACCTTACTTAATTTAGAGATTAGCCACATTCAGGTGGTATAGCTCTAAACTTTCCTACATTATATAATAGACGCTTTTGTATTTAAATCTACAGACAAAACAGAAGTGTTTTGTTGTTGTTGTTGTTGCTGCTGTTGCTATTTTGTTTGCTATGATGTGAGGCAGAGGTTGAGTTTTGTTCTTGTTTTTCCATTCAGATATCCATTTGGCCAGTACCTTTGCTGGTAAGCTTGTCTTTCCCCACTAATCTAAAGTACTGCCTTTTTCAAAATTGCTTATATACGCACAAGTCGGTTTCTGGACTCGCTATTCTGTTCCATTAGCATGTTGTGCACAGTGTCTTAATCAATGTGGATTTATGATACATCTTGACATCTGGTCAAATAAATCCTCCAACTTCATTTTTCCTTGAGATTGTCTTGGCTGTCGTTGTTCCCCTGTATCACGACCTTGCTTTCATTTTATATGTAATGGGAAGACTCTCAAAAGTCAAATGCTTCCATTTTGGTGTGCCTGCCTGTCATCCGAGCCACCAGCTCTGGGCTGAGCTCATGACGTTGTACCCACCTCCATTCTAGTTTCCCTAGGGTGGTCCTCAGTGCCACACCAATACTGCTGGGGCCTGGACCATCCTAAGTTCTTCTCATCCTTCCTTCTCTGTCTCCAGATGTCACTTTCTTGCACACAGCAGATCAGTGCTCCACAAAATACTGCAAGCTTCTACTACTGTCTCTGCTATTTATAGTAATGAAGCGTATTGTGTTCTTACTAATTTTTTCAGGCATAATGTTAAGTGATTTGCACACAGTACCTTATTTAATCCTTGTCTATACCCTAGACAAAGACTTTTTTGTCTATTAAGGACTTAAACTATCTTCTCAAGAATGCTGATTTCCCTGCTAATTTTTCCTTCTTTGTTCGTTTCAATGTTGTCATAAGAACATACCTTTTCTGAGCTAAGCTAAAAGGGACATGAGGGACATTTAACTTGACAAATGAGGAAATGAATGTCCAGAAAGGGAAATGATTCAACCAGGGCCTCATCAGCAGTCAGTGGTAGAAAAAACCTTAGAACTCAGCTCTCTGAAACTGCAGGACCCTGCGCTTCTTCCCTACACACTCCACGGTGCCAGCACCTAGCAAACAGACAACCCTCCTGCTGTCCCACTTATATTTCTTCAAAGTCTTGTCTGTGATGGTAACTCTTTCCACTTCCTCATTGACCCACTCTGCTCTCACTTCCCCCCTGAAACTGTTCTCATTCAGGTCACCTATGGCTTCCATGTTGCCAGCTGTTACTCTTCAGATTTTAACTGTCCCCAAGAGCTCAGATGTTAGGGGCTTAGTCCCCAGTCTGTGGTGGTGATACTGGGAGGCGGTAAAATTTTTAAGAGCTGGGGCTTAGTGGAAGAAGGGAGGTCATGGTCGTGTGCCCTTGCAGAGGCATGAGGGTCCCCACCCTTTCCATTCTCTCTCTGCTTCTCAGCTGCCATGAGGTGACCAGCTTTGCTCTACCATGCACACCTGCTCTGACGCTCTGCCTGGCCACAGCCCAAAGAGACAAAGCCGAGAAATCATATACCAAAACCTCTGAAAGCACGAGGCAAAATAAACATCACCTTTTAAGTTGATTACTTCAGGGACTGACCAACACACCAGCCCTTTGGCCTCCTTTCTCTTAGAAAGCTGTGAAACTCCTCCCATTATTCTCATCTTTCTTGGTACTCTCCCCACTTGTTTTGTCTCAAATTCCTCTTTGCTAGAACCACCTACCCATCTTCAACCCAAAAATGAGATGTTAGGGTGCCCTGAGTCTGCTTCTGGATCCATATTTCCATCCACAAATTCTATTGACTGACCAGGCCCAATATCATTTATCTTCTAATGCTTCCCAAGCTAATAATTCTGATTCTGACCTCTCTCCTTGGTTCTCAACGTTTACATCCTTCCGACATCTTCGTTTGGATATTGCTGATATTGGACTTTATCTAAATTAGAACCTGAGGCAAGGATGAAGATACAGTTGTAATGGGGAGCCATGAGTTCAAGGCATTGAGGGCCTATGGGGAAAGTGTAGGGAATCATCTCACCTGCTAGATTTCAAGGATCAGTTAATAGCCTTTCTCCTGCTCCTATTTTTTAAAATTAAACTTTTATCTTAAGATAATTGTAGGTTCACATACAGTGTTAAGAAGGAGGGGAGGGGAGGGGAACGACGGGCTGAGCTGCATCCCTATCCTGGCTGACTCTTCTCAGGGCACACCCAAGAGACTTGAGTTCACTCCGCACACAGGACTTCTCTGGAAGAGTTTCTTGGAGGTACTGCGCCTTAGAGTAGTGCATAAAAGAGGGAGAAGTGAGCTGATCCATCCCAGTCCCTTTTGGTTCCCATTTCCTCTTACTCAGGACTCATCCTCTGGGAGCTAACTTTGCACTTGCACGATGCCAGCAGACCCTGTATTGCCATTCAAGGAGCCACCTTGTGGTGTGTGGCTTCAAGTCTGAAAACTTCAGTGACCTGATAAAGAGCTGAGAAACCACTGGTCAGGGAGAGAGTCTGTGGCCCCGTGGAGATGTCTATCAGACAAATTAAAATGAACCTACCCGTGCTGGGTATGGCGGCACATGCTCGTAATCCCAGTACTCTGGAGGCTGAGACAGGAGGTTTTCAGGTTCGAGGAAGCCTCAGCAACTTAGGCCCTCAGCAACATAATGAAACCCCATTTCATAATAAAGAAAAATAAATAAATAAAAAGGACTGGGGGTATAGCTCAGAGGTAGCACAACCCTGAGTACAATCCCAGTATATATAAAAAAATGAACCTAACTCATCAGAACTCTTCACCCCTTTCTCCTAACCACACTGCAGACTTTCTCATCTTGGAAAATGGCACCATTGTCACCATGGCTACCTGAGCTAAGAAGCCCATTGACTGAGGGCTGAGACACGGGCACCTGGAGTAGCCTGTGAACTGTTGTCATACTTCTTTCCATGTGTTCTTCATGCAACTGTTTAAAGGCAATAGATGCAGGAGTGTTCTTTTCTCCCAGCTCTGGGGCTCTGTCCATCATTTAGCTCTTAAATCCAATCACCTGCTAAGAAAGCTTTTCCCTGGCTCCCCTGTCAAATCTTCTCCTCCCTAGTACTCTCTTATTGCCTGTTTTATTTCATGCTCAGTACTTACCACTCCCTGAAATTACCTTGTTATGTTTGTGTTGTATTCCATCTATCTCCCCTATAATGAAATCTCTGTCCAAGTACAGAGAGTTTGTTCTCTGTCTCCCTGTATCCACAGCACCTAAGACAGGAGGGGCTGCATCAGTATTTGCTGAATGAATGAATGAATGAATGACCAAATAAACCATAGATGAACCAAGGGATGAGCTGTTTGGCAAGAACTGTATCTCTCTGCCTGACTTTGCATCTGGTCAGGTCTTTCTATACATAAAAATTATTTTAAATCAGGAAATATGGCAAAATGATAGGGTATTATTTAGGACCTGCTAGACTTTTCGGTGAGTTTAAGAATAAATTCATAGTCTTTCTCCTGCTTCTATTTTTTAAATTAAACTTTTATCTTGAAATAATTATAGATTCACATATAGTTTTAAGAAATGGCAAAGATACAATTAAAAAAAAACTGATACCAACTTCTCCTAATGTAAATCTTTGTAAAAACTCTATGATCTTATATTACCACTAGGATTGTTGAAATTTGTACAGTCAAGATAAAGGACATTTTTTTCATGGAAGGATTCTTCATGTTACCTTTTAATAGCCACACCTACTTCCCTCATGCCCTCATCAAATTAACCCTGACAGCCTCTAAGTTCTCTCTCTCTCTCTCTCTCTCTCTCTCTCTCTCTCTCTCTCTCCCTCTCCCTCTCCCTCTCCCTCTCCCTCTCCCTCTCCCTCTCCCTCTCCCTCTGATTTCCTCATTTCAAGAGTCTTGATAACCTCTTGAGATTTGTCTTTTTCACTCAGCATGACTCGCTGGAGACTTATCCAGGTTGTTATATGTGTTGATAATTTGTTCTTTTTTGTTGCTGAATAATATTCCATGGTAGGCCAGGCATGGTGATGCATGCTTGTTATCCCAGCATTCGGGAGGTAGAGACCGGAGGACTGAGGTTCGTGGATAGCCTTAGTTACTCCGCAACTCAGTGAGACCCTATTTCAAAAAATATAAAGACTAAAAAATAAGGCTGGATCTGAGCTCAGGGGTAAAATGCCCCTGGATTCCACCCCCAATACCAAAAAAAAAAAAAAGCCATGGTATGGATATGCCACTATTTGCTTCACCATTCATTCATGGAAATACACCTGGGTGCTTTGTCGTTAGGGGCTATTATTATTAAAGCTGCTAAAAATTTTTTACGAACATGTTTTTCTAGAAACCTCCATCCTCATATTTCTGGGATAAATAGGCAAGAGTGCAATTGCCCAGAGTGTATAGTAGTTGCATATTTATTTTTCAAAGAAACTGCATATTGTTTTCTGTACTGAGTGCACCATTTACATTCCCACCAGCAACATATAAGTGATCCAGTTCTATGCATGCTTACTATATTTGGAAAATTGGGGGGGCATTAGCGTGTGTGTGTGTGTGTGTGTGTGATTGGAGAATTGAACCTAAAACATTCTATCTCTGAGCTACACCCTCAGCCCTTTTTATTTTATATTTTGAAACAGTCTTGCTAGGTTGCTGAGTTTCACTATTGCTGAAGCTGGCCTTGAACCCGCAATCCTCCTGTCTTAACCTCCCAAATACTGGGATTACAGACATGTACCTCCATGCCTGGGGAGGAGCATCATTTTAATCCTGCCAGAGGCCCAGATGTTTGGGGATTCATTGATAGCCTTTACTTTTTAAAAATAGATTCTATGATCCCTAGTTTGTGTTAGGTAGGGGCTACATTAGTGATAAAAGCTGATTGCCATCTAAATAAAATAGCGCCCCAAGCCTCTTCCTCTATCATGACAGGAACGGAACCTCATATGCTTCTTGGGCTTTCGTGTCCATTTTAAATGAAGTCAGAATAGATGGGACATCCCTGAACTTTCTGGGTGGCATGTGACAGGATTCAGGCTAAGACTTTGATCAGCCATGGAAAGTGCCTACTCAGACCAAGCCAGGGAAGCAGGATACACCTCTGCCAGGATTTTTATGATCATCAGGTACACAGCTTTTGCTGAAAGGAGTGAGAATAATATGTTATAAATCCATGTGCCTGAATACAACACGGACTAAAGGCTGCTTCTAAGAAGCGAAGGCGTGGCTTTCATCTGTGCAACTGGAAAGATTCTGGAATTTTCCTTCATTGGGAGCTAGAAAAGACAAAACTAGGAAGCAGAGAAGTTGCCTTCCACTCCTCTCAGGGTCGCCCATAGCACCTTGTCCATGTTTCCACTTCTCCCAGAGGCCCAGCAGCTCCTCATCCCTCCTCCTCTCCAGCCTTGTTCTCCACTAACCTGAGAAAACAGCCCTAGTTTTCTAATACCTTAACCATCTGTATTGTATTAAGCACATGTGCATACAGCAGTTCCTATTTCCCAGGGATTGTCATATGAGTTTATATGTTATATCCACTAAAACACAGCATGATCCTGTGAGGCAGAAATTATAAAGCCCTCAGCTTTACAGGGAAAGAAACTTAGCACAGAACAGTCATATAACTGGCCCAGGGTCACACAGCTCATACGTGACCAAGAGGAGATTCAACCCAGGCAGCTGAATCCAGCTCTTCATCACCACAGTATAATGACTTTCCATGATTGACAAGTATGCCTAAGACTTTTATTGTCAAGGGCCTTGATTCTCAAGGGCAAAAGCCTTCAAGTGAAGTAATAAAGCATTTAGATACGGGTGACATGAACAGCAGGGCACCTCTGTTCTATCCACATCAGATCCTGTTGCCAGGAGAAGAGTGTGCAGGACTTCTACAAGCAAAGAGTGCTTACAAGAGCTGGGCGTGGTGGCCCATGCTTGTAATCCCAGGGCTTGGGAGGCTGAGACAGGAGGATTGCGCAGGTTCAAAGCCAGCCTCAGCTACTTAGTGAGGCTCTCAGCAACTTACTGAGACCCTGTTTCCAAATAAAATATAAAAATGGGTCTGGGAGTATAGCCCGAAGGTAGAAAGCCTCTGGGTTCCACCCGCAGTACCACCAAAAAAAAAAAAAAAAAAAGAGTGCTTACAACAGCTCCGTCTTGTGCAGGTTAATTAAAAGATTTTCAAATGACATTAAGGGAAAGAAATTTCTGTGTGTCAGAGAGTGTGCTGGGAGCTGGACGTGCATTCCATGTACTATCTTTTAGAGACAGGGGATTGAAGCATCAGGCTGCAGACGGTTAAGTAATTTAACCTGAGCTGCACAACTCACGAGTGGGCAGGCCCAGATCGGCCAGAGCAGCTGATCTCTTTTTACTATACAAAATTGACTAAGCAAAGGTCAGAACTTCTAGTTTTGTACGCTTTATTTTGGGTCAGAGCATCAGTTTCAGCAAATGACAAAGTAAGAATAGAACCTTCCATTTCCCCACCCACGAGTCAGCCCTCCCCAGTCTTTCTCGTCTTAGAACACGGTGCCACCCATACCTCAGGCAGTGCCACAGGAGGTAGCCTTTATTTCTCCTTTTGCTCTCCCCATTTTGCAATTTGCCAAGTCCTGCCAATTCTGTCTCCCAATGCATCGTAAGCCCTCTACTTCTGGCCCCTCCACCTGTCGCCCCGAGTCCAGACCAGCGCCTTCCTTTGTCCCAACGACATCAACAGTGTCTTCCTGCACACACACCCCTCCACCTATAGCTCACCTCCCTATACACCTGGGGGTCCTCTTAAGACACTATTAGATCTTAATCACCAGTTTTCTGGCTGGCTCGGATGCCACTTTTCAGCTCTCTCACCAATTCCAAGCCATGACGGAATAGGCTGTGATCTTCCACACTCAGGCCCCTTCGCCCACAGCAGGGTCACCTCCCCCGCACTTCCCTCTTGCTATCACCTCCTCAAAAGGCCCGCTGAATCTTAAATAGACATCTTCCCTTTAAGACTGAATACATTGAATGTGGTGACGCACATATGTAATCCCAGGACTCAGGAGGCTAAGACTGAGCAATCTCAAGTTCGAGGCCAGCCTCAGCAATGTAGTGAGATCCTCCGCCACTTAGTGAGACCCTATTTCAAAATAAAAAGTTAAATAAATACAAAAGGACTGCAGAATGTAACTAAGATGTAGAATGACCCTGGGTTCAATCCCCAGTAACAACAACAACAAAAAATTAAACATACCAATCCATTCCTTCAAAGTGTTGGATAAACAGCTGACATACAGTAAACAGTCCACGTTAGTTCTTGTTATTGTTTTGAGGGTTGTTGTTTACAGTAAGTGCTGTAAAAACACACTAGATAAGTGAAACAGGAAGGAGGAAGAATATCAGCACCCTGCCTCCCAGGAGCTTCTAGGGAGGAATGTTGGTGGTTTATTTAGAGGAAAAATAATGTGTGTTTATAAATCCTCTTTTCCATCTTAAAAATAAATATTATTACTATTATTATCAGTCACACAAGTAATATGTACTGAATGGAAAAATATTTTACAATAACAGTATAAAATATGTACTTTTAAATACATGAACACTGGCTGTTTTTTGTTTTGTTTTGTTTTGTTTTTTTGGTGGTATTGGGGATGAAATCCAGGGGCATTCTACCTCTGAGCTACACCCCCAGCCCTATTTTTTTAATTCTTTATTTTGAAACAGGGCCTCACTGTGTTGTAAAGGGCCTCACTCCATAGCTGAGGGTATCTATAAACCGCGATCCTGTTGTCTCAGCCTCCCAAATGCTGGGATTACAAGTGTGCGCCACCACGCCGGGCTGGCTAGCTGCTTTTTAAAGCTGTATGTACACCTATCTGATGGATTTTCCTAAATGAGTTACCTCCTTCAATTTTCTCCATGATGTAGCAACAAGTATCTAAAATAAGTAGTTTATCTTCTTTTACATCTGATCTCCTTGCTAACAAGATTAAAAGTGGCCTCAAAAGACAGGAAAAGAAAAAAGAGAGTGAAGATAAATTGGTCATTGGATAAGTGACCCATGATCTGGATCATTAGACTTTTTCCTTTTCACAGAGAGGCGACAGCCCCAAGACCTTGCTCCCAATAGCATTCAAAGCTGGAATCTTCTTTAGCAAAGTGTGCCCTGATTTATACACCAAGATATTATCAAACCACATGGCTTGTAACATCCAATGCCTGGAGCCTGGTGCACTGAACTATAGAACAGACATTTGACAAAATATCATAAAGCCATTAAAATACCAGTAGCAGAGGAATGTTAAAACTCCAGAAACCAGGACATTTTAACATTGAGTGCCTAAAGGAGGCCTATGAATGGCACACAGTAAAACATGTTGTCACCTTAGTTATACTCACTAGATTCCTACCTTCGTTCATGCACAATTGCCAACTGAGAAAGATGAGGGACGCTTGGGGCCAGGCAGGGATCCCTGGTTCTGTAACAGCCTTCCCCCAAATCTAAATGCCAGATTTGGAAGCACACCAAAATATTAATGCTTTACATCCCTGTGGGCTTTTCTTCTTTGTTTCTTCTCTGTATTTTGCAAATGTTCTAACACTGTTTTATAAATTCTGTTGCAGGCTAGGGATGTAGTTCAGTGGTGGACTAAGGCCCTAGGTTCAATCCCCGGAGCTTCCGAAAGAATTAAAAAACCAAAACAAACAAACAAACAAACACCAGTTTTTTTCTTTTAAAGTTTCCCTGGGAACTTTCAAAGGGCAGCTGCTCTGGGCGCACATCATCTCCCCTTCCCTCGCAGAGTGTAAATAGAACCACCTCCGTGCCTATCATTTGCCAGGGCTCATCTTTCCTCTGCGAGCTGATGCTCTGACCAGAAGTCTGCGGGTAAGGTAGGTGCTGTGGTTTTTGTTGCTGTTGTAGCTTCTTTGGGCTGATAAACTAGTACTTAAGTGTTTCCCTTTTTCAAACCCTCAAATGACAAGTGTTTTTGTGGCGAGGTGACAGCCCAACCGTCACTGCCTACATGAACAGTCCTGGGGACACTTATTTTTAGTTTACTGTCTAAGCAAGTACTGGGCTTGATCTCAGAGTCCAAAATGCCAGAGCATGGAGTTGAGTTTTGGGGGCTCTTGTTTTTGGTACTAAAGATTGAATGTAGGAACATTCTACCTCTGAGCTACACCCCCAGCCCTATTTTATTTTTAGGACTCTAAGTTTCTGAGGATAGTCTAGAACCTACAGACCTCCTGTCTCAACTTCCCAAATACTGAGATTACAAGAGTATGTCACCACATCTGGCTAGCATGGAGGTTTTATTTTTATTTATTTATTTATTTATTTATTTATTTTTGGTGGTACTGGGGTTCCTGGAAGCCCTTCTACCTCCGGGCTACACTCCCAGACCTATTTTTACATTTTTATTTGGAAACAGGGTCTCCTAAGCCAGCGCGCGCGGCTAACTTCGAACCTGCGCGATCCTCCTGTCTCTGCCTCCCAAGCGCGGGGATTACAAGCGTGCGCCACCATGCCTGGCAAGTATAGAGGTTTTATGGAGAAGGAAAGGTGAGGTAGCCAAGCTCTTGGGGAAGGCCCACCAGCTCTTCTCCAGACCAGCCAGAAAGATAAGCAGAGACCTGATGTTGGGTGAAAAGATTACCATCCATTTTCACACGGCTTAATTTTATCCTACATGTTATAAAACAGAAAAATGTTGAATGCATTGGAATAAACATCAACACAGGCAGCCTCGGGGAACTAATTATGGCAACCAGGCTGATGATAACACACGGGGACTGTTACTGTGCCTCTCAGCAGCCTGCTCCCCCTCCAGCTAACAGAGCCTTGAAAATTCATTGGGAGCTGCTATCCTCTTTGTCATACACGGACCTCTGAAGCAAGGGATCTCCCCATCTGTTGTTCAAGGACATGGCACAGCACCAATAAAGCCCAATTAACTTCTTCTAGGGAAAATAATCCTGAACAAAATGGCACAGGGATCCCTAGCTAGGAGACCCCAGTGGTTTCTCCTGCCTACCTGCCCTAATTTCTTGTGCTATGCAAACTGGATCCTCTACTTTTTATTTTATGCATCTGATTATTTTTTATTTTTTGGTACCTGGAATTGAACCGAGGGCTCTTCTATTGTGAGCTACACCGCAACCCTTTTCTATTATTTATTTTGAGACAGAGTATTGCTAAGTTGCTGAGGCTGACCTCGAACCTGAGATCTTCCTGTTTCAGCCTTCCAAGTACTGGGACTACAGGCATGCACTCCTAAGCCTGGCCCCTTTAGCATTTATTTTATTCTTTAAGCCATTCTGTAGCCTCCTAATATGTATATGTGCATGGTATGAATGGTATGATGTGTGTGTGTGTGTGTGTGTGTGTGTGTGTGTGCGCACATGAATGCGGGAGTGATGTATTCATATTTATTTATTTACTTATTTATTGCTTTAAATTAGCTGAAGTTGTTTTCTTTTTCTGGCACCAAAGAACTCTACCTAAAATGAGAATCACAGCATATTTCACTGCACATGCAAATTTATGCTGGCTTTCACCAGAAATGATCTCTCCCCACCCCAACTATTTTCCAATAAGGGAAATTGAATTTTTCTTCTTGAACAGAAAGTCTGGCCTGCTAGGTTTGAGGAAAGCACTGGCGATTTGTTTTGCCTTCCCTTTTCCATGAATGCAGGCTTTGCACTATTTCTTAGCCAAAGTTAGCCAAGCAACTTCTGCCTCAGAGAAAACTTTAAGACAGGAGGGAGGAAGGTCTCCCCATTATCTGAGTCTCACATGTGGCTCAAGGACCTGGCTTTGCTCATCTCATGGTTCTCCACCTGGAAGCCAAACTTCAGACGGAGCTGAAGGCATCGACAGACATCGACAACTCCTAATGGAAGAGCCCCTGGCTCCATGACAGAGTGCTGGATGTCAAAAAGCAATGCTCTTAAGAGCCCTGGGTTCTGCCAAAGCCCACTCCTAACACAATATGGCTCCAGTGCCACGCAGACAGCCTCACCAGAAATTTTAAGATGGACAATGACACTCTACTGCCATCACTGCCATTGCTGCTGGTGCTTCCTACAACTTGGGTGCTGTTTGTGTCCTCCCCTAAATCAGACATAGTAATCCAGCCACCAAGGTGACAGGATTCAGAGCCACTGGGAGGTGATTAGGTCAAGACAGCTCTGCCTCATGAATGGGATTAGTGTCCTTATAAAAGAAGCTCTGGAAAGCAGTGAGGACAGAGTAAGAAGGCACCACGTATGGGAAAGAGGACCCTCTCCAGATACTGCAGGCACCTCGATTTAGGGCTATCCACTCTCCAGGATGAAGAGAAATCAATGTTGGTTATTCATAAGCTACCCAGTCTACGGTATTTTGTTATATCACCCAAAATAGACTAAGATGATGCACAATATCTCATAGCCCCATAATATGAGTTTATTTTTTGCAAGGCATCTCTTCATTTGAGGTGTATTAACCTAAAATGGTAGGAAGGGCCAGTGACAATAGTCCAACTTATGCATGTGGAAACTTACATGACAGTAGTGCCATGTTAAATCTTGTAGTGGTACCAGTGATGGTAACAGTAGTAGTCACAGGTGTGAAAGCATCAGATCTCTCTCCCAGGATTTCTTCAGAGCACAACAAAAACAAAACAGTTGATATTTATTGTATGTTCCTCACATGCTTCAAATTTATTGAAGTAAATGCAATTGCCCTTATTTTAAGATGGAAAAAACTGAGACTTGAAAAGATTAAGTAGCCGGGCGTGGTGGTGCACGCTTGTAATCCCCGCGCTTGGGAGGCAGAGACAGGAGGATCGCGCAGGTTTGAAGACAGCCACACGCGCTGGCTTAGGAGACCCTGTTTCCAAATAAAAATGTAAAAATAGGTCTGGGAGTGTAGCCCGGAGGTAGAAGAGTTTCCAGGAACCCCACTACCACACACACACAAAAAAAGATTAAGTAAACAGCCCACAGCCATATAATAGTGGAGCCAGGACAGGATATGAATTCAAGTAGTCAGACTACAAAGTCATGCACTAGCTACACTGGTATGCTAAGTCACTGTTAGCCCATTTTTGAAGAAAAACTTATCAGAGTAAAATGTCAGGACCTTCCTAGACCTTGTTCGTTTCTCATCATATTCCCCACTTGTAACACTTTTGAGAGTAAATATCTCGTATCCATGAGGAATAAAAGGGGCACTTCACTAGTATTTTCAGCTCAGAGTGAAAAAGCAGAGAATTCAAAGGAAAAGGGTCCCAAGTTCAGTCCACGGGCCCTGATGGCTCAAAGTAGTTTGCTAAACATTCAGCCTGAAATACTAATAAAGTGTCCTGGCTTGGCGGGTGACTTCACCAGGGTGTGCCAGGCAAACGGAAGTGGGAGCTTGAAAAATGTCAAGGACCTAATAAATCAATTGACGCTGAACTAGAGCTTGACTTCCTTCTGCAGGGCAGATCTCACCATCTCAGTCTCCACAGCACTGCAGGTCCTAAAATGTGGGGACAGCCCAATGGTCTACACTAGCAACTTACTTTCAAAGCAGCGTTAGGTCTAGAGTGGAAGGTTAGATTGAAGACAGACACTGCTGCAACCACTGCAGTAGATCAAAGGTTTCATAAAACTTGGCATCCTTCAAATGACACCCACAGACATTTGAACAGTGCTTTGTTCATGGACAGCCCGAGGCAAAATGACGAATTCAGGGACCAAAGGCAGGGGCAGCTTTCACTCTTTGCACTTTCTTCCCTTGGAAAGTTCTTGCTTACAGACACTCACTGTCCTTGACCACCATCAATCTCCAGAGCTGGGGCCCCTAATAGTCTTCCTCACAACTCTGTCCTGCCTGACCAAATCCAGTGCTGTTTCTTTTAAATTACTAGAATGGCAATCATTCACAATACAAACAACAAAAAATGCTGGTGAGGATGTGGAGAAGTGAGAACTCTAATACATTGTTGGTGGGATTGCAAATTAGTGCAACCACTTTGGAAAACAGTATGGAGGATCCTCAGAAGAATGGGAATGGACTTACCATATGATCCAGCAATACCACTTCTGGGTATCTATCCAAAAGAATGGAAAATGATGCATGTGTATCTATGTTCATAGCTGAACAATTCACCATTGCCAGACTATGGAACCAGCCAAGATGTCTATCAAGAGATGAATGGATTACAAAACTATGGGATATGTACACAATGGAATTTTACTCAGCCATAAAGAAGAACACAACTACATCATTTACAGGGTAATGGATGGAACTGGAGAACATTATTCTAAGTGAGATTAGTTAGTCACAAAAAATAAGAAATATGTGGTAGCTAGGAAGAAATGGGTCATAGGAGAAACTCTAGACAAAGAGGGAGATACTATAGATGAGAAAATAAGGCGACCTAGGAGGAGAGAAGAGGGAAAATCTCTAATGTTCATGATGTACATTAATAAACATATCAATCACTAAGCCAGACATGAGAAGGAGAGAGGGAGAGGGGATGGGGTGGGAATTGGGTAAGGGATAATTGGGTGATGTGTGCATGTATGCCTCTACCACCTTGTACTCCATTAAAATGTATGACTATAATGCACCAATAAAAAAATTAAAAAACAAAAATAAATAAATTACTATTAGTGAAGGCAGCTTGAAGTATATTTCCTCCCTGGCTGTTTATTTATTCAAAGTACTAGTGACTAGACCTAAACTGGTCAACTGATTCATGATTTATATGCTATTGAGTGCTAATGACTTAATAAGTCAACACTCTTGGAGGACTTGTGCAATTTGCCCTAGCAATAACTAATGGAACTTTCTGGCACTCTGGGAAGCTGGTAAGGTGGAGATGTTTAATGCTTACTTTTATCCTACTCTCCTCTCCTTTTAGACAGGGTCATGTGACTGTGTGTGTGTGTCACTCAGGAACCTTGGCATTTAACTGCCAGTGAGTGTCTTCCAGCATGCTCCCCTTCTGCTATGACAGTGGTAGAGTTGTTGGCAGAAATGGTGATATCATGAGATTGAAGCAGCCTGGATCCCTGAGGCACCATGTGGGGGACATGCAGCCTATAGAATTCTCCAGACCTACAGTGAACTTTGGGTAAAAATGTAATAAAATTCCTTGATGTCAGCTGGGTATGGTGGCTCACACCTGTAATCCCAGTACTTGGGAGGCTCAGAAAGAAGGAGATCACAGTCTTGAACAGCCTCAACAACTTAGGGAGGCCCTCTGCAACTTAGTGAGACCCTGTTTAAAAATAAAAATAAAATAAAATAAAATAGAGCTGGGGATGTAGCTCAGAGGTAGAATGCCCTTGGGTACAATTCTCAGTATCACAAAAAAAAAAGGGAAAAAAAATCCTTTATGTCAGTACATTGACATATTTATGTTACTTATCATAGAAAGCCTATTTTGATAGATAAAGAAAGTAACCTTTGAGCACCTCAAACTACAATCTACAGTTTGGTTCTTATCTACTATAAAGAGATGTACCTCTTATTAGCTATACGACAGTGAATGTTATTATACTTTCCTAGAAGGAGTCTCAGTGTCCTCCTATGTAGGAAAAGATCACTGGTCTCTTTCAGTGTGAAATTCTACTTAAGTAACAATCCAAAACTGCATAGTACCTGCTCCTAAAGACATCTATTATATGTGGGAGGCAACATAATTTTTCTCAAAACAAATGGGAATGTTTAACCTGGGCCAAACACTTTTAAACAACTGATCTCTCCCAACGGGAGAGTCAAGACACCAGGTTACCAGTCCATCAGCACATGCTTTACTTAGGGAACATGTAACATCATACTTTTCCTCTGGAATTGTCATTCTAGCACCTCCCAGTTATCAATATTTGTCAAGTCTTGCAATGTGGAAACCGGACAGTTTTTCTCAAAGTTGTTTATTGTTTGTTTTGTCTTTGTGAAAATTTCCAGTTACTGTATGAAGATGAGAAATCTCCAGCATCTAAATAACAATAACCCAGCCCAGCTAGGCTTGCAGGTCTTTAAATATGAGAATGCCTCTTCAAAGCAACAACTTTGTGTGTGTGTGTGTGTGTGTGTGTGTGTGTGTGTGTGTGTGTAATGCATCATTTAAAAAAGTGTTTTAGTAAATTGTTATTTATATATTTGAAAAATATCTTGTATGACTGTCATATGTAGACATATATCAGGCTGCAGCCATGTTGGACAAACATGTATATTTTCACACCTCTTACAGTAGCTTCAAGGCCTCATAGGCTGGGGATAGTGAACTTAAGGAATCTCAAAGCCCAGTAAAACCTTTCTTGGGTTCTCCTCGCACCCCTCCTTGCCCCCCAACCCCCAACACCATGTTCTCTGAGAAGCAGATGCTAAAATAGAATCAGGAGTACATAAGTTTTTTTTGGGGGGGAACGTCTGTGAACAAAGGGGAGGAAGCAGGTGTGGGCCCCAGGGAGCCATGTAATCAAGACACATTCTCTGTTAGCCCAACACAGTTACCTGTTAGAGCCGAGTCCTCAACATAGGGGAATGGCCAGGTCCTCATTCCATGGCCATGCTTGGTCATTGGCTGGAGCCATTCTGACCACGGTGTATGTTGGGCTCAAAAGTGGTTAACAGAGCCAGGAGTGGTGGTGCACACTTGTAATCCCCATGCTTGGGAAGCTGAGACAGGAGGATTGCACAGGTTCGAAGCCAGCCTCAGCTACTTAGTGAGACTGTTTCCAAATAAAAATAAAATGGGTCTGGGAACATAGCCCGGAAGTAGAAATCCTCTGGGTTCCACACACGGTACCACCAAAAAAAGAGAAAAAAGTAGTTAACAGGGAAGGCCATCATCTGACTCCCTGCCTACTAGCTGAGTCCTTTACTGAAGGAGCATCTGAGCATTATTCCTCCATCTGGAGCATCTGAGCATTGTTCCTTTATCTAGAGCATCTGAGCATTGTTCCTCCATCTGGAGCATCTGAGCATCGTTCCTCCATCCGGAGCATCTGAGCATTGTTCCTCCATCTGGAGCATCTGAGCATTGTTCCTCCACTCGGAGCATCTGAGCATTGTTCCTCCAACTGACACACCCACATTTTCTCCTAATTCTACAAGTCACATTTGCACCT
Source organism: Muscardinus avellanarius (assembly GCF_963383645.1). Taxonomy (NCBI): domain Eukaryota; kingdom Metazoa; phylum Chordata; class Mammalia; order Rodentia; family Gliridae; genus Muscardinus; species Muscardinus avellanarius. The sequence goes on along the minus strand of NC_137786.1, from coordinate 208,764,136 downwards.
TAAGGTTACTCAGGAAGACTACTAACTCTGTACAATGACATAACGGAGTGTCCTTAGGAAAGAGACTACCTCTAAACCAGAAAGAAAATCAGAAGCACATGGGAACATAACTGCATTGGCTAACAGAAAAGGTACTCACATTAAGGGATTGTACCTCTGCTGTAGAAACCTCTGCTGTAGAAGGTGCTAAGAGCAAATCTGAAATAAGATTAGAGAAATTTCTGTTGCCAGAGTCTGATGATAATCTACACAATCATGAGTATTGACCACTCACAGTGGGGTAGTTGACTACAGAGAAAAGTGAAGCAATCAGGGAGAGCAGGAAGTGGCCAAGTGGCCAAGTGGCCAGAGAAGGTAGCTTCTTTGAGGAGGGGGAAGGAGTCTATTCTGAGTGTTGGCCCTGAGCAGCCGCAGCCCCTTCTCTTCACCTGGACTGTGAGGGTATGTTCAGCAGGTGGCATGAAGAAGGGGTTGGGGGATCCCGCTAATGGGAAATACCTACACGATCTAATCTTAGAATTGGGGCCAGGTTTTATAGGTCTGGTTTCAAGCCAGTTACTCCAAATATGCATCTTCGGGGAGCTACCACTATGGTTGCCATACAGGTATTTATATAGACTGAGGAGAGCAGATCAGAGAACAAATGACAGGAACTCTAAACAGCTGGCCGACCTCTGGCAGAAGAGCAGCCCATCTTTAGCTGTTGTCCATGTTAGGAGTGGGTGTAATGTTACACTGAAGAGAAGATTCTTTAATGTAAATAAGTGAGCAAGGTAACTATAGTTTCTTAACTCTCCCTTGAAGTCCACTGACAAAGAATCAGAAATTTGAACTTCTATTAAAAACTGCTCAGTGTACCTCCTGAGAGAAGGATGAATGGATAGATGTCAGATGTAGTAGAGGAAAAAAGGGAAGAAAGAGAAAAAGACAGATAAAGACAGAAAAAGAATGGATAAATAGCGCACCCTTACCAACATGCTAATAAATAATACATATTATAACACATACACAAAAATAGAAATTTTACAAGGATGAGATTTAAAAATTGATAGGATAAAAGCTCTAGTGTTTTTCTCTTGTATTCAAAATGTCATCTTAATTCCCCCTTATGTGGACACCTCTACATTGGAGGATTCTCATAGTGTTGTCTGTGATAGAAAGAATATATGAAACATAAGATGACCTACCATTTCTTCCTATCTAAGTATAGGTGTGATTTTTAAAATGAGCCCTAGTCAATTACCAACATTGGGAATAATGAGTAGAATTGCTGACATTTCAATTGTTGAAATGCCATATAGCTCAACTGCGAATGTGAGTCATCAGAACAAAGCCACCTATGTCTGGGGCAGTAACTAGCAAAGGACCACTCCGAGGGTCCTTGGTTGAGGTGAGTGGACCTCCACTGAATGAGACTCCCAGGCCCAAGCAAGCAGCTACCAACATCACCAACACCCTGGGGAGTGAGGAGGTATGAGACAGAAACCGGAGATGTCTGTGTCACCTCTGTGACTCAGCTTCTATTCTGGCTTCTCACAAATAAAGGACCATTTCCAGGTATGCTATGTTTGGCTAGCCCCTAAACTTGGACAGTAAGTATAGTCTTAAGGCCACCAAAACTACATTGCTCTAAACCACAATTATTTCACCAGTGTTGGATTTAAAAAAAATAAAATTAGAAGCATAAAAAAACGAAATGAACATCTGCGGGTTTCCCACACAATCTGCAAATCTCCCTTAGCTAATCAACGCGATGCAGCAGTTCTGTTTTGACAGCTCTTTCCGCCTCGAAGATCCACTTTCAGAACTATTTCCCCAATGTATTTTCCCACCTTTCCTTCGTTCACATCTGTCTCCCCCACTCCTTTATTCCAAGCTCCCATGTGCCGATCTGCCTTTCCAACCCCATCCCCAAGGCCTGGCCAGGCTTTGCCCCAAGCCCAGTGAGCCAGATCTTTTGCTGAAGTAGTAAGCACTGACTCATTGCCTCCTTCCTACCACAGTTTCCAAAACACAGTCTTATTTCACTCTTGTCTCTATGCAGATCTCAGTAGGTCTGGGCCACCATGTATGTAAACAGACTCTCAGTGAGGGAATCCCTTCTCATCTCGGAACGTGTGCACTCTCTATTTCTTTTGTCATGCCTGTTCTCCAAAACTTTGGAATGAAGCAGAGCTTAAGGAACTGGGACGTTCAGAATCTGTTCGTTTCAAGTCAAGCGTGGTGGTGCACACTTATAATCCCAGCATTTGGGAGGCTGAGACAGGAGGATCACGGTTTGTGGACAGCCTCAACTATTTAGTGAGGCCATCCGCAACTTAGTGAGACCCTGTTTCAAAATATAGAATAAAAAATAGGGCAGGGGGTGTAGCTCAGAGGTCAAATGCCTCTGGGCTCCATCCCCCCAGACCTGCAAAAAAAAAAAAAAAAAAAGAATCTGTACTTTTCTGCATCTTAAGGCTTTTGCTCAGTAAAGAAAAATACACTTTCGCTATTAAAGACTTCAAAACTCTTAGAGAAACTGCACTTAAAACCAGACAATAAAGGAGTTGATTCCATCTTATCTTCATCACTTGGGCAGGAAAAATACACCCTAAAGATGAACTGAGACTTTCTCTCTGAATCTGGTAGCTGAGTGGTTTTACCTCTTTTTTTCCCCCAGCCACCACAAAAAGCAGCAAGATATTTAAAAGAAACTGGATAATTCATATCCTTGGATAAGAAGTACATGAAGAGGTCAAATGTGGTAATGTATGCCTGTAACCCCAGCACTTGGTAGGCTGAGACAAGAGGATTGCAGGTTTGAGGCCAGCAGTGCAAGGTAATTTAGTGAGAATGTTTCAAAATAAAAAAATAAAATAGGCATGGGGGTATAGCTCAGAGCTAGAATGCTTCTGAGTTCAATCCCCAGTACCACATTTAAAAAAAAAAGTAAGTATATTTATCCCCTTTCAAACAGCATTGTGTGTGTGTGTGTGTGTGTGTGTGTGTGTGTGTGTGTGTGTGTGTGTGTTACTGGGGATGGAACCCAGAGGACTTCTACCCCCAACATATTTTGTATTTTATTTGGAAACAGGGTCTCACTAAGTTGCTGAGAGCCTCACTAAGTAGCTGAGGCTGGCTTTGAACTTGTGTAATCCTCCTGTCTCAGCTTCTCCATGTCTTGATTTAGAGTTTAGAGAAAAAGCTCTCTGCAGGATTTAGTAAGGTATTTGCATTCATGTCCAGTGGAAGATTACTGAAATAAAACAAAACAAACCAGAGCTGGGTGTGGTTGTGCATGCTTGTAATCCCAGTGCTTGGGAGGCTGAGACAGGAGGATCGCACAGGTTCGAAGCTAGCCTCAGCTACTTAGTGAGGCTCTCAGCAACTCAGTGATACCCTGTTTCCAAATAAAATCTAAAATAGGTCTGGGAGTATAGCCCAGAGGTAGAAAGCCCCCAGGTTCCACCCCCAATACCACAACACACACACACACACACACACACACACACACACACACACACACCAGATGAGAAGGTTCATGAAATAGTCCCTTGAGAATGTAATGGAAGTCTTTCACCTGAAATGAGACTGAGACTACCCTTGGGACACCCCCCCCCCACCAGGAGGTAGTTTACTTATCTAGACACCAGGTTTCTTTTCTTTTTCTTTTTTCTTTCTTTTTCTTTTTTTTTTTTTTTTGCGGGTCTGTGGATGGAATCCAGAGGCATTTGACCTCCGAGGTACATCCTCTGCTCTATTATTTTATTCTTTATTTTGAAACAGGGTCTCACTAAGTTGCAGAGAGCCTCACTAAGTAGCTGAGGCTGTCTGCGAACCACTATCCTCCAGTCTCAGCCTCCCGAATGCTGGGATTAAAAGTGTGCACCACCATGCCTGGCTCTAGACACCAGGTTTCAAAAAAGAAATTGCATTCCATGTGATTTTGGCATGACTTCCAGATGGCATGTTGCAGACTGTCTTTAGGCCTTTCCCAACCTGTACAATCATATTTGAGCATTAACTTCTGACTCTGGAGAGTTTCCCAGTAGCGCAGAAGGCTGCTTCAGGATTGACCTATAACCACTACATAGGCCCCGTGCTGAACAATCCCAGTGACCAAGGGGCAAGAGGCAAGTCAATCCCTCTGATATCTTCCTCCCAGAACAGCTGAAGGAAGCAGAGTTTGAAGAATCAGAACTTACAAGATCCATTCTCTTTTGCATATAGAGACATTTATCAGATAAGAAAGACTATTTTTGCTGTTAAATAAGATCCTTGGGCTCTTAACTTATATCTTCATAAAGACCCAGAGAAATTCGTATCATCACTTCCAGCCTGTGTTTCTTCTGGATGGTAACTCAAAGATGAGTCAAATTTTCTCTGAAGAAACATTTCATTCATTTATTCAATTAACATTATTTATTAATTCATACAGATCTAAAGATACACAGCCACTGATGTCCACAACTCCTCTTAGCTCCTTAGCCCAGATTATATGAACACTTTTCTAACCTTTATTTCTCCCCACCATTGAGAATTTCTAATTTCCCAAATAGACAATTCTGAGGAAGGTTAATTCACCTCACCCACCTGATATGACCCAGAATGTTTAAAAAGAAACCACAAAAATCAACTCTAGGTTAACTGAAGCAGAAAATAAGAAAGAATTTAGAGTTCACAGAATAGAAATTAAAGCAAGAAGATAGGGCTTGGGGAAATTCAAAAACAGGGCAATTCCAGAGAAATGAGGAAGAGTTTATCTGATTAAGGTGTACTATTTCTGATCAAGACCCTCTTTCAACAGTATACCTCATTTCTTAAAGCTGAGCAGCAGCACATGCCAGTAATTTTACCTATGCAGGAGGATCATAAGTTCAAGACCAGCCTGGGCAACCGAGGAAGACCCTGTCTCAAAATAGTTTAAAAAGGAAGTGCTGAGAGCCAGGCATGGTGGCGCACGCTTGTAATCCCCACGCTTGGGAGGCTGAGACAGGAGGATCGTGCAGGCTTGAAGCCAGCCTCAGCTGGTTTAAGAGACCCTGTCTCCAAATAAAGTATAAAATAGGTCTGGGATTATAGCCCGGAGGTAGAAGGCCCCTGGGTTCCATTCCTAGTACCACCAAAAAAAAAAAAAAAAAAAAAAAAAAAGGAAGTGCTGGGGATGTAGCTCAGTGGTAGCATGCTTGAGTATGTGGGAGGCCCTGGGTTGATCATTTCTTAGGAAGCACTTGTCTAAGGTGTACTGTGGATCCTGCCAAAGCCACATACTGCTTCTAATGCTATCACAACTGCTGCTGCGCCACTATTGCTACCATGGTTTCATTTCCATTTCTGTGTGCACTTCCAGCCTGGGTCACATTCCAGCTGACAAGTCTTATATGGGAACATCTCACTGAGTAAGTATGGGCTACAAGCCCACACTGCCAGAACTCAGGGGAAGGGAGATGCCCCCTCTTACTACTTTTATCGGAGGATGTAGGGCAATGGGTTCTATCAATGCAAAGCACAGCAATATAAGGAAATCTCCCCAACTAGAGGGGGTTAGATAGTAGGCAGCCAAAAACAGAAGAAAAAAAAAGAATAGGAACATCCAGAACATATTTCAATCTTTACCCCAAAAGCCAACTCTATTTTTCATTTTTATATAATTTTCTCTAACCTCCATCCTCTTTTGTTTTTATAGTACTGAGGCTTGAACTCAGAGAAATTCTTCCTCTGAGCTACACTCCCAGCACTATTTTACTTTTTATTTTGATACCAGGTCTCCCTAAGTTGCAGAGGGCCTCCCTAAGTAGCTAAGGCCAGCCTCAAACCTGTGATTCTCCTGTCTCAGCCTCACAAGTACTGAAATTACAGACATGCACCACCATCCCTGGCCCCTCATCTTCTTTTAAAGATCTGATGTTGCCCATAAGAAAAACTCTTGGCTCTAAGGACCCGGTTTTGAGGTGCAGAGTCCTTCTTCCTCACACTATTTGGTCTTCTTTGGTAAATCTGCCCCTGTAAATATAGTTTTCATTCATGACTGTTTATTCCCTGGAAAGCAGAGATATTTGTTCCCTCCAACAAGTACTTGAAGCAGCTCACAAAACTTAATATATTTTAAAACACTTAAATAAAGAATGCAAGCAGAACAATCTGTGCCTTCATGAAACACACTGGTCCTCTGTGTGGCAGCCACTGCTCTCAGGACATCTGGGTGGGGAGGCAGACACAGAAGGGAAGGTGAGTGAGCCTGGGCTTTTGGATTCTATCCAGGGGCTCTGCTGACCAGAGAGTTTTTAGGAAGTGGGCTGATGTGTTCAACCAACAGGCACTAAGCATGGCTCATGTGTGTTCACAAGAAGTAGACCAGTAGAAGGGTCTAGAGTCAGGCGGCCAAGCAAGACCATGAGGAGAGACCCCAGCAGGCTGTCTGGGCTTGATAAGTCACTGATTGCACTACAGAACCCAAAAGGGTCAGGATGCAAGGACAGGTCAAGGTCATAGGATAAGGATTTAACCTAGAGATGAATGAGGCGGCTGCTGACAGTGGCCTCCTAGGAGTGAAGCTGGGAACTGTCCCTCCAAGCTTTCATAGAACTCAGAACACCAGAAGACAGTTCTGAATTTTCACCTGAGAATCAGGAAACTTTCAAATGTGTTTTGCAATGTACCTTCAGGTCCCGAGGTGTGGTTCTGAATTTTCACCTGAGAATCAGGAAACTTTCAAATGTTGTTTTGCAATATACCTTTAGGTCCTGAGGTGTGGTAGAAGGAGGCCTGACTTTTGTGAACTCCTCTCTTCTCTTGGCTAGCTGTGTGACAATGAGCAGGTCAAATGTCTCAGGGCCTTTGTTTCCTCCTATAAAATAAGAAGATTGGGCTAGATGATGCCTAAAGATTTTAAACTTTAAAAATGACCGCTTCTAGTGTGTGTGCATACACACTAGTACACACACAGTCAGGGCCGAGGCTGCAAGACCGCTCCAGGAAGAAAGTCACCAAGGGAGCCTTGTCTTTGCGTGCATCTCCTTTTCTCTGAAGCTGGCTCTCAGAAAGGAGAACTTCCTTCAAAACCACAGCTGTTGAAACAGCCCAAAGGGAGTTAATGCTTGATTCCTGTTTCTTAACATCCTGAGTATGGAGCCCAGCAGAACTGATAATGGAGATACTTCCCCCAAATTACAACCACAAACTGAAATGGGGAAAACCATGTTACCCAAGGATTTATCCAGTAGTGGGTAACTATGGCCAGAAATAATAGGCCTGTCCTGGGACCAACCGCCCACAGCTCAAGAATGTCCAGCATGGGTAGCCCAGGGAGAATTTCCTTTTTCCCAAGACAAACCCATGCTGGTTCTGATTAAACTCCTGGTTATAGCCAAATTCCCCTCCTTTATTCATATCCTTCTTTCCAAGATTGCATTTCATCATCGGGGTTGGTTTTTATTATTATTGGGCTTGTTGGTTGGTGTGCTTAGTAAATCTATAAAATTATTCAGCCATTGTAAGCAACAGGCAATTATCAATCTCTTCACTGAACAACTTTCTGAGTCTCTGTGAACCAGATTCCAGCACCATCAGGAACACCACAGTTAGCAAGACTCATGTGATCGCAGTCTGTGGGACTTACAGTTCGACGTAGGAGATGTAAAGCATAAACACAAACAAATGCATATATAACTACAATGAGTGAAATTTATAAAGAAATGGGGCTGGGCATGGGGGCACATGCCTGGAATCCCAATACTTGGGAGGCTGAGACAGGAGGTTTGCAGGTTTGAGACCAGCTTCCACAGCTTGGCAAGACCCTGTTTCAAAGTAAAAAATAAAAAGAGCTGGAAATGTAGCTCAGAGTTAGAACACCCCAGAGTGCAATTCTCAGGGAAAGAAGGAAAGAGAAAGGAAGGAAGGAAGGAAGGAAGGAAGGAAGGAAGGAAGGAAGGAAGGGAAGAAGGAAGGGAGGGAGGAAGGAAGGGAGGGAAGAAGGAAGGGAGGGAGGAAGGAAGGGAGGGAGGAAGGAAGGAAGGAAGGGAAGAAGGAAGGGAGGGAGGAAGGAAGGAAGGGAGAGAGGGAGGAAGGAAGGAAGGGAGGGAGGGAGGAAGGAAGAAGAAAGGGACAAAGAGGAGCATATGTGCACAGAGTGAATAGAAAATGTCTCTCTACAAAGGTGATACTGAAGCTGAGCTCCGAAGGGTAATAAGGAACCAGTTTGATGACATGCAGATGGGACAGGAGCACAGTTTAAGGTGTTTGGAGGGGAAGTGGTAGATTTTCTGGCATAGGGGAAGAAATAATTGAGCGAAAGCCCAGCTGACTGCAGAAGCTAAAATAAATCCTGTCTGAATAAAGCAAAGGGAAAATAATATGAGAGTGGTGAGTTTGGCAGAGGCTGGACCACACAAAACCTTTGGAAAAATCTGATATTTGGCCAGGTGTGGTGGGGCACGTTTGTAATCCCAGCATTTGGGAGGCTGAGACAGGAGGATCACGGTTCACAGCCAGCCTCTGCTACTACTTAGTGAGGCCCTTTGCAACTCAGTGAGACCCTGTTTCAAAATAAAGGATAAGAGAACAGCTGAGTGGAGAGGCCAGAGCAGCCGAGCAGAGCGGCCGGAGGAGCCAGAGCGGAGCGGCCAGAAGAGCCGGAGCAGCCAGAGCTGGAGTGGCCGGAGTGGCCAGACCCGTGGTGCAGAGCAGCCAGAGCCACGGTGCAGAGCGGCCGGAGCAGCCGGAGCGGCCAGAGCCGTGGTGCGGAGCAGCCAGAGCCGCGGCGCAGAACGGCCGGAGCGGCGTGGCCTACATCTCCCCTAGCACCACCAGGCTCCAGAGAGGAGGGAGACTCAAAACAGAGCTCAAATCCAGAGAGGAGGTACTCTGGCCTCGTGGCCTAGGATGCAGAAGCAGCGTCTTACTGCTGGCGGCAGCGGCGAGTTCACCGGACGGCCCTAGATCAACCCACTCAACCCACCAGGCGCCTGAGAGGAGGGGTGGACAGCGAGCCGAGGTGAGCAGGTGCTGAACAGTCGGGCGGCAGTCAGCAGTTTTATTGGTGTAGGGAACATCTAAAGCTCCCAAGGGCCAGGCACAGCACAACTGGCAAGGACTCAGAGCGGAGTTCAAAACCAGAGAAGAAATACGCCGCATCACGGCCGAGGGCGTGGCAGTGGTGCCATATTGCCAGTGGCAGCAGCAGCGAATCCACCGAGTTCACTACAGCACCATCAGCGCACTCAACAACCGTGAGTCAAATTGCGGCCCCTAGGGGAGAAATCCCAGTACTGTACTCCCAGGGACTTGCGCAGATAGTCTCCCTGGGTTGGAGATTTTAGCAGTGCAGCCCAGTGGGGGAGTGGCAGTGGCAGTGGCAGAGATATCATACCATAGTCACAACTCCCCACTGGAGAACACCCAACTTGGCACCCCCCACGGTCTAAGCAGCCTTGATTGACTCCCTGGGTCTGAGACTTTGTGATACAACCCAGTAAAGGAGTAGTGACTGAGATACCACAGACTCGAGATCCAGAGCATCTTAAGTGAACTCGTAGTGACTCAGGGAAGAACCCAGAGAAGGCACAAACTTCCAAAATCATGGGAAAGAGAAATAACAATGGAGCAGGGAATGCCAACAACCCCACAACATCAGAATCTGATAACAGAAATCCAAAGATCTCTAGAAGATCAAATTAGGAAAATAACTTTAGAAATAATAGAGGACTTTCGAAAAGAATTTAGAGAGAGTCAAAAAGAGATAAAGGATGCAATTAATGAAGTAAAGGCCTCAATTCAAAGTATAAACAACAGATTAGACCACATGGAGAATAGAATCTCGCTTCTTGAAGATGATCATTCTAAAAATGAACGCATAGTTTCTAATTTAGAAAAAAACCCGACAGCAGGAATCTGACATTGAAGAAATATGGGCCCATTTCAAGAGAGCTAACCTAAGAATAATCAGAATAGAGGAGGGAAAAGAAGGTGAAACCAAAGAGATCAACAATCTCTTCAAGGAAGTAATAGCAGAAAATTTTCCAAACATAGAGCAAGAGGTCGATACACAGGTCCAGGAAACTTATAGAACTCCCTTTAGACAGGATCAGAGAAGAGGATCCCCACGCCACATAATTGTCAAAATGACTAATGTGGAAGCCAAGGAGAGAATCTTAAAGGCAACAAAAACAAAAGGCCACGTGACATACAGAGGCAAACCAATTAGAATCACTCCAGACTTCCCAAACCAAGTTATAAAAGCCAGAAGGGCTTGGAGTAACATATTCCAAACTCTGAAAGAAAACAACTTCCAGCCAAAAATTTCCTACCAAGCAAAACTATCCATCAAATTAGATGGGGAAATAAGAAGCTTCCATGACAAACAGCAACTGAAGGAATTTATGTCTTCAAAACCAGCGCTAGAGAAAATACTCAAGGAGATTAACTGCAAAGAGAAAATGGGTAATACACGCCAGAACCAAAGAAATAAGAATTCCCCATCCAGCAGACAACTAAGCAAAGAAGAATAAACAGTATCTCAAACAGAAATAAGATCTTAACATGTTGGGAATTAAAAATTATCTCTCTATAACCACACTGAATGTAAACGGCCTCAACTCCCCAATAAAAAGACATAAAGTGGCAAAATGGATTAAAAGCCAGAATCCATCCATCTGCTGCTTACAAGAAACACACCTTACAAGTAAAGATAGGAACAAACTCAAGGTAAAGGGTTGGAGCAAGGTAATCCATGCTAATGGTACTCGAAGACAAGCAGGAGTAGCAACTATGATATCAGACAAGTTAGACTTCAAACCCAAACTTATTAGAAGAGACAAAGAAGGTCACATTTTACTGGTAAAAGGAATAGTCCATCAAGAGGAAATAACAATAATCAACATCTATGCCCCAAACATAGGGGCAGCTACTTTCATAAATCAAACTCTTTGTGACATGAAGTCACACATAAATCCCAACACAATAATACTGGGAGACTTCAACACACCTCTCACAATACTAGACCGATCTTCCAGACAAAGGGTCAGTAAAGATGTCTCAGAACTAAAGAACACCATTAACCAAATGGACCTGTTGGACACATATAGAATATTTCACCCAACTACAGCAGAGTTTACATTTTTCTCAGCTGCTCATGGAACCTTCTCCAAAATAGATCACATCCTGGGACACAAAATGAGCACTAGCAAATTTAAAAAATGTTACATACTTCCCTGTATCATTTCAGACCATAATGGAATGAAACTAGAAATCAACTATAAGAAGACCCAGAGAAACAACATAAACATGTGGAGACTGAACACCACACTTCTGAATGAAGAATGGGTCATAGAAGATGTAAGAGGTGAAATCAAGAAATTTCTAGAAACAAATGAAAATAAAGAAACAACATATCAAAACCTCTGGGACATTTTGAAGGCAGTATTAAGAGGAAAATTTATAGCACTGAGTGCTCACATAAGAAAAACAGAAAATCTTCAAATAAATAGCCTTATGACACACCTCAAAGCCCTTGAAAAGCAGGAACAATTGAACCCCAAAGCCAGCAGAAGACGGGAAATTATTAAAATTAGAGCAGAAATTAATGAAATAGAGAATAAAAAAACAATACAGAAAATCAACAAAACCAAAAGCTGGTTTCTTGAAAAAATTAACATGATTGATAAACCACTAGCCAACCTAACTAAAAAAAAGAGAGAATCAACCCAAATTATGAAGATAAGGGATGAAAAAGGAGACATTACTACTGACAGCGTAGAAATCCAGAGGATTATCAGAAACTACTTTGAAAAACTATACTCCAACAAAATGGAAAATCTGGAGGAAATCGACAACTTCCTAGATAAATACAACCTTCCTAAACTGAGTCAAGAAGATATAGAACACTTAAACCAACCAATAACAATCAAAGAGATTGAAATAGCAATAAAGAGCTTACCATCAAAGAAAAGCCCAGGACCAGATGGTTTCCCAAGTGAATTCTATAAAACCTATATAGGAGAACTAATCCCAATACTACTCAAACTATTTCGGGAAATAGAAAAAAAACGGGACTCTCCCAAATACATTCTATGAAGCCAACATCACACTAATACCCAAACCGAATAAAGACAGTTCAAGGAAGGAAAACTACAGGCCTATATCTCTGATGAACTTGGATGCAAAACTATTAAACAAAATACTAGCAACACGCATTCAAAAACCACATCAAGAAAATCATTCACCATGACCAGGTAGGGTTCATCCCAGGGATGCAAGGCTGGTTCAATATACGAAAATCAATCCATGTAATTCATCATATAAACAGAATCAAAGACAAAAACCACATGATCATCTCAATAGATGCTGAAAAAGCATTTGATAAAATTCAACATCCATTTATGATAAAAACACTGCAGAGAATTGGAATAGAAGGAACATATCTCAACATTATTAAGGCAATCTACAATAAGCCCACTGCCAACATCATATTAAATGGGGAAAAACTTCAAGAATTCCCCCTAAAAACTGGAACGAGACAAGGATGTCCACTATCACCACTTCTCTTCAATATAGTACTAGAGACTCTAGCCAGAGCAATAAGGCAAGAAAAGGAAATCAAAGGAGTACAAATAGGAAAAGAAGAACTTAAGCTTTCACTATTTGCAGATGACATGATACTATATTTAGAGAACCCAACAAACTCAACCAAAAGGCTTATAGAACTGATCAACAAATTCAGCAAGGTATCTGGATACAAAATCAATCTTAAAAAATCAGAAGCTTTCCTGTACACCAACCATAAATCCACTGAAAAAGAAATTCAGAAAACACTTCCACTCAGGATCTCCCACAAAAAAATAAAATACCTAGGAATAAACTTGACCAAGGAGGTAAAAGATCTCTACAAAGAAAATTATAAAACAATGAAAAAAGAAATCGAAGAAGATCTTAGAAGATGGAAATATCTTCCATGTTCATGGATTGGCAGAATAAATATCATTAAAATGGCCATCCTCCCAAAAGTGATCTACAGATTTAATGCAATGCCCATTAAACTACCAAGATCATTCCTCACAGACATAGAAAAATCAGTCCTTAAATTTATCTGGAATAATAAAAAGCCCAGAATAGCCAAGATAGTTCTCAGCAACAAAAACCACGCAGGAGGAATCACAATACCTGACTTTAAAATATACTACAAAGCCATTGTAATAAAAACAGCATGGTACTGGTAAAAGAACAGATATATAGACCAATGGAGCAGAATAGAAGACCCAGAAACAAGTCCACACACTTTCAGCCAATTGATTTTTGACAAAGAGGCCAAAAACATACACTGGAAAAAAGATAGCCTCTTCAACAAATGGTGTTGGCAAAACTGGTTAACCATATGCAGAAAATTGGATGTTAATCCCACTTTTTCACCCTGTACAAAAGTCAACTCACGATGGATCAAAGACTTGGAAATTAAACCAGAGACTTTGAAGCTCCTTGAAGACTGCATAGGTCCAACACTACAACACATAGGCACAGACAAAAGGCACAACAAGACCCCAAAGGCACAACAAATTAAAAGGAGAATCAATACATGGGATTGCATGAAACTAAAGAGCTTCTGTTCAGCAAAGGAAACTATCAAGAATCTCAATCGAGAGCCAACAGAATGGGAGAAGATTTTTGCCATGTACACCACTGATATCTAGAATATACAGAGAACTCAAGAAACTCAACACTAAGAAAACAAAGCATCCAATAATAAAATGGGCAAATGAACTAAATAGACACTTCACAAAAGAAGAAATTCAAATGGCCAATAAATGCATGAAAAAATGCTCAACATCACTGGCAATCAGAGAGATGCAAATCAAAACTACCCTGAGATTTCACCTAACTCCAACTATAATGGCAATCATTCAAAACACAAACAACAACAGATGCTGGCGAGGATGTGGAGAAGTGGGAACTCTAAGACATTGTTGGTGGGATTGCAAATTAGTGCAACCACTTTGGAAAACAGTATGGAGAATCCTCAGAAGAATGGGAACACACCTACCATTTGATCCAGCAATACCACTGTTGGGTATCTACCCAAAAGAAAAGAAACCAAACTACCAAACTAATGCATGTGTATCTATGTTCATAGCTGCACAATTCACCATAGCCAAACTATGGAACCAGCCAAGATGTCCATCAACAGATGAATGGATTACAAAACTGTGGGATATGTACACAATGGAATTTTACTCAGCCATCAAAAAAAACTCAGTTACATCATTTTCAGGGAAATGGATCGAACTGGAGGACATTATGCTAAGTGAGATTAGTCAGGCACAAAAAATAAGAAATCAAATGCTTTCCCTAATATGTGAGAGTTAGGGAGAAAAGAGGAGCAAACAAGACAACCTAAAGGAGGAGAAATGAGGGGGGAAGAGGAAAATCTCTAAAGCTCACAATGTACTTAAACATATCAAAGTCAATCACTAAGCCAAGCAAGGGAGGGAGGGACGGGGAGGGAATGGGGTGGGATTTGGGTAGGGGTTAAATCAGCGATGAGTACATGTTTGTACACACAAGTTTTTTACCCCAATAAGTTGTATGAATATAATGCACCAATAAAAAAAATTAAAAAAAATAAAGGATAAAAAATAGCATGGGCTGTTGTTGTAGCTCGGAGGTAGAATGCCCCTGGGTTCCATCCCCAGTACTGCAAAAAATAAAAATAAAAAATAAAAAATCTGATATTTTTCCATAAACTTTTTTTTTCTAAATTCAATAGGAAACTATTAAGGCATTTTAGATCGAGAAATAAAATAATCTTATTTCCACTTTCCATTTGTTTTATGGAGAATAAAATAAAATTAGGGAATAAAGGTAGAATCAAGAAGACCAGGTTGTAAGCTATGGTTGTAGTTAGGCAAGAGATGATGAGACCCAGGACCAAGTTCTCAGTCCCTAGGAAATGCCTGGTAATGTCCAGAAACTTTTATTCTTTTTTAGTTTGTGGTAACTGATGATGAACTCGGGGGCATTCTACCTCTGAGCTACTTTTTATATTTTGTTTGGTAAAAGAGTCTCTCATTAAGCAACTGAGGCTGGCTTCAAACCTTTGACATTTCTGTCTCAGCCTCCCAAATACTAGGATTACAGGTATACCCCACCATACCCAGATCCATAAATGTTTTTGATGGCCATAGCTGGTGGTACTGTTGGCATCCACTGGTTAGAGGCCAGAGATGCTGCATAACATCCTAAAATGCGTACAACAGCACCCACCCCCCCATACACACACACAGCAAAGAATTATCTAGCCCCAAATGTGAATATGGATGAGACTGAAAAACTTCAGGTAACAGCAGTAGAAATGGAAAGTCATTGAATTCAAGGTGAAGCTGAAATGATCAAGAATTACAAACAGATTAAATATGAACAATGAGAGAAAGAAATAACCCAAATTTCTATTTCAAGAAATGTGTCATGAGAACATGTTGGATGGTATTCACATTTTCCATCAAGTAAGTAGACAGAACCAATTGCCTAATTTCAAATTCCAGATCTGCTATTTACCAATTGTGATTTGCAAGACACACAACCATGCCATGAGTCACTTTTCCTGACTACAAAATGTGGATGACTTCAGTAATGTACCTACTTCAATGGTGTGTGATGAGGATCGATTATTCAATCATAGAAAATGTATCAGATAGACTCGGCATGTGTATGTTGGCAATGTTTGTTGTTTCTTAGTATTATCAGAGTGCGGATCTTTTTGACTTGTTTTTTTAAGATAAATATCATACATAATATTTATATACTATGCATAAATATTATGTATTATATATTAAAATGCATAATTTATAGTATGTTCTATTATGTAATGCATATTATGTATTATTTACATATTTATGAGAATATTATGCCAGAAAGAGAAACATTAGAGATACAGAAGGGAAGGGAGATGGCTAAGGTCTCAACGTCCCCCAGAAGATAGATATGAGGGTGTAGGAGAGGCTGATCATTGGTTGGAAGGGAGACACTTTGCACTTTGATACAGAAAGCAAGTAGATCATTGTCATGTGCCGAGGTGTGGTCAGGGAAAAGCAGACAGCGCATATCTGGCTGCTTTTACTTCCTTAGTGAAATATGGGGAGAGGTATCCCCAGAGACAAGCAGAGAAAGACATTATGTGTTTCCAGTACAAATAGTTACCCTGGAAACTTGGAAGCATAGATTTCTGGAGAGAGATGGTAGGACTGCTGGACATCTTTCGAGACTTATAATCATAAATTTTAAGTGAAACCAATGAACCTTATTATTTTCATTCTTTATCTTTAATTGACATACAGCAATTGTATATATTTACTGGGTACCATGTGACATCAATACATGCATATGATGTGTAATGACCAGATTGGGATTATTGGCATTCTTTGATTTTTTTTTTCTTGTGATGTCCAACTGTTCAGAGAGTAGAGAGGAAAGAATCCTCACCAGATTCACAGAGGAGCTGGAGTGTTGCTGTGTCAATAGGACACAGAATGAAGTCAAAAGCTAAGAGCAGTTATAATGGTGGACCATGAAATCTAAGATGGGCTGTGAATGAAGACAAGAGCTGAGATGAGGGAGAGAGTGGTGGAGGGAAGAGAGGCTTTGTCATCATGAGTTGATGTAGAACGAGAGAAGAGTGAGGATATGATAACATGATGGTGTAGAGAGGGACGTCTACATCTAGGTTTAAAGGTGGAGTACTTTTTCAGGATGACCATGTCCAGAATGTGCACAGATGCATGGGTGGCTGAGGTGCTGTGAGGGGCGGTGACTGTCCATGAGGGAATCCAGGAACCTAGGTGCCAAGGTGCTGGCCAGCTCTCCCCCTGGAAGAGAGGCACTGGAAATGACAATGGGAAAAGCAGGTCTAAGTCCTCAGAGAAGATGTGACCAACAGGTTGGGGACTGAAGACAGAAAGCAGAGAGAGGGAGGTGGGCAGGAGAGTATACATCTCAAAGGGACAAGGGCTGAGGGACAGCAGAGGGCCCCTCCACTTCCTGAGCCAGAAGAGGCAAAGGGTGACCCAATCGGGAGCATACACTGGAGAGACTGGGGGTGAAAGGGTGGCCTTGGGGCTGTCAGGTCCTTGTTAGGGCAACAAGGTGGCGTTCAGAGAAGAGGTCACACCATCTTCAAGCCCCATATGCATGCAAAGTCTGAGCCTGCTTGGTTGGAGCCTCTTTTCCTCCTGATTCCCACTTTACTGCCATTCCTAGTGCAAAGGGAGGATTACCAGAGGTTTGTAGACTAAAAATAACTGTAGAGAAAGCTAATTAAATGGTTGAAACAAAAGCCCACACTTAGCGTCAATGTGGATTAGGCAAAGGCTGTTTTTATGTAATCCATATTGTTCAAAACATACTTTTAAGTCTTGTTTTAAAATCTTTAGACTCAAAATGACTGATGGGGATTGTCAGAAAAAGAGAAGTTGCCCAGTTAGCCTGAAGTTTGCTATGGACTTTTAAATCTAATCCTCGTCCTTACATAATGCAGGCACTGTAAAGCTATTCATGGCAAGTGTCTAAGACGACCCTGTTATAATAGTTAATGTTTAGTAAATGCTGACAGCCCTGTCATAATAATTGACATTTATTAAGTGCTGTGACCCAGGTACTGTTTGAGACAATGTTCTTACATTATTGCATTTAATATATACAAATGCTTATGGGTTTTTAGCCCCCTTTTTTTTTTTTTTTTTTTTTTTGGTGGTACTGGGGATTGAACCCAGGGGCCTTCTACCCTCAGGCTACACTCCCAGACCTATTTTATATTTTATTTGGAAACAGAGTCTTTTAAGCCAGCTGAGCCTGTCTTTGAACCTGTGCGATCCTCCTGTCTCAGCCTCCCAAGCTCGGGGATTACAAGTGTGCACCACCACACCCGGCCTAATCCATTTTTAAAATTTTTTAAATGAGACACTGAAGCAGTGAGTGACTTTCTCAAAATCACTAATCCTAAGGGTAGAAACCCTTCCTCTGCATAGCTTGTACTCTTAACCATGATCATACAGCCATAGACTGCAAATGTGTGGCGTGTGAACTTTCACTCTTCATCCAGAACAGACATCACTAGTCGATCAAGAACAATCCTACCAAACGTGATCACTGGTTCATTGCTCTGGCAGTGCCTAACAGTTAAAGAGTGCTTGCAACTAGAAAGGGAGGCTCTCAGACAAGATCAGGATGCAGAAGAAAAGTCACCAGGAACTGTGTACATGCATCACATTCAGCCCCACTATGATGTATAATTGCAACGCATTAATGAAAGTATACTGAAATACTAACCCAACATACTGAAAAAGGAAGGAAGGAAGGAAGGAAGGAAGGAAGGAAGGAAGGAAGGAAGGAAGGAAGGAAAGAAGGGAAGGCAGGCAGGCTCAGTTTAACTCCAGAGCCTGGTTCTACTTTGAGTCTGGCCCTCCGCATGGGATCTCTTCCAAGCTTGACTCCGGCTGACTTAACCTCGGGCCCTCTTCCCATTTCCCTCTGGCCTCCTCCTCGTCCATCCACCCCATTCGTATCACGAGCTGTTTTTTGTGTTCAATGTCAATGAAGAGTTGAGGTAGAGAGACAAAGTAATACTAATAGGCAGGACAGAGAAGGAAGTCTTAGCAATTTTACCCTCAAGGGTCCTGAACTAAAAGCCATCTATTAAAACAGTGGCCAAGTGGCCCGTTCCTGTCCTGGTACTTGGGAGGCTGAAACAGGATGATACATGTTTGAGGCCAGTTTCAACAACTTAGTGAGACCATGCTTCAAAGTTTAAAAGAGGGCTGGACATGGTGGCACATGCTTATAATACCAGCATTTGGGAGGCTGAGAAAGGAGGATCACGGTTTGTAGACAGCCTTAGCTACTTAGTGAGGCCCTTTGCAACTCAGTGACCCCGTTTCAAAATAAGGAATAAAAAATAGGGCTCAGAGGTAGAATGCTCCTGGTACCACCAAAAAATAAATTTTCAGAGTATTTCAACCAGGAACTACAGAATACACTTTCTTCTCAGCAGCCCATGGAACCTTCTCCAAAATTGATCACATCCTGGGACACAAAGAAAATAACAGCAAATTCAAAAAATGTAATATAATTCCTTGCATCTTTTCAGACCACAACGGAATAAAAGTAGAAATCAACAACAGGAAACTCGAAAGAAAGTATTCAAATTCATGGAGAATGAATGATACACTATTGAACGATGAATGGGTAAGAGCAGAAATTAGGGAAGAAATAAAGAAATTTATGGAAACAAACGAAAACAGAGACACAACCTACCAAAACCTATGGGACACCATGAAGGCAGTTCTAAGAGGAAAGTTTATTGCACTGAGTGCCCACATAAAAAGGACGGAGAACCAACAAGTAAAGAACCTAATGACACAACTCAAGGAACTAGAAATTCTGCAACAGTCTATTCCCAAAGCCAGCAGAAGGCAAGAAATCATCAAAATTAGAGCAGAAATAAATGAAATAGAGAACAAAAATACAATTCAAAGAATCAATAAAACAAAAAGTTGGTTGTTTGAAAAGACTAATAGAATTGATAAACCCCTGGCCAACCTAACCAAAAGAAAAAGAGAATCAACTCAAATTATCAAAATTAGAAATGAAAAAGGAGATATCACCACAGATAGTGAAGAAATTCAAAATATTATCAGAAACTACTTTAAAAATTTATACTCCAATAGACTTGAAAATCTGGAAGAAATTGATAGATTTCTAAGCACAGTTAACCTTCCTACACTCAACCACGAGGACATAGCAAGCCTAAACCAACCAATAACAACCAAAGAAATAGAAATGGCAATAAAAATTCTTCCACCAAAGAAAAGCCCAGGCCCAGATGGGTTCCCAGCTGAATTCTACAAAACCTTCAGTGAACAACTAATACCAATACTGCATAACATGTTCTGGGAAATTGAAAGAGATGGAACTCTTCCAAATTCCTTCTATGAGGCCAGTATCACATTAATCCCCAAACCAAATAAAGATACCTCAAGAAAGGAAAACTACAGACCAATATCCTTAATGAACATAGATGCAAAAATTCTAAACAAAATACTAGCTATACGCATTCAAAACTATATCAAGAGAATAATACATCATGACCAAGTCGGTTTCATCCCAGAAAAACAAGGCTGGTTCAACATACGCAAATCAATACATGTTATTCACCACATAAATAGAACCAAGAACAAAAACCACGTCATCATAGCAATAGATGCTGAAAAAGCATTCGACAAAATCCAACACCCATTTATGTTAAAAACACTGCAAAAAATTGGGATAGAAGGAAAGTACCTCAACATCATCAAGGCAATACACTGCAAACCCAAAGCCAACATTATAGTGAATGGGGAAAAACTGCAAGAATTTCCGCTACAGTCAGGAACAAGACAAGGATGCCCACTATCACCACTCCTTTTCAATATAGTCCTTGAGACTCTTGCTGCAGCAATCAGACAAGAGAAGGAAATCAAAGGAATTCACATAGGAAGAGAGGAATTAAAATTATCCTTATTCGCAGATGACATGATCCTTTATCTGGAAGACCCAAAGAACTCAACCAAAAGACTTCTGGACCTGATTGACAAATTCAGCAAAGTTGCAGGTTACAAAATCAACCTAAAGAAATCAGTGGCTTTTCTTTATGCCAACAACGAATCCACAATGAAAGAAATAAAAACAACAATTCCATTCACTATAACCTCAAAACCAATAAAATACCTAGGAATAAACCTAACCAAAGATGTAAAAGACCTCTACAACAAAAACTATAAAACATTAAAGAAAGAAATTGAAGAAGACCTTGGAAGATGGAAAGATCTCCCGTGCTCATGGATAGGCAGAATAAATATCATCAAAATGGCCATTCTGCCAAAACTGATCTATAGGTTCAATGCAATTCCCATTAAAATACCAGTGACATTCTTCAGAGACCTAGAAAAATCAATCATGAACTTCATATGGAGAAAGAAAAGACCTAGAATAGCCAAAGCAATTCTCAATAACAAGAAACACGCAGGAGGCATTACAATCCCAGACTTCAAACTATACTATAGAGCAATAGTAGTAAAAACAGCATGGTACTGGCACAAAAACAGATATACTGACCAGTGGATTAGAATCGAAGATACAGAAACAAACCCACACTTCTTTAGTCAATTAATCTTTGACAAAGGGGCCAAACACATACGCTGGAGAAAAGACAGCCTTTTCAACAAGTGGTGCTGGGAGAACTGGCTAACCATTTGTAAAAAGATGAGTCTAAACCCCTATATCTCACCAAACACAGGAATCAACTCAAGATGGATCAAAGACTTAGAAATTAGACCTGAGACTGTGAAGTTAATAGAGGAGAGCATAGGTTCAACACTACAACATATTGGCACAGGCAGTAACTTTCTCAACAAAACCTCCAAAGCTCAGGAAATTAAAGCAAGAATAAACAAGTGGGATAACATCAAACTAAAAAGTTTCTTCTCATCAAAGGAAACTATCAATAACCTAAAGAGGAAGCCCACAGAATGGGAAAGGATCTTTACCAGCCACCATTCTGATAGGGGGCTAATATCCAGAGTATACAAAGAGCTCAAAAGACTCTACACTAGCAAAACAAACAACCCAATCAAGAAATGGGCAAATGAACTAAATAGACACTTCACAAAAGAAGAGATACAAAGGGCTAATAGATACATGAAAAGATGTTCTTCATCACTGGCCATCAGGGAGATGCAAATCAAAACTACACTGAGATTCCATCTAACCCCAGTCAGAGTAGCAAGCATAAAGAAATCAAACAACAACAAATGCTGGCAAGGATGTGGGGAAAGAGGAACTCTTTTACACTGTTGGTGGGAATGCAAACTAGTTCAACCACTATGGAGATCTGTGTGGAGATTCCTAAGAAAGGTGGGAATAGATCCACCATATGATCCAGCTATACCACTCCTGGGTATCTTTCCAAAGGGGTTGGATTCAGAGAAATACAGCAACATATGCATACCTATGTTCATAGCAGCACAATATGTAATAGCCAAAATATGGAACCAACCCAGATCACCATCAACAGATGAATGGATAGCAAAACTGTGGGAAATACACACAATGGAATTCTATTCAGCCATAAAGAAGAACAAAATTATGTCATTTTCAAGGAGATGGAAAGCCCTGGAGAACATTATGTTAAGTGAGATCAGCCAAGCACAAAAGAAGATACACATGTTTCCTCTAATATGCCCAAACTAGGAAACACAAAGAATACCAGTGGGACTCCAGTTATTGAAGGGGAAATACTAGCTAAGTTTGGATGGTAAGATAGGAGAGGAGGAAGGTCGGTCTTGATTAATGAGGGTCTACACCTGAACATGTGTAAAATTATGAATAAGTCATGGTTAACCTGGACAGCCATTGGTGGGAGGGGGGAAAGGAAAACGGGGGCGGGGGGGGAGAGGGCATCAAATATAGTGTAAATGTATACTATTTACGTTCAATAAAAAAAAATTGAAAAAAAAATAAATAAAATAAAATTGTACTTGGGGGAAAAAAATAGGGCTCAGAGGTAGAATGCTCCTGGTACCACCAAAAAATAAATTAATTAATTAAATTAAAATTTAAAAAGTCTGAGGGTGTAGCTTGGAGGTAGAATATTCCTGGGTTCAATCCCTAGTACTAAAACACAAACAACAACAAAAATACCCTTATTTTTTATTTTTATTTTTTTTTTTGGTGGTACTGGGGTTCCTGGAAAACCCTTCTACCTCTGGGCTATACTCCCAGACCCATTTTTATATTTTTATTTGGAAACAGGTCTCTTAAGCCAGAGCGGCTGACTTCGAACCTGTGCTATCCTCCTGTCTCTGCCTCCCAAGCATCGGGATTACAAGCGTGTGCCACCACGCCTGGCAATACCCTTAATTTTAATCCACCGAATCATAAATACAAGACATCCTTTTAATTTTGAAGGAACAACTTAGATATTTGTTGTGCAACAAAGATGCTAGGTAGGGGATTGAAAAGTAGTATGTTCTGATGAGCTGTTTAGCGCTGGGAAATCAGCCCTCTGAGGTCTGGCTGGTCTGTAAAACGTGCCAATTAAATTTAGAATTTCTCTGACCCCTGCAGTCAGTCACAGCATTCTGGGTCAAGGTAACCTTAAAATGGGCTGAGTTCCCAAAGCTCTGACCTTGGCTGTTTTCATATCTTCAAGTCACCAGAGGGGCCCCTACAGTCACTTGCCAGGGTCTTTTCCGTTTCCTGGGTCTTGTGACATCTTATCTCTCTTTCTCTCCTACTCTGCCACCTATTTTACCAACTGCTACTATTTTGGGGGCTCCCTGGGGAGCAGGTTCTGCAGGGTCTAATACCTATCACCATTGTCACCACTGCGACTGGGAGGCATTAATGTCCTCACTGCCCCAAACTGTATTTTAGACATTGACCACTCAGGTATTGGAACCCAAAGAGGGACCGCCACACTCTGCCCCTGTTGCTGGAGCAGAGGACCAAGGGCTACGAGGCTGGTGGCATTGCTGTGCAAATGTTCAGAGGCAGAACTCCCACCCCTGAGTGCTCATCCATCCCTTCTTCATTTCTACAAAGAGCAACACGAGCTGGCAGAACCCCCAAGACCCACAGAATATAGGACTGATCTAATCGGTCCCTGGAAACCGTTGAGACAAAGCCATAGTCTAAGAAGCCAGGACAAGTTATAATTAGAAGCCCGTGAGTCACAGCCTAGGGGAGTGAACTCAGAGACTCTCGCTCATGAAATGAAGCAGCACATTCTGTCTGCCAAAGTCCATCCTGGGCATAGGATGCATCTTTTTTATTTTATTTTATTTTATTTGATTGCCATACTGGGGATGGAGCCTAAGGACTTTCTACCTCTGAGATACACTCCCAGCCCTATTTTTTAGTCTTATTTTTTGAAACAGGGTCTCACTGAGTTGCGAAGGGCCTCACTAAGTAGCTGAGGCTGGCCGCAAGCCGCGGCCCTCTGGTCTCTGCCTACCGAATGCTGGGATTACAAACCTGTGCCACCATGCCCGGTGGGGATGCATCTTTTAACAAGGACTGAGGGAATCTGTTAGAGGAGGGAGAGTCATGGAGCACCAGGGTGTTCATGAGATGCCCAGCCTCACCAGGAAACAGCTCATCTCACACAGGAAGTCCAGACAAAAATTTCACTAGAAAAGAACAAAAAACTCCCTTCACTACAAACAAGTTCTTTTCAAGTTTTCTTAAGGTGGTGCAGGTCCAATTTAAGCCCTTCACATAATTTCCCAGCAGCAACTTGAGAGAGAGAGAGAGAGAGAGAGAGAGAGAGAGAGAGAGAGAGAGAGAGAGAGAGAGAGAGAAGAAGAAGAAGAAGAAGAAGAAGAAGAAGAAGAGGAGGAGGAGGAGGAGGAGGAGGAGGAGGAGGAGGAGGAGGAGGAGGAGGAGGAAAGAGAGAGAGAGAGAGAGAGAGAGAGAGAGAGAGAGAGAGAGAGAATGGGAATGAATGTGTGTGTTTTACTGGAGATTGAACCCAGGGTCATTCTACCTTTGAGCTACACTTCCAGCTCTATTTTATTTTCTATTTTGAGGCAGAATTTCACTAAGTTGCTGAGAGTCTCTCTAAATTGCTGAGGCTGGCCTCAAATCTGCAATTCTCCTGCAAATCTCAGCCTCCTAAGTACTGGGATTACAGGCATGCCCCACCACGCCAGGCTCTGAATTCATGGTTTTCCTGCACATCATCCAGGCCTAGTGTGTTAACAAAGAATATGGATTTTCACATCTCAACTCCAAGACTGTGACCTTGAACAAGCTTGTCAAACTTTCTAAACCTTAGTCACTTATTTTTAAAATGGGGTTTTATGAGGATTAAAAATAATAACATATACCAAGCACCTGACCCTGGATGCCACCCATCCTGGTAAGCAGTGCACGTCAGCTCCCGTGCCTCCTAGTTGAAGTCACCCATACTGACTCCAGCTTTTCCGTCATACACAGAACACACCCTGCAAAGTGCTAATGCTGTTACAGCTCAGCAGACACCTCGTCTCAGAAAAGCCATTAGAAACCCCCAAAGCAATATATTTTCCTCCTGGTAAGTACAGTAGTGCACTTTCCACAGCTCCCCACCACTTTGCATTAAAGGAGCCCCACAAATGAATCATGCTACTTACAGAAGCAGATTCGGGAGCCACACCCCAAACAGAGGTCACTTGACTCTCCACAGGAAGCTGTCAGTACCCTTGAAAGAAAGCTTACAAGCCAGGCATGATGGTGCCTGCCTGGAGTCTCAATACTTGGGAGGCTGAGACAGGATGATCACA
Source organism: Muscardinus avellanarius (assembly GCF_963383645.1). Taxonomy (NCBI): domain Eukaryota; kingdom Metazoa; phylum Chordata; class Mammalia; order Rodentia; family Gliridae; genus Muscardinus; species Muscardinus avellanarius. The sequence continues at coordinate 208,738,817 of NC_137786.1, read as the reverse complement.
GGTTCAAGGACAGCCTCAGCAACCTAGTAAGAGACCCTGTTTTTAAAACAAAAATAAAAAAGGCTGGGGATATATAGCTCAGAGGTAAAAAAAAAAAAAATACCCCTTGGGTTAAATCCTCAGACAAAACAAACACACAAAAACAAAAACAAAGAAGGCAGCTTAGAGGGCCCACAGCTAGAAAATACAGACCATAGAGCTACTCCAAACTATTTGAATTTATGTGTAAAACTGAGAGTTCACTTCATTTTTTTCCCCAGTAAATTTCTATCCACAGTATTCAATGTATGAGAATTTGGCTGCTTAGAAGAGGATTATTTACGTTTAGAAACGTTGATTATAATATTGAAACTATGAGTACGACTGTAAAAAATTTTCAAGAATTCTTCTACTATGTAAAAACAGACTTATTTCTCAGCCCTTTTTGAACTATAGGTAACTAAGTAGAAAGTGTTCCACTCAGAAGGCAATCTCTATTTATTATAGTACTAGGGTTTGAATTTAGGGCTATTCTACTCTGAGGTAAACCCCAGCCTTTTTTTATTTTTATTTTTTGTTATTGGAGATTGAACCCAGGGACATTCTAACCTCAAGCTATACCTCAGCCTGATTTTTTATTTATTTTGAAACAGGGTCTCTCTAAGTTGCTGAGGCTGGCCTCAAACCTGTGATCTTCTTGTCTCAGCTTCCCAAGTCCTGGACTTATAGGCATGCATCACCACACCCAGCCAGACTAGCATTTAAATACCCATGACCAGCCTTTAAATACTGGTTTAGCAACTTGCCTATTGCATGATTTAGATGTATTTGAGCCTCAGTAGCATCTCTATAAAGTGAAGAGAATACTTCACAGCTTGTAGGTTACAAAACAATAAAGTATATAAAGGTACAAACAAAAATGAAGTGCCATATAAAATGTTAGATTGTTTAAAAAAGTATTCACTAATCCTTTACATTTGCCTGATAATAGTCCTGGGACTAATTATTAGAATTAATTTTGTTGAGCCGGGCGTGGTGGCGCTCGCTTATAATCCCAGCATTCAGGAGGCTGGGACCAATCGGAGGATTGTAGTTTGCGGACAGCCTCAGCTTAGTGAGGCCCTCTGCAACTCAGTGAGACCCTGTTTCCAAATAAAGAATAAAAAATAGGGCTGGGGATGTAGCTCAGAGGTAGAATATCCCTGGTTTCCATTCTCAGAACCATAATAAATAAATAAATAAATAAATAAATAAATAAATAAACAAACAAACAAACAAACAAACAAACAAACTGGAAAGTAGGGCTGGGGGTGTAGCTTGGAAGCTTGGAGGTATAATGCCCCTGGGTTCCATTCCCAGTACTGCAAAAAAAAAAAAGAAGAAGAAGAAGAAGAATTTTGTTGGCCTGTCTTTGCAGCCCTCTAAATCAATGTATGGTTTTTTTTTTAAAGCTTTATCCTTTTAGAATGCATGGAAAACTATATTCTTGATTGATTGGCTAAAATGGAGATTATTACATAGTATCTAGTAATCACCTATCTGAAAATTGGGTTTTCCTAGGTGAAGTAATATTGTTTATAAAAAGTGGCCTTCTCTGTGCTGAGATATTTGCAGTGCTCATTTTACTCTTCCCAACAGAAGGTAGCATTTGTTACCCAACTCCTTATATCTGGGCTGGTTCTGTGACCTGCTCAGGCCACTAGAATGGTAAAAAGTGATAGCGTGCCACGTTTCATGTCTTGGCCTCAAGAGTCTGTGTAGCTTCAGTCTCCTTAGAATCCTGTCCCTGCCATGTAGCTGAGTCCAGGCTAGACTCCTGGTTGATCAGAAATGTGTAACCTTATCCCCACCCCACTCCTCCACACACGTTTAACTCATTTAATAAATAGCTAATAGTCACACACAAAAGCGAGGCCGCCCCAGATGATGAAGTCCTCACTGACCTGTCAGGTGAACAGAGATGCATGGTAGAGCCCAACCAATATCAGCTGGGCCAGAGCCAGAGAATAAGAACCATGCACCCATCCCTAGATTTGTCAGTCACGATAAACCATATTTTAAGCTACTAAGTTTGGGGGTGTTCTGTTGTCCAGCAATAACTAACTAATACATCAGTTTTCTATATCATTAAAAAGAGACTCCTTATAACATTGTAGACTAAAGTAAAAGAGGGGGAGGGCCCTCCTTGGATAAATCCACAGAAATGATGGCTGAAATATATGGCCTAGTTCAACAGAAACAAAGAAAATCTCTAAGGTGAGAAAAGAGCTTAAAGACATAGCAGTAAGGAAGAGCTGATATTGTAGCCTATGGGCACATAACTTTGGGCTCAGTGATAGGCATTCATGACTGGGGACTAAAGTTTTAATGCTCACACAGGAATGGGGATTTGTCTAATCCACAAGATGTAGGGAGCTAGAATAGTAAACCTTGGACCTCAAGAGCTACCCTTTTCATAAAAAGAAGGCTAGAAAATATTTATCTAAGGACTCCGGAAAACTAGAGAAAGCCTGCCACTCACCAAGGTAAAGAGAAAAGTTGTCCTTGAGATAGTGACTCTCCAAGCCTATAGAAAACTCAGGCATGGTGACCAAATGTGTACTGCCTGTGGTCTTCTATAAATCCCTTACAAGAAATTAGTACATGCCATCACCCCTCAGAGTTCCCTTGTGTCCCCTCCAATCAGTTTTATGCACTCTAGGTTAGCTTTGCCCTCTGTAGAACTGGGTGCAAACAGAATCCTGCTTCATTCATCACACCTAATACTTGTTCATGAGCTTAGATAGAAGAGCATAGGTACAATTTCCCCTAACTCCTCTGGTCTAGAGTCTTGGTGAAAAACGCACTTGGCACTTATGCCAACTTCTGCTGGCCAATTGATGCAGCAGCTGGCTGTTATTAATGAAATTTGATGAAAATGCCTGCCATTTTCTAGGGTCAGAGGAAAATGGAAATCATAGGTTAGGTTTTTACTGGTCAGTTCTATTACAGACCATAAAAATAGCTGCCTAAATAGTTCAATGTATGAATTATGTGTTTATTTTAGTTTAGTTTATTTTGTGGTACTGGGGGTGGAACCCAGGGGCTTTCTACCTCCGGGATATACTCCCAGACCTATTTTATACTTTATTTGGAAACAGGGTCTCACTAAGTTGCTGAGTGCCTCACTAAGTAGCTGAGGCTGGCTTCAAACCTGTGCGATCCTCCTGTCTCAGCCTCCCAAGCCCTGGGATTACAAGCGTGCGCCACCATGCCCAGCTCCTTATGTGTTTATTTTAATGCTTGACAATGCTACTTATTTATTTATTTATTTATTTATTCATTAATTGATTCATTCATTTTTGTTATTGGGGATTAAACCCAGTACTATTAGTTCTGCTTCTTTGGAGGCATTTTACTTCTGAGCTGCACCCCCAGCCTTTTTTATTTTTTATTTTGAAACAGGGTCTCACACTAAGTTGCTGAGGCTGTGGACAACATGGTTATTTTGCAATAAGTCCTTTAGGCAACAGAGAGCCAAAATTTATTTAATGGTATTAAAGGTATATGTTTAGTGACAAATTAAATATGAAACTTCAGTGTTTCAGATGACTGATAATGAAAGTACAGCATATAAATCAGGCATGATAGCCTATGCCTGTAATCTCAGTACTTGGGAAGCTGAGACAGGAAGCTTGTAGCTTCAAGACCAGCCTCAACAACTTAGCAAGACTCATTAGTAGCTCAAAGGTAGAATGCCCCTGTGTTAAATCTCCAGTCACACACACACACACACACACACACACACACACACACACACACACAGAAATTACAGTGTGCCCAGTGTGTTGAGTATTTACCATTCACTAAAGGTGTTGTGGTGATATCACTGACAACTTGAAAAACAGAAGGTACAAACCTACTGTAGAAAAGCCTAGCATCTACTTAGAACTTAGGGGATATATAAAGAAAAACCAGTGATTGTAGAGAACAAAGGTAAATTTACATGTCAGTTCTTAGAGAATGACATTCATGTAGATTGATAGAATATCATCTTAAGTTAATTTGGCTTGTTCTCAAATTAAAATTTCTTGTTTCTTTCAAAAAGGGAAGTGGCGCCACTTTGCCTGGGGCAGAGAAAGGTGGCCAGGGTCAGGTTGGGGCTGCTGCTTCCCAAACCCACTCAGATTCACTCAAATCAGCTGGAATGCTTTCAAGTAATGCCTCCCAGAACACCTTAGCTGCCCCAGATCCAGATAAGGCCACCAGCAAGGCAGGCAGCAGCTCCCTGCAGTCAGGGGTCTGCATGTGACCTTGTTCCCCTTTCTGCATCTCCTAAGAGACTCATGCCTTCTGACACTTAGCCTAATATTCTCTACTGACTTGAGTCAGTCTCACAAATCAAATAGCTGTGTGTTTTCTCTCATATGTGAAAGCTAGAGAGAAATTGGGGAACAAAAGAGACCTCAGATAAAGGAGTAGAGATTCCAATGGACCAATGGAAGGGTTTAGGGAAAGCAGAGGGGATACAGAAGCAATGAAGGTAACAGTTTAAGTGATGCTATACACATAAACAGTTATTAATGCCAGTGTCAATGGCATGTACAGGGGAGAGGAGGGAGTGGGATGGAACCTGGAAGGAAGCACAAGTACACCAATAAAGGTATTTTAAAAAGAGACCCAGGCCAAGAAACATCTATACTTCCCCATCTGTTAAACCCAGTTCAAATGGCATCTGAAAGTTCAGTATGACAATAAAAAAAGCAGGTGTTCATCCAATCTGCTAATTCTACACCTTACTTTATTGAAGTAGGAAATATTGAGAATCCTACATATGACTAGTTTGAAGGATTTGACCAGAAGATGAGTGCCAAACTTAAATCTGGAATTTCCTATACAGAATGAAGAGACCGCATTCAATATTAGTTAAGAGAAGATAGTGTTAATGTGGCTCAAGAAACAACGACTCTTCATCCAGGTGTGGTGGTGAATGTCTATAATCCTAGTACTTGGGACACTGAGGAGGATCGCAAGTTGAAGGATAGTGAGATCTAGTTTCTCTCTAGTGAGATCCTAGTGAGATCCTGTTTCTCTCTCTCTCTCTCTCTCTCTCTCTCTCTCTCTCTCACACACACACACACACACACACACACACACACACACTAATTAAACAGGGCTGGGGGTGTAGCTCAGAGGTAGAGCTCTTTTCAATCCCCTGTATAAAACACATGCACATACACAATCACACACACACACACACACACACACACACACACACAGAGAGAGAGAGAGAGAGAGAGAGAGAGAGAGAGAGAGAGAGAGAGAGAGAGAGGAACATTTAAACTCCACATTGAAACTAAGAAGAAATTTATTTTACCTTACCTAGAGATAAAGGCTGGGATATGGAGTGTGTGGAATTGAGATTCAGCTTCTATTTGATTCATTATACCTATAAGGACATCAAGCAGGTCATATAAAAAGCTTGCACTTTTATTTATATGTACATTAGGAGGAATGTTCAGGCATTGCTGTAAACCTTCAATGTACTGCTTTAGTGGGACTAATTTAATGCTAATATACTCTAAATAACATTTTACATTTGAAGTTAACCACTGGAGTCCTTTTCTAAGACTCTGGATTCAACATTGTCTTTGGCTTTTTATGTGACAATTGACATGTCCCAGCCAGTGAAGAACTGGAATCTATTCCAAATCTAAAAGCAACAAGCAACTCTTGCTTATGTATTACAAAGTCAAATGGTAGAGATTGCCCATCATCTATTTCCATTCCACAGAGCATTCAGTACATGACCTAAACTAATTTCAAAAACTAGAGTCACATTGACCTCATCTTACTATAGAATGCTGCTTTTTACTTCTGCTAGTGTTTATCATCATCGCCATCATCATCATCATCATCATCATCATCATCATCATCACCATCATAATCACCACCATGCCATCATCATCATCATCATCATCACCACCATGCCATCATCATCATCGCCATCATCGTCGTCATCATCATCATCATCACCATCATCATCATCATCATCATCATCATCATCATCATTTTGGTACTGGAGGTTGACTCCAGAGGCATCCTACCTCCAACCTACACCTAAGACCTATTTTATTTTTATTTTGAAACAGGGTCTTGCTAAGTTGCTGAGGGATCTCACTAAGTTAATGAGACTGCCCTGAAATCTGAAATCTTTCTGTCTCAGTCTCTTAAATACTGGGATTACAAGCATATGTAATCCACACCCAGCTTGAATATTTTTCAGAATTAAAAAATGATCTGCTTTGAAGGCAACGTTGACCAATCTTGAAATAAAATGGCAAATCCCATACACAAAGGAGCCAAAAGTATAAATCAAGTATTTGAGAAGCGAAGACTTGAAGCTAACCCGCATTAAATTTTATAAAAACCTGTATGCTTTTTGCCTAAATACATTTTTAGTGAAATGTTATGCACCAGAATAGTCATATTTAAAACACTTTATGTTAAAAGTCAGTATTCTTATATAGGCACACCTGGTCCAAACTTTAATGTGAGCTTAATTCTGGAAAGTAAATCATTAACAGCTGCCTTGATACACAGAAACCTTTTTAAAAACTATGAGCCAGGTGTGGTGGTGTACGCTTGTAATCCCAGTACTTGGGAAGCTGAGACAGGAGGATTACGCAGGTTCGAAGCCAGCCTCAGCTACTTAGTGAGGCTCTCAGCAACTTAGCGAGACCCTGTTTCCAAAGAAAATATAAAATAGGTCTGGGAGTGTAATTGGAGGTAGAAAGCCCCTGGGTTCCATCTCCAATACCCCCCCCAAAAAAAAAGAAAAAATAATACTCCCTGAAGTCTTTTGTGTGCATGGTCACACATTGATGCTTCCCTGTTTCAGTATCTAAAGTTGCTACAGAAGTCCTGATACCCAAAGTAATTTTTCTGTCATTAGCAGTACCTACCAGAACCCCAAGGTCCAGCAGATCCACAGCTGTGTGTGTGAATGCTGTGTGTGAATGCCACTCCACTTACTTCACACCTGAGTGTTGCACTTCTGTTTTGGACTGTGTATCATGTTTACATATGCATGCTTCATTTCATAGCAACTTCTCATATTGCAGAATTAATTTGTATTGAACATAAACTGAAAATAAAAAGCAGTAAATAGGTGAGAGTAAAAATAATGTGAAGCAGTAGCTATTGGCAGCTCGGCTTTATTAGTAGTAGTCTGTAAATAGTGATGCTGGTTTCATGTACTTCAATTACTGGATGCTTAAAATCATTTTTGGGGGGGGGATTCTACCTCTGGGTTATACCCTCAGCCCTATTTTATTTTAAAACAGGGCCTTAGCAAATTTCTGAGGTGGCAGTGAATCTGTGATCCTCTTGTCTAAGCCTCCCAAGTACTGGGATTACAGTTGTGCATCACCACACCCAGCTTGGTTATTTGCTGGTATTGTGTTGTTGACATCAAACTCATGGACCCAAGGAAAGCTTTGGAAGTTCATCCTGTCTAAAGTGAAACACTTGAGACCTTATTTTGAGTGCTACTGTTAAGTGCAATTAAAATGTTTAATAATGATGATACATTTATTTGCTTTTTCTATTGACAACATAAATAAAAATTTTGGTGAAATACAGTATCATAGTAAAAAACAATGTTATTTTTTAATTTTAATTTTAATTTTTGATACTTGGGATTGAATCCAGGTTCATTTTACCCCTGAGGTCCTCAGCCCTTTTTATTTTTTGTTTTGACACAGGGTCTCATTAGGTTGCTAAGAGTCTCTCTAAGTAGCTGAGGCTGGCCTAAAAACCTCAATCTTCCTGTCTCAGCCTCCCAAATACTGGTATTAAAGGTGTTCCCCACTTATACCTGGCTAAAAACAATAATCTTACTGAATAAAAACTTCCTATGGGACAAATTTGTCCTCAGCATTGGTTAGGAGCATATTTAAGTCATCACATACAGATAAGCTATAATATTCTGTGAATAAAAATGGAAGCTATAGCTGTTAAAATTTACAGACACCCACATACACCAAGCAACTAAACTACCAATTTTTTTTTGTTAAAGCAGGTAATGTTGAATTAAAAATCTTGGCACGATGACATGAGGTTTGTCTTGTTGCTGCCCATCATCAAGCTGATCAGAGTATTTTAAGACTTTGAATTATTCTAGCTCAACCTACAATGAACTGAACTTCCATCTCTTTATTTCAAAAAGAGAGCTCAACGGTGGAGTTTTGTTTACAGTCAGCTGGAAGTCTTTAAGATAGTCCCTCAAGAATGCCAGTCTCCCAGAGGGCAGCTTCTGGAGTGTCTGGAGCTCTGCCATTAATGAAAACAGAGCTTACAAACAAGGAGATGGTAAGCACGTTCTGATTACAGCAAAGAGGGACTTAAATAACAATTACTCAAAGAGCGTATGAGATTTGATTTGGAAACTTGGTCATTGAACTTGGGATATCTCAACATTTATGAAGGCTGTTTGGATGAGGCTTCTACTTTTAATTAGAGACACTGATATTCTGTGTTGGAATGACACACACGATTTAATGCACCTATTTTTTTTTTTCAACATCCAAATGTGATTAAGTTAGCTGGGCATGGTGGCACATGCCTATAATCCCAGTACTTGGGAGGCGAGACAAGAGGATTGCAGCAATTGGCCTCAGCAATTTAACTCTCAGAAACCTAGGGAGACCCTGTTCCAAAACAAAAAATAAAAAGGGCTAGGGGTATAGCTCAGAAGTAGAATGCTCCTGGGTTCAATGCTCAGTCACATAAATAAATAAATAAATAAATAAATAAATAAATAAATAAATATTGTGAAGTTAAATATAATAATACAAAATACATATGGTAAATTTTGCCTTTAAGAAATTTAAAAATATTTGTCAAAGCTAGATGTGGTGGCACATGACTATAGAACCAGTACTTGGGAGGCTGAGACAGGAGGATCATAGGTGCAAGGCTAGCCTCAGCAACTTAGTCCCCCATTTCAGATAAGAAGTATAAAGCAGTTGTGGCTGTAGCTTGGATACAGAATGTTCCTAGATTTAATTGTATCAAAAAATTTTTACTCTAAATGGAAGCTAAAAATAGTATCTGGTAAAGTATTTAATCATTTCAACTTAAAAAATAGAATTGAAATTCTTCTTTAGCCCGCATAAATTTGATTTTACCAATAACCTCAGCATCTGTAAAGTAGAATATTTTTGCAAGTAAAAAAAAAATCTATTTTAGTACAAGAAAGAGACTATTGATATGTCAAGAATTTCACATTTGTTAGTCATACATTATCAGTTGGGAATTTTGTGGAAGTGTATTCTTCAGAAAACTCCAAGGGCCATAGTATTGGAGTTAAAAGTAGCCAAGAATGAATAGATGGAGCACAGAGGGTTTTGAGGGCAATGAAACTATACAAGTAGGTACATGGCATGGGAGGTAGGTGGCATACATTTGTAAACACACCTAGAACATACAACACCAACACCAACATTGACTGTGACTTTGGAGATAATGATGCATCCGTGTAATCAGTAGCAACAAACCCACCACTCAGGAGTGGAAAGCTGAGCGGCAGGAGGCTGCACATCTGTCAGGGCAGGAGACACACGGAGATCTCTGTACCTTCAACTCATTTTGCTGTGAACCTAAAGCTGCTCTTGAAAAAAACCTACTAAAAGCCAGCCATTGTAGTGAATGCTTGGGAGGCTGAGACAGGAGGATTGTACAGGTTCGAAGCCAGCCTCAGCTACTTAGTGAGACCCTGTTTCCAAATAAAATATAAAAAAGGGCTGGGAAGCCGGGCGTGGTGGTGCATGCTTGTAATCCCCATGCTTGGGAGGCTGAGACAGGAGGATCGCGCAGGTTCGAAGCCAGCCTCAGCTACTTAGTGAGGCTCGAAGCAACTTAGTGAGACCCTGTTTTCAAATAAAATAGAAAATGGGTCTGGGAGTATAGCTCAGAGGTAGAAAGCCTCTGGGTTCCACCCCCAGTACCACACACAGACACACACACACACACACACACACACACACAAAAGGGGGGGGGGCTGGGAATATAGCCTGGAGGTAGAAAGCCCCTAGGTTCCACTCCTAGTACCACACACAAACAAAAACAACCTACAAAAAATATTCAAGCATAAAAATGAAGTTGTTAAAAAGTATAATGATATAATTAATGCATTTGCAGAAATGCAAGCCAGCAAAATTTTATGACCAGTCAAGATATGACACTGATAGCTGGGCATGGTGGCACATGCCTGTAATCCCAGCATTTGGGAGGCTGAGACAGGAGAATCGCGGTTCGCGGACAGCCTCAGCTACTTAGTGAGGCCCTTTGCAACTCCATGAGACCCTGTTTCAAAATAAAGAATAAAAAATAGGGCTGGGGGTGTAGCTTAGAAAGCCCTTGGGTTCCATCCCCAGTAATGCAAGAAAAAAAGATATCACATTTATAAAGTTTTACTGTACTTTATTATATAAAATTTGGAAACCAAATTAATGTTTATAAGCTTATTTTGTTAAATATTTAAAATTATACATATTAAATTTTATAATATCACACTTTTAAAGGAAAAATGACGAAGGCCAATTAAAAAGCAAGAGTAATTATTCTGATAATGGTATTTTATTGGTCACATAGTTAATACATAGATATAATTTTTGCATTAACATATATTTTATTTTTATTTTATTAAAAATAATTTCTTGAGCTTGTTGTGGTGGCGCATACTTGTAATCCTAGTGCTTGGGAGGCTGAGACAGGAGGACTGCACAGGTTCAAAGCCTGCCTCATGTGCTGAGCGAAGCTCTCAGTAAATTAGTGAGACCTTGTTTTCAAATAAAGTATAAAATAGGTCTGGGAGTATAGCCCGGATATAGAAAAGCCCCTGAGTTCCACCCTCAGTACCACACACACACACACACACACAAAATAATAATAATTTCTTTTTTCTTTTTTTTGCAGTACTGGGGATGGAACCCAGGCACTCTACCTCTGAGCTATGCCCCCAGCCCTATTTTTTATTCTTTAATTTGAAACAGGGTCTCACTAAGTTGCTGAGGGCTTCACTAAGTAGCTGAGGCTGTCCACAAACTGTGATCCTCCTGTCTCAGCCTCCCGAATGCTAGGATTACAAGTGTATGCCACCACGCCTGGCCATTAGAAATAATTTCTTAAAATATCTAATAGAATAAATAGTTTTGTCGTTCTACTAATATAAGAAAACCTTCTCAGTCAACAAATATTTCAAAATTATATAACAATTATTACTCATTTCTCTTCTCAAAATGTGTTGTAGCCCTGTTTTTGAGGACACTTAAAGGAATCCTATGTCTTCTGAAAACTATGTTAATAAAGGAAGTGTGGGGCCAGGCGTGGTGGCGCACACTTGTAACCCCAGCATTCAGGAGGCCGAGATCCGAGGATCACGGTTCACAGCCTGCTGCAGCTTCTTAGTGAGGCTCTTTGCAACTCAGTGAGACCCTGTTTCAAAATTAAAAAATAAAAAATAGGGCTGTGGTGTAGCTCGGAGGTAGAATTCTGCTGGGTTCCATGCCCAGTACTGCAAAAAATCAATCAAACAAACAAACAAACAAACAAAAAAACAAAACAAAACCAAAAGGAAGTGTGGCAGTTTTTAGAGTAAGGATATTTCTTGTTTATTTTTTAATTTTTAATGTTTTTGTGCTGAGGGTCAACCCAGGGCCTCAGGCATGCTAAGCACATGCTCTACCCCTGAGCTGCATGCAGAGCGCCAGTCTGGGCATTCTGGAAGTGCAACACTTGGAAGAGACATCTCACGGAGATGCTATGAGAGAGTTAGGTCCATTGACCCAGACCCTTTTGTCTACAAAAAGAAGCATCTGCTCTTAAGAAGACCCCACACACCAGTCTATGGAAGGAATCACTTAGAGAACCTGAAACACTGAACCCAAGTTTCTGAGAGTGAAACTAGAATCTCTATTCTGAAAGGCTTCCCGGGAGACCCTGATGGGCAGCCAGGGCCTGCTGAACCAAGCGACTGCCGCACACTCTATTAATGACTCCGTATGCCTCCATGCCAATGTCCTTTCTCTGGTGTTCTGAAAAACTGGGACTTTGTTAGCACGGGCTCTGTGCGCGACACCCATGCTGCCCTTCGACTACTCAGCGTGGTGAGCAGAGATGGTTTTTGTAGACTTACCTGTAGACTTCCCCCCTTTCCGAAAGAAGCTTCCACTCATCCAAGCTCTTCTTGAGGAGGAAAATGTGTTGACTCATTATTCTGCTGTAGAAAATGGAGACATGATTGAGGACCTCCCGCCCACCGCGGTGTCGCCTTTCACTGGTAAAAGGGTTTCTCGTTTACAAAGTGAGGAATGAAGCCCGGGGCATTGCCATCATTAGGAACAGTTCGTTGGTTGCATATAGATGTATATTCATTTTTTTTAAAACTCTCAACAGTTAACTTGTTAACTGTTTTCCTGTTAATCTGTATAGACTTCATATAGGCAAGTTTAAAAACACAAAGAAAAAAATTGAATAAAAATCACCTAAACTATCACCTTTAAGAGAAAGTGAAGAAGCAGACACTGTTCTGTATACTCTTATTTTTTTTAAAAGACAAGAATAGAATATTATATACATGGCTTTAATGTCTTAAAAATTAACACTGTGAAGTGGTACAAGGGTTGTTTCTTAAGTGGCACTTTATAGTGTCACTTTTACTGGAGATTAATGTCTAAAGGAGATTTTTTTTTTTTTTAAGCTCAGAGGAAAATCTGAGATTGGCTCAATAAAAGTTGGCTCAGTTTAGCTGGGCGTGGTGGCGCACGCTTGTAATCCCAGTGCTTGGGAGGTGGAGACAGGAGGATCATGCAGGTTTGAAGCCAGCCGCACTGGCTTAAGAGACCCTGTTTTCAAATAAAAAAGTATAAAAATAGGTGTGGGGGGGTAGCCCGGAAGTAGAAGGGTTTTCAGGAACCCCAGTACCACACACAAAAAAAAGTTGGCTCAGTTTCTTCTGTCATGGCTTATTCATATAAGCAGCTTTCCTAAAATTAACGGTTCCCAGTAGTAAGATGTACACATTCATGCCTGTAGCAAATCCACACTGAGATAATGGCTCTCCCCTCCTTCTGCACACATAGTCCGCACTGACTGGGAGGCATCAGGTGTCCTGGAGGACAAGATTAGAAAGGACAATTTCACTTAAACATTTGTATGAACCATGAGTCAAAATCAAAGGACAACCTTTGGTGTCACATTGAACTTGGGAAGAAGGTGTAAATAAGATATGCCCTGCTTTGAACAAAAGTTTCTGGGTTCTAGAAGATTCTTCTCATAGCCAACAATTTACCTTCGAGGTTCACTCAAAAACTGAGCTGCCAGCCAGGCATGATGGTGCACACTTGTAATTCCAGCATTTGGAAGGCTCCTGAGACAGGAGGATTGAGGTTAGCGGCCTGCCTCAGCTACTGAGTGAGGCCCTGTGCAACTCAGTGAGACCCTGTTTCCCAATAAAGAATAAAAAATAGGGCTGTGGTGTAGCTCGGGGGTAGAATGTCCCTGGGTTCCATCCCCAGTAGTTGAGAAACAAAACAAAACAAAACTGAGCGGCCAATGAGGATATCTGGTCTCATAGTTTTGATGTCAAGTACAACAAATCCAGCCTGAAAACATTACGTTGGAAGGCAATCTACCCACAACCAGCATCACACATGAGACTACCTTCTAGTAGAGGGTATTGCTGGCTAGTCAGTCATGCAACTGGAACACACGCACTGGGAGAGCTCTGGAGGAACACAAGACAGCAAGACACAGAGAACCAGGGGATTCCATTGCTTCTCACATCTTTAATTAACAGCATTCTTTTCTCCACCTTATCTCTTCGTTGAGGTTACATGGCAATTATCTACCTGCATTTTATGTGAAACAACCTGAATAATTCATAAGACAGAGGTGCTTATCGACTTTGTTCCATGTTCTATTGCCTGGGAATAATTAGCAGTGAGATGGTTCAAACACACAGAAAGAGAAGTGAACCACCCAGATTCCACAGAGGTTAGCCCTCTACCACTCATGCTTACTACATTTTTAATAAAGTTCTGCAGGCCTCATTGCCACATTTTCAAGAATATTTGGCTTTTTGCTATAACATGCTTTCTGAACGTGTGTGCGCGCGCGCACACACACACACACACACACACACACACACACACACACACACGATTCTGAACATACAGAAATATCTGCGGATTGAACCCAGAGGGGCTCTACCCCTGAGCTACACACACAGATCTTTTTTTATTTTTATTTTTTTTTTTATTTTTTTATTTTTTTTGGTGGTACTGGGGTTCCTGGAAGCCCTTCTTCCTCCGGGCTACGCTCCCAGACCTGATCTTTTTTTATTTTGAAACTGAGTCTTGCTGAGTTACCCCAGTGTTGGCCTTGAATCTGCAACTCTCCTGCCTCAGCCTCCCCTGTACTGGGGTTACAGGCGTGCACCACTGCGCCCAGCTGAACATATTCTTGTAGATAAGGACTTTACACATTTTTTGAAGCAGCTCCTTATCTGTCAGCTGCAGGGTCTTTACTATTCCAGTATGGTCCACTCTGCAGGGAAGGGACCAAGGACTGTAGTGGCCGCGGTATGGCTTAGAAGCTCGAAGATCTGACCCATTCCCTGCCTACTTGCTGAGCAAATGTGGGTAAAGTGTCCATGCCTAGTTTCTCATTTATAACACAAGGAATGATAATGTCTGCCTTGTTGTTGGGGTGCTGTAAGGAGATGTTGCGAGCAAAGCTAATGCTTGCTGCCATGTGGTGAGTGACTATCATCCACTCCTGTGTCTGTGTCTGTGCTAAGCAACCTTTCTAACGCCCGGGTCTGTCTCCAACGGAAGCTATATTTAGCAAGAACCAGTCGACCACTCTCCAGAAAATTAATGAGTCCTTATTTGCAAAATTCAACAATACATGTCACTTTCATCTGAGAGGCTGGTTTTAGCCCAGTGAAATGGCAGTCTGGGTTTCGTTTTTAAGCCCTGGAGGTAACTTTTTTTTTTTAATGTCTGATTCTAAAAAAAGAAATAATGAAATTTTACTTTTATAGCACTTAACCTTTATGTAAATTTAAATGAACCCATGAAATGAGAGTGCCTGTTCATAACCATGAAGCAAGTCCCTCTGTGATCATGGACATTACTGTTTTGTCTTTATTTCTGTGAGCACTGTCTTCTGTATCTTTATGTTCATATATCATTTGTCATTAAAGCAAACTGCTTTTAAAAGACCACATTAACTCAAAAGATTGCAACAATATTTGGACTTTAAAACACACCCATGGAGTTAAAGATATGCCCATGAACACACACATCCCCAAGCCCCCATCCAGGACATCCCGAGACTCTCTGGCAGCAGCGACAGGACAGAGGTGGGAGGGTTTAATTTTAGGGAGTCAGGGTTGAGGAGCACACTAAGTTAACTGCTTGAAATGGTATCAATCCAAAACACAGCTTAAGATTTTTGGAATTAATCAGGAAGTCTTTTTTTTTTTATAATTTTGCAGGCCTGATATGGCTGTTCCAAGCCTTCTGTTGCAAATTATGTCGTCCTTAGGAATGGAGCACACAATGGTCCATTCAGTCACAATGTAAATCAAAACACATGTGCATAGCCGAAACAAAAGCATTAGGACCATCCGCCTGGATTCCACTAGAATGAGTCTGAGTGACACCATGCTGAGGTAATTGTAAATAATCACCCTAAAGAAAGTTATGTGAAGGGTAGCCAAGAACCAACAAACACTGGATTTAACTCCATTTTCCAGAAAGAATTATACAATGCAGGCACTCCCCAGTTTTGTGAAAAAACACCATCAAATATTAGAAACTGGAATCAGAAGAACATCAACAAGAAGCCCACAGTCTCCTTGGGAAATAGTTCCAATTCTTCTCCTCCCTCTCCCCTCCCCCATCCCCAGTAGCTATAGCCTCTCTAGGTAATGAGACAGAGAAGTGCTCATTGACTGGGCTTGAAAGCTACAATACATCTAAAGTTGGAGACCTTTCAAAAATCATGCTTCTCTTTATTTCCGTTTCCATGGCAAGAAGAAAACAAAAGGCAACAGCTTTTAAAAGCAATAACAATAAAAGAAGCCATACCTCTCAAGCAGGCAGACCTGAGTTAAAGTTGCATGTCTCCGAGCAGCCAAGGCTGTGGCCCTTCCCCTACTCTGCATAGGTGCACACACACAAACCAAGAAGCCACTCTTACAAGTTGCTAACATTTGTGTTTTCTTTTAGATCTCAGCTGCTAAGTTGCCCTTTCAATTGGCCTCCAGAAATCAGAGAGTGAAATCTATGGGGCTTTTTGGGCCACCTGATTCAAGGTAATCTGGAAGGAGAAGAGGCCACTGGCTTCTTTAATCAAACAGGGACCTGGAATTGGGGCTCCTGAGAGATTAAATCAGCTCTATCCTTTGAGAGAGAGTCAGCAAGAACAAGGCCCTTAGGTGGTTGGGTTCTGTGGTGTCAGGCAGCTTTGAAGCGGGGTCCCTCTCCTCTGAGAAGTCAGACCTCTAACTCCTGATGCAGTGGTGCACTTCCCTCCTGCTCCCTCAGTCCCGGTTTGCTCAGCTCTGTCTTGCTTTCAAGTGTCTTGGCCCTTGTCATCGATTATAACCAAGAACCAAGTAGTGAGTATTCACAACCGTTCAACCCAGGAGTCTTTTAAGAAGACAGTGAAGAATCATGGGCAGAGAAAGAATGGTGAAAGCAGTAGCTTCTGGTAATTGGCTTTCACTCTTTTAAAGGGTGGGGATTCCCTCAGTGCATTTACTTGGAGCAAAAATGGTACCTTGTACTAGACATGCTCCCGCTCCTGCATGTATGAAAGGACAAAACCCCTGCTAAGTTCATAAAAATAAGATGTGTGTCCCCAACTGCTTCACCTGACATCACTCCATGGCCCCAGTGACAACACACCAGCACCATAAGAGGGCGAGGAGAACTGGCTTAATGCCAATTTATGGAGCCAGGCTACCTCTCCAGGAGACCTAGGGCAAGGACCTCGTTCAAGCTTTCAGAGAGAGCTGTGCTTGTTCTGTGCTCATGCTGGTACTTTTCATGTAACTTTTTATACTAGGTAAGTTCCCCTCTATCTGAAAAAAACCAAGGGGAAAAACCCCAGTTCTGTAATTTACTCATATCCTGTTATGTTTTCTCAGTCTTTTTATTTTCATCCCCTGCCTGGTCTTTAGCTGCTACATCCTACTTTGAAGGAAAGAAGAGTGGAAGTTATCTCAACCTAAAGTGGGGAATTTTGAGTACCTTTTTCTTGCACCCCTAAGTTATTTCAAAATGTCAGACTAAAAGAAAACACGTATTTTCCAACCTGTCTGTGCTCACTGAACTATAAAGAATAAATTATTTGACAAAATCTGGTAACTGCCAGTCCCTGAGACCAAAGGATAAACAGAGGTACGGTCAGCTTTCAGGGGAATAAAGAGACACCCATGCAACATAAATTAAGGGGTGATGCACACTGTAGATCTGGAGAAGAACTTTCCTCCTGTCCTGGGGGCGGGGGGCTGTGTCCCCAGCTCTGAGAGACCACCTAACCAGAAAAGTCAGCCATTGCCCACAAAGAACACGGCCCTTGCTCCCCTTCAACTTAAGCACGGGAACGCGTTTTATCGTGAGGGTGATTTTTAATTCCTTCCTGATGGGGCAGTTCACTGTGTTTCCAACCTTCATGTCTAGGCTAAACTGCGTGTAAATGAATGTTGAGGGTAGTTAGGAAGGAGCCACAAATGGGGGAAGAAGAAGAAGCAAAGAGGAGCCCTGATGCTCACTGTGTCTAGCTGATAAGTCATGGTCTGGGGGGAGGGAGGATAGGGGTCTTGTGCAGTTAATATGTGAGACATGAGTGTAAAATAAAGGCATCCATTTCATTTCTGGCTTGTGAAGTCAACTAGCTTTATTACTAGGCTGCCATACTGAACATGTATACAAGCCAAATATTTATTTTTATTCTTTTTT
Organism: Muscardinus avellanarius; assembly: GCF_963383645.1. Taxonomy (NCBI): domain Eukaryota; kingdom Metazoa; phylum Chordata; class Mammalia; order Rodentia; family Gliridae; genus Muscardinus; species Muscardinus avellanarius. Next base: position 208,720,821 of record NC_137786.1, on the reverse strand, counting down.
GGTACTGGAAATTGAACCCAGGGGTATTCAACTTCTGAGCTACACCCCCAGCCCTGTTTTTTTTTTTTTTTTAAACACAATCTTGGCCGGGCATAGTGGCGCACGCTTGTAATCCCCGCACTTGGGAGGTGAAGACAGGAGGATCACGCAGGTTCGAAGCCAGTTTTGCTGGCTTAGGAGACCCTGTTTCCAACAATAAAATAGGTCTGGGAGTGTAGCCCGGAAGTAGAAGGGCTTCCACGAACATCAATACCACCAAAAACAACAACAACAAACAACAACAACAACAACAACAACAACAACACAACCCCACAATCTTGGCCGGGCGTAGTGGCATATGCTTGTAATCCCCATGCTTGGGAGGCAGAGACAGGAGGATAGCGTAGGTTTGAAGCCAGCTTTGCTGGCTTAGGAGACCCTGTTTCCAAATAAAATATATAAAATAGGTGTCCGGGAGTGTAGCCCAGAGTTAGAAGGGTTTCCAAAAAAAGAAAGAAAGAAAGAAAGAAAGAAAGAAAGGAAGAAAGAAAGAAAGAAAGAAAGAAAGAAAGAAAGAAAGAAAGAAAGAGGAAAACACAATCTTGCTAAGTTGCTAAGAGTCTTGCTAAATTACTGAGGCTGGCTTCAACCCTTTGATCCTCCTGCCTCAGCCTACCAAGTATTAGGGATTACAGGCACCTGCCACCATGCCTAGCAGATCTTTTTGGTTATATTGTTTTAGCTCCAGCTGATGTATCTACTTCTTGCTCCCCCTTAGACAGCCTCCCTAAGTCATGATCTATCTGTTAGCTACTGCCAAAGCAGGGTTCCATGGCCCTTCAAATATAGTATGAGAAGCCCTCGCTATTGGTCACCTGAAATTTTGCCCTAAGAAATTGAATTTACACACTTAGATGTATCCAAACATATTATAACCATATATATGTAGAATTTTATTTATATATTTATATATATATGTCGAACCTTATTGGTGTAATATGATTTACACATCATAGTAAGAACACTTAAGCATTTTACATGTATTAACCCATGAATCCACTCAATAACCCTCTGAAGTATTATAATTATGATTCCTATATTCTAGAGGAGGAAGACAGAGAGAGGCTGAGTAACTTGACCTATAAAGCTGGGGTATGTGCTTTTAACCAGTGTGCACAGGACAGTAAGTAGATCTCAGGATTAAGCTTCCTGACCTTTGCATGCTTAGGAGGTAAGAGCGGGTGTGAGAACTCCTTCATCTACCAATCTGTCACTAGTGCGTCGGGGAACCAAGACCAGCTCTGAAATGCCCTCTGCTTCTTGCTGGATTTTCTTGTGTTATCCTTCAGCATGGCCAGAGAAACACGAGTACTTCGTGAAAATGGTGTTAATTAGAGTGACTCTGGCAGCAAGGCCTACACTGCTTGGGATGTCGTTATCCCCTACTGACCTCTCAGTGTACTGAGGTAGGAAATAGATGATACTGGATGAGGGAATATGAGAGAGCCTTTGGTGGAGAAAGTAACTCTTGAGACAAGTTTGGAGAACTAAATTATCTCTAAGAGTCTTTAAAACACAGCCACTCTGAGGCCACTCTGCCTCCACAGGAGCCTCCTGAAGCAAGTGATTTTCACTGACTGGCCTGTGCAGAGCAAGATCTAAGCAAAGAAAGGGACAACAGCCTTGCTCATTTGCAAAATGGGTCCATCAAGAACCCTCAAACCAAACAAAACTACCAGGAGAGTTGCTTGCTGGTCCATTAGAGGAATTGATGAGGACTCAAGGCGGCCTCGATTCCAAGTTCATTGCACTAGGGACCACGATTTGAATGGGGACTCTTTCCAGTTTTTATATTACCATAGAAAAGTTCTATAAAAACATTACTCAGTGTCGGTTAGTTCCGTGCCCTTCAGGTTTTTTCCATTATTAATCCTCTGGAGCAGGGTGGGGCTGCTGGGTTCAGCACCATATAAGTTTGGTCACAGTATTCCTTATGCAACCCAGCCTATCTACAAGTTAATACCACCTTTGGGGGGAAACTAACATAATTGTGCCATGTGATACAGCTCTAGTCTAGTCTGGCTACTGATACTTACTACTGGGAACTTGAAAGGATTCTATATATTGATACTTTCTTTGGGCCTAGCACCCACATTGCTATGTGGCAGATGCTACTGTAACTGAATGAAATGTTTCTTTCCCTCCAGCTAATAGCAACCCATAATAAGCTGTAGATTCTTTGCTACTGTGCCATTGATTTACCTACTGTACTTGGTAACCCAGGAGAGCTATGAATCATCCTTCCTAATTCTTCAGCTTAAAAAAACAAGATTATTTTTGATACTATCTCTTCTTTATCTAGATTTATTTGTTCTGAATCCTGCTGCATTCTTTGGGCATTATTAGTTAAAGAAGACAGTACTCCCTTGGTGTTTGTTTAATGATAATTTTTCTTTCAAGCTCTTCCTGTCTGCTTGCCCCTTTTCAAGGCTTTGTATTCATAGGAAGACCTGAGTCACATGTGGCCCTAGTTCCAGCATTCAAGAATCAAGAGACAGGGAGCAGATTTTCTTACCTTTTTCCTCTTCCGTGGGTCACTAACCACTGTCAAAATCCTGATTTAAGAGTAAAACTCAGAGACAATCTCCTATCCCCTTTTTATTCATTAATTTTCATATCTAAGTAATGCCTTAGATTTCATTCAAGCACTAATTCAGGGGTTACTATGTGCTAGGGACAAAGATGAAAAATCATGACTATTCTCGGAATACTCACCAACATGGCAAATGAGATAAGAAATGTCATGATTAAATAAAAGCACAGGACCTCTAAGGAAAGGTAAAAAAGACATTTATAAGTACACAGAGAAGTGCTTAACATAATCTGGAAGATCCCAGAAAAACCCATCTAAAACCCAAGAAGAGGTTTTGTTTTAGGTGAGATTAAAAGTAGCAGTCACTGCAGGCATCCAAAACAATGGATAGGTTAACATGAATGCAGCAAAAGGGCATAATTAAAGGAAAAGTTAAACCGGTAGTGGTGGAGCACCCCTGTAACCTCAGTACTTGGGAGGCTAAGATAGAAGGATTGCAGGTCTGATACAAGCCTCAGCAACTTCACAAGACCCTCAGCAACCCAGCAAAATCCTGCTTCAAAGCAAAAGAGAAAGAATTTAAAATAGGGCCAGAGGTATAGTTAGAGCCTGAAGGCCTTGTCCCTTGAGACATAATTATTTGAACTTAATCTTAAAGTAAGAAGGAGCTCCAGAAGGGAGAGACACCAATGTAATACAGCGTGGTAATATGTATGAAAGGACAAAACCCCTGCTAAGTTCATAAAAATAAGATGTGTGTCCCCAACTGCTTCACCTGACATCACTCCATGGCCCCAGTGACAACACACCAGTGGGGAGGTTGTCACAACACTAAGAGGGCGGGGAGGACTGGCTTAATGCCAATTTATGGAGCCAGTCTATCTCTCCAGGAGACTTAGGGCAAGGACCTCGTTCAAGCTTTCAGAGAGAGCTGTGCTTGTTCTGTGCTCTTGTCTGTAGAAGTTCAGAAGACAGTGGTCATCCTGGAAGCCTCCCTGGAACAGTATCTTTACACAGGGTCATGAAACAAGGGACCAATGCGCCGAGAAAGGTGCAAAAGGCACTTAGGGAAGACAATGCTGTGCGGAGGCAGACACAAGTCAGCAAACCCATGAATGAGAGACACGTCACACACAGGGAGTGCGGGGAGGCGGAGGAAGACACTCTACAAGGGACAAGAAGATCCCATGGTTCTCTTTGTTCCAGGAAAACTTTGCACAGAATCTTCTACCATCTCCAAGTTAGCAAAACTAAGGTACAAAGAAGGAGAATGCCAGGCGGTGGCCAATCAATGAAACAAACCGCTCCTTTGTTTCCAGTCTCTTTTCCATGCCCAAGAGCAGCCTGTCATATCAAGTTAGACAGTCTCCCTTTGAAATCATGCATTCATGGAGCTCAAGGACGCTTTCAAATGGAAATGTCATTATATATATATAAAGAGCAGCTCAACCCTAATCACTGCCTATTGTCCCTTCTATCTGCAGCAGAACTCTCGTGCACCCATGAACTTATGGCTCATCAGAGGACTTGGAAACCGCTAAGGCCATCAACTGCATTCCTAGCGATCCCTGAAATAGTCCTTTTCTTTTCTCCTCTGGACACTGGCCTTATTTTTCCACAAGAAATTCTAGGTCAAGTTAATTAATAAAAAATAACAGAACTTTATCAGTGCACTGTACTTTTGGTCTATCTAGTTTCATGGCACATTAGCTTCCTTACTTCCTAACCATCCATAATCTTCTCTTAAGTTTATGATTGACTTTTCAGGCATTTAAAATAAATGTTGAAATCTTCTCAGTAGTGACTCCTAGCCAGGATATGTTATGGGGACTACAAAAGCAGTTTCAAATTTACTGGCTCAGTCATACTGCCCAACTGACTCAGCCTAGCAAAAAAAAAAAAAAAAAAAAAAAGGTTTTGTGTTGTTACTGTCCTAAACACACCTGCAATCCTCCCCATTGGGGTCCTATTTCCAATCAGAAGATACGTTCTGGATAAAATACACAGAACATAAGTCTAATGTAAGTACTTTTTTGCAAACATGCACAACTGATGATTTGTAAGCACCCTTTAATGACCATCTGTAAGTACCACTGTCTGACAGGTAGTTGTAGAGGTTACTTTCTATGAGCCTTTTCATAATGCAAAAACCCTTAAAAAAAACAACTACAAAACATCATTCCCTACTTCATGTGTTCTAACCAGGTTTCATGTGTTAATTTCCAACAGTTATGGAAGCCACTGTGTTTTCAGTTGTTGAATGAGCTCCATACCAGCACAGGGACCAATCACACTCTCTCATGCTGTGACAGAAAATTTCCCCATGAGTCAGTAGCCATCCCCAGCAAAAGACCTCATAGTTCCAGCTAACTAGCCCTCAGCCTTTCATATTCGGTTCTGCTTTCTCTATCGCCTGTGTCTAATTTTTGGTTAGGAACTGAGAAACTGGTTTGATTTCGACTTCGTTAAGGATAGTAGTAGTGCTAGCCAAGACATTCCATGTTAATAGTGAGAGAAAACGTCACCAAGACCCAGGATGTGGGACATGGGAACTCTTTCCCAGGCTAGTCCCCATTCCACCTTCTACCCCACAAAGTTCCAAGGAATACAATAAGTAAGCAGAGAACAAGACAAAGCAAAGAAAGAGGTGTTGTTAATGGGGCTTCAACCCTAAACCCTGATGAAGTGAGGCTTGGAGAGCTAGCCTGGGCCAGGAGCACTACATTTGCTGGAGGAATGGTTTCTAATCTGGTTGCATATCATGGAGAATTGAGTTTTATTTGGCACTATAGTTCTAGGTCTCACTTCAAACTTATCTCTAGGGTGGGACCCTGGATTTTATATTTTAAACAGCATAGTATGTTGGCATACGTCATGTGCCTCCCCCATTTCTTTAGGAAACCACTGATCTAAGTTGGAAGTCCTAGGGCTAGTCGTGGTTGAACCTGGCTAGTAACAGCTTGTGAGAGGCAACTGTTCAATTTTCAGGAATTTTGCCAGCCAGTTACCAAACTCGCCATTACTAAAGGTTGAATTATATAAGCTTGAGATTAAAAAAGGAAATTCTATAAAATAAATAGATAATATCCAAAGCTTACCACTTCCTAATCAGTTACTATTATCTATGTTCTTAAGGCTTTATACATTTATTGTATCTTTAATGGTGGAAATGGTATATACTGGTACGCTAATAGTCTACATTTAGCGGCCATCAAATTGGAAGCTTGAAATCAGAACGTTTTATACCACAGAGGAAACAAATGCAACACTGTTGATTGTCACTGGCATTAAGAAAATGGTGGAGAAAATGTAAATAACGCAGATTAAATTTTAAAATGTATCATGCTTATGGATAACATATGGCAAATAGCACAAAATGTGAGGAAACACTTTCAGCATTTGAAAATTGTCCAACTGATTAAAGAAAGTACTCTTATCACTGACAAACAACCAAAAATCCAACCTAAGGCTCTTTCATTTCACATAAGGGAAAACACTAGCCAACATTCATGCCAGGGGCCATACTTATTTATCAACTATACCTCCAGCTGGGCTACAGACACAAGTCCTATAAAATTGGGGAAAGTATTCTGTATGACTTTATATAAAATTTATAAGAGTATGGCATATAAGTATTTGTAAATTATGCATCTTATTATTTGTACATCAGTAAAGTTTCTAAGAGACTTACATTTGACTATATGTACACATACATTTCTTACCCAGACAGCTGGTTGTTAGATATTTATCAGCACACTACCACTAATAAACCAACAAAAACAAGTTGTACAGACTCCTGAGCTTCTATCCTATAGGTCCATACCCTTATCTCAGATTTTCTGTGAGGAAAAATATAAAACATCATACAATTATACCAAAAGGAAAAAGATAAAAAAAACTTTCCTTAAGACCCAAAGCAGATAATGTAATATACCTAATCCAGCCCCTCCTAGCAAGGCCGCCTCTCAAGTAGTGACAGCTTCAAGCAGTTCTGACCACACCTGCTACATGGAAACAGAACATTTTGGCACCAGGCCCAATGAATATCCTCTCCCTTGATGAGCCCCATCAGATGCAGGCTCCCTGGGGGCAGAGGACGGGAATGGAGAAACAGAAGGAGGTAACAAGGAGCTTGAATTTCCTGGTCAAATTTGGAACATAAAAGTTCAGGTGAACATCAGGGCTTCTTGTGTATTTATTTATTTTAAAATTATCATTGCTTGTGATTTGAAAATGTTTTGGTAAAGGTGAAACAAAGCACAATTAGCAAAGAAGTACAGAAAGTTTTTAAATTGTTATGTAATAGTCTTGTTTGATAACTTTAGACAAATATCAATAGGCAATATTTAACTACTAAGGAGTTTCCTTCAGTGCAGAAACAAAGAAAAAACAAAACTTTTCTTAAAAAAAAAAAAAAAAAGCTAGTCCGACTCTACTCATTATCAGAATGGTGGCCCATGTTACTCTTAGGTCCTTTCCATGCACCTATTCAGTTTGTTACAGCAACAGGTAAAAGTATGGCCTATATTTTTCATGGGTATCTTTCTATTTTGTTACTATTATTCTCACCTTATTTTCTCAATACTTTTTTCCTTAAGAAGGCAAAAAACCACCAACTATCTCTTATTTGGATATTATGAGGCAGCAACTTGAGCTACAGTCATTCTCCAATTAAAGGGAATGAAAATTTTCACTTCTGAAAAAATCACAACTGGTGCAGACACAAAAGTCTTCAGTAAGTTGCCTTTGAATAGCCTATTTATGATTCCAAACATAAATATACAAAGACTTCTGTGGCCTCAAAAGAAGAAACAGTCAATTCTACCATCTTAAAATGTTAAAAAAAAAATAGCAGGGAAACTGGCCACACATCTTACAAAATGCGCAATGGTTTAGTCCTTTTACTTGTTCAGTGTGCCCTTGAGAGAGGCTTCCAAGATTTCCCCCAGTCCCTTATAAAAAGCAATGTGCTTATGAAGGTCAAACTGATGCCTTATGAGGTGGGCAGGGGAAAGAGAGAGGGAAACCCAGTCTGCCTGGTGTTCCATAAATGAGCCCAGTGTTAGTAGCTCCTGGGTGCAAAAGGGATACACTTTCTCCAAAAACATATCCAGGAAATGTAAAAAACAATTTGAGAAAAATCAGGGAGACACTTTTACACTAAGCTCTGTTACCTGCATAGAAAGAACACATACTTACAACCACAAAAGACATTTAATACACTTTAATTTAAATTTTTTTATCAGATTTTTTTTTCTGTAACTTGTTATTCCAGAGCAAAAATAAAAAGACCTTCTCTCCACACAAGAACACAGAGATGGTATTTTCCTGTTTGACCCTCAATTACTGATTCACAATAGCTATCATCCCTTCAGGAGTTGGATGGCTAAAGAATCATCATTCATCAATATCAAAAGCCAGAGGAAACCAAACAGACTACTGTGCTGGAGCCACAGTTCTACGGCTCATGCGACTCCAGCACAAGATGCTGCAGGGATTTTCAAACAGCAGTTTCCACTCTACCAACATGGCAGCATGTCCCCAACTCCTAGGTCTTATTAATATGTAAACTCAGGGTCTCCCTGGGTTGCAGAGTCTCGCTACATTGCTAGGATTGTCATCCCACCTGCAGTCCTGTCTCAGCCTCCCAAGTGCTAGGATTATAGGTATACACCACCACACCCAGACACAAAATAATGCACCCCCCCCCCCCCAGTGCTGGGGATGGAACCCAGGGGCATTCTACCTCTGAGCTACACCTCCAGCCCTGTATTTTATTCTTTATTTTGAAACAGTGTCTCGCTGAGTTGTAGAGGGCCTAAGTAGCTGAGGCTGGCCATGAACTGCAATCCTCCTGTCTCAGCCTCCCAAATGCTGGGATTACAACTGTGCACCACCATGACCAGCTCAAATTATTGTTTTAAAAAGAAGAATCTCTCAAAGCTCTGGGTCTAGGCTGCCTGACGGAATCTGGTCACTGCCACCACAAACTGTGTGATCTTAACAAGTTACTTACCGTCTGTGACTACTGCTGATACTAATACATATCTTATTTATGCTTGGAACACAGCAAGTGAGCTATTAGTACTACATTATTATACTTTTATGGTTAGTATATGCATCATTTAAAGAAAAGGTCTGAATATATTTAATGAGTAGACAACCAGAACAATTAAAATATCTGCCTAGAAAATAAGTCCTATAATTTCTCACACAAAATGTTTGTTCTTGACTAATTTGCATTTACCAGTTTCTACTTTTAAGACCTTTTACAAAACTACTCTTGATAGTTTCTAAAGTTGCAATGATTCATTCTGGAGATAAAAGAAAATATATGCCCCACTGAATACTGAGCTTTTGTTTTGCCCAATTCATAGGCTCATATGGCAAGGGTGGAATATTTTCTTTGTGAGTAGTGTGGTGTAAAGCTTTTTCTGCCTAAGCAACTCCCATATGAGCAGCTTTCCTTCTAATTAATTTCTATGCTTTCTTGGAATTACAGTTTTTGTAGTGATAGGTATAGGTACTGAGTCAAATATTTGGAAAATGAACTGTTGAATTTAACTTAAAATGACAGAAATCAGAAAATAAAGAAGGGTGAATTGATTATAAAAAGTAATGTAAAAAATTGGTTCCAACATCACCTCCTCTGTGACGTCTTCTTATTGTTATCTTTAGGTACCTCAGTATCACTCGTATAATTAAAGCTGATTTTGGGTTAGGGCTCTTAGATTTGCATGACAGGTATCCACAATTGTTGAAGAAATAAAGCATTTCAACTTTTTATTTTAAGGAATTTTTAAATAAATGTCTCATCCAGCAAATCTGATAATTTAATATAAACACAGTATTTCCAAAATAATACCTATAGCTAGACAAGTTTCTACCCACAAACAGGTCTAAAATAGCCTGCTACACTTTTCTAAATAGTCTAACATTTGCTTACTCCAAATTATGAGATTAAAATTTACTTCTTAGCTTCTCTGGTTAATCTCTTGTGGCAGTTATTAATCTGCTGTCTCAGCTTCAAATTTACCATTTCAATGCCTAGTCCTCAATAATGAATGCCACTCTGTCAAGCATTCCTCTTTAGAGCAAGCACAATGTTAAGCTTTTTCAGAGGAAGGCACTTGAGACATTGGTAGCTCCTGCTGCTGCATGGCTGGTAGCAGGTATAGACTATACAGTGATGAACTGACCCTATGACCCCAGCATGTCTCGATGACCTCCTTCCCATGATTTTTCCAACCTCTCCCGACTCCTGCCCTCAGTGGGACCCTAATTCCCCAGTGTGTGGCTGAGGCTCACATGTGCCCTGGAGGTCACGTCCTATTTGCTTGGTGACTATGGACAGATCTGGCCTGGGGCACCCCGTGAGTCTCTACACCATCAGCCACTGGCCCCAGCTGAATGGATGCTGACACTGTTACTACAGAAGTCTGAAATCTCTGTAATAAAAACAAAGACCATGCTTAGTTCTGAACTTGGACCAGATTCAAAACTATTTACTAAAGGTAAAAGGTCCTATAAATGTATCCAGAGGGCCACTACACCCCTAGTTTTTGGTGTGCCTGTTTTTCTAAGCCTTCTTTTAGAAGTATGAACCCAAGCAGGGCATGGTGGCACAGGTGCAATCCTAGTACTGGAGAGTCTGAGACAGGAGGATCAAGGTAGGTTTGAGAAGAGCCTAAGCAACTTAGTGAGACTCTGTTTCAAAATAAGAAAATCAGGCTGTGGTGTAGCTTGGAGGTAGAATGCTGCTGGGTTAAATCCCTAGTATATATATATATATAAAAGTATGAACCAAAGCACTTTAGTATTTTGGTTTGATAGTTCACAATAAAAACACGAACAAAATTTCCTTTGTTTCTTGCATTGTTTTACCAGAAAGATACAAAGAGAACCACAATAGAAAAAAAAAAAAAAAAAAAAGCAAACCAAGAGTGGTTATGTAGTAAACATGTCAGTGTTATTATTGGAGATCAGGGTCTTCAACAGAACTATCTCAACTACAACTTAGAAGGCTGTATGCAGTGAGCTTACCCTTTTGTACACAAACCTAGGTTTGAATTCCAGCTATGACACTTCTAAGCATTGTTCATTTATTTAATCTCTGAGTTTGCACACATAAACTCTTGAGATTTTATAAGGAAGGGGTCTCACTGAAAAGTAGGATATACCTCTCACACAGAATTGAGGAAATTAAACAAGATAAGCAATCAGTACAATGATAATTTACCCTCTTGCTTCTATAATAGATAAGAATACTGAAACACAGAAATAAGGTTTTTGCCAAGAGAACAGTAATTTATAGATAAATCTGAAATTGGGGTTAAAAATGCTCATAATTACACTTTATGATTTCTACAGTGCTACAAGTAATGCTGTATCATTCAATCCCAACAGCTTTATCTTTAAAAGACCTATCTTTTAGTGATAGGAGCAAAACAGAATTTCAAAAACTAAACACTTCAAATATATCAGTTTAAATGTGAAAAAGGCAACTCCAAAATAATGTACAAGTTGCAATAATTTCTCAATGTTTAATTAAAGCCTTTTTCCTTAATTGCATATGTCATCTACAGTAGAGTTTGTGTTAACAGGTTTAAACAATATTTAATTTCTCAGAAAGAAAAAATGCTGTTTGGACTTGCTACAAAAAGATGGAGAAATGATAAAAAGACGACACTAAACTTCATATGATGAAAGAAACTAAAGGTTGCTACTGGGAAGCTAATAATCGTGTTTCAAAGTACACCTGTACACTACCTTATAATTCCAATTTAATAGTGTCTTCAGTATTACAAAAATAGACAAACCATATTTTGCCTTCAACCCTTCCTGCCTCCATCTCCTGAAACCAATACTAAAACACTTTTACAAAAAATAAAACTACTTCAAAAGACTTTATTGAAAGACCACTGCTTTTTCCATTTACAAGAAGTTTAAATGTCTTCTGTAATATACTATTTGCTATATATAACTTAACAGAAACTTATTCCTTTTGATATTGGCAAATATGAACCAAGGGGGATCGTGTTTTGGGTGGGAAATGACATCACTGTCGCTCCACTGTCTGAGCTACCATGCCCACCAGGCATACTCACTCTGAAGACATTGTCCTAGAGCGACACACACTTTTTTTTTTACAGCAAAACTTTCTTGCTGTTTCCTGCTGACTGGTGTTCTCTATCTTAACTTTCATTGTACATGGCCAGACAAATCTCAAAGTAATTCTGCATGATAACTTCCCTCTTCAAAAATTCAAAGTTTCCCATTAATAACATCATGTTTGCCGGGCATGGTGGCGCACGCTTGTAATCCCAGCGCTTGGGAGGCTGAGACAGGAGGATGGCACAGGTTTGAAGCCAGCCTCAGCTACTTAGTGAGGCTCTCAGCAACTCAGTGAGACCCCATTTCCAAATAAAATATAAAATAGGTCTGGAAGTATAGCCCAGAGGTAGAAAGCCTCTGGGTTCCACCCCCAGTATCACCAAAAAAAAAAAAAAAAACCAAAACAAAAAATCATGTTTAAGTGAATGGTTAATTCTTTTCTATGGCATACTTGATCCTAAGAGAAATTTTATCATGATGCAATGTATAACAGGGACAAATTTTTCATGAAACCTAAGATTTAAATACCATTATAATTATTCTCTGACATACTCACTGGAATACATTAACTCACAGCACCACCTAGCTTTCAATGAAAGGTTAGAAAAAGGTTTACTTCCCACGTAACACCCATATGGCTGGCCCATATATAACCCATGTAGAATTAAGTCAAAAAAGAAAAAAATCTAGAAAAATTCCATGTGGCACTTTATAAAATATCTGAGCAGTGTCTATAAGTTTCTTGGTAATGTTTCCAGCAAAAGTCTAACCAGAAGTATACACACAATTTTAATCTAGCACAAAATCGTGTTTTTTTTTTGTTGTTTTTTTTTTTTAGTGGTACTGGGGGGTGGAACCCCAGGGGCTTTCTACCTACCTCTGGGTTACACCCTCAGCCCTATTTTATAATTTATTTGAAAACAGGGTCTCACTAAGTTGCTGAGAGCCTCACTAAGTAGCTGAGCTGGCTTTGGACCTGTGCGATCCTCCTGTCTTAGCCTCCCAAGTGCTGGGATTACGAGTGTGCGCCACCATGCCCGGCAACAAATTTTGTTTGAAAATATTAACTAAAAATTACAATTAGGGAGAAGCAAAGCCATCTTGACTTATAAATCCTAATATTCACTGATACTTTCATGCCCAGGTATTAACTGGAATGTGCGGTGGTTCTCTCCAAAAATATTTTAGTGATTTTCCCTATTTAAATGAGAGAAAAAAGCCAGGTGTTGTGGCACATGCATGCTTGTAATCCCAACATTTGGGCTGAGACAGGAGGATCTCAGGTTCCAGGACAACCTAAGCTATTTAGTGAGGCCCTCTGCAGAGACCCTATTTCAAAATAAATAATAAAAAATAAGGCTGGGGATGCAGCTCAGGGGTAGAATATGCCTGGGTTCCATCCCCAGCCAGTACCACACACACACACACACCAAAAGAAGAAAAGAAGAAGAAGAAGAAGAAGAAGAAGAAGAAGAAGAAGGAGGAGGAGGAGGAGGAGGAGGAGGAGGAGGAGGAGGAGGAGGAGGAGGAGGAGGAGGAGGGGGAGGAGGAGGGGGAGGAAAGAGGAAAAAAAGATGAAAAGATGAACAAGCACACTGCATTGGTTGGTCTTCTCAGTGTGATACCCATGTAATAGAAATAAATTAGCATCATTATGTCGAAGGGGTCTGCTGACTCACACAATCCAAAACACATGGACCACAGTCCTTTCTGAAATCAGTGTTATTCTTTGATTTTACACTGCAATAAAATTCTTGTTAGCAATGTCAATTTCCTTATACAAATCTAATCACTATAGATATACTAGAGAAAATACTTGTAGTCAAAATGAACAAGGACTTGTACCAAAAGCTGAGAAGTCAAACCGTAAGAAGCAACTGGTTACAAGAACAGCCCAGTTGTGCTGTCCACTAAAAGTTAAAAATATCTTCGGTTGATCCAGCCCCTCTGTGCAGATCACAATTCAAGGCTGGCTGAGGTGGGTTTCAACCCCATCTCATCTATGGGGAAGCAGATGATGCACTGCTGTTCATGGACATTAGTCCATGGAAAATAACTCCAGACCATGGCTCATGGCTCATTCATGGTTGTCTCGTGCTCTATTGCTCAGGTATAAAAACTAGAAAAAAATTAAAAAACAAACCCACAAATATTGTAACTTTTTTTCAAAACTGCATTTGGCTACAATTTTCATTATAGTTGCTAATATGACAAAAGATTTTAAAGCTATTTTAAAAAACTGTTAAAACTAAGTAATTGGATTAAGCACTTTCTTAACTGATATACTGGGGTACTAATTATTTTAAAATTTTGTTAGGACTTACATAGTTTATCATGTCATAACTAATGCAACTTGTTTCATAGTTTTTATTCTGATAATTTATGTCAGCTAACATGTGAGAGACTTTCTGATGGGTTAATTAAATTGTCATTCATTACCATCCTATTTAAATACAGTTATCTTACCAGCATATCAGAATTGCCAAAAGAAAATCTATTCTAACATTTATGATAACTAGTCAAAGTTTCATATTACTGATGGAATAGTTTTCATCTGTTCTGCTTAAGTATTCTCTTTTACTCTTTGCAAATTTTTACATTATTTATTTCCTTCTGTAAAGTACCCTTTAAGAGGTTCCAGAAAAATTACTATTTTACTAAATTTCTGTATCCCAACATTCAAAGTAAAATAGAAATTTTAATATTTTCTCACATTTTATTGCGCAATACAGAATATTAAAATGCACTAAGAAAAAACACATTGTGTTTAAGTGAATACTAACTTAAAATGTTTGGTGGATGATAGGAGATGACATGATTTATTTAAATATATTCCATGAAGGTGAGTAGTTTACTTCTGAAAGTTTAGATTTTTATTCATAGTTTTTAATTGAACTCAAGTTTGCTTTTTATTCATTTTTGTTTTTTTCATTCTTTTCTAGAAGTTCACAGTGTTAGAGAAGTGAAAAATAAGACTGATATAAACATATGGCTAAACCATATATGGCTTTATATACATAAAAAAATTTAATAATGTTGTCACAGCCCCGAATTTATTTACTATTATCCAGAATAAACTTCTGTACATATTAAACTGTTCAAGTATATCTAAAGCAGTACTTATAAAAGAGAGGTTCCACTGTTAACTTACCAGACATTTCTTTAAAGACCACTTGTAACTTCAGCATAATCAAGGTAGAGTTCTATCAATTTTTTTACCATGTATGTACATTCTCAAATATTCAAAAATGCTCAAATGAGTCAAACATATAATCTGATTTTCACCTAGTTTAATGTTTTTCTGTACAGCACCAGAAGTTAAAAATAGATCTAACCGAATTTTCTCTTCCCTTATTAGTTTTAGTTTACCATCATTTACAACAATAAACAATAAACTCAAATTAAAAATAAAGACAACCTGGGCCAAATGCCTTCCTCTCAAATAAATAAACATTTCACCTCCTTCATACTTAAATACCTAATTGTTTTCCTATAGCGTGTTTCTTGGTTAACTGCTATTCAATTAACCTCTTGTCTTCAGAGGACTAGGCAAGCCGGATGGGGTTCTCTAGGTTTGCTTTAAAACTTTCAAGGAACCTAGTAGCCAGTTCATCATCAACCACTCGGCTGTCACTCGACATCGTGACCGTTATGAGCTGGTGCTGCTGAAGCGTGGCATTCCCTTCTTCATCTTCAGCCAGCTTCAGCACAGGCCGGAATCGCCCCACAGCCAGGATGCAGGCCTGAGGGGGGTTGATCACTGCAGTGAATTCATCGATGCCAAACATCCCCAAGTTAGAAATACTAGAGGGGAAAAAAAAAAAAAGAACCCTGAAAGTGATCAAAGTGTTTTCTTTGAAGCATATATTTTAGCTTTACTAAAAAACTATGTGCTACACTACTAAGTGTTCCACTAAACTGTACAAAGACCAATATAAATATAAATATTATACCTATTATCAAACATTTATCATTGAACTGGAAGACCCAAGCAATGAAACATGGCAAGAAAAAAAAAGTATAAGGCATAATTACTAGAAAGAAGAAATACAACATATTATTCAGATGAGCTGATTATGCACTTGGAAAATCTAAGGCTACTCAGATAAACTAGTAAGATTAATAACTGAATTTAAGTCACTAGATAAAAAGTCAATATTTATATACAAGTTGCTATAATTAGAAAATGAAATTTAAAATCAATAACACTGGTAATAGCATCACAAAATAAATATCAGGGAATAAATCTAATAAAAATATATATAAGATCTCAACAAAGAAAATTACAAAACATACTTGAAAGAAATAAAAGAATAAAACTCAATACTGTGAGGGTGATAATGTTCCTCAAGCTGGTCAAAAGATTTAATATAATCCTAATCAAACCTCAGTTGGGTGTGATGTGTGTGTGTGTGTGTGTGTGTTGTGTGTGTGCGTGCATGAAAAATGACAAGCTGATAATATAATCTATTTAGAATATAAACAGCTAGAAAAGACTATCTTGAGAGTACAAAGAATTGGAAGTGTTTATCAGTTATCAAATGTTATATGTTATCTGGGCATGATGGCACATGCCTGTAATCTCTAAGTAAGAGGCTAAGACAAGAGGACCGAAGGTTTGAGGACAGCCTCAGCAAGTAGTGAGACTTATCAATGTACACAGACTTTGTTTCAAAATAAAAATAAAATAGGGCTGGAGGTGTAGCTCCAAGGTAGAATTACCCTGGGTTCAGTCCCCATAACAAAAAACAAAAAACAAAAAAAAAAAAATTGAGGCAGGTGGCAACTGAGTAAGAGACAGACAAATAGGCCAATGGAAAAGAAGAGAGAACACAGACACACAGAAATCCAACAACACATATATAGTCACCTTCTAAATGCTATGGAGGACTTTTTTCAGTAAACAATGCTGGGTTCACTTAATATCCACATAGGAACAAAAAGAGGATGCTGGCTTCTATTTCATATCATGTAAAACCCAATTTCAGATGGACTGTGAGGCACATGTGAAAAGTTACATTAAAGTGCATCGGGATGACAACATAGAATAAATTCCTGTTCAACAAATGGTGTTGGCAAAACTGGTTAACCATATGCAGAAAAATGGAAATAAACCCACTTTCTCACCCTGCACAAGACTCAATTCAAGATGGATCAAAGACTTGAAAATCAGAACAGGGACCTTGCAGCTCCTTGAAGAGGGAATAGGTCCAACACTTCAACACAGGCACAGGTAAAAACTTTCTCAATAAGACCTCAAAGGCACAAGGAATTAAAAGAAGAATCAATACGTAGATTGCATTAAACTGAAGAGCTTCTGTAAAGCAAAGGAAACTATGAAGTACTTCAACAAAGACTCGACAGAATGGAATAAAATTTTTGCCAACTAATTCTCCAATAGAGGGCTAATATCTAGAATATACAGAGAACTTAAGAAACTCACTGCTAAGAAAACAATCCAATCAAAAAATGGGTAAGTGAACTAAATAGACACTTCACAAAAGAAGAAATTCAAATGGTCAATAAATGTATTAAAAAATGTTCAACAACTTTAGCAATTAGAGAGATGCAAATTAAAACTACCCTAAGATTTCACCTAACTCCAATTAGAATGGCAATCATTCAAAACAAAAACAACAACAAATGCTGGTACGAGTGTGGAGAAATGGAAACTCTAGTACACTGTTCATGGGATCCTCAAAAAAATGGGAACGAACCTACCATATGATCCAGCAATACCACTTCTGGGCATCTACCCAAAAAAATGAAAACCAAAATTCCAAACTAATGCATGTATATCTATGTTCATATTATGGACAGACTATGGAACTAACCAAGATTACAAAACCACGGGATATGTACAAAATGGAATTTTACTCAGCCACAAAGAAGAACAAAATTATAGCATTTGCAGGGAAAGGAATAGAACTGAAGAACATTATGCAAAGTGAGATTAGTCAGTAACAAAAAGTATGAAATCTGATAGTCTCCCTAATATGTGAAAGCTAGGAAGAAAAAAGGTCATAGGAAGAAATCTAGACAAAGAAAGAAACCATAGATGAGTAAATAAGGCGACCTAACTGAGGGGGGTGGGAGGGAGAAGAGGGAAGCCCCTCAATATACATGATATACATTCACAGACCTTATAGATCACTAATCCAAACATGAGAAGGGAGTAGGAGAGGAAATGGGATGGAAATTGGGGAAGGGTTAAATGAGTGATGTGTGCAGGTATGCCTCTACCATCATGTACTCCATTAAGATGTATGACTACAATGCACCAATAATAAATAAATAAAATAAAAACCTTAAGAACCTTAATGCCATTCCATGTTCCTCCATTCAAAAAGAATGTCCATTCAAAAGAATGTTTATTTTAACACTAAAGAGGTACCTCTAGCTTTGATGGGAAAGCTTGACTAGTCTGAATAATATTTTCATATATTCTGTTATCTAAATAAACTGGGTGATATTTCACTAAAAATTTAAAAATGGCTCAGATAAATAAATGAAACAAGCTGGGCATGGTGGCATACGCTTGTAATCTCAGCATTTGGGAGGCTGAGACAGGAAGATCGCGGTTCGTGGACAGCCTCAGCTACTTAGTGAGGCCCTTTGTAACTCAGTGAGACCCGGCTTCAAAATAAAGAATAAAAAATTGGGCTGAGGGTGTAGCTCATAGGTAGAATGTTCCTGGGTTCTATCCCCAGTACTAAATAAATAAATAAATAAATCTAAATGAAACAGGTTGACATGGACTTAAGATACATATCATATATATTTCTTTGATGGTAATGAAACCTGAGAATCTAAATTTTACCTAAAAGATCCTCCTTGGTATTCTTCAGGTAATAATTTTCCATCTCTTGCTTTCTTTGACAGTGCCTGAAAAAAAACACAAATAGTCCAATTTCAAAATATGTGTTATACATTTACACATGACCTTAGCCAAAAGGCAAAGAAGCAATGTGTTATACATTTAATAGTGACACTTGAAATATTTGTACAGAATGTGTACTCGCTTACTTAATATTTTATATTATATAACCAACAGACTATTATAATCTAATATACTAATATAACTATTATAATCATAGCTGATAACTAATTTTAAATCACAGATGACTTAGTCTTTTAAAACTAAAATATTCTGTAAAAGCCCCTAAAACTGATCAACACATTACCATAACTTATCACTAATTTAAATAATTACAGATTTATACTATGTGGATATAATTATTCATAAAGCTTTGAATTTGCAGTGAAAAATGAGAAGAGCTTTGACTTGTAGAGTCCTTGGAATACAGGAAATAGAACAATCTACCAAGTTTTCTTTTTTTTTGCCTCCAGCAATATAATTGAGCACATGATTTAAATAGACATAAAAACTTTGAAAGACTTCTTTTTTTAAGGCAAATGATCTCAATACATCCTGATGAGTTACCAGGCTGGAACAAATTAAAAAAACAAAAAAATCATTTTAAGAACTGGATTCAACTATGCATACTGTACTTTAAAAAAATAACTCGTATTAAAAAAAACAACAACTCTGTAGACCATGAATTTATTAGCAGGATATCCTGTCAATAAACTTTAAAAGGAGACTGGACTAAGCAGCAAGTCTGAGGACTATTGATTCTGAATATGTATAATTTTCACTGAACCTCTTGACAATGTAAACTTAAAATCAAAATGCGTGTTATCTAAAACACCCAGCTGAGAGATGTAAGAACATGCCTAGAGAGATACCTAGAAAATATTTCTACAATATTTCACATTACCTTGCTAACCCATTCACAAAATTTACTAGTACTTAGGAGGTAAACTTTGCCTCTGCCTTTTGAATCTGCAACAATGAATGAAGCACTAAGCAGAGTATGGGCTTGCTACCTGTGACTTTATTCAGAACACTCATGCTTGGCTAGGACATACATTGAAAGTAAAGAAGTTAACATGTGCCAGGCGTGGCGACGCACATTTGTAATCCCTGCACTTGGAAGGCTGAAACAGGAGGATCGCGCAGGTTCGAAGCCAGTCCCAGCTACTTAGTGAGACCCTGTTTCCAAATAAAATATAAAATAGGGCTGGGAGTATAGCTTAGAGGTAGAAAGCCTTTGGGTTCCGCCCCCAGTACCACCCCCCCCCCAAAAAAAAAAAAGTTAACATGTAGCACAGATGCTCTTCACCGGGCTCCACAGATAGGTTTGCAAGGGTCCATAAACCCTTGAAAAATGATCAACAAAACAGTTTTCTCTGAAAAAAGTTTTTTAAAAATAAACTAATTAAACAACTATTATATTCCAACCTCTTTTCTAGAATTGGATATATGGCAAAGAAGAAGACAGTCAACATCAGACGGCAGGAAATATACAAGGTCCATCAGTTAAATAAAGAGGTAATTTCATAAATAAACAAGGTAACTTCAAATACCAATAAACTTACTGAAGGATAATCAAACTATTAATCAAAATATTAGGGGATACAAAAAGCCTTATGACAGTGGCATCTGATCTGAGAAAAGAATGATTCAAAGTGGCCAGCCAGATGATAACCAGAAGAGTGTGTACCGGAGGTACAGACCTCGACTGCCATGACCTCAGAGTCCCCTCAATGACCACGGTGGCGCGCCCTCTGCCTGCCCGCTAAGGCCATCACCGCACTCTCTTGTTTAATTCTTCACTGCTTCTTCAGTAAACTATTCTCCTAACTCAAATTTCTTCTTTCTTAACACCTTTTGCCTGGTCTTGTATATCAGATTCTGAATCATAAGACTGATCCTACAGATAGAACACCAATAACTGAATTATTTTTCTTCTGCATAGTGAGTCAGCTAATTACAGCACATTTGGGTTTATAACTGTTGACTCTTCAGCTAGTCTTGACTTGTTTGCTTCTTGAAGTCCAGTAACTGCTTCTCAAATTTCTTTTTCCTTTTCTTTTTTTTAAGAGGAAACACTACTGGTTCTAGAATAATCCAATCAATGTAACCAAACATCGTTTTGCAGTTATTAAATCAGAAGCAAAAAAGCTGCTTAGGACCACTTGTTCTAGTCTTCAAATAAAACGAGGGGTTCATTACTTAATAGATATAAGATCGTGGCCAAATTCCTTAGCTTTTCTTTCTTTACCAGCTTCTTTAGTAATTTGATCCAATTGTTAGTTTGTACCTGGTAGGGGAGTTTTAAAGATAACTAAATAATTAAGATGAAGGCTACAACAGAAGCTGGCACACAGCATGTCAACGCCTACTATAATTGTTAATAACTATTAATTGTACAAATATCTTTAGGAGTCTTTAAACAATGTATTCCTGCTTACTCAAGAAGTTTTTTGGTGAAGTGAGATTCCTCCATTTTAGAACTACAAAAATCATTTTCCAAAACAGGTACAGAAAAAGAGTACCTTGCCTCTGGAATGCTAAGTACTTTCAGTTTCTCAATTTTAAGGCGAAACCGAATGAAATAAATTTCAAGAATGGAATCTTGTTAAAACTCAAGTTTGGCTATTAACCATTTTCACAGAAATATAGTTTCAGGTTTACTTTAATTTTAAAATCTATTTGAAATTATATCTTAAGGATTAAATTCTGGATTTTGTGAAGTAAAGCTTTTGTCTAGAACTTAAATTTTGTCTCTAATTTATCTGTGTTTTATTTATGAGTTTGTAAATATTAAACTTTCGTAAAATGGGCTATACTTGGATAAAACTTTAAGAACCTGTAATACACAGGTAAGGATCTTCCCCAAATCACAATGTAACCAGAATGTCAAGATTTTAAGTAAAAGTAAATAACTGAAAGTATATTCTAACAATTTAAAAGCACAGTATTTGTCAAGACATACCTTCACAGAGTCAGCAATTTCCTGTATACCCTTAGCAGCAGCATTTTTTATAATTGGTGTAATTAAACCTTTATCTGTTGCCACAGCCACTGAAATGTCAATAGAGGGCAGTTGCTTCGGTCCCTCTCCATCCCAGCTTACGTTAACACCTGGCATTTGCTGGAAACAGAAAAAAACAAAACCAAAAAACCAAACATGTTACTGAAGAAACAGTTTTAGAGTAAGGTGTTACAGAAAAATAATTAACAGTGTTATGCATTTGCCAAAATGAATGTAATTGGACAGAGGAAATAAGTACAAATTTGGTTTGGAAAATATGGTTTGGCTCTCTGTGGTGATTCTTGTTCATTTTGGGGAAGAATAATACTATTTGTTTTTTGATGTGAGCTTGAGGGAATACTAATGATGACATGTTTTGATCCCTTTATATTATGGTTACAAAGAGGGCTTCCTTTGTTAAATCTAATTGCCAGAAGGGATTTCATGTTTGTTAGACTTCCTGCTTTACATATGACCACCAATGTGACCTTGAGGGAGAGGTAAAAAGAAAAGCATCATCTGTTCAAGTGTACTTCTTTGGTATGAAGGAAGCCTGACATTTTAGCACTGATCTGGAATACACATTAGCAAGCTCTCAATAAATTACTCCTCTATTTAAAAGAGATTTCCTAAGCTTTTTAAAAGTAAGATATATACTTTATATGACACATAACATTTAACACACAAACAACTACATTGAATGATGAACAAAAAAACAGATGAGATGGCTAAATGCCTTTAAGTAGTGCGTAATGATAGTGTTGCCAAATATAACAGGACAAAATTGTGCTGAAAATAAAAATTAAAAGTTAATTTCTCTTCTCAAAAATTCTTTGCTTTCTACAAAAAAGCCTGGCAAGTTGATTCCACTCTGCCTATCCAATTTTACTTGTGACCAACTTCCCTATGAGAAATTATCTACTTTATTCCAGCTTCTTATGGTCATTCTAAATTCCTTTACATTTCAGGAGTACCTTGATATTACTTTCAATTGCTCTTTTCATTTCTCCATTTTTAAGGCTCAGATCATTCATGCAAAAATGTAACATTATCAAAAGAATAGAATATAAGGTCCCAAACCATCAAAGATTTTAAATTATTCACATACAACAATAAAGTAAAAGAAAAAAAAAACCCAAACAGCCCCCCCAAATAAGGAATATCTGGCAAGTAAATTTAATTATAAAACAATGTAATAAAAAACTGTGATGAATCCTTTTTGTGTGTGTGTGTGGTAGCTGAAGTTGGCTGTGAACCTGCAATTCTCCTGTATCAGCCTATCAAGAACGAGGATTACAGGCATGTGTCATCACACCCTCCCCACATTCAAGTTTTCTAAGCAAATATTTCTAATCAAAATAACTCAATAGAAATATATGATAAAATAAACTGAGAATATACATATGTAATAACTGAAGCAAGACAGAGTTTAGAATAATCCCAGACAAAAACACAGAAAGAATTGTAAGAAATAAATTTAAAAGACTTTTAGGCTAATAAATGTGGAAATTTAAATGAAATGGTGGTTTTTCTGGAAAAATATAAACTTTCATAATTGATTTAAGAGAAAGTTGAAAGAAGTAATAAATTCACCAAAGTGCCCATATACAAAATCAACTTACAAAAAAATTAGCTTTTCTATACACCAACCATGAATCCACTGAGACAGAAATCCAGAAAACAACTGTCTAACATATAAATCTAACCCAGGAGGTAAAACACCTCCATAATGAAATTTATAGAACACTAAAGAAAGAACTTGAGGAATACCTTAGAAGATGAAAAGATCCATGTTCTTGGATAGGCAGAATAAATATCAAAATGACCTTACTACCAAAAGTGATATATAGATTCAGTGCAACCCCTATTAAATTACCAATGTCATTCAACAACAAGCTAGAAAAATAGCCCTAAAATTCATATAAAAGAACAAAAGACCCAGAAGAGCCAAAACAATTTTGAGCCATAAGAATCATACTGGAGGCACCACAATATTTGATTTCAAGTTATACTACAGAGCTCTGATGGGGTGTGTCCATACAGTGCCTAAGGAGATGCAGCCTTCCTTGGCCTGAGCGGCCTATGGCCTAAGGCAAAACTTTAAGTCAAGTGATTCGGTAGAAAAGGGGCAAAGATGGCGCCTGGAGGAAGCTAGGAAGGCGTGGTTTCCCCATTCATTATGGGTGGGGAGACTGAGCACTTTTTCCCTTTCTACCTTTAAAGGAGCTTTCTGCACACATGAATGGCTCATGTACTGGCCTGGGATTGGCTGTAAACTACGTGCTAGTGATCTTTATCCCGGATAGGCTAGGCTATTTCTCATGGAAATTCCCCTCGTGGCAGCTTGGTGCTATATATAGGACTGCTTCGGAGAAAGAAATGAGATCTTGCTTGACTCCTGGCTCGTGGGTTTGTGTTCGAGTCGTTGGTACTCATCATCTCATCAAGCCCCGCCAGCTGTCGGGCTGGATTCCTGACAGAGCTCTAATAATAAAAACAGCATGGGCCAGGCGTGGTGGCACACGCTTGTAATCCCCGCACTTGGGAGGCTGAGACAGGAGGATCACACAGGTTTGAAGCCAGCCTCAGCTACTTAGCGAGGCTCTCAGCAACTTAGTGAGACCCTGTTTCCAAATAAAATATAAAATAGGTCTGGGAGTATAGCCCAAGGGTAAAAAGCTTCTGGGTTCCATCCCCAGTACCACAAAAAACAAAACAAAACAAATTAAAAAAAAAACCCAGCATGGTACTGGCACAAAGATAGACACATAGGTCAATGGAATAAAAGACACAGAGACCAATCCTCACACTTATAGTCAGTTCATTTTTGACAAATATGAAAAAGCACACACTGGAGAAGACAACCTTTTCAACAAGTGATGCTGGGAAAACTGGTTATTCATATGTATTCATATGCTACTACATATGTATTCATATGTAGTAGCATGGTACTGGCACAAAGATAGACACATAGGTCAATGGAATAAAAGACACAGAGACCAATCCTCACACTTATAGTCAGTTCATTTTTGACAAATATGAAAAAGCACACACTGGAGAAGACAACCTTTTCAACAAGTGATGCTGGGAAAACTGGTTATTCATATGTAGAAGAATGGAATTAGAACCCAATTTCTTATCCTGCAGTAGAGTCAATTCAACATTGATAAAAGACCTAGAAATCAGACCGGAGACTTTGCAATTACTAGAAAATGGCATAGGACTAAGTCTCCAACACAGGTACTAGTGGAGACTTTTCTCTAGGACCCCGAAAGCTCGAAAAACAACAACAAAAAATAGATTCAATAAATGAGATGGTATTAAATTAAAACTCTTCTGTACAGCACAGGAAACAATCAAGAGTCTGAAGAGAGAGCCTATGGAACGACAGAAAATCTTTGCAGCCACTTCTGTGGTAGAGGATTAATATCTAGAATATACAAAGAACTTAAAATCAAAGTCAGAATACTAATAATGACACTTGGACAGCACAATTCATAAATAGCCAAATTCGAACCAGCCTAGGTATCTGTCAACAGAAAATGGATTACCAAAGTGTGTTATATATACACGACAGAAAGAATAATTATTATGTTATTTGCGTGAAAATGGACAGAACTAAAGCATATTATGCTAAATAAGACTGGCCAGTCTCAGGAAGTGAAGGGCCACATGCTTTCTCTCATATGTGGATGCTACAGAGAAAGTGGGAAACAAGAGACTTCAGAAAAATGGAAGAGGGACCACCAGAGTGGAAGGGATTGTGGGAAGGAGACATGGAGAAAACAAGGGTGGAGGAAGAGAAGAGTTCAAGTCATGTTTTATATCCATATACGAAGCAATCCATAACAATCTCAGTAATATGGACAGGTGGGATCCAGAGGCAGACACATTAAGTGCTACGTACATGTATGTTTCTGTCACTCTGAATTACAATGTACCAATAAAAGTGTACCAAAAGGGCAAATATAAACTTCTATAATTGATTTAAGACAAAGTTAAAAATTAAAAAGATAAAATGTAGAAAAAATGGAAAACTGCCAAGATCCCCTCCTCAAAGAACTAGATATGAAAATTTTTACTTGTTAGTTCTATAAACCAATACAAAAAAAGAAATCCTTACTAAAGCCAATGAGAAAAAAAAAACCTACTCCCCTACAGCTAGTAAAAAAGTTAAATGACAATTACTATGGTTCCTGATACAACATTATACAAAGAAACATTAGCAAATAGATAATCATGACCACTAGATTCACTTAAGGAGTACAAGAATGTTTCATAATTAGAAAATTATTACTCTAATTTAAAGAGAAAAGCCATTTCATTTTAGTCTTTTTTTCAAAAATTTCTTCCTTCTAATCCATAATAAAATCCCTCACCATGGCTGAGAAGGCCTCCTGTGCTTTGGCCCCCTTAAAGTCCTCCCTCCGTTTCCCACAAACTACACTCTCCCCTCCCCACTTGTACTGACTCCACTCCAGGCACACTACACCCCAGTGCTGTGGCTTTGGATAGCACATGTACTCCTCACAGCCTCTACATTTGCTGGCCCCTCTGTCTAGAATGGTCTCTACAAGAAACCTATCTCCCTCTCTTTTTTTAATCCATGTCTCTGTCATGGCTTTGCCCGAGAGGTCTTCTTTACCTTCTAAGAACAGCACCCCTTGCTATTCTGGCCATTTACCCCATTTTCTCTTTCTCCTCTGCACTTCCACCATATGACACATGTGAGTCTCCCCCAACTAGAATACAGGCCCCGTGTGAATAGAAACTGTAGGTTTTTGTTCATCACTGTAGGGCTACTGATTATAATGTATTTAGCACAAGACAAAGGACAGATTAGTATTTGCTGAATAAATGGTGTTTAAGCTGCTAAAATTAGTTTGTGGTCTCCTTTGATTCTAGTTTCTTCATCTGTAAAATAAGGGAGTGATTTGAATAATGGGATACTTTTAGCAATAAGATTATAAGATTATTTGGGTTTTGCTACTTACTTTCAGAGTAACAGCTGCTGCCTTGATGATAAAATCATTTACTGACACTTTTATGTCATCTGAAAAAAAAAGCATATTAAAATTGGTATTATAATTAACTTTTAACATTAGTGGTTATAATTTCAAACTTGTAAATAATAGACCACACAGAAAAATAATGATTATAAATATTACAAATTTTTGTTTGCTTACTTAATCAATTAAGGTTCCCCTGATGAGGAAAACTTGCATTATATGAGGTCCTTGATTAAACCATGAGTGTAAAAATTTACTTCTAGTGGATGGGAGTGTTGCTTAGTGGTAGATTGTGTCCTTAGCATGTATAAGGTCCCAAATTCAATCCCTAGGAATGAACACACACGCCACAGGGGTGCAAGCCCATGCACACCACTTCTGAATATTAATTATATTCTTAAAACTACTCAGAACTTGAAGTGAGAGAAGAATCTGGAGGATATATACCACTATAACCAAAAAGAACCAACTCTTGTCTCTAAAAAGACAAATGATCTCTCTGTTGGGTGTATCCAGGAAGTTTAGAAATTATTTATTGTAACCTTTAAATGTGCTATTCTGTGCATGCTTTATAATGCACTGATTATGTTAGAAGAGTGGAAGATGTAGGCACTTTAAATAAATAATTACATATATACATATATATGTATATATATATAGTGTGTGTGCTCAGGTTTTTTTTTTTTACTAATGGGGTGTGTGACAAAAAGAATTTAAAATGGCCACTGCATTAAGCAAGTACTGCTTTTTAATTCAACATGACAGGATATGGCAAATGCCAAAGATGAAGCAATGTTGGCATAGGTCCTAGTGCAAAGAATAAAATGAGGTTCTCTATCTAGATTTATGGTGAATCCATTTGAATCAATTTCCTTTCAGTTTACATAATGATTTTAAGATAAAGCTACACTGCCCTTCCTTTCCACAAAAGTAACCATAACTAAAGCATGTGATTTACACTTCTGCTTTTGCTAATGGATATCAAGGTGTTGGAAACAAAGCACATTTTTTTTTTTTTTTTTTTTTTTTTGGGTAGTACTGGGTTTCCTGGAAACCCTTCTACCTCTGGGCTACACTCCCAGGCCTATTTTTATATATTTTTTTTTTACTTGGAAACAGGGTCTCTTAAGCCAGCGAGACTGGCTTCGAACCTTCATGATGCTTCTGTCTCTGCCTCCCAAGCACGGGGATTACAAGCCTGCACCACCACACCCGGCTAACAAAGTACATTTGACTCTTTCTTGTAATGGCATTTAGAGAAAAATTTTAAGATCAAGATTTTTAGTCAATGGTAGGTGGCCAGAAACACACATCCTGTTACTAGAGTTTCAGGGAATTTTACATGAAAAAACTGCTCATTCTAAAGACATGCAGAAGATTTTAAAAAAAAGATTAGATTAATTGCCATGAACCTAAATACTGCCAAACTGTCATAGTAAATGTCAACTGCAAAATAACACAGTTCTTCTAACTATAATACAAAATTATGAACATTCTGCTTATTTAGAAACTGTTCTGAGTACAAATGTAAATAAATTTTCAGTGTACAGAGATTTTAATGATAACCACAAACAAAAAATCTAGTCTGGACAAATTCAGGTGTGTGGGTGTGATACCTTATAAACTCATTCAGCTCCCTGCAGAGCTCCCTCTTCCTGCTTCTCACTTTATCTACTACCCATAGATACACAGAGTGAGAACCCACACCACCCACAGCAGACGATAACCACAACCGCCGCCTGAATCCAGCTATCACCTAGAATCCTTCTCATCTCAACACTTGTTACTCTCTCATTTTCAGTTTCCTCCTCTCAATGTTGTTATCTCCTAAACAAGAACATTCAGTTCCATGGTTTCAATACCACTTATATAATGATGACCTTCCAAATTTTATTTTGGTCCTAATGTATTTGGATTTTCAGATTTGTACATTCAACTTAACACAGGACATTTCTACCTTACATGGCTAACAGTATCTCACATCTAATATGTATTAAAAGATTTCTTCTCAAGTTCCTTTACTTTTAATTCCTTATTATAAAAATTTTCAAACATCGATGACATTTATTGAATAGGAAAGAGTTTTCAAGGTAATACCAAATATTTTCGTTTGTATACTGTAATACAAATGTAAAGAAGGGACTATGTTTACAGAATATTGCCTATAACCTTATATAAGAGTGGAATGGAGATAATGTTGGCTCTTTGAAGATGCACAAGAAAATTCCTAATGTTAAGGACATACCAAAACATGCAAAGGCAATCCATATTTCCACTGAAAGAGTACTGCTTCCTGCCTCATAAGAGAAGAAAGATCTCATATTAACATTTCCTTTTCTATATCATGACTAAGGAGGTACGATTTGATACCTCTAAGGAGCATTTCCACGATTAATTTTTTCAAAAATGATCACTTTCTCTAGAATAGCCTTCCATTTGGTTCCTTGAGCTTTGAAAAGTTGTCAGTTACCTTCAGAATCCTGTTTTTACTTAGAACACAGAATACTTCAGGAAAGTTGTTCCCACCCTGCTAGGGTGGGAGAAAAAGCGGGATAATTACAAAACTAACTCTCCTTGAGGTCATTAGGGAGCTGAGGTTGCAAAGAAAACAGATGAACTGAATGCCTAAAGAAGACAAGCCTGCTCTTAGGAGAGAATCACAGGAAATGATTAATCACTGCTAGAAAATGGGCATGTACAGGACAAAGATGTACCATGTGCATGAACAGACGGGATATCAACAGTGATGGAGCTATGAAAAACATTCAAATGGAAATCCAGGGAGAAAAAACACATGCTATCAAAGATAAATATTTTTGTCAAGTTTTACAGACTAAACACAGCAGAAAAAAAAATGAATTTCAAGCTACATCAATAAAAATTTATCAAAACTCAAAAAGAGAAAGGGAGAAACATAAGATGAACTAAAAAGAAAAGAGCATCTAACAGCTTCAGACAGTCCAAAGTCAAACACTATAATCTGAATGTCAAGGAGAGAACAAATAAAGCAGAAGACACAGCTAATAAATCTGAGAATTTTCCAAAATTAAAGGCAATGAAAAATTCAAATTGGGTAAATACAATGGGGGTAAAACCTCTAGGTATCTAATAATCAAACTGCTAATCAAGAAAGTCTTAAGGGAAACCAGAGATGGGGGAAAACATAAAGGGGAACAAAGATGAATAATGGCAGCAAGTAGCTGGCAAGCCAGGAGATAATATAATTTATTTATTTATTTATTTATTTATTTATTTATTCGTGGTACTAGGGGGGGAACCCAGAGGCTTTCTACCTCCGGGCTATACTCCCAGACCTATTTTATATTTTATTTGGAAACAGGGTCTCACTAAGTTGCCGAGAGCCTCACTAAGTAGCTGAGGCTGGCTTCAAACCTGCGTGATCCTCCTGTCTCAGCCTCCCAAGTGCGGGGATTACAAGCGTTCACCACCACGCCCGGCATTAGAATTTATTTAAAGGTACTGAAATAGTAACAAAAATCAAACCAAAATTCTACACCAAAAGAACTAGCTTTCAAAAATAAATGCAATAATTTAAAAAAATGAAAGCGATACATCCACTAGGATGATTGCATGAATAAACCACAGTATATACATACAATGGAACAATCCTTAAAAAAGGAAGAAATCCTGACACACGCTAGCTCAACATAGATGAACCTTGAATATACTATACTAACTGAAATAATAAGCCAGTAAAAGGCCAAGTGCTTTATGATTCCATTCATATGGGGTACTCAGTAGCAGTCAAAACACAATGCAGATTCAGAACAGAAAGTAGAATGGTGGCTGTTAAGGGATGGAAGAAAGAAAAAGTAGTTATTGTTTAATGAATAGTATTTCAGTTTTACAAAATAAAAAAGGATTGTGATAGATGGTAATGATATTGTATAGTAATGATATTATATAGATGGTAATGATAGATGGTTGTATAAGAATAGGAATAAGCTGGGCATGGTGGCACACGCTTGTAATCCCTGCGCTTGGGAGGCTGAGACAGGAGGACCACACAGGTTCAAAGCCAGCCTCAAGCCAACTTAATAAAAATATAAAATAGGTCTGGGAGTATGGCCCAGAGGTAGAAAAGCCCCTGGGTTCCATCCCCAGTACCACCAAAAAAAAAAAAGAAAAAGAAAAAAAAAGAAAACGAATATACTTTTTAATGCCACTGAACTGCACACTTAAAAATGGTTAAAATTTTATGTGCATATACAAATATGTAATAATGAATTCCACTGCTATGTATAATCAGAATGCATGAATAAATCCTAAAAATGCTAAATCTTATGTACATTTTATCACAATTAAAAATTTTAAGATGAAAAAAAGAAGGAAAAAATAGAATTTTGAATACAAAAGTGAGAGAATATTATTTGCTATACAACTTGCACTATAAGAGAACATGAAAGAAAATTCTTCAAGAAGAATAATTATGATAGCAGATAATACTTTAGATCTATATAAAGAAATAAAGAATGTCAAATACAGGAAAAGTCTGGATAAATAAATAAGGACATCCCCTCCAACCCTCATTCAAAGACTCTTAAAAAAAATTAAACATGTATCTTGGGTTTGTACCATATAAAGAAGTAAAATATAACAATAATAGCACAAAATACGGGAGAGAGAAAATGTAAGTAGCTGGTCCCCTGGGCCCCCGACCCTGGGCGGGTTGGGCAGGCGCTGGTGGGGCGCCCCTAGGCAAACCCCTCTCCACCTGGAAGGACCGTGTAAGAAAGGAAAAGAAAAAGAAAAAAGGAAAATATCGGAGAGAGGTCAAGGAGGTGGCGGATGCCAGGATACTGGAGATGCAGACAAAACTTATCCAAATGAATTGGAATTATTGGAAAAATTCCCCGCTAAGGAGGACTGCTTCTTCTCTACATTGTTAAGAATCTTGGACATCACCTGTAAGGAGAGAGACTTTAGTGGAGACCAAGGAGAAAGGTGGTGCTGAAAGCGGTCTCCAAGTTGGCGGTGGAGAATTGTATTCAGGAGAAGCAGAAATCGGAGCCTACCAACCTTATTATTATTATTATTATTTTTTTTTGAGAAATTACACCAAAGGTTGAATGCTACCGTCGCGTATGCTTAGGAAGACTGGACAACATTCAGAGTGGAAAAAGAGCTTGGGAAAGATTTGAAATGGTGGAGGCAGTGGCAATGGCAGTGGCCAGTACTCAGGGGAGGCAGAGATCTGATACATTACACCTGGAACCTTTGAAGTAATAACCCCAGAGGAAGAATGCTACCACCACCACACACCCTCGAGAATGTGCAACAAATAGTTGGGCAAAGAGGGTGCTCGGATTAGAGCCTGCCAAGGGGTGAGGCCGGTGACGGACACAGCAAAGCTGGGATCGGAGCCTGCCGTGAGGCAAGGCCGGTGCTGGGGCCTCAGAAACCGGGATCGGAGCCTGCCGAGGGATTAGGCTGGTGCTGGGGCCAACGGCCAGCATCGGAGCCTTCCGTGAGGCAAGGCCATTATTGAGGCCTCCAAGGCTGGTATCGGAGCCTGCGGAGGGGTTAGGCTGGTGCTGGGGCCAGCGAGGCTGGGATCGGAGCCTGCCGCAAGGCAAGACCGATGCTGGGGCCTCCGAGGCCGGGATCAGAGCCTGCTGAGGGGTTATGCCAGTGCCGAGGCCACTGGCCGGCATCGGAGCCTTCCGTGAGGCAAGGCCGCTACTGAGGCCTCTGAGGCCTGGATTGGAGCCTGCCAAGGGGTTAGACCGATGCCGGGGCCATCGGCTAACATCGGAGCCTGCCGTGAGGAAGGCCGGTGCTGGGGCCTCCGAGGCCGGGATCGGAGCCAGCTTAGGGGTTAGGCCAGTGTCGGGGCCAGTGAGGCCAGAACCGGGGCCAACCGTGAGGCAAGGCAACTGCTTGAGCCAGCGAGGTCTGGATCAGTCCAACGGGTAGCCAGGCCACAACTGGGACCATCAAGTGTGGGATCGGTATTTGCACCACGGCATGCACAGAGAAATATCGCAGAAAATTAAAACCAGATGCTTCCCCTAATCAGCAATAACTAGGAGGAAACGGGCAACAGGAAGTGGTCGAGCTATAGAAAGGGCCCTATAGTGAAGCAATTAAGGTGACCAATCAGAGGGTATGGAATAGGGGAGGATGGAGCCTCTTTAAAAAGCAGGAGGTACATAAACACATGTATCAAAGTTAATCACCAAACAAGCATGGGATCGAGGGAGGGGGAGGGAATGGGATGGGGACTGGATGAGGACTAATTGGATGATGTGTGCTTGTATATCCTCTCAAGTCTTATATTCCAATGTGATGTATGATTACAATGCACCAATAAAAATAAATTTTAAAAAATTTCCATAAAAAAAGAAAAAGAAAATGTAAGTAGGCTGTTGCAAGGATCTATTATTATACATGAAGTGGTGTGATAAAAGTTGGATATAATAAGGAACTATATTATATACTTTAAAGAGCAACTTCAAAATGAGAGAGGGAGCCAGGAGTATAAAATAGAAACAAAATGGAATCATTAAAAGAAAAACCTAAAAGGAGACAAGAAGGTAAAAAAGAAGAGATGGGATGGCTGAAATCAAAGAACAAAACAGATTTAAATTCGACCATCACATTAAATGTTCTATCTTAGAAAAAATAGAGAAACTTCAGAGTCGTATAAAAACTCAAGAACCAACAATAAGCTGTCGGCAAGAAGACTACTTAAATATAAGCACACAGATACACTAAAAGTAAAAAGATATCCTACAAAAATACAAATCAAAGTAATCCAGAGTGGAAGACTGGCATGGTAGCACATGCTGTAATCCCAGCATTTGGGAGGCTGAGATAGGAGGATCAACTACTTAGTGAAGCCGTCTACAACTCAGTAAGAGACCCTGCTTCAGAATTTAAAAAAAAAAAAAAAAAAAAAAAAAAAAAAAATATATATATATATATATATATATATATATATATATTGCTAGAGGTGTAGCTCAGAGGTAGAATGCCCCTGGGTTCCATCCCCAGTACTGCAAAAAAAAAAAAAAAAAGTAATCTGGAGTGGCCAATAATAAAGATAAAAGCATAAACTGATGAAATAAAAATTAAAACAACAGAAAAACAATGATTAAGAGAAGATTCAAATTACTAATATCAAAACTGGGGTTCTCACTTCAAATATGTGTCAAAATTAAAGTACAAGAGTACCGTGGAAGCTGAGACCAAAGACCAGAGCTAAATAAAAAACCATGAGCGGGGGCCTGCTGTCGTGGGAACAGGGAGTCTGAGGAATTAGCCTCACAGGATTCCAACTAGCACCTACCTAATGGCCTGGGACCACCTGCTAGAGCACGGGTGCTATAGGCACAGAGACATTCAACCCACATGGGCTTACATTTAGGTTGGTGGCACGGGAAGACTGCAGAGGAGGGCATGGCTTGTCTTCCCTTTGTCTGGCAACTCCCCAAAATAGCTGAGGTGAACTGGAAAACTGAATGGGGGTAGGTATTTACCCCTGGGGTCAGAGTCTTGGAGAGCCATTTTCATCAGCAGAAGAGTGAGCAGGGACGCGCAGTGATCTCTCCCCAGAACACTTGGTTGACCCCACACTGCAAGTGGGATCCTGGAGAGACACCAGGGCCCCAGAAGCTCAGCCCAGCCTCGTCACTAAACAGACAGTGTGCAGAGTACAGCCCATTAACCTCTCCAAAGTAGGTATCATTAAACAAATTTCCAATCAAACCTAGACCCCAGCAGCCAGACTTCCCCACTTAGAATCCTGCACTGCCCCTGATCAGAGTACATGGATCCACCAAGCCTGAAAAAAAGGTCAAGCTGGGCATGGTGGCACAGGCTTGTGATCCCCGCGCTTGGGAGGCTGAAATAGGAGGATCACACAGGTTCGAAGCCAGCCTCAGCCACTCAGTGAGGCTTTCGGCAACTTAGTGAGACACTGTTTCCAAGTAAATTATAAAATAGGTCTGGGAGTATAGCCCGGAGGTAGAAAAGCCCCTGGGTTCCACCCCCAGTACAAGTACCACAAAAAACAACAACAACAACAAACCCACCAATAGATGCTACCACCCATTCCACCCCACCCTGTGCTGGTGAAGCTGAGAGCCATTGCATCTAGTTTAACTCCAAGATTCCTGACCAGATGCTAGGCACGCAATGGGAGGAGGGGTTAAATATCCCTCAGTGCTTGCTCTAAGTGGACCACGAAAAAAAAAGGACAGACGTGTAGAGTGTGACTAAGCACTCTTACCACTGTGGGCTGCACATCACAATGGAGACAACTATTTCATCTTTCGAGTAAGCAATTTTTTCTCTTTTTTGACTTTGTATGTGCAAACTGGTTTATACACATACATACACATATTGGCTTCTTTTTAAATGAGTGGCTTTGTTATTCTTTTGTTCTCTGGCTTTATTTTGCTTCTGATGATTAGTGGGCTTTTTGTCGGTCTACTGGTTTTTGTGGTTTGCCTTTGTTTCTTTTTTGTTCTTTCTCTTGTCTTTCCACTAACAACCCAATTCTCTCGGCCTTGCTTTCTCACTCTCTTCATTTTGTTGTATTAAATCTGTTTTTGTTCCTTCCTCTTTGGGCCCACACTTGCTGCCTCTTTTCTGCTTTCTCTCTTTTCTCCCCTTTAATATTCTAAACTTTCATTTGCTTTCCTACCTCAGTGTTCACTTCTTTTAATGAACTCTATTGTTACTATCCTTTGGAACTATTTAGTTGACACAATTTCTGTTACTATCATCCATGATGTATAATAATCTGCTCAATCTAATAATTGAGATTTTAGAACTATGGATTCCTATGTGATACCTGGAGTTCAACACTATGAAACTTAAGGGTGTTTATTGATGCTGTTAATTGTTTACAGCATCATTCTTTCCTGTTGTAGGGGTTATTACCATAGTAGAAGGCATAATAAGTACCTGGTATATATGGTAAAGCTGTATCTTGTTCATTGCTGCAGTTATTTATGTTTCCCTTTTCTTTAATATATTTGAATCTAGGGTAACCAAAGTTCATATGGCAGATTCTTTATGAGCTACAACCCCAATCTATTTAAGAGATATTGCACCTTGCTACAATAATCAGCACCAAGGAATCAGAAGGGAAACTATACTACAGAAAGAGATTAAGGTAAAAAAAAAAAAAAAACCAAAAAAAAAAAAAAAAAGGCCAACAGCCTGGCATTCTGATTTGGGATCCTGCATCAACTTCAACAATAAACAGCCATAATTTTACAACAATGAAATTTACAAAAATAGAGATATAAAAGTGCCAGGAAGATTAGAGAAATAAAAGTACTAAAAATTCTAATTATTAGATTAATCAGTGATCTAAGATGATCTAAGGAAGAAACTCAGAACAAATATAGAAAATAAAAGGTTATGTCAATGAAGAAAATAAAACAAAAATTCTGAATGAAATGATGAAAGACACAATAAAGCCAATGAAAAACTCAATAAAGTATCACCAACAGAACAGAACAAATAGAAAATGTTGTCTTAGGCTTAGAAGATATTATATTTAAAATAGAATATAAGTCAATAATAAATAAAAGAGAATAAAAGATCACAATCAGAACATTCAAGAAATCTGGGGGAAAAATCAAGAGATTAAAGTTTAGGATAATTGGAATTTATAAAGACCTGGAGACACAAACCAAGGGCATAAAAATCCTCTTCAGAGAAATAGTATAAGGGAATTAACAAAACTTAGAAATTGAGAAGGATATTCATATACAGGAGACAGAACCTCAAAAAGACAAGATCAAAGACGAGCTTCCCGTGCCACATAATAATAAAAATGAAAAAATCTTACATGCAGCAAGACCAAGAGGCCAGGTGACAGTCAGAGGCAAATGAGTAAGGATTACTACAGATTTCTCAACTGAAATTGTAAAAGCCAGGAGGGCTTGTAATGATATTTTCCAAGCTTTGAAAGAAAACAACTTCTAACTAAGATTGTTATATCCAGCAAAGATGTCTTTCACATTTGACAGAGAAATGGGAGAAAAATCTTTGTCAGCTACTCCTCTAATAGAAGACTAATATCTAGAATGTATAAAAAACTTAAAAAAATAAAAATAAAATAGGGCAATTGAACTGAATTGATACTTCTTAAAAGAGAAAACACAACTGGACAGTAAATATATGAGAAAATATTCAACGTCATTAGCAATCAGGGAAATGCAAATCAAAACTATACTAAGGTTACATCCAATTCCTATCAGAATGACAATCAAGAATACAAACAATAATAAATGCTAGCAATTATTAAATCAGGTAATGATGACATGAGTGTACTGATAGGTCTTTCTGTAATGATGTGTTTTTTATTGGTCTTTATTGTATTCTGGTGGTGGTAGCACAAGAATGTTGATTGACCTGTAGCTGTGTATAAATACCTCTGGAAAAACAAACCCGGGGTCAGCAACAGTGTCGGCGCAATAAAGAAAGACGAGATTGACCCAGAAGCTGCGTTGGCCAGGAGTGTCCACGCGATAGAGAATACTGACCCAGGCATAGTCGTCGACCCATAGGAAATATTGACCCACGAACAGGGGTCAACCAGTAGAGATAGTATGCTGGCGGCTCCCCCATGTTAGGGTTAAAAACTCTTCATCCTCGTGCCTCACTTCAGAACCCATACTCTTGCCGGCTGGCTCCGGCAAATACTATAGTGATACATTCATACTCACTCATATTTATACAGTATATTCATAATCGCCAAGTTATGGAACCAATCCAATGTCTATCAACAGATAAACTGTGGTGTATACATACAATGAAATTCTACTCAGTCATAAAAAAGAACACAAGTCTGCCATTTATAGAAAAATGTAGAGAACTAGAGAATGTTGTGATAAGCTAGATAAACCAGAAACTCAAGGATTGTATGTTTTCTCTCAGATGTGGAAACATAAGGGACTTTTGGTAAATGTGGAGACTAGTGGAATAGTGGGAGGAGATTGGGGGCAGAGGGAAAAACAAATTAAATACATGTGTTGCAATACTATTGGTTTCACTAGCATGTACAGGGAGGAAGGAGGGGGCAGTGGAGTATGATAAGGACAGAAGTACACCAAGAATTGTGTATGTGTTCAATTTGTAATTTAAGATCTTTCTACAAAGAAGATCCCAGACCTAGAAAATTATGCTGGTCAATTCTACCAAACAATTAAAAAATAAATAATACCAATCCTACCAATACTCTTCCAGAAACCAAAGAAATAAGAAACATTTCCAAACCTATCTAATAAACCCAAAGAGGAAGAAAACCCTCCAGAAAACTGCAGGCCAATATTTTTCATGGGCAGAGGTTTAAATATTCTTAAAGTATTAAGAAATGGAATCAAACAGTATGAGAAATTTAATGGGTAAATGGTTTTATAAGCACAATATCAAGTTGATTGGACATTTAAAGTTCAACCAATATAAGTAACCATTTAGATATTAGCAAACTGAAAGAGCAAAGATTATACCAAAAGAAATAGAGAAAACATTTGGCAAAATTAAACATCTATTCATGCTTGAAAATCTCAAGAAATTGGGAATAAAGCTTCTTCAACTTGAATTAAAAAAAAGAATCTACAACAAAATCTACCTTTAATGTTAAAGACTAAATGCTTTCCCCCAAATAAAGAACAAGTTAAAAATATCTACTTAGAATGACAAAAATAAAGCCTTTAGGCTAAAAATTCATGTCTCTAGGCAATTCTATTTTTAATTGATTTGGGAAGAGCATTATAAATTTCATAACCTAAAAATGCATTCTGATGAAATGTAAAATTAAAATTTGCATAAAGAAGAGTACCATTGAAGGTATATTTACAAGCCCAAATATTCTTAATCAATTTTTGGTTTTAAGTTTGCCAAAATGTGAAGGATGCTTTGCTCTGATAACTGTATCAACAAGTATTCAAAATAAGAACAACTATTTAGTTGTAGAAAGTCACTCATGTACCCTTAAAAATATTCATATATGTGACAGCAAAATAAAAAATTAAGGCTATTTTTCCTTAAAAAAGCCCAAATTAACCAACCACAAGCAACCAGACAAACCGTAATATTATTTAGAGAGCTCAGTGTGTGGCACAGGGCTGAACTCAGTAATTTTATGCTGCATGCATGCTAACTAAATTTATATCATTGAAGTATAACAAAAGAGATACTGGAATAAAAGCAAGTCAGAACAAAAATCCTCTCTCTGTATGAAGATAATACTTTAGCTGGGCATGGTGGCGCACACTTGTAATCCCAGCATTTGGGAAGCTGAGACCAGAGGATCGTGGTTCGCAGACAGCCTCAGCTACTTAGTGAGACCCTCTGCAACTCAGTGAGACCCTGTTTCAAAATAAAGAATAAAAAATCGGGCAGGTGGTATAGCTCGGAGGTCAAATGCCTCTGGGTTCTACCCCCACACCCGAGAAAAAAAAAAAAAAAGATAATACATCTGTGATTTATTCATTACATCTGTGATTTATTCATTACTATTTAACCAGTTTATTTCATATAGAAAAAAGGATAAATTATTTTTTCTATCATAGAAATGTACTTATAACAGAGTATAATTAGGTAATAAAGTTGAAATTGAGAGCTATATAAATAAGCATTTCATAAAAGATTTTACAATAGCTAACATGTGCACTGCCTTCAGTAAATTAAAATTTACTAACCTTTGACCAGATCTTGTCTAACTTTTAAAACTGCTCCAAGGTCACAGTCAGCAGTAGCATATGCATGAGGTACAGTGCTTTTAGATTCAGTCAACCTCTTGGCAATAACTCTTCGAATATTGCTAGCAGGAATCTCAGTGAATGTGCCCTGAAAGAAAGAAGCAAACATAACAAAACACCAAGAAAATCCAGCAGTGACCATAAAATCTAAGTAGAATGGAAAAATTCAAAACAAATAAATATATGTAAAATCCAGTTTTAGTGACCTACTTAGTGATATTAACGAAAGATTAATATAGGAAAAATAATATTAGGAATTCTTTGTAAAGCAGGTGTGGTGGTGAAGGCCTGTTATCTCAGTACTCGGGAGGCTGGGACAGGAGGTTTTTAGGTTCAAAAAGAGCCTCGGAACCTGAGTGTGGTGGCGTATTTTTATAATACCAGTACTTGGAAAGGAAGATCACAGGTTCAAGGACAGCCTCAGGAAGTGGTGAGACTCTTATTAACCTAGCAAGACCCTGTTTCCAAATAAAATAATAAAAATAGGCTGGGAGTATAGCTTAGAGGCAAAATGCGCCTGGGTTCAATCCCTAGTGCAGCTCAGAAAAAAAGTTTTTGTAAAGGAGGTGGGGAGAACATAAGAAACAAGGCCACATTCCTTCTGATGGTAAGTATATACCATGAGAGGTACTAGAAAAGGGATAGAGATGAAAAATGAAGTAATCTGAAAACAAAAACAGCTGTTACACTGTGTATGTCTGAGAAGTCAAGTATGATTAGTTATGTGGTAGTTTATATAGTTCCTCATAATGAGATTATCAATTCCCTAGCCACAAAATAAAACATATACAATAAGAAAGAGCTAGTGTCAACTACCAATTATTATTGAATCCAAGGAAGACTTAAAAAGTATGGTTATACAGCATATGTATGATACTGAGGTTGTAGAACTTGTAAATTTAAACTGAATCATAGCTTCGATGTTCTACTTGGAAGAGAGTGTTCTACAAACAAATTTGGTTTGTGCTAAAAAATCTGTTAAAAAAAAAAAAAGCTTCTGATGTTGCCTGAGTGAATACTCCATATGGAGCTTATCAATGGGCCTGTGACCCTCATGGTGGGGGCCAGGTCAAAGGGAAGAACAATGCAGGAAAGCAGAGAAAGGGAGTAGGGCTGGGGTTCCTGTGGGGTCACCTTGGGCTATCTGCTTCCCTAAAGCCAAAGGTCTCTGCTCAGGTAAGGGGGTGGTCTTCACCCCGTCCTCTCCATCTCCTTCTTATGATCCTTCAGGTCTAGGTAGTAGAGGTCTCCTCCACTGTTACTTGGTCCACACCATTATAAATAGACCCTCATTCAACTTTCCTTCAGCATCTCATTTTGAACACACCATTAATTTCCCTTTGTGGTCAATGTTATATCATTTATAAAATTAAATCCTAGAAAGATTAAGAACTTAAATTTATTTTTAAATATTTAAAATATGGAAATATATAAAATTGAGTATAGAAAAATTATTCTTGATCACTATAAAAATAAAATTTTATAATGGAAAGAATGAATATAGTTATTTAAATAAAAACTTTAAATACTTAAAAAAAAGCATCTGGAGCATTTTTTCTTTATAGTAAACTACTACTAAAATAGACTGATAAAAAGTACTAATAAAATACACAGTAAATGACTTAATTTTTCCTTCTCAATTATCTGAAAAATAAAAAGCTTCCTCAGAGGACATTACCACGGCATTAGGTTGTCCAGGAGTTGATATTGGTGGAATCATTGGTCGGGGATAAGATGGGCTGACGGTGGCCTGTGGGGACAAAGGTGCTGAGGGTATAGATGGAGGAGCTGGGGCTGGTCTCGGTTCAGTAATCTTGCCCATCTGCTTCAACTGGACCAGGTTGAGAGCATCTCTGAAAATAAGAGGAAATTAGATAATTATAATTAGCGATAAGAAGTGTAAGACATTTTATTGAAGATGGAGATGAGATGTGAAAGAAAGATACAGAAATATAAAGCTAACTGCATATACTATAAAATCAAGTTTTTAAGTTAGAGAAATCTTTTTCCTACATGGTCTACTCATTTTTATCATTTGTCCAATGGCTATATGTATATTTCAAAATAATAATTAGAATTTTATCAAAGTATTGGTTATAGATAGGAATTTTTAAAAAGAAAACTCATTTTTTTATTGTAGATGAGCAATTTACTTATTAAAACATGCCCTCAGCTGGGTACAGTGGCACACACCAGAAATCCCAGTACTTGGGAGGCTGAGAAAGGAAGATTATAGACTTGAAGCTAACCTCAGCAAGTTAGTGAGACCCTCAGCAATTTAGGGAGACCCTCTTTCAACATAAAAAATAAAAAGAGCTGGGGTATAACTCAGAAATAGAATGCTCCTAGGTTTAAT
Organism: Muscardinus avellanarius; assembly: GCF_963383645.1. NCBI lineage: Eukaryota > Metazoa > Chordata > Mammalia > Rodentia > Gliridae > Muscardinus > Muscardinus avellanarius. The sequence goes on along the minus strand of NC_137786.1, from coordinate 208,679,143 downwards.
CTCCAATGCCATTAAAAAACTACAAAACAAAAAAATCATGGCCTTATTTTTTTCATTCTTTTGTGAATACTTGTGAAATAACTTTCACATAGCATTGAGAAAGTATCAAGTTTATCATACCTCTGGCTTTCTATATACTACATCATTTTCACCAGAAAATCATACCATTTTTAATTTACTCAAGATATTTTAAGTACAACCTAATACAATAAATGTTACCCACAACATCATTGAGAAGAAAAAATAACTAGTTATAAATTTGCCTATAATATACCCTGTAACAAAGGTATCTTTGTTTTTAAAAGGATATAATTAGAATACTAAATATGCTAAGCCTTCAATTTATTGTGGTAAGTCACAGTGGGCATAATATATGTACAAAGCAAACAACTTTTTCTGTGTGTTTGGTACTGGGGGTGGAACCCAGGGGCTTTTCTACCTCTGGGCTATACTCCCAGACTGATTTTATATTTTATTTGGAAACAGGGTCTCGCTAAGGTGCGGAGAGCCTCACTAAGTAACTGAGGCTGGCTTTGAACCTGTGCAATACTCCTATCTCAGTCTCCCAAGTTGGGATTACAAGCATGTGCCACCATGCCCAGCAAAGCAAACAACTTTTTAAAAAATTTTAATATCCGCCAGGTGTGGTGGCACATGCTTCTAATCCCAGTACTTGGGAAGCTGAAACAGGAGGATAGCGGTTCACGGCCAGCCTCAGCTACTTAGTGAGGCCCTCTGCAATTTAGTGAGACCCTGTTTCATAATAAAGAATAAAAAATAGGGCCAAGTGTGATGGTGCACACTTACAATCTCAGCATTTGGAAGGCTGAGTTAGGAGGACTGGGGTTCACTGACAGCTTCAGCTATTTAGTGAGGCCTTCTGCAACTTAGTGAGACCTTACTTCAAAATAAAGAATATCCACATATAAATTAAAAAATGCAATCAAAACAAAGGTATAAAAAAAAGAATAAAAAACACATTAGGGGTGGGGTGTAGATCGGAGGTAGAATGCCCCTGAGTTTCTTCCTAGTGCTGAAAAAAATTTAATATTTGAATTAGGAATAACTTATTCAACTTCTACAAAATCTGTTTTATATAATCTGAGAACTACTTCATTTTGATGTGAAATGAAAGATAAATTATATTTTAAAAATTTCTCAAAGCCAGGCATGGTGGCACACACTTGCAACCTCAGTATTTGGGAGGCTGAGACAGGAGGATTAAAGGTTCAAGGCCAGCCTCAGCAATTTAGCAAGACCCAAATAAAAAATAAAACAGGCCAGGGGGTATAGCTTGGAGGTAGAATGCCCGAGTTTAATCCCTAGCAAAACACACACACACACACACACACACACACACACACACACACACACACGACATTTTGAAATTACCTTGATTTTGTTATCACCAAATCAAAAGTAGTAAAGGGAAATGCTATGTACATATTATGCAAATTCAATAGAAACTAAGGCACAGTTTTTTTTATAAGAAGAGACTAGCAGAGAATAAAATAATTATATCTAAGACACAGCAATCTTGTGACTATAGAATCCTGGAACAAAAACCCTGGAATGGGATCGATCTCATCTAAAGCTCAACACAGAACTTTCTGACAAGGACCTTTGACCCATCATATAAAAAGTAACAGGAATATCCTTGTGGCAATGCTGTTCTCAAAGGGTGAGCCACAATATGGCCATGGGGACCATGCTGTATTATTAATCTTGGTTTTAGATGACATTAAATGTTTACTTTCAAGAGTGGCAAACCCAAAACATGCTAATTTCCTTATAGAAAGATCACTAGTTCACTCCTAGTCATTAGTTAAAACAACAAAAACAGAGAGAACTACAAAAATCTCCATTGTTAATACATGCATATATCTATTCATTAAATATGACACATTTTTAATTTCACTATCAGCATAATGATCACTTACTGTCTTATCAAGAAAAAGGCAATTTAGATTTATCCCTGTGGTAATTAATATTCTTGGGTAAAATTGCAGTTGGCAAAGAATAAAAATAAATGGGTGTCATTAATTGTAAACAAGCACACAAAATAATTCGAACCACAGGCTGATAGTAAACTCTTATTGCTGGTTTTAAAACTATAAACCTCATAAAGTATAAATACAACTATTAATAGTTAATAACAGCTTTTATAATGTAGAGATGATTTTAATGATTTCTATCCATTATAGCAATTAATAGCTATAAATATAAGAAGAACAAATACACCATGCACATCTTCAGAAAGGCAGAAGATATTCTGCAAGTTCACTCAAATAGAACATTCTCTCTCAGGATCCCTCAGAGAGTAATTCTTTTGGGTGTGCTGTGGGTTACTTTTGAAAAGAAATATTACTAAAAAAATGTTCAGCTCCCTAGCATGCTTACCAGAGTTTTGATTCTGTGATATGAACACAAACAGTAACTAAGACATAGGTATACCGAAGACACTGAGACTGCAGGCAAAGAGCCTAAAACTGTGTGGCCTGGCATTTGTTTTCTTAAAAACAGTTACAGGTACAGGCAAAGTAAAGTTATATGCTTTTGCACAACATATATTTGGAGCACCATGTTTGCTTAAATGCTAAATTAAAATAGCAGCTCTGACACCTCTAATTTTCTTCACAAATACATCAGAGGTACTTCTCAGCAGCTGTAACTGTTCGCTGTCTCCTGCTTGCACTTGATGACAAGGGGTGGACAAAAGATAAATTCCTTACTGCTTTCAGAACATGTGCTAAGGCACTCGCCTGCAATTACTCAACCATTTCAGAAGATGATCTTTTTGTAGATGATACCTGGCTCCCAATCTTTCTACACCATAATATTAAAACTCAGGCATCTTTACTACCATACAAAAGCAAAAATCTCTAATAATTAAGAATCCAGTTTTTCAGCCGGGCGTGGTGGCGCACGCTTGTAATCCCCGCGTTTGGGAGGCGGAGACAGGAGGATCGCGCAGGTTTGAAGCCAGCTGTGCTGGCTTAAAAGAGGCCCTGTTTCGGTGGTACTGGGGTTCCTGGAAGCCCTTCTACCTCGGCTACACTCCCACGGGCTAAACTCCCAGACCTATTTTTTTTAACCTCTTTTTTTAATGTGGAAACAGGGTCTCTTAAACCAGCAAGGCTGGCTCTGAACCAGCGCGATCCTCCTGTCTCCACCTCCCAAGCGCAGGGATTACAAGCGTGCACCACCACGCCTGGCAAAAGAGGCCCTGTTTCCAAATAAAAATATAAAATAGGTCTGGGAGTGTAGCCCAGGGGTAGAAGGGCTTCCAGGAACCCTAGTACCACCAAAAAAAAAAAAAAAAAAAAAGAATCCATTTTTTTCCCCATGAAATTGTTTTTTAGTATCACATACTCCAAAAACCAAAGGTCGATTCCCTTAAGGTGGAGCATTAGGGAAAAAAAGCAAGTAAGAGAATTGGGTAATAGTGGTAGAAAAATATTAAAAGCATATCTCTTTAACAGTTTCCTTAGGGTGTCCAGAAAACAATAGCATTTAGTTCTCTTTAAGAAATGTTACATTAATGTTATTATTTTCAATTATACAGGTACTAAGCATATATTGAAAGAGAAGGAGGGCTTTATTCCTTCATTTCATTGCTGCCTCACCACTGAACTGCTTCCTCAAGTCATCTAACCACCAAAAAATAGGCCTTTTCTCAGATCCCAGCCCCCTGGCCTCCCCATCTCCCACAGGCCTCCCACCACAGGTATTTAGCCTTCTAAACAGTTTAGCTATTGATCCCAATGACAATTACTGCTTTATTATCTACCAAATGACCTCTCTCCCAAATCATGTCCTGTGAGACATCTTTATCTCACTGTTCCTGACCTCTGAGCGCTGAGAGTAAACATCAAACATGACTTACTCCTCAGACAAATGCTTCTTCAAATCCCTTACTTGTATCTCTGGAGCCAACATTTTCCTCATCTAGATCAGAATCCCAAATGTGTTCCTGGGCTAGGTCCTATTCTGGCCTTCACTCACATTTAGTCTTGTACAACGGCTTCTGGATTCTAGCCTTATGATACCTGCATTAGAATATCTTGTACCAACCCCATTCAAGTACGGTATTCATCAACTTTTTAAAAATTCACCAACTCTTACTAGATTACTTTATGAGCCTACCTTAGCTCACCTCAGGTGTTTCTTCCCAGTCATACAAACATACAAAACCAATCCTTCTAAGGGATAGCTGCGATTATTTTGTATTTTAGCCAACTTTCAAAGATTAATGAGTTAAATACAGACTTCATTCTATCCCCCAGAATTACAGAAAAGGCAAGTCTCTCTTATAACAAATATAGCTGTTTGATTCCATTTTTATAGACAGTTCCACTAAGGCACAGACTGATAAGATTATTACTAAAATCAAGATATCAATAGTAAATGAAGGTTGATATAAGAAATTCAGGCTTAAATGGTTACTGGGATTCTTACTTTATCTTACTTTGGTACTAGGGATTGAACACAGGGGTACTCTAGTTCTGAGCTACTACTCTATCCTAGCACCTTTTTATTTTGACACAGGGTCTTACTAAGTTGCTATGGCTAGCTTGCTAATTCAGCCTTCCAAGTGTGTGCCACCATGCCCAGTTTCAGGACTCTCAATTTTAGTTTTTATGGCTAAATGAGACCTTCAAGTTTTTCAAGTGAAAATCCCACAGTGTAGAATGCTGCCTTCCAGTCAGTTCTCAGGAGGGCTGATTTTGCACTACCTCTCCTAATACAAGTTCTGGCCAATATTATTATTTTTATCAATACTAGCTAAATATGGAATGAGCACATTACTTTAAAACATTAACTCAATCTGAAATACTTAATGTGACTGCCAATAAAAATGTTGCATGATATAACTATGGTGGTTTTATATTAGTTCAAAAATCCTTTCTGATTATTCTTTGTCTTCGCTATTAGACAAAGTCCTAACAGAGAGGAGCCATTGTTTTGATACAGTCTTGCCAGTCACAAAAATTTAAACAAATGGAAAGACATACCAGTTTCTTAATAGAAGATTGATTATCATCAAAAGGTCAGTTCTTATTAATATAAACTCAAAGAAACCATGACACGTCCCCACATGTGGAGCTAGAATTGCTTAAAATTCATTTGAATGAATAAAAAAATATATAACAATAAAATTAGTTAATTGAGAATAAAGTACAAGGGAAAGAAATCTGGTAGATAATAAAATCTATTAGTCTTTAAAGCATACCATAAAACACTTATAATTAAAAGTACGGCATAAAGCATTGAAAAACAGATCAATAGAATAGAAAAGTCCAAAAAGAGAAACAAATGCATACAAAAATTGCTCTGTAACACATGAATAAAACTGAAACAAATAAGAATTAAAATATTTCTAAAATATATTTCATGTTTTAAATGATTGGGTGAGGATTTAATAGGACTTAGAATAATACAAAGTTTCACTGTTCTGGACTCTAATTTTCTGCATTTATCACCATTTCTAAGGATCTAGCTTAGTTACTAAATTAGAACTGATCTTCAATAATGCTGCAAATTATTCAGAAAACAACTCTGAATACAATTTACAGTGACAAAAGGAATTAAAACACAAAGGAACAGTGTACCTCTTTTTAAATCCTAATGCTGAATTGGCTCTTTTAAAATTCTTCCAGAAAAAAAATATTGGAATTGATTACAAAAATCACACACATACTCTTTAGTGAATATCCCCCGAGGACCAGTAGCTGTGCCCTGGCTGGCATCCAATGCGTATTTTTCCAAAATATTCCGGGCAGCTGGACTTAAACGGAATCTAGGAAGAAAACATGAAGATTAATGGAAGAAATTAACATTTACATAAATTCAAGTAGATGAAAATGTCAATAGTTTTGCTGATAATTAGAAAAATAAAAATTTATACTAAAGATAAAAATGACTCTCAAATTAATCTGTATCAACCTTGTTTATTTTATTGTCAAAGCATTTTTTTAAACATTTAACTAGTTACTATTTCAGAATATTATTTTAGTAAGAGCAAACATTCATTAGGGCAAAGAGCTTCTATCCTGACTAGTTACAGTTCACATGGCTCCTCATCACGCATATCAATAAAGAAGTAACTTTATCTTTTATTGTGGTAAACTACACTTAAGCATTCTAGGTGCCATGGAATGGCATTACATATAACCTCACAGTTGTGTAATCACCCCCATCAATCTCTAGAACTTTCTCATTTTCCCAAATCACAACTCTGTCCATTAAACAAGAACTCTATTTCTCCCTTCTCCCAGCTCCTGGCACCCGCTGTTCTCTTTGTCTTTATTGAATACTCTGGGAATTTCATGTAAGTAGACACACGGTATCTGCCCCTTTGTGACTGGCTTAGTTTACTCAGCATGATGTCTTCAAGGTTCATCCATGTTGTAGCATATCAGAATGTTCTTCTTTTTAAGTTTGAATAACATTTCAAGGTATGTACATAGCACTTTGGACATATGAGTTGTTTCTATTAATAATTAGTATCTGCTTTAAATTCTTTGAAGCATTTGGTCTGGGGATGGAACCCAGGGGCATTCGACCTCCAAGCTACACCCCCTGGCCTATTTTTTATTCTTTATTTTGAAACAGGGTCTCACTGACTTGCAGAGGGCCTCACTAAGCAGCTGTGGCTGTCCGCGAATCACGATCCTCCGGTCTCAGCCTCCCGAATGCTGGGATTATAAGCATGTACCATCATGTCTAGCTACAATCTATTTTTCTTTTTTTTTGAGGAAATGCCATACTGTTCTCAGCAGCAGGCATACCAGTATACATTCCCACCAGTGATGCACAAGAGTTCCAATTTCTCCATTATCCTCACCAACACCTGCCATATTCACAGGTGTATTGCTGGTTCTTCGCTTGCATTTGTATTTTGGAAAGTAGCAGTAATGAGTATGGTGCCTCAAGGTGGTTTTAATTTGCATTTCCAATGATTAAGGATGTTAAATATATTTTCATGTGCCTACTAGATATTTGTATATATTAATTGCATCTTTAATATATTTTAAGTCCTTAGAATTTACAATAAAGTACTTTTACTACATATATGTACTTTTATAGAGTATATATACATATATAAACTCTCTATATATGTAGATAATAATTGCATTATACACACACATATATATATATACTCTAAAAAGTACATATATATATATATATATATATACTCTAAAAGAATGAGAAAAAAACATCAAATTTTAGATTTTTATATAATACTAACCAGTAACTGATTAAAAAACCTTAAAAAAATAACTGAGTGAACCAACATTGTACAGGTTCACATGTCAGTTGGTTTTTAACCTACATAGTGAGACCTCAGACTCATATGAGACTCTAACAAGTACTGATCTTAGAATTAGAGCATTTACTGTTAAATTTGCAAAGAGTCTGTGAAGCTTCCTTCTGATCTTTATAGTAAATGGAAGAAGAGAAAATAAAGGAATTCAAAACCCTGAAGTTAGAATCACTTTATGTGGCAAAGAGAATTAAAAAATTGGTAGTAATTACAGATGTATTCATTAATACACATTATATACATGTACGGGATTATACTGTACTTCATAAATTATGTCAGTTAAAAATAAAAATGCAAAGCGAAACAAAAGACCAAATATCAGTACTTCTAAAAGTACTATAAAAATTTTCTGAAAAAGGAATGACAATGATAAATAAAAAAATATTTTAAAATATAGGGAGCTACATTTTGATCCAAGTTCAAACTATGACTGTCTATGAAAAACTTAAGAAAAAATTTTTATAATTATATAGATTAAAATGAATGGAACTCCATTAATTAAAATAAAGTAAATCTAAAGTAAAATGATGTTTATTAAGTAGCAGTGAAGTTACAGAATTAGACAAAATTGAGATCCAATCTGTGCCAGGCCTCAAAATGCAGAGGTTTGAAATGCAATACACGTTAAAATGGTAATTCTATTTTACATCAGTTATACATATGAAAACAGAATTCCTATTATATTAATTAGAATTCCATAAATGGGAACAGAATAATAAAGTGTGGTATACTGGATGCTACTCTAAAATTTTAAAACCTAATTAAAACTCAATGTGGGCATACACTGTTTTGTTCTCCACTGGGCAAGTGGGGCTTTCAGAACACCAGGAATGTAGTCGGTATTCAATAACTGTTTATTAAATGAACAATGATGGTAAAATAATCATTCCTAGACTTCACTGTCTGAGGAGGAAAGAGGGAAGATCAGCACCTTCCTAGTTCATGTGCAAACTACTCTGATTATGAAAATGATTAAAAACTCTAAGAGCAGCCATAATGATATTTTATATCATCATTTAAATAAACATACTCACTGCAGTGACCCTGGTGTGTGCTCTTTCTTAACAGGAACAGCAATCTGTGGTTCTGGCGAGGGGTGAGGCACTGATGGTTTTGAAACTGGTGGTGGAGGACCTACATCCTTGGGAATTTCAACAGATTTCCAATCTTCTCCTTCTTCAACCATCAAACCAATTAGCGAACCTAGCCGTATATTTTTAGCTCCTTCTTCAACCTATATTTTAAGAAGAAAATAATTGTAGAGATGGAAAGGCTTGTGACTGCACGATGTACTTTATTCCTTTGTTGGATAATTATGTACTGGCTAGAAAGATCTCTTAATTGAGTTAAAAGATGGTTTCCAAACAGCTTGCCTCCATTTTCAACCTGCTATCTTCCTTTCCTACCTTCTCCCAACATCACTCTTCTCTTCTAATAACTAGTAATACCTCCTAAAATGAAGGAAAAATCCAGAATTGCTTTTTTTCTGGCAGACTTCAAATATAAGACCTATCATTACTATTTTTTTTTTTTTTTTTTGGTACTGGAGATTGACCAAAGGAGCATTCTATCTCTTAGCTATACTCTTAGCCTTTTTACTTTCAAACTAGGTCTCGCTAAATTGCTAAGGTACTCTCTAAGCTGCTAAGACAGCACTGGGATTATAAGCACATACTACCACTGAACATCTCCAGATCCTTAAGCACATAAAACCCTTCCTCCTCTAAGTGCAGCCATCAAGTCAGGTGTTTAGGTCACAATGTGAGAGAATGCTGACTGAAACAGCTGGCTAACCAGTCTGACAAACGTTAAGTATAATTTACCCTTTTCACTATTATTTAATTATTCTCTGCATATCTACTAATAAAACCTGAAATAAACATAATTTTTTATCTTATTGGTGCACTATAGTCTCACATCATAATGTGAACCATGTTGGCAATGGCACATATTCACACAGTATTTGGTGCCCCCCCAAACTCCCTCCCTTTTTCCTTCCCTCCCAGTAGTGAGTGTCCAGATTAACAATGTTATATTCACATGTATATACATATTCAAATATAGTTTTTCTAACCTACTCTTTTTTTTTTTTTAGGTCTGGATATGGAACCCAGGGACATTTGACTTCCAAGCTACACCCCCTGCCCTATTTTTTATTCTTTATTTTGAAACAGGGTCTCACTAAGTAGCTGAGGCTGTCCGCAAACCGGAATGGATCCTCTGGTCTCAGCCTCCTGAATGCTGGGATTACAAGCGTGTGCCACCATGCCCAGCTTCACCTACTCTTCCTTTCTGGCTTTGCTGAGGTTTCTGTAGTCCCTCTGGTATCCTTAATACTCTCTAGCTTGAGCAGATTAGAGAAAACATATGTCCCTTCTCTTTCTGTGCTTGGCTGATCTCACTTAACATAATGTTCTCCAGGTCTTTCCATCTTCTTGTGAATGACATAATTTTGTTCTTTATTGCTGAGTAGAATTCAATTGTGTATATTTCCCATAATTTTGCAATCCATTCATCTGTTGATGGAGACCTAGGTTGGTTCCATATTTTGGCTATTGCAAATTGTGGTGTTATGAACATGGGTATGCATATGTTACTGTAGTTCTCTGATTTCAACCCCTTTGGAAAGATACCCATGAGTGGTATAGCCTTATCATATGGTGGATCCATTCCCAGTTTTCTAAGAAATCTCCACACTGATCTCCATAGTGGCTGAACTAGTTTGCACTCCCACCAACAGTGTAAACGAGTTCCCATTTCCCTACATCCTCATCATAAGTACATCAGAAACAAAGTGGTGGCCTAACTGAACATTCTTAGGTAAAATCTGCCAATTAAGATAAACATATATTAAATATTGTAATAATAATAATTTATAAAGAAAAGGTCAATTTTTATTTACTTATTTAAAAAATCCCTAGAAAATCTTTAGACAGCAATATTTATAGGTTCAATGCTGGAAGAAAATGTCATTCCTTTCAAATTTTCTATTCTTCCCTTTCAATTTTTCTAAATAAGGTTAATTACAAATGTATTTAAATAACAGGATAATAAGTTGCAAGACATTAAAAAATATGATAATTATAAAAAAAGATAATGCCTAGAATGGGCTTGGCATTTTGGAGTAACACTCATTTTGCTATTTATGGGTATGTGCACTATTCTAAAATAATAAAGCATAAATTTAGAGGGCTAAGAAACTAAGTTTACTAATTACCACTGGAGAAAAATGGAAGAATACTTGAATTAGGCAAACAATCCAAGAAAAACTTAGTAGCAAAAGAGTTTTCCATTTGTTGATTCTTCATTTTTCTTTACCATATCATAAAGATGAATTAAGATTATTATTAGTTGGGATGCTGAGACAGAAAAATTTCAGGTTCAAAACTAGCCTCAGCAACCTAGCAAAATCCTGTTTCCAAATAAAAAATAAAATAAGGTTGGTTGGGGGTACAGCTCAGAGGTAGAATGCCCCTGGGTTCAGTTCCCAGCACCAAAAAAAAAAAAAAAAAAAAAAAAAAAGATTATTAGATTAACATTTCTTCTCTATCTAAAAGTGCTTAATTGAGCCGGGTGTGGTGGCACACTCTTGTAATCCCCTTGCTTGGGAGGTGGAGACAGGAGTATCGTGCAGGTTCGAAGCCAGCCGCGCTGGCATAAGAGACCCTGTCTCAAAAAATATAAAATAGGTCTGGGAGTGTAGCCCGGAGATAGAAGGGCTTCCAGGAACCCCAGTACCAGTACCACACACACACACACACAAAGTGCTTAATTATCTGCTTAGGAACTGTTGCCTAAAATGACTAATTTTTTTCAAAAAGTCATAGGAAAAAAAAGCATTAAGTGATACAAAGTTCACTTGACAGTTACTTTTAAAATTAAAGCTGACAGGAATCAATATCTAAGTACAAATGTTTCAAATGCAAAACATTCTTTTAAAAAGGGAGAAAGTTTTGTTTTAAAAAAAAAACCCAACAGATTTCAGAAATATGACTCAGACACTATGCTAAGTCTGAAACTGACATTTCACCTATTTCCTTTAATATAAATCATATAAATGATTCCATATATACCCTACCATCATGACACTGACATTTTCACGGAGGTAATTACTGCTCTTATTATCATTCTAAGTTTTACTATATCTAAATGTCAATAATTTAAGTACTTACATGCTTCCCAGGCTTAAAAAAATAAAGACACCATGAAGCAAGAAACTGACATACAAATTGCCAAGGAGAAATGATATAGTATCACACAACTTGAATACATAACAGAAATTAAAGACAAGTATGGTGGTTATATTCCATTTAGTCATTAAAATCACTCTGTGAGTTTTGGAAAATTTGATCATTTCTACTCCTTTATGGAAGTAAGAGATCTTTTAGAGGTGTGCTTGTTTCCTGCAGACACTTTCTTACATTGTAATCAACAAATATTCAAACTGCTGTAGACTTTCTAACAAAGGAGTAAATAACACTCTTTGCAAAACTGCATTTAGAAAGCCAACAAGCCATGGGTACTGTGTCCTCTCCTCTGTCAGAGGTGGCAGTGTGGAGCCTGAGGACAGACACCTCAAATGTCTGTCCAAGTGTTCCTGGCAGGTGGCTGCTTGATTGGAGCTCTTCATTATCCTTGTGCTGTTGATTTCTTAAATGAAGGATTTTTTACTGAACACATATCAGTCATTCAGATTTACTAGCCTTCTCTTCTAGTTGTGTACAGTGTTTCTGGGTTTCAGACTGGCTCTACTAATTACTAATTATATGACCTACTAATTACTAGTTATATGACCTTAGTAAAATTTCTTTATTTCACTATGTCTGTTTCTTGACCTGTAAAATGGAATAATAATAGCAACTAATTCAGAGCTCTTATGAAGAATAAATGAGTTACATGTAAGGAATTTAGAATAGTGCTTGTTACTTACCAAAAAGGCATTCTTACTATTGCTATGCTAGTGTTTTCCTTTGAGATATTCCTTTTTAAAACAAGAAATAATATTCAACAAGGATCAAGACCAAATTACAGCATATGACCTTGGTAAGCGTTGGAAGTTAATGTCTAATGGCCCAGCAGGTGGCTGGCAGCACTAGAGGGCAAATGTCAACATATAATTAAGTGGTAGGGCCTGTGACAAACTTGACGATGCTCACAGAGAAGGCGAATTCCACTCCTCCACCTGGGTTCCTGGTATGAGCCTTGTATAACAGATGTTCATGTAGGCTGATGTTAAACTTCCACAAATGTATTGAATACAGCCCATCCAAGTTTACCAGTATACCCAAGATGCAGGATACTGAAGTCAAGGCATAAAGTATCTACAGCATTATTTCCCCAAAGAGAAATTATCTGAAGGAGTCGAGTCACATGACTGTTGTTTCAGCACTGTGGTTTTCTATCCCAGTTCAAACCCTTTTACAGTTTTAAAACCTGTTTATAATTTATATATGTAACAAACTATGGCTTAAAAGGAAGATACTTAAGAAACAATGAGATGAAAGCAAATCAATGACAGCTCAAATGCAGTGAGCAAGAAGAACCACCAAATCCTTGAATAGCTGTGTGTGTACAAGTGCTGACAGGGTTCTGAAAGAATTAGTAGTTCATTTAATTCTATTAACAACCTGATGAAGTGCTATTATTATTCTCATTTATTGAGGAGAAAACTGAGGCACATGACAGTTACATAACTTATTCAGGATCATAAGGCTCATAGGTGGCACACCAGGATTTGAAATACCAAGACTGGAGACAGCATTCAGTACAAACAGCACCAAGTCTATAAATTGCAACCATCTGATCAAAACTGACATCTACCACCATCTCAAGACACTGACAGTATTTTTTAAATAGGTTTGAAAGGGTAAAACAGCTATAACTAATTAAGCTTATAATTCATTGATGAATACAAAACTATATTTCCTCACAATGTGTCATTTACCTACTTCAATATGAAAAAATTAGAACTGATAATAACTTTCATTTAGGAGAGTTTGAGCTTTGACAGGGTATCTTCTCAATTAAAAGTATCATGGTCTACAGAGAGGAATCAAACTTTTAAGCCATAAAATGCATCTTTGAAGGCAATTGTGAGCATTTAATGAAAGTTAAGGGTGGGAAAGGTAATCTAATATAAAGTCAGACTGAAAAGATGCATTCTGTAGAGAATACCAGGGACAAAGTACTAAAGGGAGGTACAGCCAGGAAACTGAAGAATGTGAGTAACATTAAGAATAATTGTTCTGTTGTTTTCAGTATTCAGATGACCCAAAGTATATTTTAAATTGCTTTCATATCCATGGATGTTGTTTCAGTAAGAATTCTATTTCTGAAAAGTATTTTGAATGATAATCTACTAATATAATAAAAATTATCAATTTATATATTGTGAGTCAATAAAGTAAAACCTCAAATTATGTTTAGATAATTTTAACATCTTATATCCTTTTCACCCTCTGAAATATCCTGGTTTGTATGGCAAATTTATAGCAACCCCATATTCTGGGGGCTAGATCAGACAACCTCTAATAAACCCTCCAAATATGTCAACCTAAGACTCTATTAGTTTATTAGTTAAAACTCCTGCAGTCCAATTTGCTGAATACTAAATTTCAGACTAAGCTGATGAACTGATCTTTATGTGTTTAATACTTTAAGGTTTTCTGCACAACAATTTACTAGTGATTAAGAGGGAACTTAAACTCTTCCATCAACTGAAATAAACTGAAAATAAATCATAAAATTACTTACATTGACAGTAATTATTCTGTATCAGTATAGCAGGGTACATGTAAGCCTTTTTCTAGTTCTAATTAAAAATAAAGTTTTATATTTAAAATGAAACTGAGATGCTAAAATAGGACTACTTGTAAGAAAACAAAATTGGAATAGAAGAATATAAAACCTTTCTAAAGACTATGGAAATAAACTCCTAAGAAGAATAAAATAAGTTAGAATTTCTAATCCTTTAAAAAAAATGCTGGCTTGGACGCAGCCCCTATATGCAAAAAAAAAAAAAAAAAAAAGGTTCCAATAAAACGTAAAGTTTCGACAGTTCCGGGAAGATGGCGACCGAGAAAAGCGGGGCTTAAGAGCCCCGCTAACAACCAATCTCCATTACCACAAAATCAGCGTCTTTCATAGCCAGAAAACACCATCACCAGAGAAACAAAAAAATCACCAGGGTCCAAAGAGAAAGCGGACTGAGAACAGAGCTCAGAGCCACAGAGGAGATACACCAGCCTCAGGCCCGAGGACGTGGCAGCAGCGCCATATTGCAGGCGGCAGCAGTGAATTCACCAGACGGCTACAGCAAGCTGAGGAGAGCCGCTGCGGAACAGCCAGGCGGGATTTTTCAGCGCAGGGAACATCTAAAGCTCCCAGTGGCTGAGGTCAGCACACGCTGCAAGGACTCAGAGTGGAATTCAAAACCAAGAAAAATAAGCCAGCCTCACGGCCGAGGGCATAGCAGCGGCGCCATATTGCCACCGGCGGCAGCAGCACCGAATTCAGCGAGGCCAGTACAGCTACATCTGCAAACTCAAGAACAGTGAGTCAAATTGCGGGCCACAGAGGAGAAATCCCAGTACTGTACTTCCTGGGACTTGACCCAGTGGGGGAGTGGCGTTGGCAGAGATATCACACCATAGGAGAACGTGCAACCTGGCACCCCCCACAGTCTAAAGCAGCCTCTATCGACTCCCTGGGTCGGAGACTCTGTGATACAACCCAGTAAAGGAGTAGTGGGGTCTGAGATACTACAGACTCGAGATCCAGAGCACCTTAAGGGAAGTCATAGTGACCTAAGGGAAGAACCCAGAGAAGGCACAAACTTCCGAAATCATGGGAAAGAGGAATAACACTGGAGCAATGAATGCCCACAACCCCACAACATCAGAACCCGATAAAACAGAAAATCAGAGATTTCTAGAAGATCAAATCAGGAAAATAACTGTAGAAATAATAGAGGTGCTTCGAAAAGAACTCAGAGAGAGCCAAAAAGAGATAAAGGATGCAATTAATGAAGTAAAGGCCTCAATTCAAAGCACAAACAACCGATTAGACCACATGGAGAACAGAATCTCGCTCTTAGAAGATGATCATTCCAAAAACGAACGCATAGTTTCTAATCTAGGAAAAAATATCCAACAAGCAGGAATCTGACAATGAAGAAATATGGGCCCATTTTAAGAGAGCTAACCTAAGAATAATTAGAATAGAGGAGGGAAAAGAAAGTGATACCAAAGGGATCAACAATCTCTTCAAGGAAGTAATAGCAGAAAATTTTCCAAACATAGAGCAAGAGGTTGATACACAGGTCCAGGAAACTTATAGAACTCCCTTTAGACAGGATCAGAGAAGATGATCCCCACGCCACATAACTGTCAAAATGACCAATGTGGAAGCCAAGCAGAGAATCTTAAAGGCAACAAAAACAAAGGGCCAAGTGACATTCAGAGGCAAACCAATTAGAATCACTCCAGACTTCCCAAACCAAGTCATGAGAGCCAGAAGGGCTTGGAGTAACATATTCCAAATTCTGAAAGAAAACAACTTCCAGCCCAAAATTTTCTACCCAGCAAAACTTTCTATCAAATTAGATGGAGAAATAAGAAGCTTCCATGACAAACAGAAACTGAAGGAATTTATGTCTTCAAAACCAGCGCTAGAGAAAATACTCAAAGAGATTAACTACAAAGAAGAAATAGGTAACACACACCAGAACCAGAGAAACAAGAATTTCCATCCAACAGACAACTAAGATTGGTTATCTGTGGAGATTCATTATTTATGTTAGTCTTTTACCTATCTCTAAATGGTATTGTTTGCCTTTATTGTTGTTAATTTTTAGGATTTCTAGTTGGAATATTAATATACCTTCAGATATAGCATTTGGAAATATTGTGTCCCATTCTATTAGTAACTTTTAACTCTGTTTACATTGTCTTTGGATATACAATATTTTTTTTATTTTTTAGGGAGTTTGTATACTCTTCTGTTGCCTGTGCCATTGAAATCATATCCAAGAAATCACTGCCAATTTCAATGTTGTGAGGTTTTATGACCCACATTTTCTTCTAAAAGTTTATAGTCTTAAGACTTATATTTAGGTCTTTTTATCTATTTTGAGTTAATACTTGTATATGGGATTAGGTAAGAGTCCAATTTTATTCTTTTCCATGTAATTATTATTTTTCAACAATATTTAGTTAAAAGATTATTTTTTCTACCACCAAATGTTCGTGGAAACCTTGTCAAAAATAACTTGATAATATAGGGAAGAATTTAGCTCTAGGATTGTATTTAACTCCAATGGTTTATATATCTGCCTTTAGAATAGTACTACACTGTTTCAATTATTGTAGCTCTATATGGTTTGAAATCAGAAAATATATATCTTCTAGCTTTGTTCAAGATCGTTTTGGGTATCTAGAATCCATATTCCATATTAGGATAGATCTTTTTCTGAAAAATAAATATATAAATATATGATAGTTTCACCTTAAAAATAGAAAAAAAATATTCTCTGGTAAGAAAGAAAGCAAAAAGAAATATTGAAATGTTATCTTTAAGTCATCAAAAGCTTGGTATCAGACAAATGAAACTGTTATGTGAGATTAACATTTTTAATTTTGGATAAATTGCTATAATACTAGATGTCAACCACTAAGCCAAGCATGGGAAGGAGGGATGGGGAGAGAATGGGGTGGGGATCGGGTGGGGGCTGACTGGGCGATATGTGCATGTATGTCTACAAAAGTTTGTATCCCACTATGATGTATGAATACAGTACACCAATAAAAAAAGAAAAGAAAAGAAAAGAAAAAAGAAAAAAATACATAAAGTTTCAGTGCTTATAGTTTGAGTGTTTATTTTCCATATTTAGTTTTATCTTCCTTGCCTTTTAGTTCAATTTTTCAACTCCTTAATAATTCTTTTTAAAAATAATACATAAACTAGCCAGGCATAGTAGCACATGCTTGTAATCCCAGTACTTGGAAGGCCTGAGACTGGAGGATCACAGGTTTAAGGACAGCCTTACCAAACTAATGGGGTCCTTAGCAACCTAGCAAGGTTCTATTTTAAATCAAAATATAAAACGACTGAGAGTGTAGGTTGGAGGTGGAATGCCCTTGGGTTCAATTCCTAGTCACACACGCTCATAAATCAAATTGTTTGATATGAGTATTTTTCTTTTCCCAAATAAAAAGGTAAGAAATTTTAGTCCTCAATTTGTATTTCCCCCAAGGAAGTTAACTGTATTTTCAACAATGTGTTTCAATCTGCCTGTTACTATAGATGGCAAATAAAGGCCATTTGATAAGCTGAAATGTTAAGAATAAAACAATGACTAGAAAAAGAAAAGTACAAGAGCATTTTCTAGTAAGAAACACACACACAAAAATGTCAAAAGTTCTACATCTAGTCAGAGAATGCCATTCCAAAGTCTGGTCTTCAGACAGAATAGAAAAAGAATATTTATGCACATGTTTAATGCAGAGGTAAGCTGGTGGCTCAGAACTAAAAACACATCAGTCAGGTACTAGCAACAGATTTGCAGCTCACCTGTACAAATGAAACTAAAGAGGCATAAATGGATACTTCCTGTCCAGTCACAACCAACCAATACAAATGATTAGACAAACAGAAAACCTGAATGGGGGGCTAATGGTCACCAAGAACTGAGTACACGACTGGAATGGTGGGAAAAGCAACGTTTACTGGGCACTTGGTGGCTAACAGGACTTGGGATGAGCATTAGTTTTCTCTACTTAATCTTCCTCACTACCCCATGATGTACCATAATCCTATCCACTTCCAGTCTTAGCTGCTACACCACACTACCTAGCAAATATTACAGAAATGAAAAAAACCATGTGGTTGGCTCCATCAGTGATATAGCATGTAACCCTAAATGGTCATGATTTCACCATTTACCATTTGCAACCTTACACATCTTATTTTATTTATTTTTCACATGAGATCTAAATGTCTACTTTAAAAATAACATATGCAATATAGAAATTTTAGAAAATAGGCTATTATTAGACTTTAACAGTAAAACATTTTAAACATTTGAATTAAAAATGTGTCATGTAGTAGATAATAGGTGGTAACTTCACTTCAAAGAACTTTACCCTGGAGAACTCTTCATCCTGTGGAGATCAAAGGGAAAACTTACCACTATCTTGGCCAAGATGCCATCATCACTTGCGTCTAAGGTTACCACAGCCTTGTCAGTCTCTATCTCACAGAGTGCATCTCCAGCACTCACGGCTTCACCTACAAAACAAGACTGGGTTTGTTGGTTTGTTTAATACAAATATGAGTGTGTATAATATGAATAGGCAACAAAACAGACTAGTTATTACTGGGTTGTGGAATTGCAAGCAGTTCTCACTACATGTGAGTATTTGTATATGTAGACATGTGTATGCTTTGTTGTATTTTTCAAAAGTCTATAAGTAGATATAAATTGTATTTGTTATAATAAAAACTATTACAAAGATTATTGAACAAGTATTAAAAATGAAATTATACTTTAGAAATGATAATAGCAAATATGTATCCTCTTTAGAACAAATCAATTTCAGACCCCAGTGCTAAGGCCCAAACACAAGGAAGGCCCCTTGCATACGAGGCAGACTCTCTGAGCTAAATTTCCAGCCTTCTCCCCTGCTTTTTAATAGAATTTCACTATAATTCCATAAAGAAAAGCTTTATACTTAATACTTCTTCGTTTACATCTTAAGGCAAGTTCAGAAACTCTGTCAGCACCACATAGCATAAGTGAATAAAGGATATAGGATATAAAAAGAGAAAATTGAACATACAACTGAAGTCAAATGAAAGACTAGTATTATGCAACAAAAAATATGAAAACTCAAAACTTCGAGCAGGACCTTACATGACAGACATTCCGCTTTCTGAGTTTGAGGTGGACAGGGGAGAAGAGGTGCAAAGGTCTCCTCTAGGAAGTCAAGGGAATGAAGAAATGCAGCCTGGTGGAGCCAGGGACTCGATGCACCTAAGTTGGGCTGATGCAGTGAGCAATCAAAACCTACTGACTGAGACAGTGGCTTTAATCAGGTGGCCACAGGAAGAGAGGACAAAAGCACTGTCTCAATACAGGAACCAAGCCAAGCCACCCTCGGACTCCAGGACTGCATTGCCAGTACCCCTAGTACCTACAGCATATTCTGGGGGTATCGGGTAGTTGGAAGATGAGCAGAAGAAAAAACACTGAAAGAAAACAAAAGCCTTCCACTCAAAAGTAAATAGCACAACAAAGTTTGGAAACATATGAAGAAATCTAATGCCAAGAAAGCAAGCCATAAAATCAGCAATTGGAACAGAAATTAATTTCAGAAGCAATTCGCCAAATATTTTAAAATAAATATCTTGAGAAATATAAAAAAATAAATGAAGGTAAAAGAACAATCACAAGAATAAAAAAATGTACAAAATGAAACAATATAGTATCAAATAGAAAAGAAAAAATCAACTAATAAGAAATACTAAAATGAAAAAAATTAAACCATTGAAATAAAGAAATCAGTGGGATATATTCTAGACTCTACATAGTGGGACAGTGATACTGAAAGTCAGCACCAAAGAACTATCTAAAACTTAATACAGGCAGACAAAAAGTTAGAAAAAAAGAGGAGCAGTTAAGTGACATAGGTTCAAACTGCAATGTTTGCCTAAGTTTCTAGGGAAGAGATTGGAGTCATGAAAAAGTAATTGCTGAAAATTCACCAGAACTAGAAACGCATATCTTTATAATGAAAGAGTTTGCAGTAGTGATATTTGACTAGGAGGAGACATAGGGAGCCCTGTGTCATATTAGGAATATTTTATATCTTGATCTAGGTGGTGGGAACACAGATATTGGCATATATAAAAATTAATTGAACTTACATTTTATGAAAGTTACACCTTGGCAAAAATTTAATAGAGTGTTAAGAATGTATAAACATAATCCACTTAGATACAATGTAGAAAAACTATACACTATCCCAATAAAAACACAACTGTAAAAGCTATCAGAGGAAAAAAACAGATTACCTCAATGGAATGACAGACTAAGAGCACACTTCTCAGCAGCTGCAATAGAGGTCAGAAGACAATGAAGTAGTATCTTCAAAAAGCTGAGGAAAAACAACTGTCTAGAATTTCATATGCAGCCAAACCATCAATTAAGAGAAAAATCAAATATTCTTTAAGCATTTAAAGGCTAAAAAAAAAATTACCACTATTGGAGATCATTTAAAAAGCCTGTTATAAGATTCAATTCATCAAGAAGAAAAATAGACACAAAGAAGATCAGAAAATGCAACAAACAGGTTACTACAAAAATTGCTACAATGCTAATTACCACTTAAAAGACAATGTTTGAAGGTTGAAAACAGAAAACTCAAACACTAAAAAGCAGTAAGAAAGATAAGGAAATGTTTAGGTGATAGCTACCCACACTAACAACTTTGATAAAATTAGAAGGAAAAAATACTAAAAAACTCTAAACTTTACTGGCAAAATTTAGGAACTTAGGAATAGAAATCAAATCTACATCTACAGTACTCAAAAACTCAGAGGCAAAAGAGAAAACGACAAAAATGATCATCTAATAGAGAGCAGGTACAGGGAAAAAGAACACAAAATAAAAACAACTCCAAATGCATGAACAATTATAATAAATTTCAATGAGTTAAAACACCCATTCAAAGCAGTGACTATTGTGCACGCTTGTAATCCCCGCGCTTGGGAGGCGGAGACAGGAGGATCATGCAGGTTCGAAGCCAGCCATGCTGGCTTAAGAGACCCTGTTTCCAACAACAACAACAACAAAAATGTATAAAATAGGTCTGGGAGTGTAGCCCGCAAGTAGAAGGGTTTCCAGGAACCCCAGTACCACCAAAAGGAAAAAAAAAAAAAAAAGCAGTGACTATCAAAATGAGTAAAATCTTGATGTTTCAGCCTATAACATGACCAGAATTAAAAAAAAAAAAAAATGGAAAGAAACTATGAGACAAACAAATGCACCTTCTTACATATACCTCAAAAGTAGCTGGAATAGAAATTTTAACAGGTCAGCACAATGAAAAATTTGAAACACTTAAGTTAATGAATATGTTCTAAAAGGTTTGCTAGAAAAATAAAAGCTCCTCTGAGCTTGAAAAGGTGAGAAAGTTCAAGTAAAAGCACGGTGAGCCAGGCAGAAGGCAGCAAGCCCTGGCCCTAGAAGCAGAGAAAACGTGCCGCTTTGGAGGAGCTGGCAAATAGTACATGAGAGAAGCAGTGACAGAGTAGGCTGTTGAAATAACGCAGAAAGAGACCAAAAATGACCTTTGCATGTTCACACACAGCCACAGTGTCAGAGTACATAGTCTTATGTAATTCTTTATATAACTGATAGTCAAAAATCGATGTATTTCAAAAGGAAAAAACTTACACCCTATGTTTCAGTTGGAACCAATTAAACGTTTCTTAGATGTCTAGAAAATAAACTCTGGCCACAAGAAGACAAAGTAAAGTGATATTATGTAATTTGTGTTTACCCATATTCAAATTCCATCCATTCCTTAAGAGCTATCTACAGACTCCCTTTCTGCCATATCACTTTTTTGACATATTTTGTTCCTATTTGTGAATCCCTACAAAGTTATATTTTAAAAGAACCACAAATTGCATTCTAAATGTTATAGTAGCTCATGCTTGTAATCCCAGCATTCAGGAGGCTGAGATCGAAAGATCCCGGTTCGTGGACAGCCTCAGCTAGTTAGTGAGGCCCTTTGCAACTTAGTGAGACCCTGTTTCAAAATAAAGAATAAAAAACAGGGCAGGGGGTGTAGCTTGGAGGTCAGATGCCCCTAGGTTCCATCCCCAGACCCGTTTAAAAAAAAAAAAAAAGAAAAGAAAAAACAGTGTTATACTGGGGCTAGTTTGAGTTGCTAAGATTGTCTTCAAACCTGCAATCCTCCTTTGTTGGCCTCCCAAGTACTAGGATTATTGGCATGCACCACCATGCTTGGCTCCATTGCTACTACCAATAATTATTCTTTTAAAAATGTACTTTCCTCTACTTAATAGACTGTGAGACTCTTCACAATAGGCACAGGACATACTTAAGTATTTTACATCCCATCTGTGTTTCTCAGGTCTTAGCATAGAGCCAGATACATAATATATTATATATTAGAATGCTTTAGAAAAAATTTTAATTAGTGAATGGATCCTTATTTCCTCATAAGGTATACATAAAACTGTGCTTTTGCTACTCTTGGTTCTCACATTTGATCTGTAGCATGCTTCTAACATTTAAAAGATAGGTAGCTCTTTTTAAATTTTTTTAAACTATGCCTACATCTTATCTATTCACACAACACAGGCAAATGTCAACTAAATTACAATGCTAAAAGAAAAAAAGACACAGAAAATTCAACTGTTGTGTGGTGAGTTTTACCCATGATTCAAAGCAAAATATAAAATATAGTCTTACCACATTAGGAAGCATTACCCCTAATTTAATGTAACACTAAAGTTCTATCTATCAATAATCACACATAATATAAATGTCAAAAGAAAATTTTGTGACTAAATAATGAGCTATGAAGATATAAATCTACTCAGTTTCAGCTTTGATCAATGAATTAGGACCATAATTGAGAATGGCTGGTTGGTACAGAAGCTACAAGAAACCCCTCCCAACTCAGATATGAGCTGCATTCTAAGTTTACACTTACTAGTGGTCTCGACCAAATTACTTAATCTCAATCTCTTTAACTTTCAGGAAGAGTTTGAAAGGGTAGCTTTACAAAAAACATGGACCTGGAAGTGTTAATACTTCACATATAGCTTTAGGTAAAAATGAATATGAAACCTTAGGTATACTACTACTAACAACCATCATGAATCAAGACACATTTCTAGCTCCTTATTTCATGGTCTGTCAACAGACCATGAAATAAACAGTCCAACAAATGTTAATGTATAAGGTATTATAGTAAGTACTGGGTACAAAAATAAGATATGGTTCTATCCACAATGAGCTTATAACCTAATTGAAAAGCCCGAGCAGCTGGATAGAGGCTCATGGACGACGTGAGAGACAGATGGCTTCTCAGCTGTCACGATGATGGCAGCCTTGGTGTGTTCCTGCGCCATCTCCTCATGGTCCACGTCAGGGGCGGAGGTGGAGCGGGCCCGGAGCAAGAGTGCGGGCCCCAGGAGGGGCCAAGAGCAGAGGCCCGCCCGGGGGCCGCTCCCCAGCACCGATGCCAGCAGCATGTCCTATTCCTTTGTCCAGACGGGCAGCTGCCAGAGCTGAGGACGGGAATGTATAGAGGCTTCCCTCTCTTTGTAAATTCTAGGCACAAAGTATATATAGTCTTGGTCAAACAGTTTATGCTGATGTTTATTAATTAAATACATCTTGTGGGGCTTTCACAAAATAATGTGGTTCTGCAAAAAATTCAGAATAACTCTTTACTTCAAAGGTGTGTGTAGTAGAAGAGAGCTAGTTGTAAGACCACATAAATCAGATTTACAGGAATATTAAAGAGAAAAAAAATCTTAGAACTATTGAATCATGACAACTATGATTTAAAAAATTCAATTGTTTACTCATGCTGGGAGTGGTGTCACACGCTTATAATCCCCATGCTTGGGAGGTGGAGACAGGAGGATCTGCGCAGGTTCGAAGCCAGCCTCGCTGGCTTAAGAGAAACTGTTTCCAAATAAAAAATATAAAAAATAGGTGTCTGAAAGTGTAGCCTGGAGGTAGAAGGGTTTCCAGGAACCCCAGTACCACAAAAAAACAAACAAACAAAAAATTTCAACTATTTACTCAAACATTTATTAGCTGTCCCCTCCATGTGAAAAAAAATGGTACAAAACAATATGGTTGAAAATAGTAAGACCTGTTTCAAGAAATTTTAATCAGACTGAAGAAGAGTCCAAGCTGGCAATTCCAATCCTATCCAATGAGTCAATGAGTACATAATAGAATGGCCATAAAGAGGAGGGGCAGTCAGTGTCTGTCAACCCTTATCACTTTATCTCAATAAAAAGGAGGATATGTTCATGGCCCAAAGACCGGACCTAACCAGGCTCCTGTGCCAGTCCAAATCGTGCCCTAAGGGCTGAAGGCATGGGAGGCAATTTGAGAAAGAGCCTGTTAGGCCAGGTGAACCTCACACACATTCCTCTGGCCTCCTACTTTACCTGTATAATGAATGGCTACTGTAGTGGACAGTTCAGCAAAGAACATTTCTATCACCACAGAAAGTCCTATTAATACTGTAATCCACAATTCCATTCACCATTTTTACAACTCTGATCCAATATAAATATTAACAATAACTACAAAAAGCATAATGATAAATGAAATTTAACAACAACAACAACAAAAAAAAAATGAATTGCTGATTCAAGAAAATGGACAAATACCAATCAGGCCAAAGGAAAAAAAAAGCCAATTACAAAAGTCCACATTATTATATTATTCTATTTGTATGAAATGTCCAGAAAAGGCATAATTTTTGAGAGAGAGAAAGCAAATCAGGGCTGTCTAGAGCTAGGGTTGGGAGAAACAGCAACAGTGATCAGGCAGCAGAGGTCATTCTGAAGTGACAGAAATGTTCTCTAACTGGCCTGTGGTGATGACTGCACAGTCTATACCTTTATTTAAAGTCACTGTGTACTTAAAATAAGTGAATGCTATGATATATAAGTTATATCTCAATAAGGCACAAATACATCAGCATGCTAAGGAAATGTTGAAGCTCTTTGTGAAATATGCTTTTCAAAATGTGTCCACTTTAGTACTAAAAAATACACATTCCCAGACAGAAGTAACAGAAACTAAAGTCTCTTCTACAGAACAAACCAGAGTCTGGATAACTCTCCAACGCACCTAGTAACCCAGGATAATGCTTCTTTCAGAACAGTTTTACTTCCCCCTTTTATACAGTAACATTATATTAGTTTGAGACAGTCTAAGACTTATATAAAAACTGTGAAATACTCAAAATTCCCAGTCACATGCTCAAAAAGGAATGACAGTATCCAGGAATCCCACCAAGAGTGTGTTCTAGACACCATGTGCCTAGAAACTTTACACAATTAGCTCAGCTAGGGTTGGTTCCACAGTGTTTTATAGCAGAGAAGAAAATTTTAAATATTTCTCTAGAGAAAGAAAGTAATATTTTTCATATGACCAACTATTCTCTCACAAAAGGGGAATAAGAACATTTTCTTTTTAATAGATTTGACTTTTCAACTGAAGAAAAATAAACTATAGTCATTTCAGTTATACAGAAAATATCTGAAGCACACTTCTCAAATTAAAAACAGTCCTATAATAAAGATGTAGAATTACAGCTTAATTCATTTTTTCATGAGATTTTGAAATTGTGTGTTATCTAGCACTTTCAAGGTGTCTTCTCTCTCTCTCTCTCTCTCTCTCTCTCTCTCTCTCTCTCTCTTTTTTACAGTATTAAGGGTTGAATACAGAGACTTGTACAAGTGCTCTACCATTGAGCTATATCATCAGATTGAGAAAGTCTACTAGTGTTTATTATTAAACTACTGTTCTAAGATTCATTAGCACAAAAAGATGGAAATAATTTATATGCTATATTATTTCATGTTTCTGTAACTGAAAATGAAAATGAGTAATGACAGAATTCTAAAGGTAGGATATCTTTAGACTTCATGTAACTCCCAGGTAGTTCTCATGGAGAAGCAGAGGCCCCCAATGACAAACCACGATTCCTAGGCCAGAGTTCTTTTCCTTGCACCCCTAACTCCTTAGCTCAAAACATAAACACACGCATATTAGTAAAAGTAGCTGGGAATTACAGTGTAAGATTTTCAAGAAACATTAAAGGTTTATAGGACTGAATTGCTATCTACAAAAGGTTATATCATTATCTAGCCTGTGCTTAAAAATAAGCTGGAAATAAACTGGATTCATAACTATACACAAAACTATTATTGATGAAAAATTTTCAATCTTCCTAATGATTTAAACTGTAAAATATTTCAAATAATGTGCTCATACATTAATAATGCTCTTAAGATAAAAACAAAGAAAGAATAGATATAAAATACTGTACATCAGAAAATAAATGTTTTCAATGCAAAATGAATAAACCAAGTTATCATAAATATACCAAAACACTAGGCATACTCGGATATAACCAGTCATCCCCACGTATACAACACATAAATGTTACGGAAAAGATCTAAATTATGCTCAAAATAACACAATTAAATCAGTCAGTGACTTACCAAGAACCAAAGGTTGAGATTAACAATTTTACATTATTAATATTTACTGTATTGGTAAGTAGAAATTTTCCTTCAATTGGCAAAAGATAGAATTTTAAGAGCAACCTTCAGGAAAGCATGTTCTAGGGGTTTAAAATATGTCCTGGTCTATCCTACATAAAAATAGTCCATTGCTCATTTAAAAAAAAGAGCAGAAAGATGAGACCATGTGCTTCCTGGCTCTTGATCATACTGCACATATTCTAAGGAGCATGAATAACTTATCAGATCACCAGTGAGCTCAAAGTCAGAGAGATATATGTGATCCAAAGAACATTCTTATCTACTGGCCTATAATTTTTCAAAATGTAAAGAATTTAATCTTTTAAAAAAATTGCTGAAAGACTGTTCTGGGTCTAGATCATTATTCAGACCCTGACATACTGAATATAGAAACAGCCAAAACTCTATAATTCATTATGGGGGGGAAAAACCCTAAAAATGGATTAAAATTGTTTGCATTATTTATAAAGGTAACTTTCCTAGCTGGGCACAATGGCATATGCCTGTAATCCCAGTATTTTGTAAGGTAAGGAAGGAGGATCACAAGTTCCAGGCCATCGTGGGCAACTTAGTGAAACCCTCTCTCAAAATAAAAAAATAAAAAGGGCTGGGAATGTAGCTCAGTGGTAAAATGCCCCGGTTTCAATCCCTAGTACCTTATAGAAGAAGGCAGCTGACATGCTTCCTAGTGAAGTATTTCCTATGGCTCTTTCATTTATAAGAATTTAAGTTTTAGAAAACTGACATTTTTTCCTTATAAAGTTACCTTTACTTCATTTCCTCTTTCTCTCCTCCTTTGGTATTTTTGATGTTTCTTACTTTATTCTTCCTGTCTAACTTCTCTCTCCCTTTCTCATTCTTTACCTCTGTGTGCTGCACAGAAGCTAACTGCTTCAAATTGCTCTTCAGGTCACAAATTTTCTGTTCAGTCATGTTTAAACGCACTTTTACCAACCTTGAGCATTTTGTTTTTTTACTTTTACAGATGCATTTTTCAGTACTGGAAGTTCCATTTGTCCTCGTCAATACTACCTGCATTTTCCCATTTTTAATTCTTTCATTTACATGTTTATCATTTCAAACTTCTATCTTCATATATCTAGTCATTCTAATTAATGTAAGTTCTTAAAGGCCGAGTTCTGCTTGTAGGGTCTACTGACTTCACTCTTAAAAGATTGCTCCTGTGTACACTATTAAATTTGAGATTGTGAGCTCTTCGTATGTGGTACTTTACCTGGGAACCCTGTGTGGCTTGGATTAGAGGCTTTATCTTCCCAGAATAATAGTTACCCAGAGATATTATCAGTCTAGGAGCATATTACCACTACCTGTATGCTCTCACAAAATGTAAGCACTACAAATTTCAACCCCAAAGCCTCATGAGGATGCGCCCATGAGAGAAAATTTCCAAAGTAAGCATTCTTATTTCACAAAGAGCCAAAGTCAAACACATAAATGTGTCTGTTATCATTTGGCATTAAATTGCATCCAGGATGGGTGTGGTATAACCCCAGTACCTGGGAAGCTGAGAGGGCGATTGATGGTTAGAGTCCAGTCTCAGCAACTCAGGATGACCCTCAGCAGTTTAGCGAAATCCTGTTTCAAAAAAAGAAAAAGGGGCTGGAGGTGTAGCTCAGAGGTAGAGTGCCCCTGGACTAATCTCCAGCACCAAAATAACAACAACAATAATAAAAATGATAAAACAAATAAGTAAAATTGCAACCATACACTGGTGACTCTAAAATTTCTACCTCCAAGCCAGACTTCACTCCTGAACTTCAACTCCAACCATCTGTTGGACAACTTCCCTTGAACATTAGCAAGCACCTCAAACTTTACCACATCCACAGCTGAGCCTGATTCCTGACTTCCCTTCCTCCCTCTCTACCCTTCCACCCCCTAATCCTACCTCTGTTCCCCATTTCAGCAGCTCCAGCCAGGAGGGCTGCCTGCTGCTGCGTGGGACCTCAACTCTCACTCACCGCTCGGGGGGTTGCTGTTACGTGATGACTCCCTTTTCCTGCATTCAAACTCAATCTATATTTAAAGGATTTCTTGTATAATGTTATATACCTGTAGCGACAAGATGACTTATTTCACCTGCTTAGGTGGCCATGAGGACTAGAAGTCCTCACCACTGGATTTTCAATGTGAGCAGGCAAAGGGCAGCTATTTATATTGCCTATGGTTAGTTCTTGATACCAGGGTACTCTTAGGGACTATTCCAGTTAGTGACTACTACTAACTGTGTTGAGGAAATTACACAGAAACTACTTTCTATTAAATAACCACAAGTGTGGATATATCCTGTAGTAGACTGTACACTGGTGTTCAAGATCCTTTGGTAACCTATCTTATCTCACATCCACTTAGCCCTCAATGCAGCCAGAAGTACCTTTTGCTGCCAAAGTATGCCTCAGGACATTTTCCTTCTAAGACTCCCTCCACACACACACCCCTTTCTTTCATTCTTTTTTTTTTTTTTTTTTTTTTCTTTTTGGTGGTACTGCTAGTCTCACAATGGTTATGGGAAGCTCATCTGGTCACCTGTACGTTCCCCACATCTGCTGAGCAATTCCTAATAAAGACAGAAGATTCGTCTTCTTTCCTCCTTGAAACTTAACATGGTGCACAATGAGTGAAGCAGAAGGGGAAAGATGGTTACTTAGCTTGCTAAAGGAAGTTGTCCTGTGACCAATGCCTGGAGGGGTGACTCTACTGCTACATGTGACAATGACCAAAAGAAAATGGAAAAGACAGACACTGCCAGGAAAACACAAGCCCTTCTTGGCAGCCTCTGTCATTCTAACTGTCCCGTTGTCCTTCTGTTTGATGAACACTACAGCAGATTCACCTCTTAAGCCCTAATATGCTCAGTCCTATTTCTAAGCACCAGGCACTTAAAGCCTGGTGAGTTGGTTGCTACACACAGTGGATTAATACAGTGTTATAATTAGTACTGCATCAAATATTCTCTAATAACATCCATATTCAAATTTATCTGATGCTTATAAGAAGCTGAGTAAACAGTTTCTCACCTTAAATTATATCCTGAAGGCAATATGTACAACTTTAAAAAATATACATTATTACAAGAGTTTCAAACATATACCAAAGTAATGGTGAAAGCTACTGAAGCTACATGTACACTTTGCCTGACTTACAACTGTCAACCGATTCAGGACAGTCTTGTTTCATCTATACTCCTACTGGCTAAAAACACCCTCTTATTTTTAACCAGGATTATTATACAACTAGTCACAAATATCCTATAATTTTATATATAAGTATTTCAACTCCTCTTATAGGTAAATTTTTTAAATAAAAAATTTTTTTTCTTTTTTTTTTGCGGTACTGGGGGTGGAACCCAGGGGCATTCTACCTCCGAGATACACCCCAGCCCTGTTTTTTTCTTTTTATTCTTCATCTTGAAACAGGGTCCCACTGAGTTGCAAAGGGCCTCACTAAGTAGCTGAGGCTACCCTCAAATCTCCTGTCTCAGCCTCCCAAATGCTGGAATTACAAGCATGTGCACCACGCCTGGCGTGACAATATCTTTATTAAACCTCTAAAATGAATAATTTCCTAATATCATTAAATATTCAGCCAATTTCAAATTTTCCATCTGTTTTATTTGCTTGATTCATAAGCAAAATAAGGTACAACACACTGACATTGAGTTCTTAAATCTTTTATGCTATAGGTTTGTCTCCCGCATCCCCTTGAGATTTGTTTGTTAAAGAAACTGGCCTGCCGAATTACAGTCTGAGTCTTGCTCATATACTCGTCATGGTGTCACTAAACACATTCTACTTCTCCCTAAATTTCCTGGAAAATGGTACTTAGAACTATAGGCTTGAGTATGTTCAGTTCTCACCAGATTAAGTCGTGCAAGGTGGGTGAACTAACACTAGGAAGCACCTAATAATAGTTGTCTCTCTTACTGTGATGTCAGTAGCCACTGATCACTGGTTATAATCATCAATTTCCCTTAGAGATTACAAAATAGTGATATTCTATGATTCTTCCATCTTTTAACAGCTGGGATATGCCAATAATGAGATATATCTCTTCTATTACTTGGTTATCCAGAGCTAATAGTTCAGATAGGAAAGACAGGGAAAAAAGTTCTTGAGCTTTTCCATTGATTACCAGTTTTCAAAATGAGTTGAGTTTTTAACATCTGCTGAAACTAAAACATCACTATTAGTTTTTTTTTTCTTTTGTATTTCTGTGAATGTAGGGGTCAAATATAGAAACACTGTAGTTACTGCCCTTACTGATTATCAAACTGCCCTGTCTTTGACTCCTGAGTCTCCTAAGAAGCCCTCAGGAGTTGCTGACAGCTCCCCTGCTCTCTGAGCTGTCAAGGCATCTCAAGCTCATAAGTACAGCTCCTCTCCAGGGAGACCTCATTCACTTTAGTGAGAATTGGTACTCGGAGAATAGAATCTTTGTCTTGGGTGCTTACTGCTACCTGACTAATCCTTTTTCCAGATCTTCTAAGGGACAGACCTAGAAAATCACCAATAGTGTTTTCCCCTAGCCTTAGCTACTTTTTATCTGCTTATCCTTTACACCAAAAATCCATGTTCTTCCTATCATTTTAACATTCATTTGCTTTAATCCATAAAATATTCATAAAAGCCTTAAAATAACAATACCAATATAATTACCATAATATGTTAATTTAACAGTTTAGTATTTTGGAGAGGAGAGAGAGGAAAGAAACTTTGTCCTTCAGTTATAACCTATAGGGATATGCAGTCAAATTTACTGATATCTGAAACAGTCCTTCTCTGTATGGTTATGCCAGCAATATGATACATAGTTATGTTTACCTATTTCATTTTGTTTCAGTTTTTAGGTCTTTTTTAGCATTTTAATTTTACTTTTAAAATTATGTAAGATATATCCAAAGTCAGAGAAAAAATGAGATGTATTCAAAAATTTAATTCTATTCCTTTCTCTACCACTCTTCCCTCCATTACTTTATAATAATTTATTGCCGTTTTTGACTTTTTTGTTTTAGCCTTTTTAAAAAAATTGTTCAAATATTAGCACTGCCATTCATTTCCGTGAAAAATAAGAAATGCTATAACCACTTGTCTCTAGCCTGCTTTTTGACTGAAGATCAAACTTTAACTACCAAATAAAATTTACTTCATTTACATGATGCCCTGTGCAATACAACTAATCATAAAAAACCAAAATGATCAAATAAAGCACAGAAGACATGAGCGCCGCACTTGCTCACCTTCCTTTTTCAGCCACTTCACAATGTTCCCTACTTCCATTGTAGGAGACAGCGACGGCATTAGTACCTTAATAGGGTCAACTGAAAAAGAAACAAACAAAGATTAGCCACGTACTCACAAAACGCACCTCATGAAGCACCAAATCAGTTCAAATAAATTAATGTCAAATTCTGTTTGAGAAAGTACATACTTCAAAATCTAAAGCTCCCATATACTAAACTAAGTGCCCAGAAAGTGCTCTGGAAACATAAAATCCTCAACTGTTTTAAATAAACTTTTTTTTTTAAATAGTTTTGATTTCTTTTCCTTAATTCTTCTCTTCTATGCATAGTTTCAAGCCAGGTGTTTAAAAGTTTAAAAGAAAAGAAAAGGAAAAGGAAAATCAATTTAAGTTTCATCTTCTCTCACTTTTGTCTCTGCAAAAGAAACAAAAATGACCAAAAGAGAAATAACAACAAATAATAATGACAAAAACCAGTGTTCTGATGACCTACAGTAGCATAAACACGATCTAGAAATTGGTTAATTTTCCTCTAATATTATAAAATTCAATATTCAAAGGTTCCTGATAATAAGTTTGTAAGGAAGTTTTCTTTATCAAGAATGACAAGTCAAAAAATCCCAAGTGGTTAAATTGACCCCAGATTTTGTTCCCTGACAGTTTAACTGGTGAGCCAAAAAGGCAGACCTCAAACCTAAGAGATCTCTCACTGGCGCATAACCTCTTTTTCCTTAGAGGAGATATACATGTCTAGAAAGGAGATATAGTATATCTCCTTTCTAGACATGTATAGTCATGCTGTACTTCCCAATAGCCACCCACTGTCCAGAGTCATGCTTTAAAAGCACACTGCTTTTGATTAAAATGCATATAAACTTATACTAATAAATTACCATAGCAACAAATAACATTACCTTAAGTCTTCCACAAATATTACTTTCTCCTCAGATTATTCAACTCTTAAGACCAAACAGGCAGAACACTGCAGCGCAACTGACATACTTCAAATGTAGAAGAGGAAAGAATGGGGTTTCTCTTCCCCCCCTTAACATTTTTGGGTAAGGGAATTTAACATGAATGCTAAATGAAGTTAAACAGTTCCTTTGGGAAAATGAAATAATTTTATAGTAATTGCAAATGTAGAGAGTTCCTATGACTTCTTGTTAAATTTACTGACATTCCTTTCAAGTACATGAATTCAAAAGAAAGCTTCTGCCAGTTTCCATTTCCTCACACCTCTCTAAAGGACTGGGGCAAACATCTATCTGTCTCAGTGTTGTCCTCATTTTCTTTTAAGAGCTTCTTATGTTTAGGAAACAAGAATTTTTCTCTCTGCTCTTCCATGGACTGGGCATCAATAAACTTACCTTTTAATTAAAAGGTAGACACAGGCTCAGCCCTCTCTGTTCCCATCGGCAGGGCCCAATTCACATGTGTGTGTCTGCTTTCATACACAAACTCTCTCCCTCAAGCAAAAAGCCAAAGTCCAAATATGGGGATATACTACTAACTCCAGTGTGGAAGGCCTCAAATTTATTAATTTATTTATTTTTTGGTAGTACTGACGGTGGAACCCAGAGGCTTTCTACCTCTGGGCTATACTCCCAGACATCTTTTTTTTTAAATATTTTCTTTGGAAACAGGGTCTCACTAAGTTACTGAGAGCCTCACTAAGTAGCTGAGGCCTGGCTTCGAACCTGTTGGATCCTCCTGTCTCAGCCTCCCAAGCAAAGAGATTACAAGCCTGTGCCACCACACCCGGCGAGGGCCTCGAATTTAAATCACACCAACCCAATCTAACTATCAGCATGAAAACTCCACCCACCCATTTGATCTACATCCACCTGACTCTTCCTTTTTCTCAATTGGTGCCAAATTCTAAGATAGCTAAGCTACAAAAGTTAGAATTATCACTCCTAATAGCTCTGCAAGGGTAGAACCCAACCTAAACCCTGAGTCAACATGCCCATTTCAACAATAAGTAGACTTAGGTTCAGGCTGGAGAAAGTTTACTACCTAACCTTGAAGACTATCCTCGACAACATTGGGCTACTTGTGTTTCTCAGTGTTCCTTGTAAATATGGTTCATCAACTAATCTCCTGTTATTTATAGCCTATTCACCCAGAAATTCAAACACAGCAAACCAGAGATATCTACTCCATTTGAGTATTCTTCTTATGTCTAATTAAATATCCTAATAAACCAGTTCCCCAACTTGGTCATACAGAATTCCAGTATTAAGAAAATTACTTTTCTTACTGACAATGAATATTTCAAGTGTAGAAGAAAAGACATGGGAAGGAAAAACAGTCACACAAGTCTCAACTTCTTACTTGTTTTTTTTTTTTTTTTCTTTTCTCTTTTTTGGCACTGAAGATTGACCTCAGGGATGTTTTACCTATATTCCAAGCCCGTTTAATTTTTTATTTTGAGATAGGGTCTCACAAAGTTGCCCAGGCTGGCTTTGACCTTGCAGTCCTCCTGTAACCCCACAAATAGGTGGAGTTATAGGAATTAATTTACTATTAAAACACAATTATTTTGAAAGAGAACAGAGATCATAGGCCACCCAACTCCTGTCCACTATGACTCTAAAGAACTTGTGCCACGTGTTTCATTTAAGCTCTCAAGCTACTTTTAGTTGAAAGGCAAATTACAACTAAAATAGAACTTCGACCTTAATGCATTGGTTAGTCCATAAAACTCTGGCTCACCAAATTGTTAAA
This sequence comes from Muscardinus avellanarius, assembly GCF_963383645.1. NCBI lineage: Eukaryota > Metazoa > Chordata > Mammalia > Rodentia > Gliridae > Muscardinus > Muscardinus avellanarius. Next base: position 208,644,492 of record NC_137786.1, on the reverse strand, counting down.
TGAACTAGAATTAGGGACACGTGCTTATGAAAACACACACACAGAGGTAAACATACTGTAACATTAGTGGTGCAATTCCAAATCCAAACCATAACAATCCTTCACTTGCAAGAGCAATAATTCTTGAAAGGACTCAGTGCTTAATATACTAAACACATTTTAAATCACAAGATGAACTTTCTAATCTCCTAGATTTTGTTGTGTTAAATGCCCTTTTCATTTTTTACACAGCCTGAAGAAAACAAATGAAAACATTTCCCTCGAGAATGCATAGCCCACTCAATGCACAGTGTTGTTTTTTTAAATCTTATAATGACATTGGTACTTTTTGCTTAAAGAGGAAAAAAAAAAAAAGGCAAAAAGCTCCTAACTTCTATAACAGCACCATGGTAAAAGGCCAGCCTCTTTTTGGAAAGCACATTTAAAAAAAAAAGTCCTGCTATGTTGATTCTATCAAAAGTTTAAGTCTGGCATTATGAGACAGAGTATTTCATAACCATATACATATTAATCCATCAAATAGAGTTCTGCTTCAAAGCAGCAAAATAAATGGTCCACAATGATTCTACATCTAGACTCCAATTTATGACAAATACTAAATCAATTCTGTCAAAACAAAGTTTCTCTTCAATATTTTTATACTGTGGTTCAGTTGCCATGATGCAAATCATATTTATTTATGATTCTATCTCCTATTAAAATCTCTCACTAAGAGTCTTTCACATTTCTATTGTTTTTGACATTAAGCACTATATTATGAAACTTCAAAATTTGTAAGTATTATTTTCTAAAGCACATCAAGAACCTTAAAGATTTTCATATTTTAAAAATAAAAAACATAATCATTCCTCATACAGCCACCTTTCATAGATGAATTGCACCACTAAATTGCTTCTCTAAATAATGACAATAAAATATAAAAATTCTATAATAGATCTCTAGCCACACTGTGAAGTGAAGGTGACATAAACTGAAGAAAGATATTTTGGACATCTCCAATATCCAGTATTATATCCCGATTGATCACACTGGCTTATTATGGAGAGTAAACTGTGCAATATATTCTCTGATTACTCTAGCCAACCTATTCTCGACTTTCATGCTAAGAAAGCCGTTTCAAAATATAAGTATTAATTTATTAATAAGAGTACATATTTCATTCGAGTATCCTCTTTGGATTGAAACATATATATCTTTCCCAAATGTATTTTTCTGATGCAAAAGTAATTATATAATCATAATATCCACTCTGAGTGTCAGGGCTGCACATAATATCTGTTCTTTGTGGCTGCTAACAACGCTTATTAATATAGTGTGGGCTTTTTTAGACTCTCTGGAATAAAATTAACCTACAAATATATTATTTAATTTTCATTAGACAGTAATTATAGTCTTCATTCCAATAAGCAGTATGTTTCACCATTCTCCTGTCAAACTAGAAAGGCTTTGAAAGGTGTACCAATCAAATTTCTTACCAATATCAACTGTCAACAACTACAGGTAAGACTAAAAGAAATGTAATCAATGGATTATATAGGTTATTTCAATTAGCACTCAAAAATCTCAATATTTAGTTAGAACTTAAACCTTTCAAATTATACCTAATTGGCTTATATAATCTGCCATTCTATAGCAGCTGTAAGACATTTAAAAATTTTAGGATGACTAATATATATTTCCGGTAGTTTTATTTGAACATTGATTTTAAATGTAAACTCTCACAAATTATTAAAATTATCTTAATCTTATGTCTTTTTGCCTCAACAAAAAGATACAATAAATAAAAACTTCTAAGTATACTGCTGCGTTACCTGCACAGCAGCCACATGACAAATCAATCACAAAATCTTATGGTAGCTTCTCTGTACAATTTCTGTGCTTCTTCAAGTTTCTTTCACTTTTCCTATAGTATAATTCTGACTTAATTTCAAATATGCTATACTAATGTAATTTCTTATAACCTAGAGTTTTTCTTTTATCATAAGAACAAAACGCTCATATTTCTGTAAAATCAACTATATAAAAGATTTGAGTTGATGACATATAAATGAATTCTAAAATATTTCTGGATTAAAAAAAATAATATAACCCAAATCTTAAAATACAAGTGCAGAGCAAACTGCTTTGTCATTAATATGAAGCAGATCTAAGCTTCATTACTCTAACTAAAGTAATTATGGAAATTCAGCAGCTTACATACGTACAGCTTAAGCGCCATGCTTTGGTCCATTTATAGGGCTATAATCTAAGCACAAAAAAATGTGAAAAGAAGATAGACCAAATGAAGAAGTAAATTATGCAGTATTTTTCCGTCCCTAACATTAGTTTGCTGCTTCTCTAATGGGGAGAGATCACTCATTTAATTACCGCTCATTCCAATGAAAGAACTCACTAAATAAACTGAACCTTTAAAATTGCTGCTCAAATAAGACAATTCTGCCATCTGCAGGCTGCATGAAATAAAGCAAACTGAAGCCCTGGCAATTTTTTTTTTTTTTTTTTTTTTTTTTGTGTGTGTGTGGTACTGGGGTTCCTGGAAGCCCTTCTACCTCCGGGCTACACTCCCAGAACTATTTTTACATTTTTATTTGGAAACAGGGCCTCCTAAGCCCCCGCGCACTGCTGGCTTCGAACCTGCGCGATCCTCCTGTCTCTGTCTCCCAAGCGCGGGGATTACAAGCGTGCGCCACCACGCCCAGCTTGAAGCCCTGGCAATTTAAAAATCAGTATCAGGACACAGAAAATTAAAACTACAGTCTTGAATAAAAGAAGCTATAGCATTTTTATTATTTTGTGTGTGGTGTGTGTGTGTGTGTGTGTGTGTGTGTGTGTGGTACTGGGGATGGAACCCTTCTACTTCAGGGCTACACTACCTCCTGTCTACACTCCCAGACCTACTTTATATTTTTTTTATTTGGAAACAGGGTCTCTTAAGCCAGCAAGGCTGGCTTTGAACCTGAGAGATCCTCCTGTCTCCACCTCCCAAGTGCTGGGATTACAAGCGTGCGCTACCACGCCCGACAAGCTATAGCATTTTTTAAAATGAGCGTTGTCACTTAAATTTTCTTTGTTCAAAGTTATTTTGGTGTGGAATGAGTATAACCATTGACTGAAAACCTCTGTGGCCTACAACAGAAATGAAAGCACAACACTTTGTGTGAAAACTGCATTTATAGGTCTTGCTTGGCATGCTAATAAACATATAAAAGATAACCTATGAACAACATAGATGACATAATCCAATTTCTATTTGCCCAGTTTATACACACAAAAAGACTAAAAGAATATACTCCAAAGTGACAACAGTAATTATCCTAGATAGTCATGTGATTACAGGGTGTTTTTTTTATCCTTTTCTCAGAAAATCATTTTCTACAATAAATTTATCCAATTTCACTCCTTCCTCAAGACTTTATCTAACAGTAAGTACAAAAGTGTCACTACAGAAACTAAACCAAAATATGGATAAAGCACACTGGCATACAACTGTGTGTGTGTGTGTGTGTGTGTGTGTGTGTGTGTGTGTGTGTGATATGATTAAACCCAGGAGCATTCTACTTCTGGGCTACATTTCTATCCCTTTTTATTTTGAAACAGGGTGTCACTAAGCTAACACGTGCTGTCCCTGAGCCTGTAATCCTCCTGTTTCAGCCTTGTAAGTACTGGGATTCTAGGTGTGTGCCACCATGCCCAGCTTGGCACAAAACTTTGGGAAGCAGAAAAGTGAACTGATGAGTAATAATTGGCTAAAGGGTGCCTACGGACTGAAATTCTAAGCCAGGGAGTATTTTTGCCTGAGAAGCAACATTACCTGGATCCCCCAGTCTAGTGCTAGATAACAACCCATCCTCGGTCAAGACAAATCTAGAGACTGTTTTTTCTCCAGAGGGTAAAAAGAGGACCTTTGAAACAGAGGTCCAACCTACATGGTGAGATATATAGAAACTGCAAACTTAAGTTAACCTAAAAATTAGCTGACATAATAGAAAACCATGTGGAAGATGCGAACAGATGATGGGGCATTGTATCAGCAATAGTTACACAGAAAACCAAACAAGAATGTGTGTGTGTGTGTGTGTGTGTGTGTGTGTGTGTGCGCGCGCGCGGGCCTGGGAATGGAACCCAGGGGCATTTGACCTCTGAGCTATACCTCCTGCCCTATTTTTTATTCTTTATTTTGAAACAGGGTCTCACTAAGCTGCAAAGGGCCTCACTAAGTAGCTGAGACTGTTTGGGAACCACGATCCTCCTGCCTAAGCCTCCCAAATGCTGGGATTTCAAGTGTGTGCCACCACGCCCAGCATACAAACAAGAATTTTAAAAGGAAATAATTACTACAAGAAAAGCACAAAGAAAAGGAATACACAAAATATGGGACAATTACAAAATGACTACATTGGATAGGGAAAACAGAGGATGGCACTGACCAGAAGTTATCTGCAGATAATTTCTGTACAAACGCAGAAGTGGGCACAAGCCATACAAAAGCTGAGACAGAGACCCACCATCTGCTTATAAAGCTTTTAGCATTATTTGCCTATTTCAACTATATGCATCTATTACTGTACTAAATGAATTATCTTATTGTTTAACAAATATGTAAATAGGAATAAAACATTTATTAGTTTAAAAAACTTTAATGCAAACAAAATACCACAGCAATTTTGAGGGCAGTCACTAGAGACAAACCATCTAGGTTCAAATTATACATGTATCCCCTGCAAGTTACTTAATCATTCTGTGATTCAGTTTTGTCTTCTGCAAAATGATATAAACAGATCATTGTAAAGAAATAAGGCTAACACATGCATAGTGGGCCCTGGCAAAGAGTAGGTCTGAGAAATGTTAACTATTTTTTATTGATTGGCAGCATAGAAATGCTTAAGAGGAGGGACACCGAAGGCATCTAGAGTGTTAGTTGGCTATATCACAATACCTTGTACTGTTGTAGGGTATTGTCCTTCCTGGAGTAATGAGATATGGATTCACAAGTTTCTTTAGCCTTCCCAGCCTAAACCTGAAGCTTCCTGTTTATGCTCTCCTGTACCCAGGCTTGTGCTCAAAAAGCCAAAAAGCACTAACTCTTCATCTCTAATCCAACTGCATTTCACATCAAAAAAAACAAACTCTCATTAAAATCACTGGCCAATGTTTAACCTTCAGTACTAGTTGCTATCATACTAGTTGCTATCAGAGCTAAAAGCCAAATTAAGTGTTCAAAAAGGTCTAAATGAGAGTTTCTATTATCCTACTCTAGGCAGAATCAGAACCTTGGCCTCAAAGGGATTGGGAAGATAAATAAACAAGTACTTGCAAGTGGTAAATAAAAGTGCCATGAGATCATCTTTTAACTAAAGACAGTTGAAATTCTAAATCTTTAAGAAGCAAAAAAGTAAACAAAAAAATCTGTGCTAGTACTATTTAATATCCATTAGGATGAGTATTATAAAAAAGATTAAAATCAGAAAAAAATGTTAAGATGTGGAGAAATTAGAAGTCTGTGTACTGTTGATGGAAATGTAAAATAGAGTAGTTATTATGGAAAGCAAGTCAATATAGCAAATCAATTTTCTCAATAGATTACACAAAGAATTCCCACAGGATGCAGCAATTGCATTTCTAGGTACATACCCCAAAGAATTCAAAGTAGGACTTCATTAGCTATTTGTACACCCATGTTCATATGGTATTATCCACAATAGTCAATAATGGCTATTATTAACTATAATAACCCAAATGAAACAACCCAAATGTGCAGAGGCAGAATAAACAAAATGTTTGAAAACAACCCAAATGATGTTACTATCATTTTAGCACAATTTAGGTTACTAAAATTCTAGACTATAAGTATAAAGGGTAGGTGAAAACAACTCAAATGTGCTGACAGAATAAACAAACGTTTGAAATATGATTCAGCCTTTAAAAAAATGAAATTCAAACACCTGCAACAACATGGATGAAACTTGAGAACATCATACTAAGGGAAATAAGCCAGACACAAAAAGACAAACATCGAGGCTGGGCATGGTGGTGCATGGTTATAATCCTAGCATTTGGGAGGCTAAGACAGGAGGATCGCTGTTCGAGAACAGCCTCAGCTACTTAGTGAGTTCCTTTGCAACTGAAAGACTGTCTCAAAATAAAAAATAAAGAATAGGGCTGGGGGTGTAGTTCGGAGGTAGAATGCCCCTGAGTTCCACCCACAGTACCTAAAAAAAAAAAAAGACAAATATTGTATGATTCCACTTATATGAGGTATGAATGAGCAAATTCATAAGACAGAGAACACTGGTTGCCAAAGTATAAAAGGAAGGGAAATGGAAAGTTATTGTTTAATGGGCAGAGTTTCAGTATGAAATGATGAAATAATTCTGGAGACAGATGGGAGTGATAGTTACACAATAGTGTAAATACCAGGGAACTGTACACGTGAAAATATGGTGTGCAGGACATGGTGGTGCCTGCTTGTAATCCCAGTTACTTGGGAGACTGAGGCAGTAGGAACACAAGTTCCAGGCCAACCATGACAACTTAGAGAGACCCTGTCTCAAAACAAAAAGGACAGGGACTATAGTTCTTTGGCAGAGTGCTCTATATTCCTGTAAAACACGCATAAACAGGGGTGATAGATGTAGCTTAGTTTGAGAAGTTGAATATAATGAAAATACAAAGTGGGACATTAGCTGAGTGTGATGGATGGTGTGGGCTTGTAAGGGAGGCTGAGACAGGAGGATTGCAGGCTCGTGGCCAACCTCGGCCACTTAGTGAGGCTCTCAGCAACTTAGTAAGAATCTGTTTCAAAAAAATAGGGCTGGGGGTTGAATAGGGCTCAGAGGTAGAATGCCCCCGGGGTTCTATCCCCAGTTTTTTTAAAAAAAAAAAAAAAGTGGGCCATGTAGGTGAAAAAAAAAACATACTATTTTGGGACTACCATACAATAGTTTATAATACCTTACAGTATTCTGTAACACTTAGTTAATTGGGTTGATATTCTTTAAGAAGAAATGTTTTGTGTGTTTGTTTTTGTTTTATTAATTTTTTTTGTTTCATAGATTACCAACACGCGCCACCATGCCCAGCTAGTATTTTGAACAAGAAAAAACACAAAATTATAAAATTGGACTTGTTTGCAGCTCCATGCTTGTAGTTAACTACACAAGTCTATAATTTACACCACACACACACACACACACACACACACACACACACACACACAATATCTCCAAGTCTGTGGGGGGGACACTAGGGATTGAATCCAGAGGCATCCTACCTCCTTCTACACCCCAGCCCTTTAGAGTTTTGTTTTTGAAATAGGGTCTCGCAAGGTTGTTGGGAGTCTTAGCATATTGTTGAAGCTGCCCTGGAACCTGCAATCCTTCTGTCTCAACCTCCCAAGTACTGGGATTACAGATGTGTAACATGCCTAGCCCTATACATCCTTCCAGGTGGTCACAACTATAAATCTGGCAGAAGAGCTAAATAAACAAGCCTTTAGATTTTAAGTACAAAGTGAAGATACCCAAGGATGTACTACTGCGTGTTTTCTTTTACTCCTACAGGCAATTTGACCTGAGACTGAAAAGGCACCTAGGGACCAAACTTTCCAAAGGTCTGGCCTTCACCCTCACAGTGGTCGGGAGAAAGGGAAGGGAAGAACTATGGAATGGAATCATCTAATTTGCATTTTTGGAGATCATTTTATGGCACAGGAGTGAATTGGAAAAGTCAAAAGAACAAAAACAAGATCTGTTTATCCATTCATTCACTGGCTTATTTAACAGATATTTATTTAGGACCTCCCAAGTGCTAGTCAGACATTCTTCTAGGGACTGAAGACAGCAAAAGTGAATAAAAATAGACGAAAATCCCTCCTCTCATGGACCTTTCATTCTAAAGCAAGGAGAAGAAAGAGTCTACTGGTGATATAACTAAGGAAAGAAAGGCACAGGGCCAGTAGGACCTGAGAGAAACTATTTACCTGTTGATCGGGTGAGCTGAGCTGAATGGAGGAAGCCATGCATGTACCTAGGAAGATCCCTCTCAGCAGAGGCAACAGGAGCACAAAGAGTGAGGACAGAGGCAGAGTGTGCTTGGTTTTTCCAGAACACACTAAGGAAGTCAGCGTGCTGGGTGGAGGGAGAGTTGAGGGCAGAGAGGTTGAGACCTTCATATTACACTGGGCGTGTAACAGTAAGGAGTTAATATTTTATTCTGAGGTTTGCGGGAAGCTCCTGGAGGCATTTGGGCAAAAGAATGACAGGATCTGACTTTCAAGTTAAAAGTGGCACCTTGAAAGCTGTGCAGCTTGTGGGGAAGAACTAGGTTAGCTCGTCTTCTCCTTGGTCTCCTCTTTCCTTGCCCAGGAGCTGTGCCCTGCAGGCAAGGATGCTACCCTCCCCAGATGAGCCCACAGAAGGAGGGAGCTGGGAAGGATACTCTGACCTCACTCGTCTCCTGCCTGGGCTGCCCTTTGCATGAACCCACATGGAGGCACCTGGCAGTTTCCTTGGGGGTCCTCCCACTGGACCTCTCCCTTCCTATATCTGGGCATTGAACCCAGGGGTATTCTACCTCAAAGGTACACTTGAGCCATTTTTATTTTGAAATAGGGTCTCACTAAGTTCCTGAGACTGACTCCTTTGGAATCAAATACATAATTTTTCATGAATTTTTTTTTCTGAAGAAGAGATATAGCTTTTTATCAGTTTTTGAGTATCTAAAAACCAGTGCTAGTACACTCCCAGACAAACTGCTCTAAATGGTATATTTGCCAATCCTAATTCTTTTCTAGAAACATTTCATGTAATAGAAGGAAGTCCTTTATACAGTTACAGAAATGCATTAAGTGGAACACTAGCTACAGTAAATAGACTCCCTACCCCCTCAAGTAAAAAGAAAAAAAAAATCACCATACCACCATACACCCCTTATGTTTAGTGAAACTGTTAATTTATTTCATACATTTTCACTGACTATCCAATGACATGTTTAAAAGGAGGCTGGCTGGAACTGTGGCATAGCATATATTTCTTCTGTATGAAATAATTCAAATACTTCAGAAGAGGTGTCAGCTTACAATTTGTATTGGCTTGGTACTAAATTGTGATATTAAAATTTGACATAAATCTTCATTTATTTTACAATCTTAGAACAAGGGTAAAAAAAAATCATTACTCGGCTTAACCTAGCTAAAGAAATAACACATACACGATCACTGTGGGGATCAATGCATTTGTTGTAAAAAGGAAATAAAGCCCAAGATAACAATAAGGCACAGTTTAGAACATATCACATTAGAGATGTCAGACAGCAAGAAGTTAACATATTTCCTCTCTTAAACACTCCTGCTACCCTTTATATAGTACAGAATTTTAGTAACTTAAATTGTTCTAAAATGATAGTAACATTACAATTGTCACTGAACTACTGCATCATGATGTAGCTATTACTAAAATATGTCTCACTTCATAAAACAAATAGCAGAGATGTTCACTTTCAATATATACATGGTGAATAAAACTCTTGCATTTTGACAATGTTCTGTAGCCATATACATCCAGTCACTTCCTAGTGAGGTATATTGTGCTTAAGTTAACAGGTTTTTGGTAACAGGCACACAGGAGTTGAAACTGGACCTCTGTCAGTGGAGCATAGCATTCGCTATGAGTACTAAATGAGTTCATTCATATAACGTGCTTAGAGGGCTGCACAGTAAGCTCTCAGTAAAATCTACCTATTCCCAGACCTACTCCTCCATCTTCTTTCTTGATACCAAAGGTTTATTCTTGTTCAGCTAGTTTCTCATAACCATGTACTCAAAGTTAGTGACTATCACACAGTCTCTTGGTCAACCAAAGTTAAGTCATTTACCACCATTAAAATCAAGCCAGTGACTGGTTTAAGAAAGGCATATGACCCAAGTACAATATAAGTGAATTCTGCTGCAATAACTCACAAAGGTATTTCTTTGTTTTGCAAAAGACAGATCCACAAAAGACTCTTTTCTTCTACGGGATATCGTAAGTACATAGTTCCAAAGTAATAATCCATCTACTCACTAATCTTGGGCAAATTATTAAAACCTTGCTGAGTCTCTATTATTCACCTGTACAACTCAACTAACCCTTGCAGGGTTCTTATGGTGATTTGAAATAATGCATATAGAATAAATGAGGAGCCACGTGTGGTGGTGCATGCTTGTAATCCCAGTACTTGAGGGGGTGAAATGGGAGGATTGTAGGTTCGCAGCCAGCCTCAGCTACTTAGTGAGGTCCTGTTTCAAACTAGAGAATTAAAAACAAAACAAAAATAGGGCCGGGGTTATAGCTCAGAGGCAGAATGCCCCTGGGTTCCATTCCCAGTAACACACACACACACACACACACACACACACACACACTAAAAAAAGGAAGCTTGACAAATAGTGAATGGTCAGTATGTGACAGCTACTTCTAATATCCCACTTTCACATAAAGAATGAAATATTTTAAAGCAATGCAAACATATATAAACTATTTCCTAATAATCCAGATCTTCTTGATTTCCCAAGTGGCTGCTTCTACTCACTTAACCTCTCCCTATTTTCCTTCTCTCTATCATGCTTCCTTATCCTGAACTTGTCTCCTCAGAGCTCACAGCATACACTATTGAAACCATGTCTTTATTGTTTATCTCACCAAGCAGACTGTACATACCTTAAGGTATTTACAAGAAACTTAGGATTGCATGCCCAGAGCTAAATATGACTAAATGGGCCATAGAGCAGAACACATAAGAATTTACTCTGTTCAGTAGACTACTTACTTTCCAAGCAGGCTACCAAGTACCTGGCACATAACAGATGCTCATTCCTTTTATCAACTAATATCAAAGGGCAAATAACATAAGGCTTGTCTTCTCAATAACAATTTCAGTTGAAGGAATAGATATATGAGGAATGTATTAAACATATGTACTTGTTCTAGATGTGCTCTGTAGTTCATTGAGATTAAAGGTGTATGGCTTAATTTCCCTGTAACCGCCCTAACCTTTAGTATTTTTATCCAATTAAATACAGATAATGCCAAACTTACTAGGTTGTTGTGAAATGTTAGTAAAAACTTTTGGAAAGTGCTAACCACATGGTAAATGTCAGAATTTATAAAAATATTGCCAATGAATATCTTTTAAGGAAACCAAAACTCCAAGAGTACTTCCAAATGATAGATTCTTAAATTCTAAATAGAAGCGTGAAAGAGGATATGGGTCAATAAATGCACTTAACTCATATAGTCTACATTGTCTAAACAGTTGCATGGTTTTTATGAAACTACAATTTCTACCAAACTCAGAGAAAAACTGGCTATAAATAAGTAACAGAAACCATTGTAAAATCATGTTTTGTAAAACAGTTCAAGAACTACTATAGGTATTCAGCAAGGCAGAACAAAACCTTTGAGTGGAAGTGAAGAGATAAATTTTGGCTCAGTGTTAGAAAAAATAGTCCAAAATTTCCAAATAACTTAGAGCAATCCAACAATAATGCATCATATATAGAATACTGCTAAGACTGAAGATGGAATTAAGGTTGTTAATCAGTTGACCTTGGGATGGGCAGAGTATCCTAGATTATCCAGATGAGCTCTGAAAAGCAGGAAGTAGCAAGAGAGATCTAATGGGATAAATACTGGGTTAACCATTGCTGACTTTGAAGATGGAGAAGCCATTAGAATCTGGAAAAGGCAAGGAAACAGATTCTCTATTAGAGCTTCTACAAAAGAACAAACCTATCGCCAGACACCTTGATTTTATCCTGCTGAGACCCATTTTGAATTCTGGCCTCAGAACTATAAGATAATGTTTATTATCTGCCACTAGTTTGTGGCACAGCATTAACCAATTCAGCTTGCCTTGGGATGTAGTAATGCTTACAGATGTTCAATTAGACAAGTGCTCATGGTGTAGATCTGAGGAGAGGGGTGAGGAGTAGGTAAAATGTCAAGATACAACAAAGATGGCGTAAGAGTGAATTTCTAAAGGCAGAAGCAGTTAAACTGGCTCTGAGGAAAACCTCTGAAACCGAACATACATGTGCACATATGCTTTTTTCTTCGCATAGAGGGTAAGGAGCATAAAGCAATTCTCAAAAGGGTCTTTGGCCGACAATGACAAGAATCTTCCTAGATTATTTTCAACACTGAGCTTTTAAGATTCAATGATTTTCTATAAGGCAATGAATCTCGAAGTGTGGTCCCTCATCAAATAAAATAAAACATCAAAACTCACCTAAGGTTGTATAATAAGCATTCCCAAGCTCCACTGAGACATAATCTCTGGGAGCTGTAGGAAAGGTCAATTTGTAACAACCTAGAGATGGAGGAGAATACTATATAAACTATTACAGAACATTGTTCCAAGGAATATTTTGTGAAACATTAAACGAAAAAGATGAAAGTATGTTACTCCCATCACTCAATCATTAGAAACCTCAAAGCAATCAATCACCTGTGTGACTTTCTATAAGCGATTTTTACTCTCCTGTGGTCCCCAGCAGTGGAAACAAATTGGCAACGGCCACTGCATCTAATTTTCTAGATTACATTTTATTCTGCGGGGTGCCAAGAATGACGACTGGCTTGTATTCTCCAACCCCCTCCCGGAAACCCTAACCTAGACTCTTCCGTGTAAGGAATAATGCCCCAGCATACAGTTTACAAGCAGCTTATATACTATACTGTTAAGTACTGAAAGAACTGTATTTTTTATGCCAACATCACTACTAAACAGCTACTTTCTATAGTAAACTTCTTATGATTCCCGTCCTAAATTTTCACTTTCAAGTGAACGTTTTACTAGAAACATATTCCTAGTCTTTTGTCTACAATGTCTTATGCATGTACAAATTAAGTCATGTAAATTAGTCATTAGATCTCCCCATATTCGTAATTAAGAGGGGTCTTTATTACGAATCTTGATAACGAATCTTGATAACGAATCTTGATAACGAAACTATTAACAGCGGCTCTGAGAAGCATCCTAGGCCAGCTTTTAAAGGATCAAGAGATATCTGACAACACTAAAGGAACCTTTGACTAGATGGAGAAATTACCCAAATTCCAAGGCAAGGTCACAGAGAAGCCACACAAGCCGTCGGGTGGGCCAGGGCCGGATTCAAGCTCTCGCAGCTTCCAAGCCGGCCCCCAGAGGCATGCACAGGCCCTGTCAGCAGACCCTTCCCCGAGGAAGGAGGAAGGGTCTCTCCATACCCAGACGCAGGCCCCGTATCAAGAATGCCTTCAGTCCCATTGCACAGCAGGACAGAGACGGAGCGAGCCCCGGCCACACTCACCCCGCAGCCACTGAGTGCTGTGCAACCATCTCCAGCTAGCTCTGGGGCCGACAGACCACCCAGCAGCGCCCTTAGCCAGTCGCACGCTCTGCCTGCAGCCGAAGCCCAGGAGGTAGCGGAGCAGCGGCGGGTCACAGCCCAGCCTCCAGGAGGCCGCCATCTTCCCGGCCTTCCCAGGGTTGTCCGCCGCACAGCCTGACTGCCAGCCTCAAGGCCCCTCAGGCCCCACCTCTTTCCGGGTGGCCACGCCTCCGTGGCAGCCAGGCCTGTGGGGCCTGCGCACACGCCCTTATAGCCCCGCCTCCAACCGCTTAGGCCACGCCCATTGGTTGGCTCCTCCAACCAGCGAGGTCCTTCCAGACCCCGCCTCCAAGCCTGTCCGCCCCGCCCCCGGGCTGCCCGCATCGCCGCCTGATCGCTTTGTGGACCTGGCTGCATTAGCCTAGGCAGAGCGCCGGGTGCAGGGTCGTGCGCAGGTTGGTGGCCGCGGGTCCACACTCGTCTGGGCTATGTCTGCCTACCACGCTCCGGAGGGGGACTACTGCTTGCGGCAATGCGGCGCTCAGGTAGGGGCGGGGCCCCCGGCGCGCGGCAGATTGCGGGGCGGCGGGGTGCTGGCGCGGGGTCCGGTTTCAGCGCTGCAAATGCGGCTCCTTTGGCTGCAGCTGCCGGGTGTAAATGTCTGCTGGCCGCCGCTTGCGAAGTCAGAGGTCCTGCCTGGGCGTCCGACGGCTGGAGCGCGGATTGGAAAAAGGACTAGTAACGGAGCAAGGAGAGCGTGGGTGTTTATCGCGAAGATAGGCGAAGAGGGTATCCTCAGACTCAGGAGTGGAACTGGAGCTGAAGCTGATCGGGAGCTCCCTTTCTTCACCCTGGCGACCAGCTCTCCGTTGCCCAGCCGAGCTGTGCCTCCTCCGGAGCCAGCATCCTTACTTTGAGTTGCTCCTTGCCTCCTTCAGTTTAGATTAATTATGGGATGAGGCCGCCTTAAAAGATACAAGTCAGGCTGCATGGTTTTCGTTCACCTACACGCATCAACAGTGCAGATAACGCCTTCTGCGTGCTCGGAGAGTTGTGAATAAGAAAAATGGCATAGGATTCAGAGGGGAACTAGACGAATAAACAGTTTCTCTACAGTGTGACAACTTTGCCTACGAGGCAGTAAAAAACAAAAACCCTAAAGTTAGCACTTTTATTATCCTTTCTTAGGGCTGAAGGCCTCCTCAAAACACAGGTGATCTTTTTATTGGTAAGCATTTGTGTGCCGTTATTTTGTTTGAGTAAGTGACTATTTTGCAAATTAGCCAAGACGGCCTTAAAGTTAGGATGCTGGATAAGCATGATTGGATGAGGAGGGAGAAGATCTTGAATACAGGACAGTCTTCGAGAATGTCATCTAAGTGAGCATCAAAGAGCTTTAATCAAGGGACCTAGGATTCTCAAACCAAAAATGGCCAGCAGATAATTTCAAGAATAGGCATGTTTTGTTTGCTCCACTCCATGTTCATGAAACATTTCCTTTCCAAATCTAAAATAATTTTGGCCTTTATTAAAACTTCAGAACACATTATTTCACTGGCCTTTATTTCTGCCTGAGATCTGGATTGAGTTGACAAATAGGCACCACCTTTACCTGGGGCATATACTGCCCAGGTTACCATAGCTCCTAGTACTAAAGCTAGATTTGCATACACTAAATTACATTAGCCCCTCCCACCACCATAGATATTTGTTTGCCTGGTTTTACACAAATAATAAAAAAAACACTATTTGTAAAGGTTTTATAAATTGTAGAATTTCAGTATAATTGTAGGGGTTTCGGCCGAAAGAGGCCTTCTATCCTTAAGAGGAGAGTTCAGTTGTAACTGACTAATTCGACAAATATTTAATGAGTTTTTATTATGTGCCAGCCATTGTGGAATTTCACATAGTATAAGTTACATCTACTTCTTTCTCCCATTGAGCATGCTACATAGTGGGAGACACAAAAAAGTCGGTAAGGACTGTATGAAGACATTACAGTTATGATGGGAGAGAAAGTTCAAGGTATGGGAGAGCTACAGAGTGCCTCAACAGGAAATAAAGGAATCAACTAAAGCCTAAAGGATCAGGAAGATGTAACCATATGAAATAAAGGTGGTTATACATCTCATATCTTCCTTGGAGACAGCTGAGGTTCCAGACCATCACAAGTCACATGAATTTTTGGACTTCCAAGTATATATAAAAGTTATGTTCATATTATACTGTCATCTAGTAAATGTGTAATAGCATTTTTTCTAAAAAAATGCATACCTTAATTTGAAATGATTTATTACTAAAAAAAAAACATGGTAATGATCATCTGAACTACTAGAAAAAATGGCACTGATAAACTTAACTCAGGGTTGCCACAAACCTTCAATTGGAAAAATATTCAATTATTTAATGTCTGTGAAATGCAGTAGAGTATAATAAAGGTATGCCTGTAGAGGAAATAACATGTACAGAGTCTCAGAGACAAGAGCATTGTGTGTTCGTGTATCCAGAGAGGTGTGTGGTTATGAGAGCATAAAAGGGGGCAGGGTCTCCCCTCTTTTGCTTTCTGGTCTCATTGGGGATGTGCCTTTGAAAGGCATTGTGAGGTCCTTCCTTTTTCTTGTTTCCGTGACCATCAGCGGTTTGCTCCACAGTATACTCCCTGCAGTTGCCATCTGGCCCTCCTTCTGCCATCCGGCACTCCTTCCAAAGGCCTAAAAGCACTGGATTTACCTGATCATGGCCTGGAAACATGAGCCCAAATAATCTTTTCTCTTGGCAAGTTAATTATTTCAGGTATTTTGTTATAATGGCCAAAAACTGACTCCTGCTGCATATAATAGGAAATTATATTAACCATTTTGTCTTTTCTCTTTCCCTGTGTAGCTCTTCTCCATAGCATCACCACTGAACTTGTTACAATTCTGTGCCTCCAAGTTTCATTCAGTTCTCAATGACAGTGAGTGAAGTCTAATGTGATCTGGCTTCTACATCCATTGAGGCAGTTGTTACTTAAGGTTATGGATGACTCAATGTACAAATAGACTTGGCCAAGCAAAACCCTTAGTGGGGATGATCCTTGCTGCCTACCACCTTTGTGCCTTCACTAGCAGCTGAATATTGCTGGAATATATATTCTAGGACTGCCTTGGGGCCTCATTTCATGCTCAGTGATTTCAACCTCAAAGTAGCGCTTAAGCCGGGCGTGGTGGCGCACGCTTGTAATCCCGCGCTTGGGAGGCAGAGACAGGAGGATCGCGCAGGTTCGAAGCCAGCCGCGCGCTGGCTTAGGAGACCCTGTTTCCAAATAAAAATGTAAAAATAGGTCTGGGAGTGTAGTCCGGAGATAGAAGGGCTTCCAGGAACCCCAGTACCACCAAAAAAAAAAAAAAAAAAAGTAGCGCTTAACATGGCCACCAACCCTCCTGTTTCTAGTAGTCCCACTCTCTAATGTCCCTTCCCCAAGATAAGTTTTATACCTTTATTCTCTTGTCATGCCTATCATACCCTGTCCCTATACTCTCACTCTGCTTGTGACTTCATTTCTACCTAAGAAAAGAGAAACCATTAGATAGGAAAGTCCTCACCTTTCTGCTACAGATCCATCTAAAAATAAACCCAACCTACCCCTCCCTCCCCCCCCTCTCTCTCATTCTCTCTCTCTCCTCTCTCTCAGTTTTTTGTTTGTTTGTTTGTTTGTTTGTTTGTTAGCAGTACTAGGGATAGAACTCAGGGGCATTCTACCTCCAAGCTATATCCCCAGCCCTATCTTTTTCTTTTTTTAATTCCTTATTTTGAAACAGGGCCTCACTGGAGCTGGCTGCAGAACTGGGATCCTTCTATCTCAGCCTCCCAAGTACTGGGATTACAAGCATGCACCACCACGCCCGGCTCAACTTATCATTTTATAAAATAAAAGCTGCCCAGTTCCTCCACTAGGATCTCCAGGCCTCTCACCTTTTAAAGTTCTTTCTTCTCTCCTTGTCTGTCTCACTGAGTCAGCTCCTCTCTGGAAGGACCATTCTCATCAGAGTAGCTTTCAAACCCTGTATGATCTGGTCCCTACAAAGTCATTTTCTACCACTGGCTACACTTCATCACTCTGCCCTGGCCAACTGGTCTACCTGCCAAGTACCTTCTCATTCCAGCGCTTTCATACCTGCTGTTTCCTCTGCTTGGAGCACTTGCCTCTCCACACAATACCTTGTGTGTGCCCCTGCGCTCATTCATCACACACCAGCCACAGATTAAATGCATCTGCTCAGAGAGTCCTTGACTGCCTTTGTCAAAGTTCATTTCTGCTATTTTTTTCTCTTAAGTCCCCTGTTTTTTTCTTACCACTTATTACAACTTATTTCTTTTCTGTTTACTTTAAAAAAAAAAAAAAACTCTTCCCTACTGTGTAAATTCTTTTAGGGGTGTAAATTTTATTAGGGTATGGCAGGACTTTGTCTCTTTTTGTGTGTGTGTTACTGAGGATTGAACCCAAGGGCTACACCTTCAGCCCTTGTTATGTTTTGTTTTTGAAACAGCATTTCCCTAGGTTATTGAGAATATCTCTACTCACTGAGGCTGTCCTGGAACCTATACTCTTCCAGTCTCAGCATCCCAAGTACTGAGATTACAGGCCCGGGCCACCATACTGGGCTAGTACTTTGTCTGGTTCATGGCTGAATTTCCAGGGCCTAGAAAAGTGCTCTTCACATACTCAGCCCTTGGTAGATATTTATGACTGACATCCCAATGAACGCTATCACTCCCCACTCAGCTGCTTGGCCAGCCAAAAATTTGGAAGTCTTTGAAGCCCACATTTTCTTTGGTTTTGTCACCCAAAAGTCCTTTCTTTCTGTTTAACTTTTAAAATTTCTTCTGTGTCCATTTCTGCTATCCCTTAAAAATTCATTTTTAACCCAGGCCTGGTGATGCATGCCTGTAATCCTAGTACTTGGGAGGCTGAGACGAGAGGATTTTAGATTCATAGCCAACCTCAGCAACTTACTGAGGCCCTCCACAACTTATTAAGACCTTGTTTAAAAAATAAAATAGGGTTGGGTTATAGCTCAGAAGTAGAATGCTCCTGGGTTCAGTATCAGTAACACATACAAACACATACACACGCCCACAAATTTTATTTTAAAATCTTTTGGCACCCTCCTTGTTAGTCTAATCCTTTGCTTTCTTGGTCACCAACCTTCAGCCTCTTCTGTTTACTTTTAAACATTTTAAAAACAAAATCTGTTCATGTCAGCTTATATTTAAACTCAGTGATTTTCAGTCTTCTATAAAATAAGTCCCAAACTCCTGTGTCTACTATAAAAGATCTCCCATCTCTACCCCAAAGGTTATAACTCTTAAGTTGTAACCACTCCCAGCTACTGAGAGTGCTGTTCAAAATGTCCTTTTTCCCAGGGACATTCTACCTCTGAGCTATACCCCAGGCCATTTTAGTTTTTATTTTGAAATAGGGTCTCACTGAGTTGCAGAGTGTCTCCCTAAATTGCTAAGGCTGGCCTCTAACCAGCAGTCCTGTGTCAGCTTCCCAAGTACTGGAATTATAAGCAGGCGTCACCATACCTGGCTCTCTCGCTCTTCTTTGCTTACTAAGCACAGTCCCACCATCCTTCATTAACACTGGCCTCAATTATCCATCATTCTTTCTTCTAGGAAGTTTTTCTCGACTATTCTTCACTCCAACCAGTAGTTTTGGACACAGTAATGCCCTGGACCATCTTGCACTATATATTACATTGTCATTTTAGAACTGTGAATGTCTTGGCTAGATTGAGCTTCTCAACAGCAAAGATTTTGTCTTATGTTTCTTCAGACTTATTACAATATTTAGCACTCAGTAAGAGTCTGAATGAGTGAGTGAATGAATGAAGCATATGTGTGATAAATAACAGAAGAAAAGTGCAGAGAGCAAATGCCATAGCACAGCATTGGAGAAAGGGATGATCATTTCCCACTGGAAGATGAGTAGGGCACCATGAGGGAAGGGGATAGGGAGCCTGGTGTAAAGGCTGACAAGGAGGACTTGTAGGGACTGGTGGTCCAGCATGAGCAGTAACAGTACAAGGGGAAAAGAAAATATTCTTGAGGGGTAAGAAATCATATCTTAGTTATCTACTGCTGCACAGCAAATGCCCCCAAAATTTAGCAGGTGAAAACACAATGATTGTTTCCCATAGTTTCTTGAGGATTAGGGATCCAGGAGCAGCTGAGCCCATGCATGGCAGGCGGTCAGGCCGTTGTGCAGATCTATGGTCACCTCAGGCCCTAGTGGCTGTGGGATTTGCTTCTAAGCTCACTCAAGGGAGGCTGGCAGCCTCAGTTCCTCTTTGGTCATTGACTTGGACCTCAGTTCCCTGCCCAGTAGCCTTCTCCATAGGCGGTCTGATTATCCTTATGCCCCAGATCCAGTGATCCCCATAGAGAGACCAACCAAGAAGCTACCGTTTCGTGACCTAATCTCAGGACTGACATACTGTCGCTTCTGTCATGGTTTCTGGGTCACACAGATCAACCCTGATAAAATGGGAAAGGACTGTGCACAGAGATGGCTCTCAGGAGGTGGGCATCATTAAGAGCCAGCATGGAGGCTGACTTACTACAAATAGGTTGTTTAGAATTGGAAAACTTATGTAAAAAATAATGAAAGAAAATACTTGAAAAGCTAAATTGGGGCAAGAAAGAGCCTAACAGTCCAAAGATATGATATTTGAGCATTAGAAGATTTGAGGATGAAGTTCAGTGATCCAAGTAGTATATTAGTATCTTCGAAGAGTGGAGGATAACCTGGAGTAGAAGGAGATATTGTATAGGCAAGGAGACCAAATAGAAAAGATGACCTCTCTACCCCCAAATAGAACCTGAGAGGATTTTTAGTAGGACCTTATAAAGTAAGAAAAACAAGGACTGTGAAAATTTGAGTTTCACAAAGTGTAATTGCATTCAGTTTTTTGTTTTTGTGGTACTGGGAGTAGAACCCAGGGGCTTTTCTACCTCCAGGCTATACTCCCAGACCTATTTTATACTTTATTTGAAATAGGGTCTTCTTGCATTGCTGAGAGCCTCACTGAGTAGTGATCCTCCAGTCTCAGCCTCCCGAATTCTGGGATTACAAGTGTGAGCCACCACACCTGGCTTGTATTCAGTTTTTTAAAAGCCACCTTAGTTCTGAGATTATTCTTCCTACTCTTTTGATGTTAAAAATATACCTTTTTTTAAGAAGGGGATGGCCCATCTCTAAATCTATTTAATGTCATAACTCAGCAACCTTGTTTAATTCCAAGAAAGAAAAAAAAAGAAAACTTGTGTTGAAATTGAGAAGTCCCAGAATCACTGATCGAAATGATTGACTTAAAGGCACTGATACCAGAAAGTGTCTCCAGCTTGTTTTAGGGCACACAGCCAGTGGTGGTTAAAGTGGAAACCAGCCTCCAAGTCTTAATGTCTAGTCAGCGCTTGACTGATGTGAAAAAGAGAAGAATTTTTAGTGTGGCCAATGTGGATGGGAGAGAGGGAGTGTCTAAGTGAAGGTGGCTTGGCAGAGCAAACCAACAGTGTACCAAGAGGAGAATGAAATAGATGTGCAGAAAGAAACAGAGACCAAGCCCAGAGGGAAAGTCAGCTGTATGTACATGGTGCCATCCTAAGACTGAAATCAGTGAAGATTCCTGGGTCTCAGGATCATCTTTAAGCTGTTTTTACAACCATGTAGATTGTAGAATACTGACAAGTCCATATAACTTGTTCATAACAGTGAATTGTGTTCGGTGGAGATTCAGTTTATTGTTACCCTGTGGATATTATCTAATTTTGGTTTATTTGTAAATTCAAGATTCTTGATTAATTATGAATGTGCTAAATTAATGTGTGTGGTGAGGGGTTATTGGGGATTGAACCCAAGAGCATTCTGCCTCCGAGTTATACCCCCAGCCCTAATTTATTATCTAATTTTGGTTTATTTGTAAATTCAAGATTCTTGATTAATTATGAATGTGCTAAATTCATGTATGTGTGGTGGGGGGTTATTGGGGATTGAACCCAGGAGCATTCTGCCTCCGAGTTATACCCCAGCCCTATTTTATTTTTCATTTTGAAGTAGGATCTCACTAAATTGCAGAGGGCCTCACTAAGTTGTTGATGCCTGCCACAAACCTGTAATCCTCCTGCCTGGGCCTCCCAAGTCCTGGGATTACAAGTATATACCGCTATGTCTGGCTTCTAAGTTCTCTTTTGGAACAAGTTCTAACATCTCATTAGTTTCTTTATTAGTTGATGAGCTAAATAATATCTTTGACACGTTTTTTTATGTTGAGGTATAGAACCTAGGACTTTGCTCATGCCGAGCATGCACTATACTACTGAGCAATACCCCTGACCTGATATATGTTTATTTTATACTAGTATGAGTCTCCCAGATAAACCTAAGCTTGAATTTGCTTAAGTTGAAAGTAAAGGTGGGGAAAGAAATTAGCCATTATTGGCTATGAGTAGATATCTCGGGCATTCTACCTTTGAGTCACATGCCCAGTCCCTCTTTTTGTTATTTTTTTGGGTTTTGTTTTGTTTGAAACAGGGTCTTGCTAAGTTGCTGAGGCTGGCCTCAAACATGTAATCCTGGAATTACAGGTATATGCCATCATACCCAGCTTCTTAATATTTTAATGTATACTAAATACTGTTAAATATTTTTCTCCCTCACCTCTATTATAAGTCAATCTTTAGATATATATTTCACAGTTTATGTTTTAATTGGAAACCTATTTTAACAATGAAAAGGTAATTCTATTCACATTTGGGAGAGAACTAGGTACAAAACCTTATCAATTCTTGCATATATATTGATTTTTACTATCTTATTCTGAACAGTTTAAATGACTGCATTTTCATCAGATATGTCTCTACCAGTGCCTGTTAACCGATTGTCTTACTTTAATTATAATTGTGTGGGCCCGAATAAGTGAATGAAAATATACTAACAGCAGCTGCCTTATCATTATTCCTATAGTAGGAATCTTGCTAATTGCTGTAATACCTCAGTACTACAAAAGACAAAAGGGAAGAAGAGACCCATAATAACAGACTGTGTTAAGTAATGTTTGCAATTTGCTGTGCAAATGTGGTTTTAAGGATTGGAGAACTGTAGGAGTCTTCCCATTAGCTGTTCTTTAATATGTAATTAAAATATCATTTATATCTCTAAAAAAGGAAATGGCAAATTACACAGATCGTGTCTAATTTTGGCTGGATTTCTTAAGAACAGATGTAAAATATGTTTTATTATAAGTAAAAATAAAATTAATTTTAAAAAGCGATAATTTTGAAGCAGGAAACTAGCATTGATTATATCACATATGGTTCTGGGGGTTTTATATCCATCGCATCTCATTTTACTCCTCACGGCCTTCTCTTTGTGGATGAGTAAACTGAAACCCAGCGTCCTGTAAGCAGTGAGTGGTGTGATGTGGATTGGACTGTGGGTCTGCTAACTCCCCAGCCTGTGTTGAATCAGAACTTCAAGAAAGTTCTCGGTTCTTGTGTTTCTAATGTTATATTTTGAAGGTTCCTCCACCAATTATCTAAAATTAAATAGAGAACATTAGCAGTAAATTTGGAAACACACTATAATTTTAGGGATCTGGCTAAACAGCTGATGATCCTTTGGACTCAGTGGTGTTTATTTTCCCTTTTTACTGGGACCAAGATAATAAAGGAAGCTTCCTAGCTGTGCTTTGCTGCTAATGCATCTATTTCTTATTTGTCCTTGCCTTAAGGGTATAGCCCTGAGAGTCTCAAGCTTATCTGGGATTTTGAATAGGCTTTAGGGCTGAACTCATTTCTGATGGCTTGCATCCCTATCAGACTTGAAGTTCAGGGTCACAGTCCTGAGAGTTTAGTAAATACCTTTAGGAAACTTGAGGCTTTGAGCTCCCTCCCTCCCAGGTAGTCTCACTTTCATTTTTTATGGCCGCTGTGAAACCTTAACTTTTTTGCCAGCTCAGCAATGTAATTTGAAATATTTATAAAAGAATTTTTTCAGCATTTTAACTCGTTTTTATGGTAAGAGTTGTATGTCACACTTCATTGTATTTCGACCATTCCTTTCATTCATTTAAGCTGTAAAAGCAAAAAGCAGGGGGAAATGTTGGTATGTTTTTTCTAAAGGATTATTGGGCTCCTATATAAATAAGGCTTGATGTTTATTTCCATTTATTTGTGTGTGCCTGTAGACATATATCCTTGTAGGAATGGACCCAGCAGGTACTAATTGTGATAGTTTCTGAGTCTTTTTGTCATTGGCTTGTTTTTATTTTCATAATAAGTATATATTACTTTTGAAATAAGAGAAAACAATAAATCACTTTAGAAAAATGACAGGCCATTTTTAAAATAAAAATAAATTGAACCAACACAGTTTGTGTTAAATATGTAACTATCATAATGTTGCAATTTATACTTTGCCTTTAATGGAGAAGGTGTTTTGCATAAACCACTTTTCTGGACAGACTGAAGCATGTCCCTTTCAGCTTTAGAGCCTGTTTTCTTTCAGTCATTTCAGTGAACATTGGGCATTTTCCCATCTGTCCTCTCCATGGTGCTAAACTATATGGCCCTATACAGAATAATCCTCAATTACCAAGTAATACAATAAATCCACTTTTTTTTTTTTTTTTTAGGTGGTACTGGGGGTGGAACACAGGGACTTTCCACCTCCAGGCTATGCTCCCAGACCTATTGTATACTTCATTTGCAAACAGGGTCTCTAAGTTGCTGAGAGCCTACTAAGTAACTGAGGCTGGCTTTGAACCTGTGCGATCCTCCTGTCTCAGCCTCCCAAGCGCTGGGATATAATCATGCACCACCACACCCGGCTTAAATCCACTTTGTAAACACTAAAAACAAAATAATGTTTGTAATCATTTTTTTCTTGTACCATACTCTATGGCAGATAATCTTAAGGCTGCTTAGAATACATACTTGATAAAATAATGTCTATTTTTAAAGTCATATCTCCTCCTCATTCTCCTTTTACTCTTCTCATTCTTCTAATTCTTTTCTTTTAGAACCAGGAACATCCAAGATACCTGATCCCAGAACTTTGCAAACAGTTTTACCATTTGGGCTGGGTCACTGGAACTGGAGGAGGAATTAGCTTGAAACATGGGTAAGCTTCTGGCTGATTTCTTCTGAGACTTCTCCATATGAGTAGATCCCTGGGAACTAAGTCTGTGTTTTCTCCAAAGAACAGATGGTGGATTAGTTTAGGTTCTAGATGGTCAAACAACTATTTGCATAACTAAATGGAACCAATATACAAAGTTGCAGTTATAATAAATACCTAAAGATTTATGAATCATAATTTCTAATCAGAATAATTTGGTCCTCAGTCTTTGGAGTACAAAGTGAGATCATGTACTGCTAATTATGTTCATATGTCTGGAATTATAAAGAATCCTTTCTAGGTAAACAGAATTTGTTTCAGAGGTTCAGATACTTTTTTTGTGTGCTTTGGGTAGGAGAGTACTGGGGATTAAGCTCAGTGGTTCTACCTTTGAGCCATACCCCCAACCCTATTTTATCTTTTTATTTTAAAGCATGGTCTCTCTAAGCTGCTGAGAGCTTCACTAAATTTCTGAGGTTGGCAAATCTCAACTTCCCAAATACTAGAATTACAGGCATGTACCATCACGCCAGCTTATATACATATTTTAAAAATACTTAGCCAGGCATGGCGGCACAGGCTTGTAATACCAGTACTTGGGGGGCTGAGACAGGAGGATCCCGGCTCCTTGGCCAGCCTCAGCTACTTAGGCCCTCTGCAACTTAGTGAGACCCTATTTCAAAAATAAAGAATAAAAAACAGGGCTGGGATGTAGCTCAGAGTTAGAATTAAGCCCCTGGGTTCAATCCACAGTGCTGGGGGGAAAAATAACTTAAATGCAAGTTTTTAACCATAAAAAATTCTAAAAGTTGGGGTCGGGCGTGGTGATGCACGCTTGTAATCCCTGCACTTGGGAGGCTGAGACAAGAGGATTGCACATGTTCGAAATCAGCCTCAGCTACTTGGTGAGGCGCTCAGCAACCTAGTGAGACCCTGTTTCCAATAAAATATAAAATAGGTCTGGGAGTATAGCCCGGAGGTAAAAAGCCCCTGGGTTCCACCCCCAGTACCACCAAATAAATTAATTAATTTAATTAAATAAAAATTCTAAAAGTTGTATTTTATTGAGTCAAAAGAAAGACCATAAACTATTCTAAGCTGCTCTTTATTTCTCAGAAATCAAAAACAGAAGTACTGTACTTGAAATGAACCAGAGGGGGGATAGTTCTTTTTATCGTTCATTAGAGTTATTTAATGTCTTTCCTCCAAGAAGATGAAGAATAAATATCTTACAGTTGAATATAAAGGTTATGAAGTCTCATTCTCTCAAAGGTTTCTGAAATGGGAAAAATGTTTTTCCTCCTGAAATATTTTAGGAATATTACTGTCTGGATGCTAAATGTTAAACTGAGTGACACTGATTTACTTCTTTACCTTAATTCACTTTCTTTAACAAAATTAGATTATTAAAATATGTATATGCTATTGAGCGTGTGTGAGTAGGGGTGGGGCATCGATCCTCTAAGTAGGCCACATTACATAATAAATAAAACATAAAATAAATAAAATCAGAACAGTTTGGACAGAAAGAATTTTAAGTCATACCACAAGAGGTTGCTGTTATAGTTCCATCTACTCCAAGTCCCCAAGTAATCCTGCTCCTCATGGTTCATCTCTACATCCATCTGCGCCCCCCTCACCATCACCCCAGCTGCTGATGTGTCAGTTCAGCAGTGGCTGTGCGGGACTTCAGATTTATGCCCAAACTTTACAGTTGGGGTGTTCATGGCAAACCCCACACCAACAACCTTTTATTCTTGTTACACTTATCCATATAGAAGTTGAGCCCCACTAATTTGTTTTCCCTACTGTATAATTTCTGATAAATCATATTCTAAATGTTGCCTTTAGTTAACTATTATCTATTTACATGTACAGAAAATAGTTTTGTATGTATAGAATAGAGTTCTCTGTCAAACCAAACTAAACCATTTCTAACTGGTTCTTTTTAGAGAAAAAACAGGAAAATTAAATACGGAAATGCAGAATCAAGGATTTTTTTTATTGTTTTTGCAAAAAGTCATAAAGGACTCTTTTTTTTTTTTTTTTTTTTTTTTGGTGGTACTGGAGGTGGAACCCAGGGTCTTTCTACCTCTGGGCTACTTGTAGCAGAATTTTATTAATCCATCCACTGTGATTGTGTGTGGCCACCAGAAACCACTTATTGGCACATCTTTTAAAATTAAATGGCTTTTATAGTGCTGCAATCAATTTATAGGAAGGTTACGTCCTGTATAAAATGATTTATTTTCCTTAGATTCTTAGGTGAGGAGCTCCTCCTGGAGGTCACAAATGGAAAGAGCAGTCTATGACACTGGAACTTTATTTTTTGGTTTAAAAAGTAGAATAGGTATTTCCTAGTGAAACACTGAATTTTCGTCCTCCTATTTCAGTGACTTCATGAGCCCACATCACTAACTTCATCAACAACGTCATTCTTACGTCACTAGTGATAGTTTGGTTTGCTTTTTCTTACTCTTAGGCCAAATAAATTTGGAATGTAGTGCAAAGTCAGATTGTGTTTTCAGAGTAGTACTTACAGTCTTTGGTAACAGAATTATTAACTGCTTCTAAGGCATGGCTGAAATCATTCCAGTTTACACTACTGTGTGGTACTAAACCATGTTTGCACATAAAGGACAGCTTAGGATACACATAAGAGTTAAATCAGAAGGAGGAAACAGAAGACTAAGAAAATCGTAATCAGGGTCACTTCAGGATACCCATCAGCCATTGTGTTTAGGTTCAAATGTAACTACCATTCAAATGTAGCATTTATTTTCACAATATAATATTGATATGTCAGAGACATAACCCTGTTGCACATTCTTAGGATTACAGTTAATTTTAAATCATAGAAAAGATCATTGGGGCATAGTCATTTCTAATGATTTTCTTATTGCCCATAGAGTTAATAAAAACAGAAGCAACTGAATGCACACACATTATGAATTCTTCGATTTTTTTTTCCTTCCTTGCTACACAGTGAAAGAACAGTCGAGAAAAGTAAATTCCAAAACTTAACACCATGAAATTCAAAATGCTTTTTGTGTTTCGCTTACAACATTAATCTCTGGTATGTTTTTCCAGATATCTTTTTTTGTGGAAATGAGATGTGTTTTAGACTAAGAATTTCTTAGCTAATCTTTTTTTTTTTTTTTTTTTTTTTTTTGGTGGTGGTACTAGGGGGTGAAGCCCAGAGGCTTTCTACCTCCAGGCTATTCCCTCAGACCTATTTAATACTTTATTTGGAAATAGGGTATCACTAAGTAGCTGAGAGCTTCACTAAGTAGCTGAGACTGGCTTTGAACCTGTACAATCCTCTTGTCTCAGCCTCCCAAGCTCTGGGATTACAAGCATGTATTACCATGCCGGATTCCTTAGCTAATCTTTTAATTGCTGAAAGTTTATCAAAACCTAAATGATTCCTGTTTTACAATGGTAGTAAAAAATGGACTTAGCGTGCCAAGTCACTTGAAGAAACAGAATAAATACCCTAGGTTTTCCTACTTTGTAAGTGGATGTTATTTACCAGCAGGCCATTCTGTACATTATTTCCATCTGTTCCCAGGGCTGCATAAATTTCTCCCTACACAAAAGACCTATGCGCCGGGTGTGGTGGCACACACTTGTAATCCCCGCAGAGGATTACAGAGACAGAGACAGGAGGCAGAGACAGGAGGATTGTGCGAGTTCTAAGCCAGCCTCACTGGCTTAAGAGACCCTGTTTCCAAATAAAATATAAAATAGGTCTGGGAGTATAGCCTGGAGGTAGAAAGGTTCCATCCCCAGCACCACACACACACACCAAAAAAGACCTATGCGTTCACTTGCCTGTGGAAGTGAGTGGATCGTGTACCACCCACGATTATAGAGTTTCTTCCAAGCGATTTGTAGGTCACTCTTACGGTAAAGGGCCTGGCAAACAGTGATTCCACAAGTTCCAGAGGATGCCCCTTGGTGATCCGTGCTGCTGCCACAGAGCTTAGAACAACAGCTAATTCTGGTGTGTGGGTGTACCTTACTGTTTGCCCCGCATTACCTGGTGTTTTTCTAGACTTTAACTGACCAGTGGAACCATACGAAACTTCATTTCACCTCAAGTTTCTTTAGTGCCACACCTGCAGGTTTATCAGTAGCCCTGACTTTGACAGTGCAGTACCTGCCCTCATCCTCATTTCCACCAAAGCACTGATGCTTGTTCAGGTCCCCACGGCCTCAGTAACATCACGTGCTGGCATTCCCTCAGCTGGCATCTGTGTGGCAGCTCACTAATACTCTTTCAGAGGTAAACCAGTAATGAGCCCAAGGACCTTTGTTGAGGATTGAAACAATTTAGAGAAGATGTTGAAATTAATTTGTAAATCAAATTTGAGAATGCTTTGTGGAAAATGGTAGAGAATAGCATTGCCCGTAGACAGCATCTTGTAATAATGAGGTCTTCTCATGTAGCCTTTCTTCCTATATTTTTAACTTTTTGTAATTGTTTTTAACTTTATTGCCAAGTACTTTCCAAGATAGCATGTGCTTTCCAAATAAGCAACATAGCTCAATTATAAAAATTAACTATGATAATGCTGCAGTTTAACAAACTGTCCAGCAGAGGTCTCTAAACATCGTGGTTTGTAATAGCTGTTGAAGCAATAAAATTACACCTGATACTGTGCATGACCAGAAAGCTATCGAGCACATTTCCCCCGATTAAATTTTAATAACTGCATTTCACAAGTGATAGGATAAACTCTGGTACTTGTTCAGTGTGCCCAGGTGCTAACCTTACATACTCAGAATTTATTTCTTCTAACTAGATAAAAGCCCATTACCATACATTTTATACCATGAAAATAAATATATATGAAAATGTGGAAAACAAAAGCAACTACCAATATTTTGCTATGTCACCAGCTGTGCACAAAGATATTAAAGTAGCTTGGCGTTCTTTCTATGCAGCCTTAATCTGTAATTAAACCAAGCAACTTGTTTGTGTGACTTGATTTTTAAAGAACATTAATGATTAGACTGCAAGGACATGCTTTTCTTTGTGCTAGAGTAGAAAGTTAGTTTAAGTTATTATAGCTATTAGTTAAAATTAGTTAAATTACTTGATTTCTACATTTTGTGTTACCAGCAATGAAATCTACATTGCCCCCTCAGGAGTACAAAAGGAACGAATTCAGGTATGTTGAAAGAATCTCTCTTTAAACCCAAATGGCTTTTCTTTACTGGCTGACTGTTGTTTTATGAATTGGAATTACTTCTAAAACTTTGTGTTCGTTTTGAAGGCTGGTTATGTTGTGATAATTTAATCGATAAACATTTGTTGAGTAACTATTAAGTGTTTGTTGAGTAATTATTAAATGTTTTTGTAAGCTACTAAGTATCCTCCATATAACCAGTATATGTTTGGAAATTTCATTCAACCTGTAGAGGGCAAAAGAGTATAATCTGAAATCACAATAAAAAGTGACTATAATTTTGCGGCCTTATGCTATATCAGGTTAGTGGGGCAAACAGGTGGTCCAGTCTGATTTATGTTTCATAGTAGCAAAGCTATTCCAATTTAAAGTTATAGAACTTTATTTCAAAATTTTGAGACATATCATTATATATTAATACAGAAATAATACTCAGAATCTAGTCTTAAAAAACACATAATAGTATATATTATTTTGGTCTACGACAGGAAAAAAGAAAAGCTGCTTCATTAATAAAGCATTTATATTGTAGCTTATATTAAACCCTGGCCAATGAAAGTTACAAATCAGAAATAAACATGGATTACTAAGAAAAATCTGTGGATCTACAAACTTCCTTGAAACTTAAAAAGTGGGGGAGCACAGTGGTGTACTTTTATAATCCCAGCTACTCAGCAGGCTGAGGCAGGAGGATTACAAGTTCAAGGCCAGCCTGGGCAACTTAGCAAGACCTTGTCTCAAAATAAAATTGTTTTCAAAGGGGGCTGAAGATGTAACTTGGTGGGTAGGGCACTTGCCTAGCATTTGTGAAGCCCTGGGTTTGATCGCCAATACAAAAAAAGAAGAAGAAAGAGGAGGAGGAGGAGGAGGAGGAGGAGGAGGAGGAGGAGGAGGAGGAGGAGGAGGAGACGACAACAAAGAGGAAAAGGAAGATGAGGAAAGAACTTTAAGAATAATATGCTTTAAGCCGGGCGTGGTGGCGCACACTTGTAATCCCAGTACATGAGAGGCTGAGACAGGAGGATCCCACAGGTTTGAAGCCAGCCTCAGCTACTTAGTGAGGCTCTCAGCAACTTAGTGAGACCCTGTTTCCAAATAAAGTATAAAATAGGTCTGGGAATATAGCCAGGAGGTAGAAAACCCCTGGGTTTCATTCCCAATACCACACACATACACACAAAAAGAATAATAGACTTTACTGAGATTAGCCTGAGTACCAGTTAATTTTCTAGAGAGGAAAATTTTACTCTAAAAATTTACTCTTATTTTTAAGAGACGTGAAAAAAATATTAGTTCTTCATGTCAGTATTTTTTTTCAAATTCTAAAGAAAAGTGATTTTTAAAACTCTTAGGAGTATTTTGGTTAGTAAAAGCATTTTTTATTTCTCAATAAAAGTGGCATTTCTAATGGCTACTGTGTTATGCCTTTTTTTCCCCGCCTTTCTTTCCCCCTATTAATAGCCGGAAGACATGTTTGTGTGTGATATAAATGAACGGGATATAAGTGGACCTCCAGCATCCAAGAAGCTAAAGAAAAGCCAGTGCACCCCCCTTTTCATGAATGCCTACACAATGAGAGGTACGGCAAACGTGCACGTGACGAGTATTTGCAAAGTAGGAGCCCCTCAGCAATAGTAGTTATCATTTTTGTTAACCTTTCTTGAAAACCTACTATGTTTAAGGACTTTAAATCATTCATTTCTCATATCAGCAGCTATTATTATCCTACTTAACCTTCTACCCACCACCAACTTATCATTCCATGTCAAAATAAGTGAGCCTGTAGCTGCATATGTGCGTGTTGTGTGTTTAGTTTGTCCTCGCTGAGCGTGTGATTTTATTCTTCCTCCCTCAGGAGCAGGCGCAGTGATTCATACGCACTCTAAAGCTGCTGTCATGGCCACCCTTCTCTTTCCAGGACGGGAGTTTAAAATTACACATCAAGAGATGATAAAAGGAATAAGGAAATGTACCTCAGGAGGGTATTATAGGTACTACTGCCTTTTTTGTTTGTTTGTTTCTGGCTTAAAAAATTTGTAAAGTTTTTTTCTTCTTTGATAAATAGAATATTGATCTTTTTATACATATCACCAGATGCTGTAGAAGCTATGGAAAATAATATGCCACTTAATATTATACTTCTAGATCTAGTCTCAATCACACAAATCCTCCTCCGTCATTCCTCAGCCATGGTAAATTATTAGCAGCATGAATCATGAAGTGTTTGTTAAAGTAAAACAAAAAGGTCTTGGCTGAGATTACAATAGAGATGGACAAATTATGTCTCTGTTGTACCCAAAGAGCAAGAGTCCCGCTTTCACTCTGTCTTTAGGAGACCTGAACTGCGACTGGAGTTTAGACTTCACATAAATTTAACTCAATATTTCTATAATATTTTTCTGTTTATTAAAAGTTTTCTAATCAGCCGGTGGCGCACGCTTGTAATCCAAGCATTCGGGAGGCTGAGACCAGAGGGTCGCGGTTCGTAGACAGCCTCAGCGATTTAGTGAGGCCCTCCGCAACTTAGTGAGACCCTGTTTCAAAATAAAGAATAAAAAATAGGGCAAGGGGTGTAGCTCAGAGGTCGAATGTCCCTGGGTTCCATCCTCCGTACCACACACACACACAAAAAAAAGTTTTTTAGTCATCTTAGTTAAATAGATCTCAATGTTTTAGAAATTTTCGGTGTGGAAAGAGCATGGATGATTAAATAAGTCCATTAGCCCACAACAATGACGTTATTATTCATAAATCTAGAATACAGTGGCATAAAGAAGCTCAGTGCCCATACACAAGCTAAGCTTCATCTTTATGCTGAGTAGCCTTCTTCCTGAGCCATCAGAACCTGAGAGCCTACCTTGTTTAGAGAAAAATAGTGCCGGTTTTATTAAAGTGTTCTTAGAGCTATATCTTACCTTTTTTCACATAAGAGAATGTACATCATTAAACTAGTGTGCAGAGAAGTTCTTTTGATTTGATTTCAGTTAATATTTATTGTGTGCCTAAAGCATTCCTCAATATTATGAAAATACCTATTTACAAGAGTTAAATATTAAATATTAAAATACACATACTAGAGAAAGTACAGCCCCATATTACCTTTTTCCATATCTGGATCTTGAAG
Source organism: Muscardinus avellanarius (assembly GCF_963383645.1). NCBI lineage: Eukaryota > Metazoa > Chordata > Mammalia > Rodentia > Gliridae > Muscardinus > Muscardinus avellanarius. The sequence continues at coordinate 208,611,661 of NC_137786.1, read as the reverse complement.
CAGAGTCCTTACCAATGCTGTTTCCTATGTGTCTGACTGCTTTGATAAAGAAATAAGAACAGGTCAGAAGAGTGCAGGGAAGGATGGGGTAGAAACAGAGTGTAATAGAGACCCTTCGGGGTTTTGTGCAGGAAAAAATGGCATCCATGAAAAGATACTCTTTGTTAGGTATGACATATACATTTTGTATATTCAACATTTCAGAATTTGAAAAATAAAAAGTAAGAGTGTGTGTGTGTATGTGTGTGTGTTTGTGTGTGTTTGTGTTTATGCGCGCGCACATGCGCGCGCACGTTGCTAGGGATAAAACCCAGAACCTTGCCATCAGCTTTACCCCCAGCCCCATAGTCCTTTAAGGTCCTCTTTGTAATTTTTTTTTTTTTAACCTTTTTAGGAAATGAGTAACGGGATCATTGCTTTAGCTCAGGAAACAGTAATACTTTATCTGAATTTGGGGAGCATTCTAAGAATCTAAACAAAATATAAAGGTCAATGAAAGCTGAAAGAAGTAACAGAGGGTACAGTTTTAACAATCTCTGCTCTTTTTTTACCTTTAAAAAAAAAAAAAGCAGCGCTTGGGGTGTAACTCAGTGGTAATTTGGGCTTAGCATGCACAAGACCCTGGGTTCAGTCTGTAGCACAAAAGGAAAGGAAAGAAGACAAATCTTAAGAAGAAAAGAAAACCCCAATTTTAAAATTCTTAGTTCTTACCAGGGGAAATTAGCCTGTCAATAGGATTGTCCTCCCTTTTCTAAACAACATGCCTTTGTAGAGTGGAAAAAAAAAACAACACTGGATGGTCAACGCACACTTCTGGCCTTGTTTCTTATTTAACTTATCAGGATCAGTATCTTGTGTGTGAAAAGGGATGACTGGTTTGAATTATATTTTAAGCCTTGTTTTGCTGTGAAATTATTTTGAACCCGGAAATTTTATCTGACTGTTCAATGTATGATACAGAAAAACTTTAATTTGAAGTTCTCCTGCCAAGTTTGAGGAAATATTTGAGACTAGCAGTTCATTCCTTCCATATTTGAGGGGGTGTGTGTGTGTGTGTGTGTGTGTGTGTGTGTGTGTGTGTGTGTGTAACTGAGGAGGGCCCCCAAGGGCATTCTGCCTCCAAATTACACCCCAGCCCTATTTTATTTATTTATTTGTTTATTGATTTATTATTTATTTATTTATTTGCGGGTCTGGGGATGGAACACCAGGGCATTTTACCTCCGAGCCACATCCCCTGCCCTATTTGTTATTCTTTATTTTGAAACAGGGTCTCACTAAGTTGCAGAGGGCCTCACTAAGTAGCTGAGGCTGTCTACAAACCGCGATCCTCCAGTTTCAGCCTCCCGAATGCTGGGATTACAAGCGTGCGCCACCACGCCCGGCTTTTTATTTTTTATTTTGAAACAGGGTTTCCCTAGGTTGTAAGAGGGCCTCACTAAGTAGCTGAGGTTAGCCCCCAACCTGCAAACCTCCTGTTTTAGCCTCCCAAGTACTGGCATGTGCCACTATATCTGGCTCTTGAGGATGCTTTATAATTACCTCTGTTTCATCTAAAATTAAATAATTGGTAACTCCATACTATAATTATAATGGTTGGCCAAGTTATTAATCACAGGATAGCTACCTAACCTATACCTTCCCTGAAGGAGTATGTCTGGTAACACTTTAGGCAGAACTTATTTTGCTAAGTTCACAAACTACAGAGGTGAAATATGGCATATGTTACATTAGCAGTGCAACAGAAATCCATGCAAAAAGGTAGACTCCACTGAGCTTTGAGGAGGTATAAGTGACTCAAGAATAAAGATTAATTTTATTAGTAACTAAGTCATTTGCTTGAATGTTGTTACATTTTGTTCTCATCACATGTATTCACTGAGAATAAAGTAGAAGTTAAATTCTAATGCTAGATTTTATAATATTCTGAAAGTATTATTCCCGAAAGTTCTTGCTACCCTGGTGCCACACATCACTTTGGCATTTATTGATTTGCCTGTTCAAGATACTTTGGAGTCCTACAGAGGTAACTGCTGGGAAGTTCTTACTTAATATATAGCTCAGTTTTAATCCTATCTACACTTGTTTCCGAGGTTTATCACTTCCTTCTCATCTTTTACAAATATTATGATTGTCTTTGCTTCAAGGGAATACTTGTATGATCTTGATGATTCTTAGATTTTAGTATACTATACAAATTTATGCCATCCACATTTAGGAGTATCTGCCAAATTCCCAAACTATCTCTTGATAAAGATATGCAAGATGCACAGAATAACATGTAATATCTTGTTCATAATTTGAGAGGCCTTTCCAGATATAGAGAGAATACTTAGTTATTTACTTGGAAAAAAAATCAAAAATTGTATATGTGAATACTTTGTTCACTTAATGGGGAAAAATGGCCTGTTTTACCTTACAGGTATGATGATATGTTAGTGGTACCCATTATTGAGAACACTCCTGAGGAGAAAGACCTCAAAGAACGAATGGCTCGTGCAATGACCGAGTACCCCGACTCCTGCGCGGTGCTGGTCAGGCGCCACGGAGTGTATGTGTGGGGAGAAACGTGGGAGAAGGCCAAAACCATGTAAGTGCAACCCGTGAGCACCCGGGATGAGTCCCTGTGCTCTGAATATGAAAGTGAACAAAATATGTTCTGTGACTTTAAATGAAGTATGATTTCTTTTTGTGTTTTATCAATTAAATCAATGTAACTTAAAAAGTTTATTTCTAGATATTTGATTTTTGTTGTGTATGGATTGTTTGAGAAGTATTTGTTGGATCAGCTACTGTTTGGGAAGGCTTTATGGACTGATCCAAAGAAGAATGAGATACAGATCCTAAGTATAAGATTTATTTAAAAAAAAAAATAAAGGCACACAGAAAAAATATAAAATTTATAAATAGTCATTTAAAACCCTTTTACTTCCTGAGAAGTATAAAATATGATTATATGATTCAGTATAATTCCTTTGTATGTTTTAAAAATTTGTGGAGCAAAGTTAGGACATTTGAGCCTCGGATTGGGGGAGGGAAAATGTCCAGGCTCCAGGAGGGAAGCAGAGTGATCTGGATAGAAGACTGTGGAAGGTTGAGGAGCTCCTCTTCAGTAAACGCCTTCAGTTCTTCTCACTTTTTCTTTTGCAGGTGTGAATGTTATGACTATTTATTTGATATTGCCATATCAATGAAGAGAGTAGGACTTGATCCTTCACAGCTCCCAGTTGGAGAAAATGGAATTGTATAAGCCAAATAGAAGTTTAATTATATACGGAGATAAAGCTAACCTTAATTATTTTGTAAATTACTGAATTTTTTTAAATGAATTGAAATTTTCCAGGACATCATGAATTTATCACTAAATAGTACAAACGATCATCACAGTTAATCTCGTCTGACATTGGATGGTATTTGCTTGTATTATTGTGATTTTTAAGTGACAGGGCAGTGGAATAAAAAAATTTTTTATATGAAAGTTTATAACAGCAACATATTTTCCTTTAAATTAATTTCCTTATTATGTACATTCAGAGAATTCCCTTAATCTTTAAAGCTTATAAATGTAATCAATTTATTATAATTTATTATAATTATATTTATAATAATGTTATAACAATTTATTAGAAATCTTCCATTTAATTATGAAATGAGCATCTTCCCAACCTCACCCTTCCTTCTATCAGATCTCCAACAGTCTCTCCCCATCAACTCTCAGAGGATGGCCTCACCTCATAGATTGACTTGGAAGACAACTGACTCACTGTCCCACTTCACGGTCCCACCGACTTTCCCACCTGCAGCCCCTCTGCCCGTCCTTCCTCGGGGCTGGTTCTGAGTCCAGTTCTCCCACTTACACTGTGAATCCGTGTCCTCAGACCTTTTTAAGGGCTTTGCTTCTGCCAGGTTCTCTAGGTTTACCCCCATTTTTGTATTGTGAGTTTTTTACCCTATCTACTGAGGCTTTTTCCTTAATGTAAAATCGTGCTGTGATCTTGAAACACACACAAGCAAGCTTTGTCTTTGACCTTCCAGCATCTTCAGAGCAAAGTTTGAAGAGATTTGTCCATTCCTTTGCCAGCCCTCTGCTGTCTCCTTTGCTCCTTGACCCACTCCTGTCAGGCTGTACCACTCCATGGCGCAGCTCTTGCCAAGAGTCACACTGTCCTCTGTATCTCCAACCTCGGCTGCTTTCATGTTCTTGCGCTAAATGAATCACGTCTCTCCCTTCAGAATAGCTCCCCCAAAGCTGAAGTGGTTGTTTTTACTACTTCTCTTACCACTGGGCCTGGGAGTGAGACATGAATTCCTTGAATGCTGACGGTCTCTCCTTTCCTTATTTGATTGCATTCAACAAATCTTCAATCATAGTTCTAGCTGTCTTTTGAGTCCACACCACTCTGCACATGCACCCCAGTGTGGCAGGAGACAGTCACAGACACATTAGCACCCAGTGGGCGTCTGAGACCGCCTGGGAATTTTACTTCATTGCCCTTGTCCAGTCTCCTTTCACTCCTCTGGACAAATGCTTCCCTAACTTCAGACATCCCGCTGCACACCTGTTCTGGGATGATTACCTTCACTGCAATTTCTCTAAAAACACACACACACCTCGGGTCATTTTTGTAGTTTTGCTTTTTGTACCAGACCCCTTCGCATATAAAACATGCTCTTCTCAAATGTCTCAGCCCACTGTCTGAAGACTGCCTCACTACTCTGCTTTTGTCTTCAAAGTTTCTCAGAAGAGTTGCTGTATTCTCTCTGATTCTCCTTTTCTCCTGCGTATGTGCATGCGTGTATGCCTGAGGATTGAGCCCAGAGATGTTCTACCTCTGAGCTCCACTCTGGCTCCTACTTTATTTTTGTTCTGAAACAGGAGTCCTCATGTTTGCTCACTGGTATAGCTCTAGTCTCTCAAGCACTACTTAGCACACATTTAGTACTCCACAAATATTTGTTGAATGGAAGACCATCTTTTTGCCCAAGCTAGGGGTCAATTTTTTGTATTTATTGTACTACTCACAATGTGACTAGTGACAACTCAGTAGTCTTACAGTGAACTGTTTCTCCCTATGACTCCAGACTCCAATTTTCTACGTACTTCATTAGTCACTTCTATGAGTCTTTTCATTTATTTTTTCCTCTCTCTCTTCTCTCTTCTCTCTTCTCTTCTCTCTCTCTCTCTCTCTCTCTCTCTCTCTCTCTCTCTCTCTCTCTCTCTCATGTTTTTGACCTGAACTATACCCCCAGCCCTTTTTATTTTTTTGTTCTGAAACAGTGCTGGGGGCCTCACTAAGTTGCTGAGGCCGGCCTTGGTCCTATGATCTTCCTGTCTGTCTCCCAAGTATTGGGATTACAGGCAAGTGTCCCTGCACCTGGCTTTTGTGAGCCTTTTCTTCACTGTTTCTCCTGTCATACTTCTAAATTGGAGGGCCTTTGAGCTCTGTCCTTAACCACATTCACCTCCTATACATTTTTCCTAGGAAATGTCATTCAGTGCAGTGCCATAGCTTTAAGTACTAACCTCTGTGGGTGATTCTGTGTGTTTTGTCTCCAGCCTAGACTCCTCCTTTACACTCCAGATACTGAGCACCTACTCAATAGCACCCTCTGATACCTAATATCCACCACCTTAAACCTACTACGGTCAAAACAGTGAATCGATTATTCTTCCCTGTAAACCATCACCTTGCCCCACCTCCACACATTTTCTAGATGCTTATGCCAAATAGCTCTTTGAGATAGACTCAGTCTTGTTTGTAATTGCCAAGAAAAATGCCTGCCACATTCTAATCACTCAATAAATATTTGTTTTCCAAATTTTTAGTGGAGGTGCCTCCACTGGGGAAAAACAGTTTGGGTCATTTCTGCTTGACTTTTTTTATTAAGTGGAACTAAGAATAAAATAAAGGACAAACCATAGTGTTTAATCTGAGGTCCATGATCAGTAAAGATTAATAACCTTTCTGTAAGTCCCATTTAATCCTCAAGATGATCTTTTTTTTTTTTAAGATTACTTTGTTATTGTAGAGGATGCTACTGAGGATTAAAACCAGGGCCAGTTTTCCTCTAAGCTATCCCTCCAGCCCTATTTTATTTTAAACCGGATCTCACTAAGTTGCTCAGGCTATTTTCAAATCTGCAATCCTCCTCTCTCAGCCTCCCAAATACTGGAATTACAGGCATGTGCCACCACGCCTGGCTAGCTTACTTAACGAGTGTCACATACATTACCTCATGGGATCATAATAGTATTTGAGATAAGTGTCCTTATTTTAGATAAGGACATGGAAGCTCAGAAATAATAAATATGTAGAATTTAAATAAAGGAAAGTACACAAACTTCTTAACACAATACTTATTTTTAGCCACACACTCTAAATGTAAACTTTTCCTAAAAGCCCCTCACCCAGCTCTCTTCAAGGTCAACAGTATTCACGCAAATCGTGTAATCTACGCCGCTGTAGCACATCTCCAATCTGCAGAAAAGACTTGCAAACCTGGTTTAGATCGGGAAGGACAGCTCCTGGAACTCTGTATGTTCAAGTTAATTTTTTTTTTTTTTTAAGAATATGATCCCTCCAGTATGTTTCGGGGTAGCTGAGGTCCAAAGACAAACCCACACACAGCCTATGAGCCTAGTCCGGGCCTAGCAGGAGGTGTTCAGTGACTGGCAGGGAGCAGCAGGCATTCTTTGCCTGCCCCTGTAGCTCTTGTTCTCTCAGGTCAGCTTCTTTAAGAGGGAAAAGTTGGTTATGAAGGAAGGATTAAACCAGTAAGAGATCTAGAGCAAACATTTTCTTATTTCATTAAGTTCAGGACATGCCATTCACGTTCTGATTAAATATGGAGATTAACATTTCAGTGGAGACTCATTTGTGTCTTGAATTATTTCAGAGCTCTTATGTCCCACCCAACTCTTTTGTGGTAAGTACTTCAAAATAACATAGTTCCCAGAGACTCCCAAACAATCAGAAAGGTAGAGTCATAAACTTAAGAAGTGGTTTGTCTTACATTTCAATTCGTTCAAATACCTCCCTCTTGAAAAAGAACCCTTTGCTAGGACGCATGAGCTGCTTTAATCACAGCGGTCAGAAATGGAACTAATAATGTTGATATCGCTTTTCACAAAACAATTAGAACTCTCCCAAGACTCATTTAAAAAGGACTACAAGAGAAAGAGGCTTGGGGTGCCATTTCAATTATTATCTAGACATAGCAAATCAAGTTTTGATGGTAATCCCTGAAATAGGTATTCTGTTTGATTCTAAGTTATAAGCAGTGTTCATCTCTCTTTGTCACACAGTTCTCTCTAATTGTGTGGTTTTGATTGTACATTTTCTGAAAATAAACCTGAATTAAGGAAAAAGTGCTTTCCTCCATTTATTACCTCTCCTTGTTCTACAAAGTTTTTAACTACTGGACTTTTTGAAGCCAAAGAAAAGGCAAGGCAAGTCTTATTGCAAATGCCATAGTAATTTTTTTCATTGTTTCTGAAACATGATTTAGAAGTAGTTAATAAGGTGGTGGGGATCGAATGAATTTATACATGTCGTTACTGGGACAGCATCCAGCACAGGCTAGCTGTGTTGTAATCATTGTGTTGTGTTCTGCTTATAGTAGCACAGACACCATGCTAAGGATCTTTTAAATACAGTATCTCCACTTATAATAACACTGGAGGGATTATTACCTCATTTTATATATAAAAACAATGAAATTCAGAAGTTAAACACTGAAGCAATTTGTGGGGGTTACAGGGAATTGAGCCTGGGGGCATTCTATCTTTGAGCTATACCCCCAGCCCTTTTTATTTCAGTTTTGTTCTGTTTTGTTTTAAAATAGGATCTCATTAGGTTGCTAGGATTCTTTCTAGTTGCTGAGGCTGTCTTTGAAACCGAAATTCTTCTGTCTCAGCCTCCGTAGTACTGGGATTTTGGGCGTGTTTGACCACATCCGAACAGAAGCAAAAAAAAAAAAAAAAAAAAAGATGTACCAGTCACTTAGTAAACCCTTGGCACTTTTCCACACTAACTTTGTCTCTTAATATAATACTAATAGTTATTATGAGTGTAAAAAGAGAACCACTTTTCAAGAGGCAATTAAATTTCTCAAAGCAAGGTTCTTTAGAACAGAATTAAGAGAAAGGGTGTTTGGGTTTTTATATCACTAATTTGTATCCAGCACAGGCAGGCTGTGTTTTAGTCACTGTGTTGTGTTCTGCTTATAGGGACATAGACACCATGCTAAGGAGCTTTTAAATACAGTATGTCCACTTATAATAACCTTGGAAAGCATTATTACTCCATTTTATATGTAAAGACAATGAAATTCAGAAGTTAAATTACTGAAGCAATTTGTATAAGCACTGAACCATCGAATTCTGAATGATAATCACTGAAATACGTCTTGTTGCTAGAAATTATAAACACAAACATGATCTTAAAGGATCTTTGCTTTCTGATATGAATATTAGGGACTAAGGGCTCTCAAGAATTTTTTATATGTCCACAAAGAAGCATCTTGGTCTGTGGACCTAAATATTTCCCCAAATTAGGAGAGTGGAACATTTATTGAAGATGCATTGGGTTTTCAGTAATTATTTAAACATATGATTAATTTTTATGTTTTAAAATATAATATTTTGTTATATTATTTTACTTATACTTTCAATAGATACATTTTAGTCACCCCACTTAATGTTTATTATTGATAAAGATCACATCTTTGCAAATGAAATCAGAATTATTTCTTCTGATATACAGTAGAGCTGCATCTTAGGTTAGAAAGTTGAATAAAGTGAAAAATCTCCAGTTGTCAAAATTTCTGTAATTTTTTAAATTTGTTCATAAAGTTCAGTTCTGTATTTGTGATTTATGAATTTAATCTAGGGCTTTTTTAAATTGGTTCAGTAGTATTTATCCATGGTTCTCAATTAATCATACCTTGTTTCTCTTCCTGAAAATGTTGATCAGTCAGTACCAACCTTTTACCTATTACTTGAACAATGTGATATAAATCACTCCCAAATTTTCCCATTGGTTTCACAAATGTTCATTGTTTCAGGTTTAATTGCCTCCATTGCTTTTAATATAAATACAGAAAAGGAAATAATGCCCTGGCATCCAATCCCTATGAACTTTAAAATGACTCAGTACCACTCTCATTTGAGTTTAAACTTTACTATTTAAACACATCTCCCCTTGCTCTAAATGCAAAAAGATTGCTTTTCAGGTATGTATGAAATATCATTTAGCCTTGCATTATTGATTTTATTTTATTTTTTTTAATTTTTTTATTGGTGCATTATATTCATACAACTTATTGGGGTAAAAAACTTGTGTGTACAAACATGTACTCATCGCTGATTTAACCCCTACCCAAATCCCACCCCATTCCCTAATTTTAAAAAAAAGCTAAGTGAAAAAGCAAATATTCTTAGACCAAGGGAATGTGATGTACTAACAACAGTTTGTGTGTGTGTGGTACAGGGGATTGAACCCAGGGATGTTCTACCTCTGAACTACGCCTCCCAGCCCTATTTTATTTATTTTGAAACAAGGTCTCACTGAGTTGCAGGTGGCCTCACTAAATTGCTGAGACTGGCCATGAACCTGTAATCCTACTGTCTCGGCCTTCCAAGTACCAGGATTACAAGCATGTGCCACCACGCCTGGCCAAACACACTCTTTAAACAGTCGGGGTAGTGGCAAACATAAGGCTGACAGTCCAAGACCTAATCACTGTCTGCAAGCTCATCCTTTGATATAATTGACCCAAGGACACCCCATGGAAGGTACAAGGGGCGAGAGGATGGAAGTACACATCCTCAGGGCACTGAATGTTCCTTCCCAAGACTTGATGGAAAAACTTAACCCTGTCCTGAAATGATACCATTTTAAGCCATGTCAATCAATTCCACTTTTCCAAAGAATCAAATGAGTAAGTGGATGTCAGTAAATGTTGAATGACTGACTCTTGGATCCCCAGAAATAATAAAGCAGATGAGAATGAAGAGTGACATGAAATGTCTGCCTCATCTTCCAGTTCCACTGTGAGAGAATTGAGCCTAAGGATGAATGTCACGTTAACTCTTACACAAAATGACATGTTGTCATTATACTTAATGACATAATTAGCCACTGTGGTTAATGGAGTAGGACTAGAAAAGTCTTAAATCCCTGTTTGGGACAGAATTGGGAGGGAGGACTTATAAATGAGCCAGTAATATATTACCTCTCAAAGGAAGGAATTTGGAGGAACAGGATTATAAAATCTTGTTGAAACAATAAAGCTTATCTGATACATCTTTTTTTGAATGTCTTTAATTTTTATGAGTCTTCCCATTAGCAAACTATGAATCACTTTATACATTAACTGCATTTAGTAATGGTTGCATAAAATCTTATCATTTAGCAAGCAAGCACTTTCACTATTATAGTCATTGTTTCAACAATCCTTTGATTTCAATGATACCCCATCTACTGACGATTATAAGCTAGCTGGGCCTGGTGGCACATACCAATAATCCCAGTAATTGGGAGGCTGAGACAGGAGGATCACAATTATAAGACCAGTCTCCCTGTTTCAAGATAAAAATCATAAGAATAATTTTTAAAAAGGGTAGAGTGTGGCTCATTAGTAGAATGCCCTTAAGATCAATCCCCAGCTCCACAAAAAAAGGAATTCTACTCAGCAATAAAGAAGATTAAAATTATGTCATTTGCAGAAAGATAGATGGACCTGTAAAACACAGTCTCCTTGTTTCAAGATAAAAATTATAAAAATAATAAAGGGCCGGGGTGTGGCTCAGAAGTAGAATGCCACTGGGTTCAATCTCCAGTTACACACACACACACACACACACACACAAAAGGAATTCTTAGCATCAGTAAAGAAGATTAAAATTATGTCATCTGCAGAAAAATAAGTGGACGTGTAGAACATTATGCTGTGTGAGATTAGCTACTTACAGAAAGTGAAGGGTCATATGCTTTTTTCCATAAGCAGAAGCTAGAGAGTAATTAGGATATCAGAGGGCCTCTAGATAACAGAGGGAAGACTACAGTGGAATGAGGCAGGTGGTCCAGGGGAGCTTGAAAGGGGTGAGAATAAAGGAAGCACTTCCACTGACATTAGCATTGCCAATCTCAATATCTTGTCCTGGGAAGGGAGTGGAGAGAGAGCCAGGGGAAGGCTCTCCAAGTGCTGTCATCCATGTCATCATCACAATGAACTACATTACGATGTGAGACTGTAATGTCCCAAAAAGTATAAAGAAAAAAAATGCACGTTTCTGGTGAGCCAGGCTCATGTCCTATCTATTTTCATTCATATATATATATATATATATATATATATATATATATATATATATACACATACACATACAGGTCTGGGAGTGTAGCCCGGAGGTAGAAAGGCTCCCAGGAACCCCAGTAACACACACACACACACACACACACACACACACACACACACACACACACACACACACAAGACTCCAAAGGAAGATACAGTTTTAGAAAAGTTAACTTGCTTAAAACCAGTAAGCCTTAAAGCAGAAAACTTTTCCTAGGCCTTTAGCTCTAAATTCTGTGGCATTTGCCCAACCTGGATAATCAGACTTTCCTCCTCCTCCTCCTCCTCCTCCTCTTCCTCTTCTTTCTCCTCTCTCTCTTCCTCCCTTTCTCATTCTCTCTCTGCAAATACATATCTATGAATTTGATTCATGCTGTTTTTTATTGATGTACTATAGTCTCCCATCATAATGTGGACCACGTTGACAATGGTATATATTCACACACTAGGGGGGGTACTTGGTGCCCCCCTTCCCTTTTTCCCTCCCTCCCAATAAGTGTCCAGGTGAACAATGTTGTATTCACATGTATACACATATTCAAATGTAGCTTTTGCATAATAAACCTCAGCCTTCTTTCTCTCCTACCCTTCTTTTAATGCTGTTTAAAATTTTTCAAGATAGCCGGGCGTGGTGGCGCACGCTTGTAATCCCCGCGCTTGGGAGGCAGAGACAGGAGGATCGCGCAGGTTCGAAGCTAGCCCCGCGCGCTGGCTTAGAAGACCCTGTTTCCAAATAAAAATGCAAAAATAGGTCTGGGAGTGTAGCCCGGAGGTAGAAGGGCTTCCAGGAACCCCAGTACCACCAAAAAAAAAATAAAAAAAATTTCAAGATAATAAGGAAACTTTCAGGTTTATGTTTTGACTCTATATGTAAATCCAGGCATATGCTCTCTGATATTTTAGTAAAACCTCACACATATTTTGACAATGCCCATAAAGGTAATTAACATCACATTATTAAAGTATTACGATATTATTAAATAGGCAACTATTTCTCTATGTCCTGTTCAGTTTTCAAGGGAAATCCTAACAACACGATAAAGCTGCACATTCCTGTTCTTTCCACTTTGTTCCAGTAGTTCTTCAGGGCTGTGAGGATCCTGATAACCTCAGTTGCATATAGCTGAGAGATGTATTGATTCTATTTTAAGTTCAAACCCATAAGGACTTTGCACCTATGTGATGCTTTCCAAAGGCACTTTCAAAGCCATTTATAGGATGTGAGGTCGCCCTTTAAAGCTCCTCAGTTTTCTCAAAATTACTGAAGTTAATTTAATTGTAAGTCCTCTCTTAACTAGTGATCTTACCACACAATAGAATAAAGGAACTCATTTCAATCAGCATTCATCACTGTCAGATCAGCAATGTGTGCCTTTCATAGAAACACTCTGCAAAAGACCTCGTATTTTAATTCACAAAATTTGTGGGTTTTCTACTTTGCCTCTTTTAGCCAAAAAAAAAAACCAAAAAAACAAATTTGAACTCTTAGTTCAAGTTGTTGGCTTCTCTTTTCAACTAAGAATGACATTGTTTTAGAATCCTTGTGTTGTGAAAGCTCAAGATTTGAAGGATATTACTTTTGCCTGGGGTGATTGGTTAAGAATTGCCATTTAGAATTTACAATGATTCTGACTCACCAAATTTACAAATGAGTGTAATTTTAAGTTGAAGCCTTGACTATTTCTGGCTATTAATCTTTAATCATTGTATACCATTCATATATTCTTCAGGCAATTTTCCTACTTAAGAAACAAATCACCACGTATTGTTCTAATATGAAATAAAACTTTACCAGACTGAAATTTGTACTAGTTTCCCCACCCACCTCCTCTTCCACCTCCTCTCACTGGGAATCTAACCTGGAGCTTCACATGTGCCAGGAAGCCTTCTAACACTGAGCAACAGCCCTAGCCTTCATTCGTTTTTAATAGGGAAATTTAATTCATTGCCTTATTACTTTTTGCCTTTTTCTTATTTGTCTTTCTTTTCATCCTTTAAACATACATCTTTTGTTTTATTCTTTATTATTCTAATGTGACTTATTCTTTTTCTAACACCTGTTTTCTCATTATATGTAGTAGCATTTTTAATATTTTATATTGGCCTTGAGCAGAATCACCATCTTTTTCCCATTTGGTTTGCAATTCCTTCAAAACCTGCAGGCATAAGCAGGTGAACTAAGCCTGGCCAACCATGGCACATCATTTTCGTGTTCCAAGTATTAGATTCCTGCCTCAGGAGAGCTGCCAGGGAGCATCTTCCCCACCACTCAGAGAATGTTGAAGAGAATGAAACTAACATAAAGAGAAGCATAACAGAAAGAGCCCAGATGTAGAAACAGAGTTCTAGCTACATCATGTCAGAACTCAGCAGCACAGATAGGTTTGCTTTCAGTCTTTTAAGTCAGAAGGAATGAGCGAATTTAATTTTTAAAAATATTTTGAGATGGTCTCTTTCATAGCAGTCTTAACTACTGCAATGCCTAATACTATAGCAAACCACATATTACGCAATTCTATATGAAAGGAAAGGCTAACACATTAATGTTGATGAGAAGAATCTTATACATATTACATATAAGACTGGTAACTAGAGGGATGATGTCAGTACACTGGTATGATATGGAAGTTGTACAGGTTCTTATGCAATTTTCTCAGCACATTGTTTTAAAGCAACAAGGACAAGACTTCTTACAATTAATGAGAAGGCTTAGAACACACTATCATGTAAGGAGAATGAAGAGGGAAGGGAAAAGGGAGAAGGGGTAGGAAATAAATCAAATAATGTTATGTACATATATGACTGCATCACACAAATCTCACCATCATGTATACGTACAATGCAAAAGTAAAAATATTTTTAAAAATCCAAATATATGAAAAACCTTCCAAAAAATTTAAAAAGCTGCTCAGGATTATTTTTTCTAAATAAAAAAAGAAGCTGATTCTTTCAAAGCCTTCAGCGTTCTCATCTATGAAGCTGCCTGGGGCAGCCATTTATGAAATCACCACAAAGACATCTCCACTCCCCTGAAACAGTGGGCTAATGCGGAAGGCTACTGAGGAGCAGATTTTCAAATCTGATGAGAACAGTCTTTTAGAATCAGATGCCCTCCAATACCTACACCTTAAAGGAGGAAGCACCACCCCAGGGAATTATAAGGAAGGAAATAATTAACCAACAGTGAAGAAGGCAGAAAGAGAACTAACCATGCTGGCATTTTCATTCAGAATATTATTGTGTGTGTGGGGGGGGTACTGGGGTTCCTGGAAGCCCTTCTACCTCTGGGCTACACTCCCAGACCTATTTTTTTACATTTTTATTTGGAAACAGTCTCCTAAGCCAGTGCACGCGGCTGGCTTCAAACCTGCGCGATCCTCCTGTCTCCGCCTCCCAAGCGCGGGGATTACAAGTGTGCGCCACCACGCCCGGCTCAGAATATTATTTTTAATACTGCTCCAGTTACATGCATTCATAAATTTTCAGTGTCTGCCACAATCTTGTCTATTCCATTTGAGTTTTTTTGTTTTGTTTTTGCTTTGCTTTGTTTTGGTGGTACTGGGGATAGAACCCTTCTACCTCCGGGCTACACTCCCAGACCTATTTTATATTTTATTTGGAAACAGTGAGGCTGGCTGCGAACCTGCGCCATCGTCCTGTCTCTGCCTCCCAAGCGCAGGGATTACAAGCGTGCGCCACCACGCCCAGCTTAGCTTATTATTTTTATTTTATTTTTAAAATTTTCTATTGGTGCATTGTATTTATACATCATAATGAAGCAAAAAACTTGTGTAGACATAAATGAACACATCACCCAACCAGCACCTACCCAGTCCCCACCCCATTCCCTCCCCATCCCTCCTTCTCATGCATGGCTTAGTGGTTGACTATGATATGAATTAGTATATCGTGGACTTTAAAGAGTTTCCTTCTCCCCACTCCCATCCCCATAGTTAGGTTGTTTTTTTGCTCCTCTATAGGATCTCCTTTTTCACCCGGAGTTCCTCCTATGACCCCTTTCACCTTAGCTTTCACATATGAGGGAACACATCCTATTCCTTACTTTTTGTGACTGACTAATCTCGCTTAGCATAATGTCCTCAAGATCCATCCATTTCCCTGTAAATGCTGCAATTGTGTGTGTGTGTTTAATGGCTGAGTAAAATTCCATCGTGTACATATCCCACGGTTTTGTAATCCATTCATCTTTTGATGGACATTTTGGCTGGTTCCATGGTTTGGCTATGGTGAATTGTGTAGCTATGAACGTAGATACACATGCATTAGTTTGGTAGTTTGGTTTCCTATCTTTTGGGTAGGTACCCAGAAGTGGTATTGCTGGACCGAATGGCAAATTTGCTCCCATTCTTCTGAGGATTCTCCATACTGTTTTCCAAAGTGGTTGCACTAATTTGCAATCCCACCAACAATGTTTTAGAGTTCCCACTTCTCCACATCCTCGCCAGTATTTGTTGTTATTTGTGTTTTGAATGGTTGCCATTCCAGTTGGGGTAAGGTGAAATCTCGGGGTAGTTTGATTTGCATCTCTCTGATTGCCAATGATGTTGAGCATTTTTTCAACTTGCCCTTGAATATACCAGCTGACATCTAGAGACTGAGAGAAATCTACCAAAAGCAACAGGTACAAACTTCTGAAATCATGGGAAGGAGGAACAACAATGGTGCAATGAACTCTCACAACCCCACAATAACAGAACCTGATAACACAGAAATGTAGTGATTTCCAGAAGATCAAATCAGGAATGTAACTGTAGAAACAATTCAGGATTTTAGAAAAGAATTTAGAGAGAGTCTGAAAGAAATAAAGGATGACGTAATGGCATTGACGTAATGGCATCAATTCAAACTATAAACAATAATCAATTAGACCACATGGAGAATAGAATCTCGATCCTAGAAGATGATCACTCCAAAAATGAATGCATAGTTTATAACATTGAATAAACAATTCATCAACAGGAATTGGACATTGAAGAAATATGGGCCCATCTTAAGAGAGCTAACCTAAGAATTATTGGCGTAGAGGAGGGAAAAGGTGAAACCAAAGGGATCAACAATCTATTTAAATAAGTAATGACTTATTATTTTTAGATCAAGCTTTATTATTTTATATGGATTTTTCAGAAACATTGCATGGCATTAGCCATTTATTTATATCACATTTATATATACCAAGACATTATTAAAAGGGATTAAGGATTATATAAATTTTATATAATAAGATAGTTTGGGGAAAAGGAAGAAATATAAATACAAATATTAAAATTGAAGGCTAAGGCAAAAACAAAATGAATGCCGTAAAACCCTTGTGGGTGAATATGCTATTCAGATTTTGTATAAAATAACTAACTAGTTTACCAATATTCCTGTTCATCTCATGCTACTCAGCTTTCTGTGTTGGTTTAGAGTGAAATATAAAAAGATGTATTTGGTAGGATAATTCAAATAATATTACCCATATTTTTAATAAGGCACACAGTAGATGTTTAGGTCCATAAGTAAAGGGATTTTGTCTTTTTTTCACTTTTGTATTCTTAGGACCCTTACACATAATAGATAGAATCTTTTATAAATATTATATTCATAATTATTTATAATTATTAATAATTATGACAATTATTTATAATTTTTAATAATTATTAACTGAATATGGGTGGGTTTTTTGCATGTGTGTGGCACTGTGGATTGAACCCAAGGGCATTATACCTTCAAGCTACACCCTCTGCCCTATTTTATTTTAATTTTGAAACAAGGTCTCACTAGATTGATGAGAGTCTCGCTACTTGCTGAGACTGTCTTTGAACCTGCAATTCTTCTGTCTCAGCTTCCCAGGTACAAGGATTACAGGTGTGTGCCACCATGCCCAGTTGGATATGTTTTAAAACACTTTATATCTTTAGATTATAAGTTATTTAAATGTTTGTTAAATGTATGTTCAACAAATTCACATTTGCAGTGTACACATATATTTAACTTGATTTAAAAATTCAAAATGTGTAAAGAAGTATCATTAGAGTAATCTCCCCTGCCCCCGGTTCTCCTGGTCAACTACATATATTTGGAGGAAACCACTCTTACTAATTTCTTGGGCATCCCTCTACAGGTGGTCTATACAAATATAAAAATATGTCTACCTACTTCTGTACTGAACTCAGGGATTTATGGCTTGATAACTTTTTATGGAAAGATTTGTTGCACCAAGTTCTGAGAGTACTGTCAGCAGGCAGCCTGTAGTTTCAGCCCCATTCATGTGTCTTCTCAGCTGCAGATTATGGCCAATAACTTCCCAGGACAACACTCAGGGAGCAGGGGTATAAAGGCCCAGCTGTGTCAACAAAATGCCAAGCATGGCTGATAGGCCATTTGAGTTGCTGAGTTCTCCATGGATCAGCTAGTGCCATCGGGCCTGCCCCACACTTTGACTTCTCTTCTATTCAAAACTACATCTGCTCTGTCCCTTCCATGGACAGCACTACCAACAGTTTCCATTCCCAGGATGTTGGGTTCTCAGCACTAAAATTAAGACTGTCCTAAAAAAATTGACAGATAGGTCACCCTGTCTACCTATCTAGATCCAATGACACCAGCTAATAAACAACCTGAATCTGAAGTCAATCTCATAGCTTTTCGGGGAGCTGGCCTATGACCATTATTAGTAATAACAGTCTGAGAAAGGAGGGGAACAGATAGAGTCTTGAATCTGAGTCTCTTAGCACTGAGTTGGCATTGAGGACCCCATCTAGTAGAAAGAAAAACAAGTAGCCCCTGGAACTAAGTCATGGTTCATTGATGAAACTCTCATTAATGGTAAAGCATGATAATTTATCAAGGAAGGAAAACACTAGCACATGTAATACAGAAAAAAAATTGAAAACTTTAGAGGAGATAATCACTCTAATGACAGTGGGATTGGATGGTCATTGTAATGCTTTTTTGGTTAAAGATTAAAAAAAAAGAAAGAGGCACAGAGTGATTTATAGGCAATTAAAAGCCAAGAATGAAAGCCAGGGGGTTTCCTTGGTAGTCAAGAGATATTTTTTTTAAACATTTTTCTTTCTGTACTGAAGATTGAATCAAGGGGCATTCTACCCCTGAGCTACACCTAGCTCTTTTTAAAATTATTATTTTAAAACAGGGTCTTGCTAAATTGTTGAGGCTGGCCTTGAGCCTGTAATCCTCCTATATGAACCTTCTAAGCACTGAGATTACAAGCATGAGCCACCATGTAGGATTCAAGAGACTCTTTTATCTCCTGTAGTACTGGAGCAAAGAAAGCTGAAAAATAGGCTTAAGTTTTGATAATCAGAATACCTGAGAGCCAAGGAATGTTAAAATCTCAGCAAAAGCAGGTCTGCCATGACAAGATTAAAGCCCGATTTGGAAAGAATAGGACCGTGACCCATTGGATGACAAAATCAGCACTAAAAGGCTTGAAAATCTTGAATTATCTGATTCCCTGAATGTTCTGAGACTGTGGAAGTGAACTTCCCTCCTATTAAGAGCTGGCACACCTATCCTCTTTCTTCCACTCAAGACAACGTGTTCCCACCTGCTTTCCTGGTCAGTAGGTGCATAAGTAGCGTTAAACCACAGAATAACTCATTCAGGATTGTTGTGCAAGGCCCAATAAGTGAGGAAAGGGACCCCAAAAGTTCGACAACCCAGATAGCATGTTCTGGCAAGCACCAAGGAAGTGCCATGGGAGTGAATTCCAAAGTGCTTGATCAAGAAAGCTAAGACATAACCAGGTGTGGTGGTGCATGCCTGCCATCCCAGCACTTGGGAGGCTGAGACAGGAGGATCACAGGTTCCAAGACAGCCTCAGCAACACTGCAAGACTCCTGACAACCTAGAAAGACCCTGTTTCAAAATAAAAAAATTAAATTAAAAAGGGCTGGTAATGTAGCTTGGAGGTAGAAAGAAAATTAGACCAGTTATGGGAGAGTTAGTTATTTTTCTAAGATACATAACACTCAGGTAATGTCCCCCAACCAATATGACCAACTTAGAGCGTTAAATACTAAATTAAAAACAAATTCCATGAGATAATACTTCATCCCAGTTAGAATGGCCATTAAAAAAATAGCAAATGCTGATGAGGATGTGGTAAATAAGAAACTCTTATATACACTGTTGGTGGCAACATAAATTAATACACTTATTATGGAGAATAGAATAAAGGGTACCCAAAAAGCTAAAAGTATAACTATCATATGATTCAACTATCCCATTTCTGGGTATATATTCAAAGAAAAGGGAATCATCATACCAAAGAGGTACCTGTTTGTTGCGGTACTATTCACAATAGTTTTGATAGGGAATCAGCCTGAGTGTCTGTCAACAGATGAATGGATTTAAAATGTTGTATCTAAGCCAGGCGTGGTGGCGCATGCTTGTAATCCCCGCTCTTGGGAGGCTGAGACAGGAGGATCGCACAGGTTCGAAGCCAGCCTCAGCTACTGAGTGAGGCTCCCAGCAACTTAGTGAGACCCTGTTTCCAAATAAAATATAAAATAGGTCTGGGAGTATAGCCCGGACATAGAAAGCCCTTGGGTTCCACCCCTAGTACCACCATAAATAAATAAATAAATAAAAATGTTGTATATATAAATAATGGAATAATATTCATCAATAAAGAAGAATGAAATATAATCTTCTGTAGCAAAGCAGAACTGGAGGATATTATGGTAAATGAAAAAATCCAGACACAGAAAGGCAAATTCTCTGTCATATGTGGGAGCTATAAAAAGTCAACCTGAATGTAGAATAGTAATCAATAAAGGTTGGAAAAGGGTTTGGATAAAGGGAAGTTGGTTCCAATCAGTGCACATGGTATGCATGCATGGAAACGTAGCACTGAACCTCATTAATATATGCTATTAATACATGTTCATCAAAAATAAAAGACAAAAAATTAAAAAGTAATATTCTTGGAGAGGCTAGTACAAATTAATGTCATGCTTATTGGTTAAAGCAGGAAAGGGTAGAGAACCCCATTTTAGCCGGGTGTGGTGGCACACACTTGTAATCCCCGAGCTTGGGAGGTGGAGACAGGAGGATCGCGCAGGTTCGTAGCCAGCCTCAGCAATTTAGTAAGGCCCTGTTTCAAAATAAAAAAGTAAGATAGGGCTGGGGGTGTATCTCAGAGGTAGAATGCCCCTGGGTTCAATCTTCAGTACTAAAACAAAAACAGAAAAGAAACCTCTAGTATACTTCTAGGCCCAGCACAGATAGAATTGGCACTGAGACACCAAGAGTAATGTTGAATTTTCTGTGCCAATCTAACTAAGCTCTTGTACCTGTTTTGTCAAACACCAGTATAGATGTTTCTCCAAAGGTATTTTTTAGATTTTCAGCATTGAAAGATATATACTTTGAGTAATGCAGGTTACCCTCCATAATTTGGGTGAGCCTCATCCAATTTAATGAAAAGGACTTAAGAGAAAAGGGAAAAATTGACATCCCTTAAAAAGAAAGAAATTCTGCCTCCAAACCACCTTTGGACCCAAGATTCCAACATCAGTTTTCCCTTTCTCCAGCCTGCTCTTCTACTCTGCAAGTTGTGGATATGCCAGTCCCCACAGTTGCATGAACCAGTTCTCTGAAATTAAAAAAAAAAATCTCTTTTCTTCTCCTCCTTCCCCCTTTCTTCCTCTCTTCCTTCATATACAGATGCTTCTTGATATAGGATTAAGTTATGTATAATAAGCCCATTGTAAACTGAAAATATCATGTTAGAAATTCATTCAGTACACCTATCCTACTGAACATCATAGCTTAGCTTAGCCTATCTTGACATGCTCAGAACAGCCAGGTGTGGAAGCACACGCCTATTATCCCAGTACTTGGGAGGCTGAAACCAAAGGATCATAAGTTTGAGGACAGTCTCAGCACCCTAGCAAGATAATGTTTCAGATTTTAAAAAGTGTAAATCTTGGACATAGAATATTCCTGGGTTCCATCTCCAGTACAACACAAATACATGAAGAAGGAGAAGAAGAAAGAAGAAAGAAGAAAGAAGGAGAAGAAGAAGGAGAAGGAGAAGGAGAAGGAGGAGAAGGAGAAGGAGGAGAAGGAGAAGGAGAAGAAGGAGAAGGAGAAGGCGAAGAAGAGGAGGAGGAGGAGGAGGAGGAGGAAGAGGAGGAGGAGGAGGAGAAATGTTCATAAAATTTACACTGTTTCAGGAGACTCTGGTTCAAGAAGAACAAGACTCAGAGACCAGACCAGAATACGGCAGTCAATTTATTCACCAGTGAGGCTCAGAGAGCAAAGCTCCTGAGCTTAATATGTACACGCTTTTATACAATAATCAACTCAACTCTCGGAAGTGGGGGCAATTGAAAATTTGGAACCTAGCATAAGCAGGGTGCAGAGGTGGAACAGCAGTTAGCCTATGCATTATCTTTGTCTATGCCCTGGCAGTTATATGCTTTATCTTTCAGTTGCAGCTGCCCAGCTATGTTCATCTTGGGAGGGAGTCTAGGAGGAGGTTTTATTTTTCTGGTAAGTCTCCAGGCTTTGGGCCAAGAGTTGTTATCTGGGACATAATGCTTTGCTCCTGCCTTAACAGTAACCTATAGTCCAGAAAAATAATAAGCTATCAAAATCCTATGTAAATTATTAAATATAGTACAGATCACAGCATTGGCCATTTACCAAGAGGATGTCATATCACATCACATATTGCTAGCCTGGTAAAAGATCAAGATTTGAAGTATGGTTTCTGCTACATGTGTCACTTTCAGACCACTGTAAAAATCTAAAAATCCCAAGCTGAATTATTGTAAGTCAGGGATCATCTGTAGCTATTTACAGATCTACAGATCCTATTAAATCCATTTCCCTGAAAAACGCTCACTAATACAGCAAACAGACCATGCCTCCGAAACGCTATCACCACGAGCTGTTTGGTCAGACTCACCAAGTCATAGTTCAGACAGGCCCAGACACAATTTCTCATACACTGAAGTGACACACTTGGGGTCAAGTGTGAGCCAGGCCAGAGGTCACAAGCAAGTTGCAAGGGCAGGCATCCAGGCTTCATGTCACTCACTATCGCTATACCAGCACCTCTCACTTAGCTCCCCATGGCCACATGG
This sequence comes from Muscardinus avellanarius, assembly GCF_963383645.1. NCBI lineage: Eukaryota > Metazoa > Chordata > Mammalia > Rodentia > Gliridae > Muscardinus > Muscardinus avellanarius. Next base: position 208,589,180 of record NC_137786.1, on the reverse strand, counting down.
GGGGCAGGGTTCCTTGCAACCCGTCCTCAGAGGAGGAAAGATTCTGGGCTTGGTTTGTGTTCAGTACATGGTGCAAGCCCTAACTGGCCAGAAGCTGCACCATCTGCTCATTAGAGGTAGGCCTTGAAGGAGAGTGAGAAGGGAACAATTCTGCCTGCAGAATTTCAGACAGGTGAACCTGGCCACCCACTCTGTATGGACAAAAACAATTGCCCAAGGTTAAAACATAATCAGACTTATTGTCAGTGAAAAATGGTCTGGCTGGCTGATCCAAGTTCTGGAGGGAAAAGGACTGCCCTGGGATAGAAGCATGAGAATCTGTAGAGGGATGAGTCTCTGTGGATCCCATGTTAATTCCCACCAAAGGGCCATATTACAGAGCAGGTATGAAGCAACCAGGGGGACAGTGTGACTCAGCCCGTAGATGCCAGCCAGCCTCCAAGTCTCTCTCTGATAATCCCTCCCCTAAGAAGTCATTTGATTATTTCAGACTGAACAAATCCTCAGTGGACCACACCCCTAGTAACTAAAGACAGCCGTCAACTTTGGCATTCATAGCCAAGTTTTATGGGCATATTTGAGGACTTGCAGCAGAAGGAGGCAACCAAGAGATAGATCTGGAAGCCCTGATAGAATTGTGACTCTTCGCGGCTCTGAGCTCATTATTCTTCCATGTCTGGACTTGACCTGAAATTAGGTCTCCTCTGTGCAGTTCACATTCAGATTCATTTACCCAGGTGAACGTGGTAACACTGTCACCCTCAAATGAACTAGCAGTTGTTTCAAATCTAGCTGTCTTCTATCTGTGTCTACATAGCAAAGACTCCACAGAACAACTGCACTGGGGCCTACCAAAGAAGGTCAAACCCATATGATTGGAAGAATCAAATTGCTATCCTCTACCATGGAAGTTATATTCCACATTGGAAACACAGGTACCCTGATGGGAAAATATTAGAGTTCAATGATGTTACAGCCCCAGTAAACTGTTAAAGCCCTCAATAAATCCACTAAACTCATGCTACAGGTGGAAGGTTTGTAGATAACTAGAAATATGGGTCTGGACTTTGGGGAAAAAAGAGTATTTAAAAATTCTCATTAGAGTAGTGATTTACCCATCTATTCAGCCATTCCATTATTTGACACTATTTATCGAACACTTGTTATGTGTTGAATACTCTTTGAGATACTAGGGATTTGCCATGTACACAAGAGTTCTTGTCTCTGTTGTCCTGGAATTTAGAGTGTTGGGTTCATGGACGTATTTACTGAAGCCATTAGTATGGATGAACGGTCCAAGGGTATGAAGAAGCACTCAGCTATAGGACACATTCTGGACAATAAGAGAGAGAAGAGGGATCAGCAAAGGAAAAAGAGAAATAGGAAGTATAGAGGTACGAGGGAAACTAAAACATAATATTTGGTTTAAGATGAGAGAGTTTCAAGAGGAAGAGAGAAGATACATCATGGGCTACTAAAAAAAAATCAAGAATAAAGTGAGAAAAAATAGTGTAGTACAGTACTGTTAAGAACATAGGCTTGTGGTAGTAAATGCCTATAATCCCAGTATTTGGGAGGCTGAGACAGGAGGATCTCAGGTTCAAGGCCAGCCTCAGAAGCTTAGCAAGGCATTCAGAAATTTAGTGAGATCCTGTCTCAAAATAAAAAAATAAAATGGAACAGGGGTAGAACATTCCAGGTCCAATCCCCAGCACCACAAAAAAGTAAAAGTAAAAAATAAGAAAGGAAGGAAGGAAGGAAGGACATAGGCTCTAATCTGGAGTCCTATCTCCACCATTAATTAGTGGTGTGAACTTGGACAGTCTCCTATAGTAGGGATTAAAATGTTCTCTCCAGGGTAGTATGAATGAGATATGTGTACAATGTCAAGTGTACTTTTGAATAAATGATTCCTTGTTTTTACTTTGTTTTGTTTTGTACTCTTGAATCTGGCAGAAAGGAGAATTGGTAAAGAAAACTTACCTAAAGTTCTTAACCGTTAAAATCCAACACGATCTTCCTTACAATCCCTTCCAGTGTCTCTGTATTTCAACCTCACAGCCTTCCACAGTGCAGCCTAGCATAAGATGTGGGAAGAGAGGTCATGAAAGGAGATTTTTGTGCTAGCAATTCAGGGCCACCATTTGGTATTCAGATGCTCCGACCTTTTAGCTTAGAGGATGTGCTCAGTTACCCAGCTGGAAATGTAAACTAAGTATGAGTCTTGGTCCTCACATCTCAGAACTTGGGGCTGAGCTGAACTCTATGTCTCTCATAGTTTCCATAGCTTAATAGAAATCAAGCATTAGATTCACTCCAATTTAGAAAGCTACAGAATATTTTTCTCTGGCACTTTACCTGAACCTTAGAGATGAGGAAAATGGCCAGGACCCATTTCAGGGTGGCAGCAGTGACAACTATAGAAACTACCAACAGATGACATCTATCAGGGAAGATGGAATTATCTTCAGGAAGATGACTAAAAACTCAAAGCCAGATGTGAGAGGATTAAGGAGACAGTACCTCAATGAACATGCACAGACCCCTCCTTGAAAAAGTTTGGTAGTGAAGGCAGAGACACAGGGAATTCTGGCTGTGCCACTACCAACTTCAACCGCAGCTTAGACCAATTATTTAAGCTAAACCCTCTTTGATGAGTTGGCTTCCCAAGCAAGCAATCTGTCTCAGCTATTTACCTGGGCATGACATTCTCCTGAGCCATAAGCAGAAGGATCTTAAATTCCTGCTGAGATTTCAGAGGACCTACTCCACTTTCTAGCACACCCGCAGATAATGATCTTGACTAGAAGATTGCAAGGTAGTCAAGGTGTCAGGTCATCCTGTCCTTATGTCAGTGGTGGAAAGATCACTCTTCCTGTGTCTGAGCTTAGACAAACAAAGTAGTCACCAAAGTGCCACTCTTTGCAGAGGCACTAGTGTCACTGCATCCATTCTAGGATGCAAGTGGGGTAGTATCTAGGTTAGTCTGTGTGGATTTGGCCTTTGTAGGTTTTTAAGAGCTTATGAATTAATTTTAGGGTCTGATTGTTTTCTTTAAGGAAGGGCTGCTCAGTGAAAGTAGATGAAGATTCTAGTTTGGCTTTAAAATTCCAAAATAGGCCAGGTGTGGTGGCACACGCTTGTAATCCCCACGCTTGGGAGGCTGAGACAGGAGGATCGCACAGGTTCAAAGCCAGCCTCAGCTACTGAGCGAGGCTGTCAGCAACTTAGTGAGACCCTGTTTCCAAATAAAGTATAAAATAGGTCTCGGAGTATAACCTGGAGGTAGCAAAGCCCCTGGGTTCCACCCCCAGTATCACCAAAAAATAAAATAAAATAAAATACGCACATAAAAAACTCTAAAATATTACCACACCTTAAATCTGTTTCTAAGCACTCTCTACTCTGCCAAATTGGTCCTAATTCTAACCCAACCTACACAAACTCTGCCTCCTCTAATGCACTGAGGGAGAATTCACCTTGCGTAGGGTTCTGCTCTCTCACTGTCTGCTGAAGTGGCTCTACCAGCTGGGATCCACGTGGCTAGATTGACCATAGTGCCTTCATATGCCTCTCTATCAATGGGGAGGAAAGAGGATTGCCAGAATGTTCATCCCAGTGGTCACAAAGCATAATGAGCAATGTTTAGGGTGAGCCGGGCATAGTGGCGCACGCTTGTAATCCCCACGCTTGGGAGGCTGAGACAGGAGGATCACACAGTTTCGAAGCCAGCCTCATCTACTTAGTGAGGCTTTCAACAACTTAGTGAGACCCTGTTTCCAAATAAAATATAAAATAGGTCTGTGAGTGTAACCCAAAGGTAGAAGGCCCCTAGGTTTCACTCCCAGTACCACAAAACAAACAAACAAAAAATGTTTAGGGTGAGGTCTTACTGAAAAGCCCCCTTCAATATGAGACATAAATTTCAAGTTTTTCTAACTAGCCTCATGATCATACAAAGAAATTTCTTTCTTTATTTCTTTCTTTTTTTCTGCGGTACTAGGGATGGAATCCAGGGGCATTCTACCTCCGAGCTATATCCCCAGCCCTAGGTTTTATTCTTTTTTTATTTTTGAAACAGGGTCTCGCTGAGTTGCAAAGGGTCTCGCTAAGTAGCTGAGGCTGTCTGAGAACTGCAATCCTCCGGTCTGAATTCTGAGATTACAAGCGTGTGCCACCACACCCAGCTTTACAAAGAAATTTCTAAAGGATCCCTTTCCAGGCTGCCTGTTGAACACACTGGCATGATGATGCTGGTCATTGCCTGGTATGGGATAGGTAAGCCTCTAATAGTGTTAATATGTTTTCATGCACTAATAAATGTAAGCATATAGAATGGTGCATGACTGTTGGTTACCATTCAATAAAAGTTACCTATTTTATATATTAAAGTATAAGTTGTATATCAGAAATACAATCATTCAGTAGGAAACCATTAATAAGGATATAGCCCAAAGAATCAGATTCCCAGTATTGAATTAACATTTCAATAAAATTTTTGACTTTAGGTTCAGTGGATGGGTAGACAGGAATAAACCAGAGCATTTTGTTTTTATTTTTGTTTATTCATTTGTTTAACACATATTCATTAGGTGCCCGCAATGTGGTGGACACAGTGCCAAGTGCTCCAGGTGTAGTATGAGCAAAACTAGTTAGGTTTCTATCCTCATGGAGCCAGAGGAAATTAGCCCAACAAGCATACAAGTGGAGAGGTATAAGCAGAACAAGAAAGACCTCTGGATACTGTGCAAATGCATGGTAAGCAAGTTTAACACATGCCATTGGTAGAAGTGGTGGAGTTAAGGAAGAAACATTTTAAGTGTAATTACCAGTAACACTGAAGACATTGATGGGCTCTCATATTTGGTAGCCTTGAAAAACTTTCAGCTATGGTAAACCTCCTCTATTCTAATCAAGTAATTCTATATTTCTCTCTAGATGGAAAAGGAAGAATAGAAAAAATTTAAGGGACAAGGTTTAGATAAAGAAATTATCCAATGTCGGGCATGTTGGCACATTCTTGTAATCCCAGCATTCTGGAGGCTGAGACAAGAGGATCATAGTTTGAGAACAGCCTCAGCTACTGAGGCCCTTTGCACCTTAGTGAGACCCTGTTTCAAAATAAAGAATAAAAAACAGGGCTGGGGATGTAGCTTGGAGGTAGAATATCCTTGGGTTCTATCCCCAGTACTGCAAAAGAAAGAAAGAAAGAAAGAAAGAAAGAAAGAAAGAAAGAAAGAAAGAAAGAAAGAAAGAAAGAAAGAAAGAAAGAAAGAGAGAGAGAGAGAGAAAGAAAGAAAGAAAGAAAGAAAGAAAGAAAGAAAGAAAGAAAGAAAGAAAGAGAGAAAGAAAGGAAGAAGGAAGGAAGGAAGGAAGGATCCAAAAAGAGAATGAATTTAGCAAACACAAGGCAGACTAAGCTAATCACAGAGCAGAGGACCTTAGGGCAAACAGACTAAGCTAATCACTAAATCATAAGTTAAAAACTACTAGATAGAACTCTGAATTATACTATATTATAATATAATTATAAGAATTATATTATATTCAACATGTTGATTCATAAAAACAGCAGTTTTACTTGGTTCATGCTACCTGCGTACCGCTATCTAGCAAAGAACTGTTAAGTGCTGATTCTGAGATTGTCCTTTGACCATAGAACAAGGAACTATGCCAAAACAGATGTTTGTTGTTGTTCTTTGGTCAGTTGATTGGTTGTCTTACAATGTCAGTAAACCACTGTGGAAACCAAAAGTGTGGCAGAAAGATCACTAGACTGGGCATCAGGACACTTTGGCTCTATTCCTAGCAAGACCACTAACATTTTCTCTATGTCCTATACATTATTTTTCTCCCTCTGGGTTCCTTATCTAGGAAATAATGGGTTCAGCTTATGTTATTTAAGGTTACATCCCTTCAAGACTCATTTCTTGTTCCTCGATACCATAAGATGGCAAGACTTAGAGCAACACGTTTCTATCATCTCCAGCTCAGAATACAACCATCGCTCATTTCCGATGCCTCGTTGTATGGACATGTACAGCCAGACAGCAATATGGCCCATATCTGTCAGTCAATCACATGTGCTAGGCCCCGAGTGGATCAAGATAGGAATAGGATTTACCTTTCTTGGTCAGATGATTTGTGAGTGAAGGAGTTAGATTTGAATCTGAGCTACCACTAATGATTTACTACCTGTGTAACCTAAGTAATTTATTTTAACTCTGAGACTGTATTTGCTCATCTGTAAAATGGGACTGGCCAATCATCACCTCTCAGGACTGTTATGTGTCTGAAATATAATAAATAGGGGCAGAATGACTTTGTGGTTACATGCTAAAACACCAGTGTCTGACTTCTGGGTTTGTGTCCATATTTACCACTTGCCAGCCTAGCGGCCTTGATCAGGTTACTTATTCCCCCCCCCAATTTCCCTTTCTGATCTATGAAATGGACATAAGTGTGACATCATGCATCAAATGCAATGATACATGTTAGCATATAGAATATTACATGACTCTAGGTTAGGACTTAATAAAAGTTAGCCATTATTAGTAGTAAATATAGTTAGTATTTAACATATTAGAGTGTATATTGTAGAGCAGAAATGCAAACATTCAGTAGGAAACCATTAATGAAGATATTACCCAAAGCATTAGAAAGATAACTGATCTAATTATCAGCTAAAACAAATGCAAATTAATTACTACGTATTTTGCTTTTTCCCTTTCTTGAAAATAGAGGCAGAAGTGCCCAGCACTCAGAAGCTGAGTCCAAAGGGATGGGAAAGACAGTGCTTTCAGAGGTCCAGCTTGGTGCTATCAGTGCAACCATTGCCAGGACCGCAACTTTGTGTCTCCCAGCGGAAGAGCGCGGGGTAACCGCTGGGGTTGAGGTCCACAAAGAGTGAGTACCCGTGAGTGAAGTCATGATTCGGGGCTCTGACTCTGCAACTGTGCTGACAAAGACAACACTGTTTTCCCTGACGGTACAGAATCATATTACTGCGCACGCAAGAGTCTCACACCTGGGAAAGATGAAATTACACTGGGCTTAATCCTCCAAACCAGCTCAACAAGAAGCTGCTTAAACACTTAAACACTTAGGATAGGAGTTGTCTTCTAGCAAAGAAAACAGCAAGGCAACTGGGCAGTTCTCACTAACCAGAAGGGCCTGGCCTTGTCACTTGAAGTAGTGTTGGGTCCTTGGTTCCCTTCACTAGTTATACCTTGACAGGCCTAAGCACGGGCTCTTCTTAATGGGCCCTAGGGTCATCGCAGTTATTGAGAAGACAAGTCCTTGACCAAGGTTACATAAGCATATTAAAGCCAAGTGCAGTGATACCAGATACCTCGCAAAAAAATTGATATTTAAATCCACCCCTTTCAGCAAAACTGAGCTCTGCTCTGATTAAGATCAGTGAAGATTACATTTATACCAAAATATGTCAAAGAACACATACTGAGGGTTGTCACCAAAACTGAGGCCAGACAGGCATTTCACGAGCTTTGTCTCTCGGTTTAAGTCATTAAAACACCAGCATTTGGAAAGGCGTGAAAACAGAAGTCTTCGCAGGGGCTCTGCTGCACACCTTTCCCTGCACTCTGCACACACGTTGTCTCCCACCTGTCTGTCCGGCAGGGAGCCCAGTGACTTGGCTGCCTACCAGGAGGTGGACAGAAACAGCCACCTCCCCCAGCCATCTGCAGTCCCCCTGTCTCCTACATTCTGTGGCCAACATCTTTGTTCTGCTCCCTCCCTCAGGAAGCCAACTCAGTTTGAAGTTTCATGGAGAGTTAAATCCATGAAGCATATGCTGATTGGCCTTCCTACCAAATGCAGAACAATGCAAAGAGGGCTAACCAACATTTTACAATTTAGCAATTGGAATCCTGATAAAATATGGCAAAATGAGAAATAGAAGGGGTGGCACATGGCAAAAACTCAAAAGACCCCAAAATTAAACCATAAGCCGGGTATGATGGTGCATACCAGTAATCTCAGTATTTGGGAGGCGGAGACAGGAAGATCAGAGGTTCGAGGACAGCCTCAGCAAGTAGTGAGACTCTCATCAACCTACTGAGACTCTGTTTCAAAATAAAAATAAAATAGGCCTGGAAGTGTAGCTCAGAGGTAAGATGACCCTGTATCTATCCTTAGGACCCCCCCAAAAAGAAAGAGATGTTCACCATCTCTCTCTCCTCAGCTACAATTTCCATCCCTAGAGGCAACCAGTGGTATCATTTCCTTCTGATTCTTCTAGAAATCTTCAATGCATTTTAAGCCTATATGTACACATTTTCTTAAACACACACATGTGTGTGTATTGTATATATATGCATGGGTTTGTATACATGTATGTGTATATGTGTATGTATAGATATGAACAATATGTAAACTATATAATATGCTACACACACACACACACACACACACACACACAAACTGAACCCACTGTCCATACTTTATATTTTTCACTATCTGTTGGAGATTCTGATATTTCAATACAGAGACAGATTAATTAATTAATTAGTTAATTAATATTTTATTTTGGTACATATTTATTTATTTATTTATAACTTATTTTGGTACTAGAGGTTGAACCCAGAGGCACTCCACCTCCAAACTACCCCCCAGCCCTATTTTACTTTTTGTTTTTGAACCAGGGTCTTTCTAGGTTACTGAGAGACTCCCTAAGTTGCTGAGGTCTCAAACCTTAGATCCTCCTCTGTTTCAGCCTCCCAAGGACTGGGATTACAAGCACATGCCACCACGACCAGGTCAGACTTACTCTTAAAGACACTAAAAATTTCTACTTCATAGAGTAATGTGATGGAATTAACCAGCTTCTTTATAAAGGATATTTAAAGTTTTTTTCTTCAATCTTGTGCTGTTACAATGTTGTAATATATATTATATTATTATATCAACAGTATAATTATTATATTAATATTATATTAATAATATTATATTATCAATTATATATTAATATTATATTAATAATATTTATATTATTTACAACATCACATCAATGCATGATTACACCCACAGAATAAATTTCTAGGAGTAGAATTTTTAGGTAAAACACGCACATGCATAATTTTGATAGATAAATTACCCAGTTACCCCCATAGACATTATCCCAGTTTACCACCATCTCAGCAGTGTTTGAGAGTGGCTATTTCTCCAACATACTGGCTATGCCAGTGTGTTGTCAAAATTTTTTATCTTCACCAAACCAACAGTCACATTGATGCCTTACTCTTGCTTTCATTTGCATTTCTCTTATTAAATGTACTTAGAACATCTTTACAAACTTTGAAGTGCCTTTCTGCAATTGTCCATGTTCTTTGTCTCTTGATTTGTTGGGTTTTGTGCCCTTATTTTTATTTATTTATTTTTGCATAGTTGAATTTATTCAGATTATCTCTCATGATTTTGAAGAGAGCAGAAACAGGGAGAGTCGGTCCACACTTAAGAAACCCAAATCAAAACTAACCAAAAGGCAAACTCCTAACAATGATCAATACAAGATTATATTTTCCTTTCAAGATCTATTTCTATAAATCCTCCCTAGGCAAATGAAATTCCAGTCCTACAAACTGCCTCTCCCAGATCCAATCATGGTTTCTGCTTTATCCATATCAGTGATGACATCAGCCATTCTTTCTACTGGGAGTGCCTTTATCCATCCTTTACTGTAACAAGTACCTTTTGGGCCAATTCCTGTTTCATACAACGCAATTCAAATATCACCTCCTTTGTGGAGACTCTGCCTTATTTCATCCTCCCTGCACCTAATCTGTCATGGAGCATATTCTGTGAACCCACGGGTACTGATCATGTGGTTCAGCTGATACTTTAGAAGTCAAAGCCTGGGCTCTGGAACAAGGCTGTGTGGGCTTAGCCCTGCTTCTTATTGTTGTTTGACTGACCTTGTACTTCAGTGTCCTTCTCTATAAAATGGGATAGTAATGCCCAATTGGACTCTTTTGAGAATTCAATGGGCTGACATCTGTAAAAATGTTAAAGAGCAGCTATACTAAAATAGTACCAGACACAGCACATGCTTATCACATTAATAAAAGCATGCTGAGCCCAGTGCCAGCTTCAGCCACAACAAGTCATCCTCCAGGAGACAGTCCACTTGCAGTTGATCTGCTTTCCCTCCTGTCTGGTTTTCTAGACTGGAAATGTCTTCCATGAAGGGGATAAGTACTGCACTTTGCTTATTCTTGAATCCCAAACACCCAATACATGGTAGTTTTGTCTGAGCAAATGCATGAACAAAGGCTTTCCCTTCCAAGGCCTTCTCTTTAGTGGAAATATATGACAAATACATAAAATAAACTTAAAAAAGCCAGGTGATGTGGTATACACCTCTAATGCCAGTACTCGGGAGGCTGAGACAGGAGGACTAACAGGTTTGAGGACAGCTTCAGCAACATAGGGAAACTCTCAACAATATAGCGAAAACATGTTTCAAAAAATAGATTCAAGATAAGCCTTCAAAGTTAAATATAGGAATGAAAGTTATCCATGACAAGCAAGTATAAAGTCTGTTTGATTGCTGAAGAAAAAGTCAAGGAGCCCAATAGAGTAGTAAAGAAAAGTTCTAGGGGGAAATTTCTTTTATAGGTTTAAAACTGAGAAATAACATGGTTTGTAGAGACAAAAAAATATCCTTGGGAAGAGAAATAACTCCCACAGGGATCCTTAAGTCTTATGTAACAACTCATATTTTACCAAGCGTTCCAATGTACCCATATAATTTGGGGGCAAAAAAATGGAAAGTATTTTATAATTTGCCTTTTGAAATTATGTTTTGTATTAGTAAGTCCTTTGATTCATAATTGGTCTGATTTTATATAATTATATTTGAAATAAATTATTTTAATTATTAATAATTGGATAATGATTTTTAGCAGTCATTGGGTACCCATGAGAAACTTTACTTTGTTCATTTGGTACTGGGAATTGAACACAGGGACCTTCTACTTCTGAGCTATCATCTCAGTCCCCCCAGGGTACTTTTTAGTTTTTATTTCAAAATAGGATCTAACTAAGTTGCTGAGTTGTCTTGTAAAGTTGCTGAGGCTGACCTTAAATCTGTGATCTTCTGTCTCAGCTTCCTAAGTACAGGGATTACAGGTTTATGCCACCATGCCTAGCTTCATGAGAAATTTTAAATGAGAAATTCAAATTACTGAACTGTAATAAAATTTTTATGAATTTTAAATTTAATAATTGATGAAATTGACATATGTTATAACTTATAGCTATATCACTATACATTTTAAAATTCTGATATCACAACATCCAACAGAACACCAGAACATTCCTTTCTTTTTCCATCCCTGGGTCTCAGGTATCCCAGTGAGCGCTTGAACTGCCCTGGGCTCTAGTGTAGGCACGTGCCTCGTGGATAAGGCAGCTCTGCTTGTTGAAAGGCTTAGAGACAAGTGAAATCAGGCTTCATGCTAAACATGGCATGCTTATTTACTTTTGCTGAAGCCGGGTATCTGTGTGGAGGGTTAGTTGGATGCATACTTCTTAAGTGAACCAGATGTTTTTGGAAGTCAAGGCCTACTTGAAAGAACAAACATACCCATTTAGGTTGGGGAGTGTGGGGGACACCTTACCAGTAATTTGGTGTTCCCTAGGCAGAAGCACCATGCCCTTATTTCATCTCAACACCGGACATAGGATCGGGGATCTAAAATCTTATTTTCCATCATAGAGTTGTTCTCATACCTTTCCTGGAACAAATGATCCAGCCTCTTTGGAGCAGCTTAGAAATTTTTCTCTTTTTAACACCCCACCCCTAATCTCCCTTGTGACAGATGCTGAGGATCACAATCCTTGCCACTGGGTGACAGGTCCTATTTTTGAAAGATGAACAGAAAAAAGATAAAAACAGAGTACGGCTAAAAATATCTCACCTGAACCAGGTTGTGGGAGAAGAATGCTAGAATGGAATATCTCACTGAATACAGACATCATGTTTAGAAGGCAATCAGTTATACATATATGTATACATGTACACATGCATATGCATGTAGAAATGCATATATGAATTCCCCTATAATAAGAATCAGGGTTGGTGTCTTTCCCGCCTCCAGAGGCAACATTCAGTTGTTTTTGATGGTCATGGCGCTCCCTGGAGTTCTGCAAACTCATGGGCCAGAAAGCCACGCTTACTTGCCTCTCATTTCTAAAGGAAAGGAGCGCAATGACTTAGGAGAGAAGAAGGCACGTTCTCCCAAGTCACAGGTAAGCTACAAACAGTCCAAAAGCTGCAACTGATTTCATGCCCAAGTCTTGCTTCACCTAAGATTTGCATAACCCAGTGCTGGGGAGTTTTGGGGGGAAAACCAGAATTCCAGCCCTGAAGCCAAGCCAAACTTTCGGTGACTAGAGACTGGGAAAGCTGCCTTTTCAAATGTAATCTCGCTTCTGTTTCCTAATAGTACGGAAAGGACAAACGTGTTCTGCTCTGCAGCCCTGGAACTCACTCTTCATGGTTAAGTCATTACCTGGGAGGACTTTATAAGGGTTATTGGAAGTTTAGCTTTATAGTCAGTGAAGTGTAATTTACACGATAAAATGCAATTCCTTGCTTAATTACTTCCCTCACCTATTGGGAGCATTTCTTGTTTCTCAGGTCAAGATTTTTACTTATGGCCAAGACAATAGAGTTGACATTACTATGAAACAATTTTGAACCCCTCAGAATGAAGACTTTTTGACTACACCTAAAGAGGAACTCGCCAAAAACAATGAATGGTGTTTCACAATCTGAGTGGGTGTATTTCGCCCAGCTAAGATGTAAATAAAGGAGTGGTGAGGCAACAGCTCAGGACTGGAGGGGCCTCTCCAGAAAGCTCAGCTACTAGAAATGGAGGGCAACTTCACCCAGTCCTGTGACACTGTGTGGAGTTTAGATGCAGCCAGGTGCTCGGCCTGGACCAAGGGAAGGACAGAGGCTCTTTTCTCTGTCTGAAGCTCACTCATGTTCAGAGAGATGGGGGGGCCAGGCAGTGGGACTTCACAGCTAATTTTTAATTTTCCCAAGTAGTTATTATAACAGGAATCCCCGCCCCACCCCCATTTAAAACCAACAGAGAATTACAGAGAAGAAAAGATCAGTGTTGCTTGTGGGTGGTGACTTTTGGCTCACTCCAGGTGAGAGCCCAGTAGACCAGCATGGCTTGAGGGAGCAGATCTGTACAGACTGAACCAAAGGAAAACAGGAACCATGCAACAGGGAAAAGAATATTTGTTAGTACTAATGGAGTCACTGTAACACTGATTGTTCAAATGTCAGTAGCTGGCACTTTCCCATGCTCAGTTAAGTGCGGAAACGCGGACCCTGGCAAATTCTTCTCATATTCCAAGGCTTTTGGGGAGTTCTCAGGTAATGTTTCATGGGGATTGCAAATGGCCCTGTTATTTTCCTTTCTGTCCTCTGTGTTGTTTTTTTTTGTGGGTTTTTTTTATTAATTAATTTTTTAAATTGATGCATTGTAGTCATATATCAATCACATTGGAGTACAAGACTTGAGAGGATATACAAGCACACATCATCCAATTAGCCCTCCTCCAGCCCCCATCCCATTCCCTCCCCTTCCCTCCATCCCATGCTTCTTTGGTGATTTACTTTGATACATTTGTTTATGTACCTCCTGCGTTTTAAAGAGGCTCCGTCCTCCAGTATTACATACCCTCTGATTGGTCACATTAGTTGCTTCACTATAGGGCCCTTTCTATAGCTCAACCTCTTCCTGTTGCCCTTTTCCTCCTAGTTATTGCTGATTAAGAGAAGCATCTGATTTATATGTTTTTGCGATATTTCTCTGTGCATGCTGCGTTGCAAGTACTGATCCCACTCTTGATGGTCCCAGTAGTGGCCTGGCTACTCAGTGGACTGATCCAGACCTCGCTGGCTCAAGCAGCGGCCTTGCCTCATGGGAGGCCCCAGTTCTGGTCTCGCTGGCCCCTGCACCAGTCTAACCCCTAAGATGGCTTTGGTCCCGGCCTTGGAGGCCGCAGGAGTGAACTTGCCTCACGGCAGGCTCCGATGCTGGCCATTGGCCCCTGCACCGGCCTAACCCCTTGGCAGGATTCCAATCCCGGCCTCGGAGGCCCCAGCACTGGCCTAGCCTCACGGCAGGCTCCAATGCCGGCCTCGTTGGCCCCAGCACCGGCCTAACCCCTCGGCAGGTTCCGTTCCCGGGTTAGAAGGTCCCAGCACTGGCCATGTCTCACGGCAGGCTCCGATGCTGGCCTCGCCTCACGGCAGGCTCCGATGCCGGCCTCGCTGGCCCCAGCACCGGTCTAGCCCTTCGGCAGGTTGTTATCCTGGCCTCGGAGGCCCCGGTACCGGCCTTGCCTCACGGCAGGCTCCGATGCCGGCCTCGCTGGCCCCAGCACTGGCCTAACCCCATGACAGGCTCTTATCCCAGCCTCGGAGGTCCCAGTACCGGCCTTGCCTCACGGCAGGCTCCGATGCCGGCCTCGCTGGCCCCAGCACTGGCCTAACCCCACGACAGGCTCTTATCCCGGCCTTGGAGGTCCCAGTACCGGCCTTGCCTCACGGCAGGCTCCGATGCCGGCCTCACTGGCCCCAGCACTGGCCTAACCCCTCGGCAGGCTCTTATCCTGGCCTCGGAGGCCCCAGTACAGGCCTTGCCTCAAGGCAGGCTCCAATTCCGGCCTCGGAAACCTCAGCACCGGCCTTGCCTCACGGCAGGCTCCAATGACGGCCTCACTGGCCCCAGCATCGGCCTCACCACTCGGCAGGCTCCAATCCCGGCCTCGGAGGCCCCAGCACCGGCCTTGCCTCAAGGCAGGCTCCAATCCCGGCCTCGGAGGCCCCAGCACCGGCCTTGCCTCACGGCAGGCTCCGATGCCGGCCTCGCTGGCCCCAGCATCGGCCTAACCCTTCGGCAGGCTCTTATCCCAGCCTCGGAGGTCCCAGTACCGGCCTTGCCTCACGGCAGGCTCCGATGCCGGCCTCGCTGGCCCCAGCACTGGCCTAACCCCACGACAGGCTCTTATCCCAGCCTCGGAGGTCCCAGTACCGGCCTTGCCTCACGGCAGGCTCCGATGCCGGCCTCACTGGCCCCAGCACTGGCCTAACCCCTCGGCAGGCTCTTATCCTGGCCTCGGAGGCCCCAGTACCGGCCTTGCCTCAAGGCAGGCTCCAATCCCGGGCTCGGAAACCTCAGCACCGGCCTTGCCTCACGGCAGGCTCCAATGACGGCCTCACTGGCCCCAGCATCGGCCTCACCACTCGGCAGGCTCCAATCCCGGCCTCGGAGGCCCCAGCACCGGCCTTGTCTCAAGGCAGGCTCCAATCCCGGCCTCAGAGGCCCCAGCACCGGCCTTGCCTCACGGCAGGCTCCGATGCCGGCCTCGCTGGCCCCAGCATCGGCCTAACCCTTCGGCAGGCTCTTATCCTGGCCTCGGAGGCCCCAGTACCGGCCTTGCCTCAAGGCAGGCTCTGATTCTGGCCTAGGAGGCCCCAGTACCGGCCTTGCCTCACGGCAGGCTCCGATGCCGGCCTTGCTGGCCCCAGCACCGGCCTAACCCCTCAGCAGGCTCTTATCCCGGCCTCGGAGGCCCCAGCACCGGCCTTGCCTCACAGCAGGCTCCGATGCCGGCCACACTGGCCCCAGCACCGGCCTAACCCCTCAGCAGGCTCCGGTCCTGTCCTCGGAGGCCCCAGCACTGGCCTTGCCTCACGGCAGGCTCTGATGCTGGCCTCGCTGACCCCAGCACTGGCCTAACCCCTCGGCAGGCTATTATCCTGGCCTTGGAGGCCCCAGTACCGGCCTTGCCTCATGGCAGGCTCTGATGCCGGCCTCGCTGGCTCCAGCACTGGCCTAACTCCTCAGCAGGTTCCAGACCCGACCTCGGAGGCCCCAGCACAAGCCTTGCCTCATGGCAGGCTCCAATGCCGGCCTCGCTAGCCCCAGCATCGGTCTAACCCCTCGGCAGGTTCCAATCCCGGCCACGGAGGCCTCAGTAGTGGCCTTGCCTCACAACAAGCTCCGATGTCGGCCACTGGCCCCGGCGCCCGCCTAACCCCTCAGCAGGTTCCAATCACTGTCTCTGTGCTTATTATTTCAAAGGTTCCAGGTGTAATGTATCAGATCTCTGCCTCCCCTGAGTATTGGCCACTGGCATTGCCACTGCCTCCACCGTTTCAAATCCTTCCCAGGCTCTTTTTCCACTCTGAATGTTGTCCAGTGTTCCTAAGCATGCATGATGGTAGCATTCGACATTTGGTGAAATTTCTCCAAAAAAATAAAGTTGGTAAGATCCGGTTTCTGCTTCTCCTGAATACAAGTCTCCACCACCATCGCGGAGAACTCTTTCAACACCGCATTTCTCCTTGGTCTCCTCTAAACTCTCTCCTTACAGGTGATGTCTGAGATTCTTAACAATATAGAGAAATAGCAGTCCTCTTTCACGGCGAATTTTTCCATAAGTTCCAGTGCATTTAGATAAGTTTTGTCTGCACCTCCAGTGTCCTGGCATCCATAACGGCTTTCTTACCTCCTCTCCGATATTTTTCTTTATCTTTTTCTGTTCTGGGCCTGGTTTCTCCAGGGGTCTGGCGTGCTACTCGCAATTCAGCAGGGGCCCAGAGTCCCGCAACTGGGGCCCCAGCTGGCATGCCCCGCGCGCGACCCCTGCCCAGAACCCAGCGTCTTACTGGGCCCAGTTTCTCCAGGGGTCTGGCGTGCTACGCGCAGTTCCGCCTGGGGCCCAGGGTCCCGCGACCCGGGCCCCGGCAGGTGTGCGCTGTGCGCTACCCCCGCCTAGAACCCAGCGTCTTACTGGGCCCAGTTTCTCCAGGGATCTGGCGTGCTACGCGCAGTTCGGCCGGGGCCCAGAGTCCCGCAACCCGGGCCCCAGCTGGCGTGCCCCGCGCGCGACCCCCGCCCAGAACCCAGCCTGTCCTCTGTGTTAATGTTCATTGCCCAGGATTTCCTCTATACCCTCCCTAACTGTTCTGGAATCTGGACAGGGCTGTGTCTCTTGGTGCTGCCAAAGCTGCTAACCCAAAAGGAACCTAATCGATATTTTCTTCCTACCTGGGCACCAAAGCATTCAAAGTACCACAGGGTCCATTGCAAAGACAGCTCCTTCTGCTTCTCCTGTATTCCTTTCTCTCTGGGCAGGTCAGAGAAGAGTCCTGAGGGCCAGACTCACTTAGGAACTAGCATCTGAAATGGGTATGATTCTTTTCTCTCCACCTTACCCTTTCTCCTACTCTTTACTCTCGCCAGCCCTCTCACTGCCCATTCTGTTTCAATGTATCAAGTGAATTTCAATTATCTACATTTTTAGTAAGTCCCCAGAATGCCATCTGGAGCAATGCTGTGTTTATGAAAAGGTTCAAAATCTCTCTCTCTCTCTCTCTCTCTCTCTCTCTCTCTCTCTCTCTCTCTCTCTCTCTCTCTCTCTCTCTCTCTCTCTCTCTCTCTCTCTCTCTCTCTTTCTCTCTCTCTCTCTCTCTCTCTCTCTCTCCCTCCCTCCCTCCCTCCCTCCCTCCCTCTCTCTCTCTCTTCTCTCTTTTTATTTCTCTCTCTCTTTGCAGTACTAGGGATGGAAACCAGGAACATTCTACCTCTGAGATACACCCCCAACCCTATTTTTTATTCTTTATTTTGAAGCAGGGTTTCAATGAGTTACAAAAGGCCTCACTAAGAAGTAGCTGAAGCTGTCAGCAAACCTAAATCCTCCTGTCTCAGCCTCCCAAATGCTTGGATTACAAGTGTGCGCCACCACACCCAGCAAGGTTCGATATCTTGATGGCTGAAGTGTGAAGTCAGACCTGGATCTAAACACAGGCTCTACTTTTTACTAATTTCCTGAGCAGGTGACTCCACCTCTGCGGCCTAGTCTGAATTACCAGATGACAGTAATGACTTAGCTCACAGGGTTATGGTTAGAATTCCATAAGTTCATTCACATATTTCTGTCTTGTATAAAATACTTTTTTAGGACCTGGAATGATCTGTGCACTGTTCTAGATGCTAAAGATCCAACATAGAACAAAAGATACAAAACCTTTATCCTCCTAGAGCTTAAATTCCAGTTGGGGAAACACACAAAAAGCAGAAAAATATAGAAGATGATGTTGGGTAATAATAAATTTTAAAAGACATAATTATTGGGTCATAAAGAGTGATGGAGAGGTTAACTGAGATGGAAGAGTTAGGAGACTTCTTTGAGAAAGTGGCCTATGAGCTAAGGTCTGACTATAAAATACTTAGCATAGCTCAGGCATAAAATGTTTAATATCTGGGGTCATTAATATTACTTTCCAGGGTCTCATCTTCAAGATGCTCATGGGCCTTGAGCCTGGGAATGTGGAAGGTGCTTTAATTTATTTTTAAAAATATCCCTCTCAATGACATTTTAAAACCATCATTTCATTTTGCATCATTTCTATTTTGTTTGAATTATTGTATCTCAATACAATTCCTAAGTCTTTTACCATAGTCACCTTCTACTTAGTGTCAAGAGAAGGTCTAGACCTGGATGTTTTGACCTCTGGATTATTGAGCATACCCCTGGATCAGGTACGTTTATCAGTACGTGAGAGGGATAGTGATACACTTTCTATGGTGGAGCCGCTAATTCCTTTGGGAAGGAAATAATGTGGAAAGAGGGAAAGTACATTTATTAGATATCAATGTACATCACTCTGGGTGGTGGGTAAAAGAGCATGGATAGAATCAGTGCAGAACCATCGTGAACCACTCAGGAACCATTGACACCTCTATTACTGTTAAGTCCAGTTTTTACTAAGGGTGTTCGTTGAAGCATTTGTTCAATGGAGCTCTATGTTCAGAATCTTTGAAAGCATTGCAATTGCAGACTAAATTTCTTTGCTGAAGATTCACAAGTGTTTTAACTGATTAGATTAATGGACCTGAGAAGCTCTGCAGCAAATAAATCTGATCAATCTTCATTGATCGAAACTTTTTTATTTTTACTTTTTACTACAGAACCCTCTTCTACCTTGACACTTGTTAACCTGAACTTTTTAAAATGCTACTGTATGCCGGGCGTGGTGGCTCACGCTTATAATCCCAGCATTCTGGAGGCTGAGACCTGGAGGATCGCGGTTCGCGGACAGCCTCAGCTACTTAGTGAGGCAGCTACTTAGTGAGGCCCTCTGCAACTCAGTGAGACCCGGTTTCAAAATAAAGAATACAAAATAGGGCAGGGGGTGTAGCTCGGAGGTAGAATGCCCCTGGGTTCCATCCCCAAACCCGCAAAAAAAAAAAAAAAAATGCTACTGTAGCTACTGTAAAGGTAGAACACTAAATGTTAGTCAATTTACCGCCTGCAGAGTCTTAGAAGTAGCACAAGGGTAGATGCTCCATAAATACGGGGTGAATGGCTGAATGAAGCAGCTGTCAGATACATATTTAACTTATACTTAAAAAGTAGGAGTTCTGCCTCAAGTATCACATGGGCACGGGCATTATACAAAGATCTCAGAACTTCTTTTCTGGGACTCATTTTTGGAATGTCAAACTTTGGAAGCACAAAGTAATCTTCAAAAGCATTCTTAACTACCAGTTCTGAACCATGTTATCAAAACACACCCATACTGAGACTTGTTTAAAATAATTTTCATAAGCACATTAAAGTGTACTAGATTGAGCCGGGCGTGGTGGCGCACGCTTGTAATCCCTGCGCTTGGGAGGCAGAGACAGGAGGATCGCTCAGGTTCGAAGGCAGCCGCGCGCTGGCTTAGGAGACCCTGTTTCCAAATAAAACATGTAAAAATAGGTCTGGGAGTGTAGCCCAGAGGTAGAAGGGCTTCCAGGAACCCCAGTGCCACCAAAAAAAAAAAAAAAGTGTACTAGATTGAGAATGATATTTTAACAAATTAGAACAGAGCCAAGGTTATCCATATTATATCATTCCACCTTTACGCGTTGCATTCCCTTATGCTTTCTTGAATGGGAGGGAGGGGTGGAGTTACAGGCTGTCTGCTGAGAACTGAACTTAATGGGTAGCCTGTCTTATGGATTCTGATGGGCACACCCTTAAAAGTATGTCATGCGTGTAAATTCCACCTGTCATGTTTGTTATCTGATGGAATAAGGTTAAGAAATGCTGAACTGACACGAACACCATGTTTTACATTTGAGAAGATGGAGGCCTAGAAAGAGAAAATAATATGTTTGGATCATGTTTGTCAGAAGAAATCCCCGTAGAACTAACTCAGGTGTTCTGTCTCCTGACTTTGGACAATCTGGTCCCTTCTGAAGTACTTGTCTTAGGCCAAGTTCCCTAGAAGGAGAACCTTGGATAGGAATGCTAGTATAAGAGATTTATTTGATTTGTAATCCTAGTACTTGGGAGGCTGAGGCAGGAGAATTGCAGGTTCAATGCCAGCCTCAGCAACTTAGTGAGGCCCTCGGCAACTTAGACCCTGTTTCAAAATAAAAAAATAGCCGGGCGTGGTGGCGCACGCTTGTAATCCCCGCGCTTGGGAGGCAGAGACAGGAGGATCGCGCAGGTTCGAAGCCAGCCGCGCGCGCTGGCTTAGGAGACCCTGTTTCCAAATATAAAAAAATGTAAAAAGAGGTCTGGGAGTGTAGCCCGGAGGTAGAAGGGCTTCCAGGAACCCCAGTACCACCAAAAAAAAAAAAATAAAATAAAATAAATAAATAAATAAATAAATAAATAAATAAAATAAATAAAATAAAATAAGGCTGGAAGTGTAGCTCAGAGGTAGAATGACCCTGAGTTCAGTCCACAGTCTCACACACACACACACACACACACACACACACACACACACACACATGCAAAGAGATTTATTAGAGGGGTATCCTAGGCCCCACTCCATCAAGGGTTGTTTTGTCACCCCACAAAAGATCAGCATCCAACACAGAAAACGCTACCTCCTAAACCCAAAGATGTCTTGTCAAGCGTGCCAAGCATTGTGCTTCCTTCTTAGTTGGCACAAAGTACAACTTTTTAAACAGGATAATCCAGGATGTCAAAAGTCGCTGAACTTCTGAGAATGTCACCAACATGGTGAGCCCTTACCTCCTAACCCTTGAAGCATATGCATCTTGCCAAGGTATCCAGACTCTGCCCCTTCTCCTCTGCCTTGATTAGCATGATACCCACAATGTAGTGAACCATGTGATGCTCTGCATAATTTCCAGATTGCCTAGGTCTCTTCAGACTGTGGCAGAGATGGGGACAGAGCCTTAAGATAAAACTGTCAGTGTATCATGTTGTTAATCACATCTGTATGTCAACTGCTTCTGAATATATATATTCTACTGTCAATTGAATCCAGGGCATTCTACCTCTGAGATGCACCCCCCCAGTTTTTTTTTTTATTCTTTATTTTGAAACAAAGTGTCACTAAATTGCTAAGGCTAGCCTTGAATCTATAATCCTCCTGTCCTCAGCCCCTCAACTACTGGGATTATAAGAATGTGCCACCACATCCAGCAAGCTTTTTCTTTTATATCCCCATCCCAAATCCTTTTTTCTTATGAATATTTAAAATATTTTCCAGGCAATAGATAAATAGCATATATTCAAGTATGTGTTAATCTTTTCTAGTGAAAATAGCTGCAGGTAGGAATACACCTCAGTTAAATTTTCAGTGATGCACTGTCTCTTCTCCAATCCTTTTTTTCACAGAGGTCAGACTGATAAATTAAACGGTAATATTATGAGAACTACAACCCTTATATCTTTTATGTATTCAAGGCTGGTACCAATTTTCCATTCTTCATAGTGTAGATAGTGTTTTAATACACTGTCTTGACCAACCAAAGAGTGTCATTTGGGAGGGGGATTGCTCAAGGTTTTTCTCACTACATTGCTTTGCCTTCATGGGTCAGGAAGTGTTCTGCCAACTGCACACAATGTCTGTCCTATTTATACATTGGGAGCTGGACAGAGACTGTGGACTCAGTTCATCAACTGTGAGAGACCTAGTCAGGACTCCATTTATGACCTGATGGCACTTTGGGTTCTCATGTATCAGTATCTCATGTATCCAGTATCATTTGAAACAACTGGGATCTGGGATTCTTCTTTCCCCAGTATAGAATTATCTTTTCCACTGCTACAGCTCCCTTTGGTGAAGGACTGGGGAAATCACTGTGGTGTATGCTTGACATGATGCTCCAATATCTACCCACGTAGAGACCCAATTCCTTTTGTAGGTTATGGTTCTGGGAATTGACTCAGGTCTGAAAACTAGGCAAGAGATCCTAATTTTCTATTAAAATGGCTAAGCTCAGTTAATTCATCTCACTTGATTTTATATGTTAAACAAATATTTATTTGATAAACAAATATTCTTATAGGTCACAATCTATCTTTCCCCTAAAAAAATCATGATATGTTTGTTAGCTGCTTTCATAGATACATACAGGTCAGATCTTCCTGGGTACTATTCTAGTGTAGCATCTTCTATTGTTATCTTCAAGACATTCTCAAGAAAACAACCTCTACAGAGCTTCCCAGTAGTTCTGGTAACCACCCTTAGCCCTTCCCAGCACATTCCTTTCTACCTGGCTAAATGAAGAAACACAGCTGATGGGTTTTCCAGTCTTAGGTAATCAACTCCCTTTAGCACACACAGTCCTCTGAGACTTTAATCCCTTCCTATGCAACAACTCCACGGTCTACTAGGCAGGTTGGCATTTAATGCAACTGATCTCATTTAATGCAACTGATCACTTTTTTAAAACTACTCATAACAATCCCAGCAGCATATTAGATATGTCTCCTAAGGCTGGTTTTGGCAAACATTCCCTTATCCTCCCACCTTTGTCTGGCCTCTTCATGTTCCACCCATCTAGCTCCTATACCTTCTTTGACATATCATTTCCCCCTCCCTTTGCAGGTCTGGTACCTCTCTAGTATCAGGTGAGATTTGGCCCTAATTTTAGATCTGGTGACCAGAAGAGAATGTTGTTATAGTTGATCTTAAAAATAGCAAACATAGTGTTATAAGACACCTGCTTCATCTGAGGTCTTTAAAAAATTATTATCTTTAAAAAATGTCGGTATTATCTTTAAAAAATGTCGGGGGGAAAGAAGTTTATCTTCCAACAAAGGGCAAGTGTCAAGAGGACGAATGCCAAGAGGGTTCAGGGAAATTGGAAATGTGGGGTTTAAGGTGCATCTCCCTAGATAACTATATCCCGGGTCTTAGGGTTCCACTATTCTCCTATCAGGGTCCTGACTTTGGCATGGAATATTTGCCTAATCTGAGAATTCTCTGCTTTCTGTTTGCTCTCCATCTCCGTCTCCTGTCTGGCTGCAGGGTTTGATTGTCTTTAAGTGACACCAAGGAGACTCTGCTTTTGTGTTCTCTCTCTTCAACGAGTCAAGGACACTTAGCAGTAGTCTCCGAGTTCTGTCTCCAGTTTACTCTTTGCTCCGTACGACTCCCATGCTGGAGATACTCCGCTAAGTAGTGTACACTCTCTATCTGCGTCCTGCTCCAGTTCACCGCAGGTGTTGTCCCAGCTATCTTACCACTGCAACACGCCAGGGATGATGCCTACTTTGCCTATGGCAAGGAGGGGTCCTCGTGGCCGGCCATCAGTGAGAGTCCACCTCCAGGATCCCATCTTTACAATCCACTTCCTATGGTCACTATTGGTACCAACTGTCTTAGCAAAGCCTAAGCTGGAGATGTATTGAACAATTTCTCTCAGGAAAAAGGATATGAAGGAAGCAGAATAGAGCAAGGGAAATAAGCAACATGAAGATGTGGTCTCAGCTAAAGACCAGCATCAGTCTGGTCCCATGGAATTTCTTGAGTGAAAACTATACCAAACTGCAGGGCATGGTGGTATATGCCTGTAATCCCAATACTTAGAAGGCTGAGACAGGAGGATCACAGGTTTGAGGCCAGCCTCAACAACTTAGCTAGACCTTGTTACAAAATAAAAAAAGAAAATAGGACTGGCGGTGTGGCTCAGAGGTAGAATGACCCTGGGTTCAATCCTCAGTAAAAGATTTTTAAAATATGTCCAAATTGTTGCCCTCCCACCCTTTGAGGCAAGGATGTCAGCCTTTTGAATCTTTGTGTTTGATATTAGCTCACAGGAGGATTAGCTGCTCTCAGGGTATGAGAATTGGCTAATCATTGGTGGAGGCCAAACTTTTTCAGCAGAAAATGTCCAGAAGGAGCAGCTATAGGTCATTAGTGGCCTTTACTCATAGCAAGTAGGGGATGTGAGTTGGCCAAGAAGAGGAGTCTAAGCAGGGCACCCACAGTGTCAACTACAGGTAACTCATGCAATGAAAATTCCAGTCCAGTATGTGTGGCTTTGATACTAGTGAATAGCCAAAAAATTATGTGCAGCCTGGCAAGTAAGGTTAGTGATCGGTATAGATAATAATGCTTTATACAATGTATTTTTATTTTCCTATGTCATTTATAATGTCTTTGCATGCAAATTTCCCAGAAAGAATTAAAATTTTTTTTTTTTTGTGGTGGTACTGGGGATGGAACCCTTCTACCTCTGGGCTTCATGCCCAGACCTATTTTATATTTTATTTGGAAACAGGGTCTCTTAAGCCCAAGCAGCGAGGCTGGCTTCGAACCTGCATGATCCTCCTGTCTCTGCCTCCCAAGTACCACAAGTGTGCACCACTACTCCCGGCTTAAATATTTTAATTAAATTAAGTGCAGAAATAATCATTCATGTGGACAACATTAACTCTGAGGTTTAAACTAAGGAGTGAGTAAGTAAAACTCAAGTTAATCTCATCAGAGAACAATAGACCATAAAAATCAGCAATTTACACGGAAAGAAATATAAATGAAAAAAATGTTTACAATTATGTTTACTTTTCCTAGAGATTGAAGTAGTGCCCAGGAAATTATGGAAACATCTTTCCCTTGTCTACTATGTTTGCACAACTATCACTGAGGAAAGTTCACAATTACTCTTCCAGTGTTGGAGCATGGGCATGAATTCTTAGAAAAAACTTGCCAATGTGCATTAGAATTCTGAAAAAGTCACTGGGTGTGGTGGCAGAGGCTAGTCATCTCAGTACTTGGGAGGCTGAGATACGAGGATCGCAGGTTTGAGACCAGCCTCATTTACTTAGCGAGGCCCTCTGCAACTTAGTGAGACACTGTTTCAAAATAAAGAATAAAAATAGGGCTAGGGGTGTAGCGCAGAGGTAGAATGCCCCTGGGTTCTATCCCTAGTACTCAAAAAAAAAAAAAAAATCTGAAAAAGTCGACACATCCTTGATCAGATCATTCCATTTCTGACAGTTTGTTACAGGAAATAATCAGAGATCCCCCAACTAAGCTGTATGTTCAAGAACACTTAGTATTTATTTATTTATTTATTTATTTATTTATTTATTTATGTGTTCATTTTTGGTACTGGGGATGGATCCCAGGGGAATTCTACCTCTGAGCTATACCCTCAGCCCTATTTTATTCTTTTATGTTGAAACAGGGACTCACTAAGTTGCAGAAGACTTCACTAAGGCCCGCTGGGCCTGGGCCTTGAACCTGTGATCTTTCTGTCTCAGCCTCCCACATACTGTGATTTATAGGCATGCACTACCACACCCGGCTTTAGTGTTATTTTATGTTAGCAAAAAAATTCAAATTGAAATGTCCCCAAATCATAAAATGGGAACATAAATTCTAGACAGGTCTGATGATAAAATTCTGTGTGTTGGGATTGTCTAGGTTTGAATTCCAGATCTGTGCTTCCCTGTCCTGAATTCCAGATCTGTGCTTCCCTGGACAAGGTAATTAACTTAATAATTACTTAGGAAATTAATTGAATTTTTAAAAATGGCTGTTAGGCTAGTTCCAAAGGTTGTGTGTGAAGCTCTTGGAATAGTAACTGTGTCATAGAAGTGCTATTATTATTGTTTAGAGGATATTTAATAACAGATGTTAATGTCATAGACATTTGTACTTAGTATATTAAATATATCCACAGGCTTAAGACTGGAAAAAAAATACTGTACACCTAACCAATGGTTCTCAGTTTGCTCTTGGGACCCCTTCATACTCTTGAAAATTAAGAACTATAAAGAATTTTTGTTGAATGATTATATCTATCAGTATTTACTGTACTCAAAATTTAAAATTAGAAAACTTACCCGGGTGTGGTGGCGCATGCTTGTAATCCCAGCATTTGGGAGGCTGAGACTGGAGGATCACAGTTCACAGACAGCCTCAGCTACTTAGTGAGGTCCTTTGCAACTCAGTGAGACCCTGTTTCAAAGGGGAAAAAAAAGAAATAATAAAAAATAGAGAAAAATTAGAAAACTTAAAAAAGATACTGCACAAGCATACATATGTTAGAGCTATGACATATTACATGTTATGTAGCTTCTGGAAAACTTTACAGCCATGAAAGAATAGGTGTGAACAGACAGATAATAGCCTAGTATTGTTACGAAAATAATTCTGGCCCAATAGACCCCATGAAAGATCTCAGGGACCTCTAGAGGGTCTTTAAATGACACTTTGAGAATACTGCACTAAACCACTAAGTATTGGTATAAGTTATTTATATTCTTTTCTTTATTGTTTTTTGTATTTTTCAACCTTTCTACAATAAGCATTGATGGCTTTGTAATTAGAAAATATAAGAATAACTGACAAAAACATTTATTTTTCTATAATCTCTCTCTCACATGCACACACACACTATATATATATATATATATATATATATATATATAGTCACTCTATATATGTATGTGTATATATACATACATTCAGTTGGATCAGAGTTTCTTCTACCTAACTGACAGTCCTGCATTTTTGTGAGCTTAGAGAATGCAGGAGTAACAGGTTCTTTGCCACACACTTGGTTTGAATGCTTTTCAAGAGCAGACCACCAATAAAAGAAAATCCTCAGGAACTGCCTACCATATATCAAATAATAGACAGGGAGAGCAGCTGCTAGGAGCCTTTTTCTTCGTGTACCTGCTCTTCATAGAGTAGGGGTGTTGGCCTTTGTAAGTGACTTAACCACAAATTCAAAGATGCCCTCTTCCCATATCTTCTCTCACTAGGACACGGTCACATGATCCCAACTCACAGGCATCTCTGCTTTATTCGTGTTTGTGCCCTCACCTGACACACAGTTGTGGGCCACTGTCTGTAAAATGAATAAGTGTATGAGCATGAAAGCTGGTGAGGGGTGCTCTGCTCATGATCTGTTGCCAAATGCTTTATATGCACGCTCCCACCTCTACCTGCTGTTTTACAGACAAACAGGCAGGCGTTCAGAGAATTCCAGTCACTTGGCTAAGGTCAGCCAGCCAAGAAATACAAGAAGTAGCAGGGGCCAGATTCGAACTTTGAGTAGAAGGATCTATTTACCTAACTATTCTACTACCACCTTCATAGTTTGGGATGAGTTCAGAAATTCCAGAGGATAGCGGGGCATGGTAATCCCAGTGCTTGGGAGACTGAGACAGGAGGATCTCACAGGTTCAAAGCCAGCCTCAGCTATTTAGTGAGGCTCTCAGCAACTTAGTGAGACCCTGTTTCCAAATAAAGTATAAAATAGGTCAAATAGGTCTGGAAGTATAGCCTGAGGTAGAAAAGCCCCTGGGTTCCATTCCAAGTACCACCAAAAACAAAACTAAGAAAAAGTTCCAGAGGCGACTCCCACTTGGGAATTGCTGCTGGGACAAAGATATCCTAGAACTCTGATGTTAAAGTATCCCCATTGGGAATTCCTATCTCTGACTGAGGACTGTAATATGTAATTTTCTGAGGGTAGGTTACCTTGTGCAGGGGATAGGGGAGAGGAATGGTGAAGAAGGAACCTGAGTAGGTACAGAAAGAGAAATAGAGAGATTGGGACCCAGCATTCAGGTATGGGGAAAGTCCACGGCAGCAGGGACCTGGGGGAAATGAGGATTCCCACCCTTTCTGAGGTGTCCTGGCAGCTGGAACCTGGACACCTACAAGAAGCAAAGCTCCCTTGAGAGCTGTGTTGCCCCAGAGCTGCTTGGAAACCATGCTTGGGAAGGATGGAGGGAGCAGGTGGGCCAGCCTTCCTGAAGGAGGATGATGTCTCTGCCAACACCTCCCTCGTTCATTCCCCAGCCTCTCAGCTGGACCCCAGGCAGTACAGTGTGCCCTGTGGCTCCAATGAACGTGAATGGAATGGAATCGCAGCAACATGTCAAGAATGAGAACACCTTTAGGACCAACAAATTGAGTGAGGGACCAGGGAGCCTTGACCAGGCATTGTGGGAGAAGAATGCATTTATTTGATGACTTTTTTTTAATGTATTTGACAGCTGGGCATGGTGGCACACGCTTGTAATCCCAGCACTTTGGAGGCTGAGATAGGAGGATCACACAGGTTCAAAGCCAGCCTCAGCTACTTAGTGAGGCTCTCAGCAACTTGGTAAGACCCTGTTTTCAAATAAAGTATAAAATAGGTCTGGGAGTATAGCCCGGAGGTAGAAAAGCCCCTGTTTTTTCAAAACACATTGTTCAAAAAAATGTGTTTGAATAGGTACTGGAGACAACGCCTATAGACTATAAGGCTGGAATGTTCTGTTGATCTCACCTCCCCATATCTGCATATGTTGTGCCCTCTCCTTAGAATGCCTTATACAAGTTTTGCCTATCTGCCAAAAATTCACTCTGAGACTCAGAGATTGTCCCCTCCAGGAAGCCTCCTGTTATTCCTCCCACTCCCTTTCCCTTATATTCCTAGCTAAGTATGGATTATGTTGTTACGTAGATATAATGTCCTGTGCTATGTAACTTTGCCCTAAATAAAGTGACGAAATAATTTGTCTGTGACCGTGTCCCTGGCCAAAATGACATTCCTCGAGGGGCTATGTATCCTTCATCTTGGTATACCCTATGATTGGCACTTAGTAGGTACTCAGTAAATATCTGTTGCCTTAATTCTGCTGATTCTTCATGCCCCCACTCTCCACACTGCTAACTCCTCATGTGCATTCAATGAGAAGCAACTCATAAAGAACATACTCTAAGAACCTGCCACTCGCAAGGAAATGGATGAGCCAGAGAATATTGTGCGAAGTGAGATCAACTCGTCTCAGAAAGTCAAGGGCTGTGTGTTTTCTCCCATATCAAAATGAGATAAACTACAGAGAAAATAGGAAACAAAACAGACTTTGAATAAATGAGGAGAAAGACCAGTAGAAGAGTGGAAGAGGACTGGGGAAGGAAGGTGGGGAGGGGAAAAGGTTTGAGGAAGGAAACAGTTCGACTGATGTTACACCTTATACAAAGGCATCTCTGGCGATCTCCGAACATGCACTGGGAGGGAGAAGGGAGGAGCGGGGTGGGATCTGAGGGAAACGCCCTCAGGAGCCGTGTACATGTACGTTTGTGTCACCTTGAAACTCACTATGGTGTGTAATTATAATGCACCAATAAAAGTATTTCAAAAGGAGGAAAAATAAAATTGTATATTCCATGAATCAGACCCAAGTTCTAGTCCTGCCTCACTACTTTCCAGCTCTGTAGCCTTGGGTGAGTTACTCAACCTCTCTGAACTTTAGTTTCCTCGTTTGTAAAATGGAGCTAAAATCCCCCATCTCAAAGGTCTGTTGTAAGACACTAATGAGCCAGTTTAAGTCCCTGGTTCAGTTCCTGGCATATAATGGTTGCCGATTAACCATGAATTCCTTTTCCCTTTAGTAATATATTAATGTGAAAGGTCACACAGGATTGGCAGGGCTTGGTAAGCAGTCACTTGGCCTTAATAAGCATTAAAGTCTACTGCCCTCTGGGGGCTGCCTGAGTAACTAGGCCCTCCTAGGGCCACATGCTCAGCTCCCAGCAGGAATCCTTCATAGTCCTAGAGACCATGCCATGTAAAAGCTTGGTATTATACCCTTAGTGTCTTAGGGTAAACTGAGAATCTGCCACCACCTCCTTCTGCACACACCAAGGCAGACTATTCAGAGGAGCTTTTGGTACAGAGGCCCTCAAGGTGGAGAAGACACGGAGAAAAATTTACATGACGGGAGCCAAGACCAGGACTAGAACTTGGGTCTGATTCTTAAAATGTTATTTAATGTATTTCCTCTTTTTTAAAAATACTTTTATTGGTGCACTATAATTATACATCACAGTGAGAATAAAAGTGGTACAAACACTTTGAACATAAGAGGAGTAGCAGTAGGAAGCAGTCCCATGGCAGCAAACACACCAGTCTGTCTCATAGGTGTCTGGTGGGCAGCTCAGCCCCTCCTGCCCTGAAACACAACACCCCTAAACTTCTCCATCTCGAGCCAGGACAAATGACCACAACACTGAAAACCCAAGGGAAGGGTGTGGCTGGAGCCAGCATAGGAAAGGAAATACATGGGAATGTGAGATGAAAACACCTCTATCCCTAGAACACTTTCCCTGAGAGGCCAGGAGCACAGAAGCCATTCAAAAGGTAGTCCAGTCAGAGCCCACTCTAGATTCGACACCAAGGCAAGCTCTGAGGGATGGC
The DNA here is from genome assembly GCF_963383645.1 of Muscardinus avellanarius. Taxonomy (NCBI): domain Eukaryota; kingdom Metazoa; phylum Chordata; class Mammalia; order Rodentia; family Gliridae; genus Muscardinus; species Muscardinus avellanarius. The sequence continues at coordinate 208,558,656 of NC_137786.1, read as the reverse complement.
AGGGGTCAGCTGCAGGCAAAGGCAGGAGCAGTTCCAGAGGTCCTTCTGGATTCGGCAGGAGTTATCAATAGCACACTGTGGGCAGTGGATTGTGCCTTCCTGCCCCTCTGATGTTTAGATCAAAGTTGGGGCATCTGCAGAGACTGCTGATTGTTTCCTGTTCTTCTCAGAAATAGACCCACCTCCATATTTTAGCTCAACACATGGCTACTCCGAACAAAGACTACATTTCCCAGGCTCCTATGCAGCTAAACATGACCATAGGACCAACTTCTGGTTCCTAAGATGGATGCAGAAGCAGGTGTGAGGGTTTCATGAAATGGGCAGAGGGTATGACCTCCTTCTTCCAGCTGGCTTGGAATGAAGACATGATGTCTGGGGCTGGAGAATCTATACTGGACCATGAAGTAAGAACTTCACGTTGAAGATAACACAACAAAATAGTACTTGGACTCTTGGCATTTGAAGACTGCGGTGTTGCCATGCCAGTTAGTAACACCATATCTTAACTGATACAAAGGGGTCCATGATAGTTTCAGTAACCCCAGTCCCCCATTAGCCTGGGAAAAACCATGCAGGCTAAAGATGTTGAGTAACATCTGTTTTGAATGCTTACCATGTCTCAGTCACTGTCTTAAATGCTTTCCAAGCATTAGTTCATTTAATCTTCACAATAATCCCATGAAGCAAGTGCTATGTTATCTTTGTTTTTATAGATGAGGAAAGGAGCATGAGGCAAACTACCTAGCTTATTCAAGTTCTCATAGTCACTAGTAGAACTTGTATTACAGATCTCCAAGCTCCCATCCCAGACTCCTAACCACTGTATTAACTGAAACGCAGTCATCGCAGGGATCCAAGTCAGATCCGCTCTGTTGGTCTCCTGTCTTGTTCTCTACCACCCAGAGTTGTTTTTGCCATATCAATTTCAAAATGAGGGGATAAATGTATTACTTAACACAGAAGTTTGGGAGGACCTTTTTGGAAACATGGGGCTCAGAATGGAAATGGAAATGTAGGTGTGAACTGATGAAAGCGGGTTATTTTATTAAATTGGGGACCCCTTACTCTAAATTGATAGTCATTAACTTTCTGTTTGGTATCAGCATAACATTTTGAGGCACATTATCTCCAAAGGTGAGTATAAGACTGTATCTGTGTGTGTATACCTACATGCATGTAATGCATGTGTGAAATTCATATGCATTGCTGTAAGAATGGATTTTTGTGGTGGACACCATGGTGCTCTACCCAGATCCCCTCTTTAAAGCAGATATGTCCCTCTCTCAGCAGCTGGTCGATCAGTTGTGGATGCCTCATAACTGTATTTCTGATTGGAAACTGTCCTTGGTCACAGGAAACTGCTCATGTCCAAGGTCATGTCTTCTCAGTAGGTGGCTCACAGCCAATGCCTGACAGGTGGGGTTATCAAGGCCTCTTTGCCTCAATTTGGGACCACTCTACAGGGCTATCTCAGCCTCAGAACTCCCTCTAGGGATGGGTTGAGGTATTTCTCCATGTGCACGTAGGACCCTTTTTCCTCTACCTGGTCCAGTCGTCCTCACTTCTACACAGGTGTATCACCTGAGCCCTGATTACTCCTCAATAAACTTGCCTGCAGCTCTGTGTTTCCACATCTGCCTCCATGAGCCCAATGTTACAGATTGTAAAATAAACCCCCAAATAAAAACGTAATCAAGGATAAGGTAAAATAAATATCCGGAACTCCAATAGTTACTATTTACTCTCCAGGGGTTTTCTTGTGCAGTGCTAGGTTGTACCTACTGGCCTTAGAGATGATTCTCAAACACTTGTAATTTAGAACACAATTTACATCAATTCCAGCCCTGAGATTCAAGGCAGAGAGGCCAAGGGGAAGGACCACAAGAAGGAGGAAGGAGAAAAGGGAGCCCTTCCTTGACTATTCCCATTCAGACCACTTTGGATGGCCCTGTCATGGGTTCCCATGGTCCCATCTCTTCTCTTGGGGACATTCATCCTACTTGTAATGCCTTGTTTAGTAGCCACCTTCCCCCAAACCTGACGATTGATGAAGTCAAGTTCTGTGTCCATCTTGTGCATGTTATATAACTGATATCTAGTAGTTCCTGTCATACAGTAGATGCTCAATGATACTCTGAGAGAAAGTCAAGGGAGCTCATCACAGACACAGACACTTGAGACAGACGAGGCCCCTGACTTAGTATGTCTTTGAACATAGATGGCAGGCATTCATCAAACCAGAGCACAGAGACACAATGACAAACTAAGGTCGGAACCCTGAAGAAAAGAGAATGAGCTCTGAAAATGGCTTAGTCTGCTATCCAGGGTGGGGGTGAGGGTTGTAAGAAAGAGCTGTCAGACCCTCCCCCCAAAAGATAATGTCCTTCAAGCTTCAGCAGATGGAACCAGTTACCTGGAGCTGTTTCTCATTCCCATACTATTGACATCTTGGGGTAGGTAATTTTTGGTTGAAGGGCTGGAGAGTGTATGTGCGTGTGTGCGTGCATGCGTGCGTGCGTGCGTGTGTGTGTGTGTGTGTGTGTGACTAGCCTGTGAATTTCAAGCTCTTTAGCAGCAGTCTTGACCTTCTATCCACCGGATCCAGTAGCATCCCCTGGGAGCCCCAGTTGTGACAACCATCACATGTGCAGACATTATCAAACGTCTCCTGCAAGGCAAAAATCCAGCTGACAGTGAGCTGGGGCACAAGGCCAGGTGGTTGGGAGAATGGAGGACACTGGAAGGAGAATGATAAATGCAGAAGCAAGCCACTGGGTGGGAGGGCTGTGCTGCTGGAGGCTGGAGAGGGCCTGGGAAGGGCTGGCTGTGAGTTCGAGAGGAAGACAGGGCCAGACCCTGCTGGCTGAGAAAGAGGGAAATAACTTATCTGCTTTCTGGTAAAGAAAAGAAAACATGCAGAGAGAAGGTGGGGGCCTTCAGGGATAATGATGGGATCTCATGACTCGAATTTCTGGGATCCAAAAATTAAGAAATAAGCCTCCATAAATCCGGGGCCCTGAGACAATATTAATGGAACTTGGTTAGCACATGCAACCCAGGCACCCAGGCTGACTCCAAGGCTGAGGAGTGAATGACAGATGAACCCCTGTGGGGCACCAGGATGTGCCAAAGGCTTCATTCAATAAATCAGCAGACACTCCCCTGCATTTGCATTGTTAATGGTAGAATTTAAACCTTCTACAGGTTGCTGCAGAAACTTGTCCTGTGGCTGCCTCCCCATCCGTAACTTCCCAAGCAGTATGGCTAGGGTAGCAAGGGTGCCAGGTGATTAGGGCCGAAACCCATTTTAAAATCAGCCTGCCACCGGGCATGGTGGTGCACGCCTGTAATCCCAGCACTTGGGAGGCTGAGGCAGGAGGATCACAGGTTCTAAGCTAACCTCAGCAATTTATTGAGGCTCTCAGCAACTTAGACCCCATTTCAAATTTTAAAAATAAAATAGGTTTTGGGGTATAGCTTGGAGGTAGAATGTCCCGGTGTTCGATCCTTACCATCATTAAAAAAAATATATCAGCCAGGCATGGTGGCGCGCGCTTGTAGTCTTCGCGCTTGGGAGGCGGAGACAGGAGGATCCTGCAGGTTTGAAGCCAGCCTCACTGGCTTACGAGACCCTGTTTCCAAATAAAAAGTATAAAATAGGTCTGGGAGTGTAGCCCGGAGGTAGAAGGGTTTTCAGGAACCCCAGTACCACCAAAAAAAAAAAAAAAAAAAAAAAAAAATCAGCCTGCTGCTGGAAGATAGGTAAAATGTCCCAAAGATCTGGTGGCAGCTGGTGTGTAGGTTTGATGGCCTGATGAGCATCCCCAAGCCTGGGACACAGAGCCACGGAGCAGAGCTTGCCTGAAATAATACATCAGAGCCTCCAGTTCCCAAATGCATCTTTCCCTGGCCATTGAACTCCTGGACGTTCTGCTTTAATTCATTGGCTAAGTAGTGGTGAACTCCAAAGTAACCTCTTTGCATCTCAGTTTTACTCCAGGATCTAATAACATGTTGAAACAATCCTTTCTTTTGGCAGTAGAGGATGGGTTACTAATATAAGAATTAAGAATGATCTAGGGAGCTTGTTCAGGTATAGTCCCTCCCATCCTCCCCAAGAGTTCCTGTGCTCTTGAGGGGGTTGCCTTTTAGGATCAGGATTGCTGGTTTTTCCTCTTGCCACAGGCTCCACTGTCTCACTGTCTCTGATTCTCTCTTCTCTCCTCTCCCCTCTCTCCTCCTCTCCTCCTCTCTCTCCTCTCCCCTCTCCTCTCTCCTCTCTCCCCTCTCCCCTCTCCCCTCCTCCTCCTCCTCCTCTTCTTCTTCTTCTTCTTCTTCTTCTTCTTCTTCTTCTTCTTCTTCTTCTTCTTCTTCTTCTTCTTCTTCTTCTCCTCCTCCTTCTTCCTCTCTCTCTCTCTCTCTCTCTCTCTCTCTCTCTCTCTCTCTCTCTCTCTCTTTATGGTACTGGGAATGGAACCCAGGGGCAGTCTACCTTCAAGCTACACCCCCAGCCCTATTTTTTTTTAATTTTGAAACAGGGTGTCACTGAGCTGCAAAGGGCCTCACTAAGTAGCTGAGGCTGGCAACAAACAGCGATCCTCCTGTCTCAGCCTCCCAAATGCTGGAATTACAAGTATGCACCACGCTGAACTTTTTTTTTTTTTCCCCTCTTGGACTTCTTTTAAATTTTGATTTTTTTTTCTCTTGGACTTCTTTGCATTCACTTTGACATTTTAAAATATTGCACTCAAGCCGGGCATGGTGGCGCACACTTGTAATCCCCGCGCTTGGGAGGCTGAGACAGGAGGATCACACAGTTTCGAAGCCAGCCTCAGCTACTTAGTGAGGCTCTTAGTAACTTAGTGAGACCCTGTTTCAAAATAAAAATATAAAATAGGTCTGGGAGTATAGCCCAGAGGTAGAGGCCTCTGGGTTCCACCCCCAATACCACCACCAAAAAATATATACATATACATACATACATACATATATATATATATATATATATATATATATAGCATTCAAATATCATCTCTTTAGATAACTGTTTAAGTGCCCTTTAAATTTTGTTTTGAATTTGGTAATTTATAAAAATATATAACTTGTCATCTTAACCAGTTTTGAGAGTCTGACCCAGGGGCAATAAGTACATTCACGTTGTTTTGCAAACGTCACCATCACCTATGTCCAGAGCTCTTCTTCCCCAACCAAAACTCTGTATTCATCAAACTATAGCTTCCCATTCCCCCTCCTCTGATTCTCTGAAAACCACCATTCTAGTTTAGGTCTCTATAAATTTAACAACCCCAGGCATGCCACATTTGTGGGATCTATCAGTATCTGTTTTGTGATTGGCTTGTTTCACTCGGCATCATGAATAAACTCAGGTGTATTCATGTTGTGACCTGTGTCAGAATTTCCTTCATATTGAAGGGCAAGTAATATTCTACTGTGTATTTGATAAATATTTTTTATTTATTCATTTATCCGTCCACCGATATTTGGTTGCTTCCACCTTCTGGCTACCGTGTACAATGCTGCCATGAACATGAGTAGAAGCATGTCTGTTGAACATCCTGCTTTCAGTTCTTTCTGGCATAGATCCAGGAGTAGAATTACGAGGTTATATGGTAGCTCTACTATGAAGCCCTTCTACCTCCGGGCTACACTCCCAGACCTATTTTATACTTTTTATTTGGAAACAGGGTCTCGTAAGCCAGCACGGCTGGCTTCGAACCTGCGTGATCCTCTTGTCTCCGCCTCCCAAGTGCAGGGATTACAAGCTTGCGCCACCACGTCAGGCTTTTGTTTTGCTTTTGTTGTAGCCATCAAAATGGGTGTAAGGAGGCGGTGTCCCACTCCATTTTATGGTTCAGGAGGAGAGGGGGCTCTCGTTTGATTCACTGTGAGCTCAGCCTTGGTCACCCTCCCCTCTGGTACAAATCCTCACTTAGAGAGCCTCTGATCCCGACACCTACTTTTACAGCTGTCATTTGGGGTGATGTAAGGAAGAGAACTGTGATTTGGATTAGAAGTCTGGCTCTAAGACCACTTGGAAGCTGTGTGACCTTGGGCAAATATTCAACCTGCCTGTGCCTTATCTTTCTACTCAATAAAAGGAGGACAAGAGTTTTATTTACTTGATGGAATTGTCATGATGAATAGTATATGCGAAGTTCTTAGACATCATAAGCTCCATCTCTGTTCAAGTGATAGCTACTGTTACTATTATATTGTCTCACTTGCAGACATTATTATTTTATTTTAATTAACTAAGTACTTGTACTTACCTTTCTTGTGTTTTAGGGGAGGCTCTGACCCTTTCTCTCTCTCTCTCTCTCTCTCTCTCTCTCTCTCTGTGTGTGTGTGTGTGTGTGTGTGTGTGTGTGTGTGTGTGTTTACTGGGGATTGAGCATAGGGGCTTTTTACCTCCGAAATACACCCTGGCCTTATTTTATTTATTTTTTATTTTGAAACAGGGTTCCACTAAGTTGCAGAGGGCCTTGCTAAGTTGCTGAGGCTGGCTGTGAGCCTGCAATTCTTCTGTCTCAGCCGCTCATGTCCTGGGATTACATGCATGCACCACCATGCGTGGCTAGGCCCTGACTCGCTGCTTGGTTCTGTGACTCCACACCGAGGATGCTCCCTGGCATCGTGGGTCTCTGAGCCTAATGAAGCCCACCAGGCTTCATCTACCAGCCTTCACTGCTCATGTGGGTCATTCTCTTGCCTTTGCCTCCTTCTTTCCCAGCATGTGGCTAACTCATGTCCTAGGTGATAGATGGGAAAGACAGGCTAGAAAAACCTCACTCACCTTAAACAATTTCTTAGGAACTTTTTTCTGTCTAGAGTAGATGCAAAATGCTAAGCAGAGATTTATAAATAAAAACCCAACATCTAAATGACAGCAATAGTTTTATTTATTGTTTTTTTTAATTTCCCACATAATTTTATTGGTGCAGTATAATGTCATATCACAATGTAGTTCAGAGTGGCAGAGACATATCTGCACACAGCATTAGGTGACCTTCCCCCCAGGTCCCTCCTATGTTTTCTCTCATCTGCAGAATCCAGAGAAAATCAGGATACATGAGGGACTTTAGATAATGAAGGAGAATTAATACGTTTTTGTTTTTGACTTAGAAATAGACTGCAGTCTATGTACCACCAACTGGTTTATTTTCTTCTCCTGTCTTTACATATTACCCAAAATTTTATGTTAGAGAGAATTGTCTTTTACATATCTGGATATTAAGAGGAAACTACTATTGACTAATAGCATAGATGACCAGAAAAAGAGATGGTTAATCTAAAAGAGTAAGTGAGACTGTTTCCCCTGAACATTTAGCTTGTTGTTGTTGTTTGTGGGTAGAACTTACAAGATGCCTCCAACTTCAGCCTCAGGATTCCCTTGCCATCGGCTTGATGCCTTTCTTGGTGCAGTTGGGCAATAGAATGGATCAGAGGGAACTCACTGTGAGTTCTGACTTCACCACTAATTGGCTGTGAGAACTTGGACAAGCTACCCAACCTCTTTATGCCTCACCTTCACCTGTCAAATGGGGATAATTGTAGCACCTGCATCCCAAGGTGGTTGTGAGATTAAATAAAAGGTAGATGAGGCAACACAGGCAGAATGCTTAACACAGTACCCGGCATGTCATACGCCCTCCCAAGGATAGCTATAAATAATAGCTATCCTATTATTTATTTATTTTTATTTGTGTGTTATAATTATACAAAGTAGTGGGGTTGGTTCATTGTGATATATTCGTATGTGCATATAACACTATCTGGTTGATTTTGTCACTAGCTCTTACTATTTAGAATGTTCAGGGGCTGGAAGCATCATCGTTATCGAAATGGCAGCCAAGATGAAGTAAGGGAAGAAAACAGGTAAACAGGTAAGGATGGACGAGAAGAGCTCCTGAGGGCAGAGGGGTGAGAGGGGTTATGACATTTGTTTGGTCTGAGCAGCTTTCACACAAAGCAGCTCGTTACTTTTTAAAAAATAAATGAATAAAACACTGTATAAATAAATTAAATAAATAAAACACTGTTCTCACTTGCCAAATGAGAAAAGTTAAACTCAGAGAGTCCATATGACACACTAGCAATTGCACGGCAAAAAGCAATGTATAGCTGGCCTTGGCATGGTGGAAAGGTGTTGTAACTGGGCCTGCTTCTGACCCTGGCAGCTGACAGGTGACCTGTTTTCAAAGATGACGTTTTCCTCCTCTGTCTTTCTCCTTTTCTTCACCCTTTGTTAACAAATAACATGTTCTTATCTATTGATCCTTTTACTGACAGAAGGAGACCTGGCATCTGTGGTTCTGCATAAGAACTGACTCGAGGGAGACTTAAACCTGAACCCAAGACCATGACCCTGGCCTGTGGAGCTGAGCTGGCTCGAGAAAGACTTTAAAATGGATTACATCCCTTCTGAAAAGACAATAGCGTGGCCCTGAAGAGCTAACTCTCAAAGGGGACTTGATTCCTATGTTTGGGGAGAATCAAGGGCTTGTTCCTGAATGCTTCGGTTCACTGGATTTTCAGATTTGCTAGCAAATCAATACGTTTCTTTTCCCTTCTTCCCAAAGGCTTGTCTCAGTTATTTGATGTGGCTTCGGGGGACAAGTACTGGAATGTGGTAACAGTGTGTTTGGGAGAGAGAACCCTAGTGTCAGAATGCCCGAGGGGACCTCCACCTGCCACCCTGGACTAGCTACTCGACGAGGGTCCTCTAAGCCCTGCACCTCAGCTTCCTCCTGCACAACTGCCCAGTATGTGTGCCTGGTTACTACAGCCCTAGAAAACAAGTTTACGAGAATAATGGTTGTACCTCACAGGCTTCCTGAAAGACTGAATGAGAGAGTGCGCTCGACAGAGTAGTCCATAATATAGTCTTTTATAAATGTGTCAGAAAAAACCCAAAATTTAGAAATCCAGACACGCCGAGTTTAAATCTCCTGTTGTTTAGACACAGAACTGAAATGTTCTTCCTTTATCCCCATTTTACAGATGAGATGACTAAACCCATGGAAACGGAAGGTGTATCACTGCTGTTCTTTCAGTTTTAGACAACTCAATTAGAAGGAAGGTGTTTTTTTTTTTAATCTTTTTTTTAAGCATCTGAGATAAAAACACAAAAAGACTTAACAGCAGGGCCAGAGAGAACAGAAGCTAGACAGGGCATCACACACACCGAGGGCTGAGAAGGTTAACACAACAGGGATCTCTTTTCTGACAAACAACCGGAAAAGGACCAAGCCCGTCAACGGGGCACCTCAGAGGCCAACAGCAGTCCTGCCCATGCTCCGCGTCCCTGTAACGCAGGCTTGGCCACCTCTGGGGACATTCCTATCAAGCCCCTTGAGAAGATGTGCTCTGTGGCTCAAGTTGGCTCCTTGTTCTGTTCCCAGCCTTGACCACCCTCCTTCTGGCTGGCCAACGAAGTTGGGGTGCTCTAATGGGATGTCCCACAAAAAGCACCCTTTCCCAAGGGGGGCCAGGTTATCAGCACGCACTGCCACACGCTCTGGATCTTTCTTTCTGCGCTCACTCCTGCTCAAATGATTCTCTCGGGTCCAAGCAGGCCCTGCGGAATGGCTATGAGTCAGTTGGTGGCAGAATAAGACAGGTAAGACTGCACAGGCGCAGGAGAAGCTGCCAGGGACGCCGGGAAGGGGAGCGGCTCCAGGGTTTGTTGTCTTTGGCCCCTTCTAATGTTCTTCCTCCCTCATGAAGCAGCGCGTGCAAGTGTCTAACCCACACGTACCCCCTACATGAAGTATGCGGAGCGTGTTCACCTGCCCTTGCCCCTCCCGTGAGGATGAGGTCACCTCCTGAGTTCTTTCCTGGGTATGTGAGCATAGCTGGCAGGCTCTTTGATCTCCTGTCTCCCTCTCCTGCAGTGACCTCTGAGTGGCCTCAGGTAGGGGGCTGAGATGACAGAGACTCGGGGCAAAATGTGCAGCTTCTGCCTGGAAGGAGTGGAGCCCAGCTCCAGCTGACCTCAGCAGGTCCCCAACCAGATCGCCCCAGCTGGTCACACTGGGTCGCCTCATCCCACTCCAGAAAGGCGATTTATCAAATGTGCCACTTGATATGATGGAATTTCTATGCTTTGATGGAATGCTGCTTAGAGATGCATTCATATGGCAGAAAAACAGCCTTTTCTGTGAAACTATGACCTATTTCAGGCTTCTGAAATAGAATTCCTTATTGTTATAAATGTCTAGAATACACGATGTGGTCAGGAATGTGCTGTAGACCAGAGACTAAACTTTTGAAGAAAAATTTGAGAGACCTGCTTTATTTTTCAGTTTCCAAAAATTATGTTGCATGAGGCAAAATTTATCCTTTTTAATACAAATTTTTATGAATTTACGCCATTGTACACATACATGAAGCCACCACCATGATTAAGACAGAACAGAAAATTTCCAGTATCAAAAAAAAAATGTCCATATGCCTTTGTTATAGGTTGAAGCCTGCCTGCCAAAACTCATGGCTTAAAAAACCCCAGAGCCACAGAATGTGATCTAATTTGGAGATTGGGTCTTACAGAAGTAATTGAGTTAAAAATGAAGTAATTCGGATGTGCTCCTCTCCGACACCATAGGCATCCTAATAAATAGGGGACATTTGAAGACAGACGCATGCAGAGAGAGCTCCCAGTGAGCTTGAAGATGGCCATCTGTAAGCCAAGGAGAGGCCTGAGGCAGCGCCTTCCCTTGTGGTCTATAGAAGTACCAACCCTACCAACACCTTGAATTCAGACCCCTGACTCCCAGAGCTGTGAGACAATGAATTCCTGTCATGTAAGTCACCTAGTTTGCAGTGCTTTGTTGTGGCAGTCCTAGGAGAACAATATAACATCTATTTACTGTCATCTCCCCCTCCTTCAATCTGGTAACTGATGATCTCATTTTTGTCCTTATCATTCTACTTTTCCTGCAAATGTCATATAAATGGAATCACAGACGTGCTTGATGTAGTCTGGATCGAGTTTCTTTCATTCAGCATAATGCCTCTGTGATTCATCCACGTTTCTTCTTCTCCTTCTCCTCCTTCTCCTCCTTCTTCTTTTTCTTTTGGTGGTACTGGGGTTCCTGGAAGCCCTTCTACCTCCGGGCTACACTCCCAGACCTATTTTATATTTTGAAACAGGGTCTCTTACGCCAGCGCGGCTGGCTTGGAACCTGCGCGATCCTCCTGTCTCTGCCTCCCAAGCGCGGGGATTACAAGCGCACGCCACCACGCCCGGCTACGTTTCTTCTTTTTTAATTGACTCTTATTGCTGAGTGGTATTCCATTGTATGGATGTACAGCTTGTTCATCCATTCACCAGTTGAAGGACTTTTGGATTATGTCCAGGTTTTGGTTATTGCAGCTAATGCCTCTGTAAATGCTCACATATTCAAGTTCGGGGTGTGAACATGTTTTTATTTCTCTTGAGTAAATACCTAGGGGTAGAATTCATGGATCATATGATAAATACATGGGTAAATTTGTAGGAAACTACCTAGCTATTTCCAAAGTGTATCTTCCAATTTTGCTTTCTACCAACAATCCATGAACCCTTAGTTCATTCATATCCTCACTGCATGTGGTAACATCTAGCTTCTTTCCTCCCCAAACTGATAGGAATGCATAAGTATCTCATTGTAGTTTTAATTTACATTTTCTGAAAACTAGAGATATGAAACATCTCTAGTTATCCATAACTTCTATTTGCTATCCATAACTTCTCTCAAAAAGTTCTTTTCCCTGTTTTTATTATTTTTTAATTCTTTGGCACTGGGGGTTGGATTCAGGGGAAATCTACACCTGGGCTACACTCTCAGCCCTTTTTACTTTCTATTTTGAAACAGGATCTTTCTAGGTTACTGAGGGTCTTGCTAAGTTGCTGAGGCTGGCTTCAAACCTCTGATCCTTCTGTCTCAGCCTCCCACACATTGGGATTACAGGTGTACGCTACCACACCCAGACTTTCCCCCATTTTTAATTGGGTTCTTTGCTTTTTTGTGTGGTACTGGGGTTCCTGGAAGCCCTTCTACCTCTGGGCTACACTCCCAGACCTATTTTTTTATATTTTTGAAACAGGATCTCTTACACCAGCGCGGCTGGCTTCAAACCTGCACGATCCTCCTGTCTCCACCTCCCAAGTGGGGATTACAAGCGTGCGCCACCACACCCGGCTCTTTGCTTTCTTATTATTGAGTTTTGTGAAGATAAAAGATAAAAGTCCTTTATCAAATATATGTTTTGCAAATATTTTCTAGCAGTCTGTGACTTATCTTTTTATTTTCTTAATAGTATCTTTCAAAGAGCAAGTTTTGTTTCTTTTTTATAAAAGCCCTATCAAGTTTAAGCTTTTTTTTTTTTTTTGTGGTGGTGGTACTGCGGCTGGGACCCTTCTACCTCCCGGCTACACTCCCAGACCTATTTATATATTTTTTATTTGGAAACAGTGTCTCTTAAGCCAGTAAGGCTGGCTTTGAACCTGCACGATCCTCCTGTCTTGGCCTCCGAAGTGCAGGGATTACAAGCCTGCACCACCACGCCTGACAAAGGCCTAGGGGCACCCAGTATTCCCAGGCGGTCTCCCATCCAAGTACTAACCAGGCCTGGCCCTGCTTAGCTTCCCAGATCAGAGGAGGTTGGGCACCTTCAGGGTGGTATGGCGGTAGACTAAGCGTATTTTAATTTTGATATAGACTAATTTATCAAGGTTTTTCCTTTATATATTATGGTTTTGGTGTCATATCTGAGAAATCTTTGTCTAACCCTTGACCATAAAGATGTTCAAAACATTTTCTTTTCATCCTGGATGAGTGGCTGGTTCTCATCCTACCGAAGTCATTTGTCCTCATTCTGCCTTAATTGACCCTGTGTCAAATATCTTGATTGAAGTAGAGAAGTGATTTTCAAACTTTTTGAAAGCAAGAGAGCCATGCATGGTACCCTCATATGTAAAAGAGATAAAAATATTGCTGGGACCTCTCCTTCCTTCTGAGGTCTCTTAAATGGTGATTATCTACCTTTCATATGTAGCCAAAGCTATCATGAAAATGTAAATTATGACTCACCTGCATCTAAGGCTGAGGTTCTGCAAACCTTAGAATTTCTAACAAATTCTAAGGGAGTGCCTACTGCTTTTCTGTGGACTTCACTTCCAATGACACAGGTCCAGAATCTTCACAAGGACTAAAGTGGGAAGTGTGCATTTGTCAGCATTAGACTCTGGATTCTGATGGTGCATTTCTTCCAAGGAGATCAAAGTTTTTCCCCATCACTAATTCTCTTTTCTATTCTCCTACCTGCTGCATGACAGTCTTCATTTAATTGGTGGGTGGGTACACCAAAGTCAATGTTTGAGCCAAGTTCACTAGAACCTAGCAGAATTAGAAAGAGCAGAACGCTGCCAAGAGCTGGAGACCAGGGCCATTGTGAAATGCATAACCATCATTATTAATACAAAGAACCTGTGTGGTTGAATCGGGAACCTGAACTATCATAAGGGAAAGGGGGGAGAGAGTTTTGGCTGGCATAACTTAAAAGGTTATGCTGAGGTTATGCTGGTTTCAGATGTATGGTTATCAGACGTTATACTGGTTATGCTGTCTGAATTATATCACTAGACTATCTCTAGGATGTTAGGATATCGCTAGGAAGTCTCTCTGAAACTTCTAGTTCTGGGCTCCTCTAAATTGGTTTTATTCACAAGCAGACTCCTCTCATGCCATGGTAAGAAGACCACTAGAGACTTCCGGGAAGATGGCGACCGAGAAAAGCGGGGCTTAAGAGCCCTGCTAACAACCAATCTCCATTACCACAAAATCAGCGCCTTTCATAGCCAGAAAACACCATCACCAGAGAAACAAAAAAAAATCACCAGGCTCCAGAGAGAAAGCAGACTGAGAACAGAGCCACAGACGCGGCAGCAGTGCTTTACTGCCGGTGGCAGCGGGGAGTTCACCGGGCGGCTACAGCAAGCTGAGATGAACCGCTGCGGAACAGCCAGGCGGGATTTCTCGGCGCAGAGAGCATCTAAAGCTCCCAGTGGCTGAGCTCAGCACACGCTGCAGGGATTCAGAGTGGAAATCAAAACCAAGAAGAAAAATACCAGCCCCACGGCCGAGGGTGTAGCAGTGGCGCCATATTGCCACCGGCGGCAGCAGCAGCGAATTCAGTGAAGCCAGTACAGCTACATCTGTGTACTCAAGAACAGTGAGTCAAATTGCGGGCCACAGAGGAGAAATCCCAGTACTGTACTCCCTGGGACTTGACCCAGTGGAGGAGGGGCGGTGGCAGAGATATCATACCATAGGAGAACGTGCAACCTGGCACCCCCCACAGTCTAAAGCAGCCTCTATCGACTCTCTGGTTCGGAGACTCTGTGATAAAACCCAGTAAAGGAGTAGTGGGGTCTGAGATATACTGACTCGAGATCCAGAACACCTTAAGTGAAGTCAGAGTGACCCAAGGGAAGAACCCAGAGAAGGCACAAACTTCCGAAATCATGGGAAAGAGGAATAATACTGGAGCAATGAATGCCCACAACCCCACAACATCAGAACTCAATAAAACAGAAAATCAGAGATTTCTAGAAGAGCAAATCAGGAAAATAACTGTAGAAATAATAGAGGTGCTTCGAAAAGAACTCAGAGGGAGCCAAAAGGAGATAAAGGATGCAATTAATGAAGTAAAGGCCTCAATTCAAAGCACAAACAACCGATTAGAACACATGGAGAACAGAATCTCGCTCTTAGAAGATGATCATTCCAGGTTTTTTTTCAAAATGGCGACTGAGGGACACAGCACCTCTCAGTAGCTGAAGTAAATAAAGTTTAAATACTGAGAAAGCAGTGTCTAAATCAACAAAACAAATACATACCAGGAACCAAAACACATCCTGTACCTCGGCGGAACCCTGAACTTGAACAAGAAGAACAAAGATCGGACACGGGACCTGCTGCAGATACAATCTGACCGCGGACCAGAACGCTGAACCGCGGGCTGCTTTGGCAGCTGTCCAAGGAGCTGCCTGCCCGATATTTCCACGGCAAGATAATCCGGGAATAAAAACGGACTTAGGACCGCATCCTAAGCAGCGAGCAGCACCCTCCAGAACTCTGTCTGCCCACCAGCGACCGGATCACATCGGCACAGAGACTCACACGGATTCCTGCACCAAGACAGGTACCTGAGGGCGCCCTAGTAACTGGGGTCCTAGCGTGTGCGGAGTCGCAGTCTCAAACCCCCACCACGGGCTCAAGCCTCAGAGCACTCTCCTCGCGCTTCCTGCCTGTCCCCTACTAGTAATCAGCGCCTGTACACTGCCCTCCTAAATTGGAGCCTGCTTCTGTGGCTAACCCCTGCCACCTTGCCAGAGCCTACCCTCCAGGCTGCAAAAGCACTGGGAGACCCGGAAATCTCCTTGGGGCACCCCCAGCCTCTACGTCCCGCGGGACGCAGAGACCATTGCTGGACACCGCACACTGGAACCTTGAGCACCTACCCTGCACCCCTGGCCCACCGCGGGGTATTCCCAACCTCCTGGTAGCCAGATGCTTAGTTCTAAGTGAGAACACAGCTCAATACACCTTGGAAGAACATACCAGCAGCAATAGACAGCTGCACCCACTCTCACTAGGGTCCAGTATTAACAGGGCATCCAGCCTGCACTCTTGGAATAGGCAGAGCTCTGGCAGTAAGTGTGGCCACCCAGGAACCAGCATTCATTTGCCCAGGGCACATCTTGGGACCACACCTGGCTAGCCCAGCTGGAATTTCCAGAGACACAAGAAAATCCATCGGGCCACAAAATCTGCTCAGGACCTCAGGGGGAAGTGCCAATTACACTTTAGTCACTCTCCACCCCTGCTGTAGGGAAGCACAGGCTGGAGGCGAGGGTGGTGAGTGCAGATGTGCTGACCACAGGTTAGAATTTCGCAGAATCTGTGAACTGTACAGAATCAAATAACAGTGAAACCAGACACCCGGACACATAAACCTAAAGCAGCTAAAGGAGAAAAAGGTGTCCAAACACCCAGAGTGACTTAAGAAGATAAAAATAGAGTACAAAGAAAACTAAGAGACATTGGACGGTATCCTGAAAGCTACCAAGCAATCAGATACACACATATTATATGGACCTGACCCCATATGCGTAAATAAGTAGGACTGTTTGTTTTACTTTTAATGTGGATGTTATGTTTTCTTTTGCTTTTAAAGTGCTTTTGTTTTAGTATGGTTATTGCTGTTTTCTTTTTTTTTCTTTTTCTTTCTTCTTTTAATCCAAACTTCTCTTACTTTAACTTGTTGTTTTATATATATATACATTGGATAGTTTGCCTTATTTCTTTATTTCACACGGCTGCTAGTTCCTTTTATTTTATTCCTCTTCCTTTTTCCTCTTTCTTCCCTTTTCCTTCCTTTTCTTTCATTCTCCTCCTTTGATTGGTTTACCTTCCTTTTTCTTGGATTACATAATAGTCTTGGTATCTTGAGCGGATTCTTTTTTTTTTTTTTTTTTTTTTTTTATGTCTGCCTGCTCCTACCAGCATCCCTATTTACAAACCTTCCCACACTAACCTACATACATTTCTCCCCCAAAACTTTTCCCCATAATATACCTCATGGTTTAAAACTCAAAGTATTTTTTATATCCATAACTACTCTACTAACAACAAGAGTCCTAGTAGTTAACTCTCTCTCATTCATAGCAAGTTATTACTTTATCATACTTAAAGTCCTTCTCAACCTAACATATCCTCCACCTAATCTGACTCCTTTACCCATCACCCCAGCTCCTCCCACATCGCCCACTTTCAACACTGGAAAGGCTCTGCTGACTGGCCGACACTCCTAAACTCCTAATATTAAGATTTGACTAAACACATTACTCACGAACGATGGGTAGAAATCAGAAAAACAGGACAGAGAACACTATAAATATGAGAACCAGGAGTTATGAAGAGACAGCAGAAATCACGAATACTGACCTACTAGAAATGCAAGAAGGGGAGTTCAGAATCTTGTTGTTCAATATGATGAAAGGTTTTAAAACAAGTATAGAGGAGGTTAAAGGTGAAATAGAAACACTAAAAAAGAATCAGAAAGAGGTCTGGAATGAAATGAAAGAGGCAATAAGTGAAATGAAGACAGCAATAGAAAGAAACTCTGGAAGATTAGATGAAATGGAAAACAGAATATCAATATTAGAAGACAGTACATCCCAAACCGAAAACACAGTCAGCGATATACAGAAATCTTTACAGCAACAAAACCTAAACATCCAGCAATTATGGGATAATATGAAGCGCCCTAATTTACGGATAATAGGCATTGAGGAAGGGATAGAGGTACAGACCAAGGGCATATGTAATATCTTCAAGGAAATAATCTCAGAGAATTTTCCAAATATGGAAAGAGACTTGAATCTTCAAGTACAGGAGGCATACAGAACTCCACTGAGACAGGACCAAAGAAAAACCACTCCACGCCACATAATAACCAAATTGACCAGCATAGAGGCCAAGGAAGGAATCTTAAAAGCAGTAAGAACAAAAGGACAGGTGACATATAGAGGCAAAACAATAAGAATCACCCCAGACTATACAACCCAGGTCAGGAATGCTAGGAGAGACTGGTATGACGTGATTCAGACCCTGGAAGAACATAACTTCCAGCCCAAATTAATCTACCCAGCAAAACTACTATTCAAGATCAATGGGGAAGTCAAAGTCTTTCAGGATAAACAGAATCTCAAAAAATTCATGAATTCAAAGCCAACACTAGAGAAAATTCTTAAAGAAATAAATCATAAGGAAGAAAAAAGAAGCAGACTCCAGAATCAGAGAAGCGAGGAAGTTAATAAGTGGGCCATTTAAGTAAAGAAGAAAGATCACAACACCCAAGAGTAGACAGAACACAAAATGGCAGAAAACAAAAAGCATATTTCAATAATATCACTTAATGTCAAAGGACTTAACTCACCAATCAAAAGACATAGACTGGCAATGTGGATTAGGAAACATAATCCAAACATATGCTGTCTGCAAGAAACTCACCTCACAGCCAAAGACATTCACAGGTTGAAGGTGAAAGGATGGAAAAAGATATACCATGCCACCAGTGACCGAAAAAGAGCAGGGGTAGCAACCCTGATATCCAACAAAACAGACTTTAAAATAAAACACATCAAAAGAGACAAATCAGGGCACTTCCTTTTATTAAAAGGAACAATACACCAAGAAGATATAATGATAGTAAATATTTATGCCCCAAATGTGGGTGCAACCACATTCGTAAAACAAACCCTTCTGGACATAAGATCCCAAGTAGACCCAAATACAATAATTCTGGGAGACTTTAATACGCCTCTCACACCACTGGATCGATCTTCGAGGCAAAAGATGAGTAAAGATGCTCTAGAACTAAAGGAAACCATAAACCAAATGGACCTAATAGACGTTTTCAGAGTATTTCAACCAGGAACTACAGAATACACTTTCTTCTCAGCAGCCCATGGAACCTTCTCCAAAATAGATCACATCCTGGGACACAAAGAAAATACCAGCAAATTCAAAAAATGTAATATAATCCCATGCATCTTTTCAGACCACAATGGAATAAAAGTAGAAATCAACAACAGGAAACTCGAAAGAAAGTATTCAAATTCATGGAGAATGAATGATACACTACTAAATGACGAATGGGTAAGAGCAGAAATTAGGGAAGAAATAAAGAAATTTATGGAAACAAACGAAAACAGAGACACAACCCACCAAAACCTATGGGACACCATGAAGGCAGTACTAAGAGGAAAGTTTATCGCATTGAGTGCCCACATAAAAAGGATGGAGAACCACCAAGTAAAGAACCTAATGAAACAACTCAAGGATCTAGAAATTCTGCAACAATCCATTCCCAAAGCCAGCAGAAGACGAGAAATCATCAAAATTAGAGCAGAAATAAATGAAATAGAGAACAAAAAAACAATTCAAAGAATCAATAAAACAAAAAGTTGGTTCTTTGAAAAGATTAATAGAATTGATAAACCCCTGGCCAACCTAACCAAAAGAAAAAGAGAATCAACTCAAATTACCAAAATTAGAAATGAAAAAGGAGATATCACCACTGATAGTGAAGAAATTCAAAACATTATCAGAAACTACTTTAAAAATTTATACTCCAATAGATTTGAAAACCTGGATGAAATTGACAGATTTCTAAACACAGTTAACCTTCCTACACTCAACCAAGAGGACATAGCAAGCCTAAACCAACCAATAACAACCAAAGAAATAGAAACGGCAATAAAAATTCTTCCACCAAAGAAAAGCCCAGGCCCAGATGGGTTCCCAGCTGAATTCTACAAAACCTTCAGTGAACAACTAATA
The DNA here is from genome assembly GCF_963383645.1 of Muscardinus avellanarius. NCBI lineage: Eukaryota > Metazoa > Chordata > Mammalia > Rodentia > Gliridae > Muscardinus > Muscardinus avellanarius. The sequence continues at coordinate 208,539,241 of NC_137786.1, read as the reverse complement.
CCAATACTTCATAACACGTTCCGGGAAATTGAAAGAGATGGAACTCTTCCAAATTCCTTCTATGAGGCCAGTATCACATTAATCCCCAAACCAAATAAAGATACCTCAAGAAAGGAAAACTACAGACCAATATCCTTAATGAACATAGATGCAAAAATTCTAAACAAAATACTAGCTATACGCATTCAAAACTATATCAAGAGAATAATTCATCACGACCAAGTCGGTTTCATCCCAGAAAAACAAGGCTGGTTCAACATACGCAAATCAATACATGTTATTCACCACATAAATAGAACCAAGAACAAAAACCACATCATCATAGCAATAGATGCTGAAAAAGCATTCGACAAAATCCAACACCCATTTATGTTAAAAACACTGCAAAAAATTGGGATAGAAGGAAAGTACTTCAACATCATCAAGGCAATATACTGCAAACCCAAAGCCAACATTATATTGAATGGGGAAAAACTGCAAGAATTTCCGCTACAGTCAGGAACAAGACAAGGATGCCCACTTTCACCTCTCCTTTTCAATATAGTCCTTGAGACTCTTGCTGCAGCAATCAGACAAGAGAAGGAAATCAAAGGAATCCACATAGGAAGAGAGGAAGTGAAATTATCCTTATTCGCAGATGACATGATCCTTTACCTGGAAGACCCAAAGAACTCAACCAAAAGACTTCTGGAGCTGATCGACAAATTCGGCAAAGTCGCAGGTTACAAAATCAACCTAAAGAAATCAGTGGCCTTTCTTTATGCCAACAACGAATCCACAATGAAGGAAACAAAAACAACAATTCCATTCACTATAACCTCAAAACCAATAAAATACCTAGGAATAAACCTAACCCAAGATGTAAAAGACCTCTACAACAAAAACTATAAAACATTAAAAAAAGAAATAGAAGAAGACCTTGGAAGATGGAAAGATCTCCCGTGCTCATGGATAGGCAGAATAAATATCATCAAAATGGCCATTCTGCCAAAACTGATCTATAGGTTCAATGCAATTCCCATTAAAATACCAGTGACATACTTCAGAGACCTAGAAAAATCAATCATGAACTTCATATGGAGAAAGAAAAGACCTAGAATAGCCAAAGCAATTCTCAATAACAAGAAACACGCAGGAGGCATTACAATCCCAGACTTCAAACTATACTATAGAGCAATAGTAGTAAAAACAGCATGGTACTGGCACAAAAACAGATATACTGACCAGTGGATTAGAATAGAAGATACAGAAACAAACCCACACATCTTTAGTCAATTAATCTTTGACAAAGGGGCCAAACACATACGCTGGAGAAAAGACAGCCTTTTCAACAAGTGGTGCTGGGAGAACTGGCTAGCCATTTGTAAAAAGATGAAGCTAAACCCCTATATCTCACCTAACACAGGAATCAACTCAAGATGGATCAAAGACTTAGAAATTAGACCTGAGACGGTGAAGTTAGTAGAGGAGAACATAGGTTCAACACTACAACATATTGGCACAGGCAGTAACTTTCTCAACAAAACCTCCAAAGCTCAGGAAATTAAAGCAAGAATAAACAAGTGGGATAACATTAAACTAAAAAGTTTCTTCTCATCAAAGGAAACTATCAATAACCTAAAGAGGAAGCCTACAGAATGGGAAAGGATCTTTACCAGCCACCATTCTGATAGGGGGCTAATATCCAGAGTATACAAAGAGCTCAAAAGGCTCTACACCAACAAAACAAACAACCCAATCAAGAAATGGGCAAATGAACTAAATAGACACTTCACAAAAGAAGAGATACAAAGGGCTAATAGATACATGAAAAGATGTTCTTCATCACTGGCCATCAGGGAGATGCAAATCAAAACTACACTGAGATTCCATCTAACCCCAGTGAGAGTAGCAAGCATAAAGAAATCAAACAACAACAAATGCTGGCGAGGATGTGGGGAAAGAGGAACTCTTTTACACTGTTGGTGGGAGTGCAAACTAGTTCAGCCACTATGGAGATCTGTGTGGAGATTCCTAAGAAAGGTGGGAATAGATCCACCATATGATCCAGCTATACCACTCCTGGGTATCTTTCCAAAAGGGTTGAATTCAGAGAAATACAGCAACATATGCATACCTATGTTCATAGCAGCACAATTTGTAATAGCCAAAATATGGATCCAACCCAGATCACCATCAACAGATGAATGGATAGCAAAACTGTGGGAAATACACACAATGGAATTCTATTCAGCCATAAAGAAGAACAAAATTTTATCATTTGCAAGAAGATGGAAAGCCCTGGAAAGCATCATGTTAAGTGAGATCAGCCAAGCACAGAAGGAGAAGATACACATGTTTCCTCTAATATGCCCAAACTAGAAAACACAAAGGATACCAGTAGGACCCCAGATATTAGAGGGGAAATACTAGCTAAGTTTTAATGGAAAGATAGGAGAGGAGAAAGGCCGATCTTGATTAAGGAGCATCTTCACCTGAACATGTGTAAAATTATGAATAAGACATGGTTAACCTGGCCAACCATTGGTGGGGGGGGGAGAAAATGGGGGCGGGGGGAGAGGGCACCAAATATAGTGTAAATGTATACTATTTATGTTCAATAAAAAATTGTTAAAAAAATAAAAAAAAAAAAAAAAAAAAAAAAAAAAAAAAAAAAAAAGAAGATGATCATTCCAAAAATGAACGCATAGTTTCTAATCTAGGAAAAAATATCTGACAGCAGGAATCTGATATTGAAGAAATATGGGCCCATTTTAAGAGAGCTAACCTAAGAATAATTGGAATAGAGGAGGGAAAAGAAAGTGAAACCAAAGGGATCAACAATCTCTTCAAGGAAGTAATAGCAGAAAATTTTCCAGACATAAAGCAAGAGGTTGATACACAGGTCCAGGAAACTTATAGAACTCCCTTTAGACAGGATCAGAGAAGAGGATCCCCACGCCACATAATTGTCAAAATGACCAATGTGGAAGCCAAGCAGAGAATCTTAAAGGCAACAAAAGCAAAGGGCCAAGTGACATTCAGAGGCAAACCAATTAGAATCACTCCAGACTTCCCAAACCAAGTTATGAGAGCCAGAAGAGCTTGGAGTAACATATTCCCAATTCTGAAAGAAAACAACTTCCAGCCAAAAATTTCCTACCCAGCAAAACTTTCTATCAAATTAGATGGAGAAATAAGAAGCTTCCATGACAAACAGAAACTGAAGGAATTTATGTCTTCAAAACCAGCGCTAGAGAAAATACTCAAAGAGATTAACTACAAAGAAGAAATAGGTAACACTCACCAGAACTAGAGAAACAAGATTTTCCATCCAACAGACAACTAAGATTGACTATCTGTGGAAATTCATTATTTATGTTAGTCTTTTACCTATCTCTAAATTGTATTGTTTGCCTTTATTGTTGTTAATTTTTAGGATTTCTAGTTGTAATATTAATATACCTTCAGATATAGCATTTGTGAAATATTTTATCCCATTTTATTAGTAACTGTTAACTCTGTTTACATTGTCTTTGGATATACAATATTTTTTTTTATTTTTTAGGGAGTTTGTATACTCTTCTGTTGCCTGTGCCATTGAAATCATATCCAAGAAATCACTGCCAATTTCAATGTTGTGAGGTTTTATGACCCAGATTTTCTCCTAAATGTTTATAGTCTTAAGATTTATATTTAGGTCTTTTATCTATTTTGAGTTAATATTTGTATATGGGATTAGGTACGGGTCCAATTTTATTCTTTTCCATGTAATTATTATTTTTCAACAATATTTAGTTAAAAGATTATTTTTTCCACCACCAAATGTTCGTGGAAACCTTGTCAAAAATAACTTGATAATATAGGGAAGAATTTAGCTCTAGGCTTGTATTTAACTCCAATGGTTTATATATCTGCCTTTAGAATAGTACTACACTGTTTCAATTATTGTAGCTTTATATGGTTTGAAATCAGAAAATATATATCTTCTAGCTTTGTTCTTTTTCAAGATCGTTTTGGGTATCTAGAGTCCATATTCCATATTAGGATAGATTTTTTTTCTGAAAAATAAATATATAAATATATGATAGTTTCACCTAAAAAATAGAAAAAAATATTCTCTGTTAAGAAAGAAAGCAAAAAGAAATATTGAAATGTTATCTTTAAGTCATCAAAAGCTTGGTATCAGACAAATGAAACTGTTATGTGAGATTATCATTTTTAATTTTGGATAAATTGCTATAATACTACATGTCAACCACTAAGCCAAGCATGGGAGGGAAAGATGGGGAGAGAATGGGGTGGGGATTGGGTGGGGGCTGACTGGGCGATGTGTGCATGTATATCTACAAAAGTTTGTATCCCACTATGATGTATGAATACAGTGCACCAATAAAAAAAAAGGAAGTAAATGGATGCATCTTTAGCTGGAAAAAAAAAAAAAAGAAGACCACTAGATGGTCTAGACCTATATTCCACCAACGTAAAACCACCAGCAGTAAGGCAGCTCCTCCTTTCTAACAATCTCTGCCAGAACTCTACCTTTGAGTTCCATTGGCTTAGCTCAGCACACATGCCTATTCATGGGACAGCGACTTCAGCCAGTGGTACTGTTAGGGGCAATGATTTGATGGATCAGGACTGGATCTGAGAACCCGGGGATGGAGCCAGTGTCACCTGACCACATACATGAGAAGAAAGGAATAGAAAGGTTCCCAAAGCAAAGGAAAATATCCTGGCTTGGTGGGCAAACCACAGCATGCAAACCAGAATCATTATGAATTTATGTGCGTAAGAGCCGCACTTTCATTGTTGTTGTTTAAAAGAAGAGAAAAGCCAGGTATGGTGGTGCACACTTGTAATCCCAGTGCTTGGGAGGCTGAGACAGAAGAATCACAGGTTCGAACCCAGCCTGTTACTTAGTAAGCATCTCTGCAACTTAGTGAGACCCTGTTTCTAAATAAGCCAGGTGTGGTGGCACATGCTTGTAATCCCCGGGCTTGGAAGGCTGAGACAGGAGGATCACACAAGTTCAAAGCCAGCCTCAGCTACTTAGTGAGGCTCTCAGCAACTTAGTGAAACCCTGTTTCCAAATAAAATATAAAATAGGTCTGGGAGTATAGCCCAGAGGTAGAAAGCCTCTGGGTTCCACCCCCAGTACCACCAAAATAAATAAATAAATAAATAAATAAGAAATAAAACTGGGCTGGGGGATGTAGCTCAGAGGTAGAATGCCTCTGGACTACAGGTAGAGGTAGGTCCAATTCCCCAGTGCCAAAACAAATAAATAATAATAAATAAATAACTGGAAGAGGAAACAAGAATCTTCAACTCAGATCATGCAGGAAGCACTGCCATTGTACCTCTGATGCCACAATCCCTTCTTAGCATCTCTTTCCCATCTCCTGGGACCCCCGTGCAACTATTTTTAGTGGAGCTCTTTCATTTCCAACACGCACAGTTGCCCTGTCACCTCTCCTCGTCAGATAAATGAGTTCACACTTCAATGCTGTAGACCTATATTACTGCCCATTGTAGAATGAACTGGACTCTTAAGTGACAATTTCCACAAAGTGGGAGTATGGGATGAAGTAATTGTAGACCAGAGATGGAATTTTAGGCATTGGGGGATCCCCATCCTCTTGGAAGAGAGTCCACTTAGTCTTACCAAGTCTCATGGCCAAGGTCATGGCCTTCTACCCTAGAGCAACCCCCTCTGTCTGGAGGCGGCAGTCAAAACAGGTGGAGCCACAGCGGGCTGATTAAAGGCATTGCCAGGCTGTCTGGGGAGGGATCTCTAACTAGGAGTGCAGGTGGCAAACCTTGCTTAATTATCAATGTGAAAAGCCTGTAAACTGAGACCTCAGGAAGGGAACATTCCTGCTTTGTCTCTGGCAGACAGAAGAGGCTGGTTGGGACCTGAGAGCCATCAGCCTCAGTCATTCAGGGGGTTAGAGACACCCCCCAAGTGTCAGTCTGCAGACGGGCCCATGGAACTCTTCAGCAGGAGGAGGATGGCTCTGGCTCTGAAAGAACCAGTTCTGGCCAGGTTGTGGGATCTTCTTGATGTTCTGTGATGTCAGCTTAGGCTGATAGGGCATTTTATTGAATGACATGAATTCCAGCTTCAGTAACAGTACCCCAATGTCAACAGAGAGTGTAAATAGATTGTCTTATAAATTGAGAAAATATGCTCATGGTGCCCCACCCTCCCCCTTCCGGAGCATACGAGCTATGAGACCACACTTGGCACCCGTGGGCTCCTCTCACTTTTTTCACCCAACGCACACAATGATCCCCTTTATGCGCTGCCTGCCGGGCTTCATGGGAAGGGCACTTGGTGTGTGCAGTTTGACTACAGTAGTACTGTACGCAGTAATCATTAACCCGAAATGGCATTTACGATGTTGAGATGGTGGTGTGTGCCGCTCTCCCTCATCCCTCTAGCAAACAGAATGTACTGACTCTAAAACAGGTAGGACCAGTTGCTGCCCAGCCCTCAAAGACACAGTGTTCTGCTGCGGAATTAGCCACGGATAATGGGCCCATTGACTCCGGAGGCCAGCGCTTTCCTCTCAGGTCTACACAAACACAGGAGTTGATCCTAGACCCCAGGGACTGCTGGGGAGGTGTGGTTGCTAAATGGGCTTTTCTCACTCACTGGAGAAGAAATCTCCCAAGCTGGGTGCAGAGCCCTTTTGAACTGAGCCCTGGGATACAGGCTGGGGCTGAATAATGCCTTTGGGGGCTCCATACTTAAGACGTGGTTTTGTCACCTTAGGGCTTTTTGCACAATAGCCTAGTAAGTAGGAGCAAGCCTGGGTTTAGGAGTAGCCAGGTTGGAGGTGAGGGGAAAGGTATAGAGGAATTAGCTAGCTTTCTCAAAAATCGTACAGCCAGCCTGGACCAGGACCAGAAGCAAGAAGCCTCCTGAGTCCCATGTTTGGGCCTTTTGGGAGGTCAAGGGAACAAACACCTCTGCATGGAGGCTCTGTTCCAAGCTTGGCTCCTTGAATGAGGAATCTGGGTCTCTTTCCTTCCTTGTGCCCCGTGTATCTACTTGGATAGAACAAGAGAAGCCAAGTGTGGCTAACTCGGAGGCAAAGGACACGGGTCCCGCCTGGCTCAGTGACCAGTCACCGTGTGATGACAGGAGATTCCTTCGTATCCTTGAGCCTCAGTTGCCTCATCTGCAGAGAAAGAGAGAGTCAGCAGCGTGGTCTCCAGGGCAGGCCAGCGCTCATGTTCAGTAGACAGCACTCTGCCAGAAGTGGCTCTCCTCCTCACAGCAGCCCCTGAGAGCACTGGGTGAGATGGGTGAGGGTGAGGATGCCAGGAAGGAAACAGAGGCCGGGCATCATGTGCCTATAATCCCAGTACTTGGAAGACTGAGACAAGAGGATTGCAAGCTTGAGGCTAGCCTAGTGAGACCCCATTTCAAAGCAAAACCCAAAAAGGTCTGGGATATAACTTGGAGGTGGAATGCACTGGGTTCAATCCTCAATACCAAAAAAGAAAAAAAAAAAAAATGATCACTAATTTGTAGCTTCTATCTTCCTCCCAGTGACTAATTTGAGCCTTATTGGGAAAAAAAAATGCTAAATTCCTACTCAAGCTCTTAAGTCTATTTTATTCAACTCTTGTCATCTTTAGATCCTGGCTTTTCAGATCTAGTGACTTGACAGGACCACAGGGAGAATTCATGGCAGAGGTGCTGCCTGTCAGTAGATTGTTCAATGAGCATGTGGCCCCTGCTCAGAGGAGGTGCTCGCCATCTCTCTGTTAGTGGCAGCGGCCGGATGAGATATCCTCCTATTAAGCTCATAGTGAGGAGAGATCAGTGATGATCCCGGATGCTGCGCAATGCATGTCACCTACACCAGCTCATGGATGTTTTATTTTTTATACTACAAACCTATGGCGTTTATGGAAGTCTTATTTTTTATACTACAAACCTATGACGTTTGTGCTCTGCTCCGCTTTGTCTGAAAACATGCGAGGTAAAGTTGAGAAGGTAGCTTTCTTGAAATCACAAGGTTTGAAATGTGAACGGAGGCAGTCTGACTATAGAATCTATTTACCTAACCACTACATCACACTGCCTTGTTGGGGGCAAAGGGGAGGGAGGAGATGTGAGCCATGGGCCCTGATTCTAAGTTATAGAAGTAGTCGACAGCTCTTAAAAACGATGTCAGAATTCCTGATTGGAAAGACAGATGGCCAACAACCCCCCTCCTATGGGTCATGTCTGTCCTTGGTACACTGGGGCAAAGGACCTGGACATTGAGCCCCAGTTGTCCTCCCCTGTGCTCTCTAGACCCTGAAAAAGGAGTTCTTTTGCAGGTCTGGCCAGTGGGCGATCTCACAGTAAGAGGTTGTAGAGAATCCCACAGTGAGAATTTGTGGAGAAGCCTTCAAAGTGGAAGAAAACTGCACCTTCAGTGTTTGGCTCCTCTGCAAAGGCAAAAAGACATCTGCCCGAGGCCCTGGGAACTTGCTGGATGGATAGTGATCCTGCTCTAGTCATGGTGGTGGGTGTGGGGAGATATGCTTGACAATTCTTATCCAGCTGCCATTGCCATTTTCAAAACGACTGGAGCAAAACCAAGAATTTGTCACTTGTACATAAGAAACTCGTTCTGGACATAATCCTCCAAATTAATACAGGGAGAGGGTGCCTGTTTGCAAACAGAAGAGCTAAATCTTGTCCCTAAGGGACTTAGCAAATGGGGTATTCTGTCCTAAAACTCTGGGGTGGAGGCAAAGAAGCCAAATTGCCAGGTGTGCTGCCACGTGCTTCCTATACCCTGGGTTATCATGATACCAGGTAATGCAATGTGCCTCCCTCTGATACTCAATTCTAGGAAAAGTGCTCCGTTTCATCAGAGAACTGGCTACCTCAGAAGGGAATGTACCCAGCACCACAAGGCACTCTTGTGGCAGACCCGAGATAGTCACTTCAAGTTTACGAGCAACTGACTCTAAAAGTTACTAGAGTTTGTGGAGCCAAAGTTCACGAAACACAGCATGTGAGGTGTGTGATTTGTCTTAGATAGACCATGTCTTCTCCAAATCCACACCCACTTCTTCAGGGAAATCTTCCCATAGCCTCCTGTCAAGACCAGGACCCCTGGGATTTTTTTTTTTTTTTTTTTTTTTGGTGGTGGTACTGGGGTTCCTGGAAGCCCTTCTATCTCCAGGCTACACTCCCAGACCTATTTTTATACTTTTTTTATTTTTTGGAAACAGGGTCTCTTAAGCCAGTGTGCCTGGCTTCGAACCTACGGGATCCTCCTGTCTCTGCCTCCCAAGTGCGGGGATTACAGGCGTGCACCACCACGCCCAGCTGACCCCTGGGATTTTTATTCTGGTGATTCTTTTTAGCAGCTTTTATCAAAATAGCAACTTAAATAATTACTTGCCCAGTGTAGTGGCACACAGCTGTAATTCCAGTACTGGGAGGCAGAGACAAGAGAATTGCAGGTTCAAGTCCTCAGCAACTTAGTGAGACTCTTAGCAACTTAAAGAGAACCTGAATCAAAATAAAAAATAAGGTGTCGCCGCAGCTACCATGGTGCTGGGGCCCGGCGCCCAGGCTGGGATGACTCACACTCCTGCTGGAGGCAGGGCAGCCGAGCCATGGCCTTCAGTGATGGCTATTACAGAGGTGGGTTTGAACCTAAAATGACAAAGCGGGAAGCAGCATTAATACTAGGTGTAAGCCCTACTGCCAATAAAGGAAAAATAAGAGATGCTCATCAATGAATTATGCTCTTAAATCACCCAGACAAAGGAGGATCTCCTTAGAGCAACCAAAATCAATGAAGCTAAAGATTTACTAGAAGGTCAAGCTAAAAAATGAAGTAAATGCATGACAAATTTCAAGTTTATATTAGTTTATGTATATGAGTACCAACTTTTTATAACAAAATTGCCTTGGAGCTAGTTTTTAAAAAATTATGTAGCATAAGTTAAGTCAAAGCCTTGGCATAATTTTGTTTACAATCGAGGAGTTTAAAATCAGACAATAGAATTTGGAGGTTAATGTTTGTATTAGATGCACACCACTTGAATAGCAACATTGTTCATTACTCATTTGGCACCTCTGGGTGCTCTTCCAGTCATTGCTCTGAAGGAGCCACCATTCTAAAGGAAGACAGATTAGTAACTAAAATGTTAAATATTATAATGGAATTAGCATAACTTTTAAAATAGGAACTTTTACTTTATGGGAAGAGAAGCTGCTTAAGATCCAAATGACCTAGCTACTTTGAACCTTGTACTTAAGAGAATTTAGCCACAACTTTGACCTAAGAAATTACCTATGTATACACATGGATCCCTAACAACTCATTTCATAGACTACAAAAATCAAGGTACTTATATTGTATTCAGCCAATCCCTTAAGGATGCTTTTTTTTATCAATTGTTTTTATGTAATTTAGCTTTTACATTTATGATCAAGCTGAAACACTATTAGCAAAATTGAAATTCCCTGGATAGTCAAATATTATTCAACTTGGACTAGGAATTAATATACTAAGTTTCAATGACATTTCAAGACAGATGACTATCAGTCTAACATGTAAGGATCTTAATCAGATCACCTGAATAAAATATGATATAGCCAGTTATTCCCAATAGATTATGTATAGCTCTAACTTGGTAAGTTATACCACTTAGCACCTAAACCTCAAGCCATTGTAAAGTTCTTAATTATAAATGTGGAACACAAGGGCTTTCAAGGTAAAAACAGTGGCAGTAACCATCATTAGTGTTGGAATGTGTTAGGGACATTTTAAAGTAAGGATATATTAGCTCTATTTTAAGGGGTAAGAAGAGATGAAGAACTACTTAGTGTGTTCTCGATAGTTATTGTGAGCATTGAATTACCAAACAAATTTGTTTTAGGGGAAATACTGGTTCCTGTGAGCCTCTGGTTATATTGTTGACAGCTCAATACTTGACCTTGTTTTAGATGTGTTTAAAGAGACAGCCCTATTTAATATATTGTTGCTTCATTAACACTGGATTCAGTCAACAGTATTTTTATTTACCCTTGGCATATCATAGCCCTCTTTTAGGAACACCTGACAATACCATTATGGTTGGGAGCCCTCTTAAACAACACCAACAAAGAGCACAAACATGAAGCCTGGCCCTAAACAGATAACGTAAAGAATGCTTGTTTATAATATTAGAGATGAAACAAGAAAGCAGAGCATTGCCTTGTTTGAGCACATGATGTAATTCTAATTTTTTGCAACTTGCTCTCCAAATGTTCAAAATGACCAGGAAAGCATGTGAAGTAATGATTAGGGGGTTATTTTAATGAGCAGGTAATTTACAAATAAATCTACTAATAAAGATTAAAAAAAAATAAAAATAAAATAGAGTTGGGATATAGCTTAGAGGTAGCATGTCCCTGGGTTCAATCCCAGTACCACTAAACACACACACACACACACACACACACACACACACACACACACACTTATATAACCATTTGTTTACTATCAGTCCTCTGTCTCAGGCTGCCAGATCCACAGAGGAGTTAAGGTCTGTCAGTTTATTAGGGTCTGGCACAGCGCCTGCATTTCAAAGTCATCCAACCAATATTTGTTGGAGAAGGAGTAAATATGAAGAATGTTACATTAAAAATAGACGAGAAAGTGTTAGGACTAGAAATTGCCATAGGTTCACTTTAACCTAGACTGTAAGACCAGGAGTGATAGTGACTTGTTCAGGGCCACACAGCTGGTGACAAGACAGCTAGAACTAGGATCCAAGACCCTCCATCAGTACATGCATCAAGTTTCAGTCATTCCTTTAGCTTCTACTTGTCGTGGCTTGGATAGGGGTACTCTCCTGCAAAGGTCCACGTATTAAAGGCTTGGTCCCTAAGCCTTGCTACAAGAAGTGTTGTGGCTCTTTATGAGGTGGGTTCTAAAGGGACACCCCTTTCTCATTGGAGGCATGTTCCTGCAGGGGACCATGGGCCCCCAGATCGTGTGCTCACACTCTGATGCCTGTTCTGAATGGGTCTTTCCAACACACAACCCCAATGTGGCCATTCGGCACCTTCACCAGAAGCCCAGAGCAGTGGGACCGCCTGAATTTGGACTGGAATCTTTAGAATTGTTGGTTCAAAAGACCTTTTCTCTATGTTAATTGTCTCGGGTAGTTCATTATAGTCATTGCTCTTGATTCAAATTACATGACATAGTAATCATTCTATGAAGTCCCTGCTTAAAGCCTATCATTGACATCCGGAATGTGATCATAGTCACTCCTGACGGAGGTCTGCAACCTTACATCTTTCTACCCCTGCCTCCCCCGACCAAATCCACACTCTAGATTTCACTAGCTGCACTTCACCCAGGTTGACCCTATTCTTTTGTTGCTCAAACATTTCAAATTTACCATTTCTTTTACCTGAAACAATTTCTGGAAGATCTGCATATCGTTTTCAAATAATGTCACTTCCTTTGACCATCTGCATTATGTATCCCTTTCATGCACCCCAACACTCTTTGTCATGCATTTCCATTTTGACTTCATAGTAAATATTGCTCTCTGAAATCATTTTCTTGTTTTCTTATATATTATTTATAAAATATTATCATAATGTGTGTGGCATAAAAAGAGTGACTTCTCCTTGTACACCAATATGTATCTAGCACTGAAACCACTTGAATATGGGTACTCTCAATTCAACCAATTAAATTGGTTGAATAAATTAGAGTTTGTAACACATCTATTTAGTTGGAGATCTTGTTATTGATTTGTTCCTGAAGATGGTGGCAAAGGGAAAAAAGAAAACACAAAAATACTAGAATTTGTGCTTGGAAACAGAAGGCTTAGACAGATCAAACATCCTCTAAATCGACCAACATCAGAACTACCAGGAAAGTTGGTAAAAATAGACCTTCCTGGGAACCATTCAGTGTCTGATGTATCAGAATTGCTGGCTACTGACATAAGGTGGACCAGTTTGGAAAACCACTAGGTGATAGGATTCAAAGCCAAGAACATGTTCCTACCTTTGACCTCATATCTGCACTTCGGGGAAATAATCCTAACACAGAAAGACTGGACCAAAGATATGTATCTTGCTTTGTTCATAAAAGTGAAATTTTCTATTCTAAATTTTATTTATTTATACTTTGCATGTTTCCTTCTGTTTGTTTGAGTTTAATTTTCTTCTCTTTTCCTAGTTTCTTGAGGTGAAAAATTCATTTGTTCATTTGAGATTTTTCTTTTACAAAGATAGGGGCACCTTTGGCTACAAATTTTTCTCTCAGTACTCCTTTAGCTGTAGCCTATGAATTTTGTTTCCATTCATCCCAAACTACTTTCTAATTTTCTTTGCAATTTTTCTTTGACCCATTGGCTATTTATTATTGTTTGATTTCCACATATTTATAAATTTTCTATTGTTTATTTCTAACTTAATTGCATTGTAGTTAGAGAACATCTATTTTTTTATTTCAGTTTTTTCCACCTTCTTAAGACTAGTTTTATGACCTTAGAAATGGTCTATAGAGTATGCCATGTAAACTACAGAAGTGTTCTACAGATGTCTGTGAAGTCTAGCTGGTCACATGCTTTGCAATTCTATATTTGTGTTAATTTTCTGCTTAATAGTTGCTCTATTCATTATTGAAATGTTCTATTGGTATTTCCAGTTATTATTATCGTGATGCCTATTTCTCCTTTCAGTTCTCTTTATTTCCAGCTTTATTGCAGTAGGAAAGATAAATAAAAACCATGCACACACAAACTTAAGGTATACAACATTATGTTTTAATATTTGAATACATTCTAAAATGATTACCTTATCAAATTTGTTACCACATTCATTGCCAAATGTAATTCTGTCAGGTTTTGTTTAGTGCATTTTGAGACTACCTTATTAATTACATGTATATTTCTAATTCTAATATCTTCTTAGTAGATTCATGCTTTTATTACAAGATGATTATTCTTTATCTAATTTTCTTAGACTTTAGAATATTTGCATATACATAATGTGATACGTTGAGGATGGAACACAAGTCTAAACATGGAATTCATTTATGTCTTATGTGTATCTTTCATGTATACATATAGCCTGAAGGTAATTTTATATAAATTTTTTAATGTACCTTCAGTTTGATTGTGACCCATCACATGAGGTTAGATATGAAATATTCCACTTTTAGCATTATGATTTCCACTCAAAATGTTTTGGATTTTGGAGCATGTAAGATTTGTATTATCATATTATGGATGCTCAGTTTGTATCATGTAACACCCTTCTTTGTTTTTAGTAAAAATTTTGTTTAAATGTTTTGTCTATTAGTATAGTCATTCTAGTCCTCTTTGGTTACTGCTTTTGTGATGTCTTTTTTATCTTTTTACTTTTTATTTGATATGTAAAGTAGATCTTTTGTAGATAGCACATAATCATATCATTTTTACATCTATAATATCTCCTCTTTGGTTGGTATTTAATCCATGGATATTTAATGCAGGTAGTGATAAGGTAACATTTATGTGTGTCATTTTGCTATTAGTTTTTCCTATGTCATACCTCTGGTTTTGTTTCTCTATTCTTAATTATTTTATTCTTTTATATAAAATAAATATTTACAGTGTAATATTTTAATTTTCTTGTTCCTTATTTTATATAGTATAAATTATAATATAACATATTATTTATTATATTACATATGATACACTATGTATTAGGTGTTTGCTTAGTAGTCACCTTGGAATTACAATTAGTATCTTAAAGAATCTATTTTAGGGCAAGACTAAGTTAATTTCAGTAATATTCAAAATTTTGTTCCAATAGACTTCCATGTCCACCTTCTTTCTTTGTTCTAGTACTGCCATAGAAATTGCATCTTTATTATAAATCCATTCAGTTATCATTTTGCTTTTTAAAATGGATGTGAGAATAACTGTGTCTATACAATCTTTTATATTTAGCTATACAGTTATTTTTATTAATGTTCTTTATTTCTATCTGTGCATTCATATTAATGTCTGATTTACTTTGATTTCAGCTTTAAAAACTCTCTTCAGTGTTTCTTGTAGTTTGGGCCTGTTAGCAGTGACTTATTCTAGGATTTGTTTATCTGGGAATGTCTATTCTCTCCTTTTATTAGAATGAAATTTTTGATTGACAGCCTTTTTCTTTGATGTAGAAATTGTCATTCAATTGTACTATGGCCTGTGTGGATAATTATTGACAATGCTGACTTCAATTCAACCTTCCCACCCTATCGGAAAAAAAAGTAGTGCTCATTTCCACGGGTAAATACTAACTACCTTAGGACCTGTTCTTCTTAAACATGCCATCTTCAGTGTTCAATCAAAGATCAAGAATCAGACGATCCATTTTCAGATGATAGCAATAAATGGAACCAGACCCAGATGTTGTAACTATCAGGCAGAGGCTGTCAAGAAACTGGAAAGTGCACTTTTTTAGAGATATAGCTAACATGTCTATTGGGGAAATAAAATAGAGTAATGGGAAACAGTATCAAGTAAGGAAGAAAAGGATTAGGAAGGAAGAAGAAAAGAAAAAAGAAAAAGAAAGAAAGAAAGATGTCACAAATGAAAAAAATGATCAAGATGGTAGATTTTAATGTAACCACATGAAAAATTGCATTCAATGTTAATAGCCTAAATAATACAATTAAGAGGAAGGGGTTGTTGATTGGATAAAATAAAGCAAGATTCAATTATGTCATTGACAGAGTCTAACTTTAGACATAAAACAAAGATTAGAGAAAATAAAAGAAATGGGAAAGAGTTATTATGTAAACACTAATCAAAAATGCAATAAATAAGTATTAGACAAAGTGCCTTTCAGAACCGGGACTATTACAAGTGGCAAATAGGGCATTATATAATGAAAAATAAATCAAGAAGACATAATTCTAAATGTTTACATACCTAATAATAGAGCTGCAGAAACATGGAGAAAAATGCTAGAACCAACAAGAAAAATAAACAAATATAAAATTACATTGGGGGATTTCAATACCTTCCTTACAGCAATTGATGAAATAAATGGGAAAAAAAATCAGTAAAGATATTAAAGAATTGGGCGACAAAGTAACATTATGAACATTTAAGGAAACGGTCCTTGAAACAGCAGCAAAATATGTATTATTTTCAAAGGTACATGGACTATTTGCCAAGAAAGACCATCTTAGGAACTCCATTTTTTTTTTTTTTTTAATTTCTTGTTTTTGTTTTCCAGCTCACAGTGTTTTCCCTGCTCCTTTGCTTGGATTCTTCTTCTCTATGCTCTTCCAATGGCTGGCCTCTTCTCGTCTTTAAGAAGACTGCACAGTTGGCACCTCCTCAGAGAAGCCTTCCTTGATGACTTTATCTAAAGATTTCCCCAGCCCAACCGTCACAGTCTCTCTGATGACCTAATTTCATTTTGTTCCTGTTCCTGCATCACTCTTTTTATTCCTTTTTTCCACTAGACCGAGAACAGCCAGACCACATATAAAAATAGAATTCTAAACTACAACCAGCAATGTTCTCAGGAAACCAATCCCCTTATCTATAATAAACAGCCCAGGAAGCCAGTCTTCTATCAATCAGACTTTCAGGAAGCCAGGGTGCTATCTCAGGTGGCAATCTAGAAAGCTAAACAATAACTTGTATGACAACTATCCCCAAATGGGGACAGGAATTGATTAATAAATGATAGCTGCCTATTTTTTTTTTCTGGTACAAAGGATTGAAATCAGGGGCATTTTACCTCTGAACTATACTCCCAGCCCTTTTATTTTATTTTATTTTATTTTATTTTATTTTTGTTTTGAAACAGAGTATTAGAGTCTTGATAGTTACTGAAAGTCTAAGTTGCTGAGGCTGGCCATGAACCTGTGATCCTTCTGTCTCAGCTTCCTAAATATTGGGATTACAGATGTGTGCCACCATGCCCCGCTCAGCTTCCCTAATTTTTATCTTTACTTCCAATTTAGGACCAACCAAAGAAAACCAAATATTCATCCCTAGCCAATCACATAGGGTGTCTAATTCAAGCTATCCTACCTGCAGCTTCCCTATCCCAGCAGCCTCCAACCAAGTGTATTTGAAGCCATCTCTTTTTTCTACTACAAACCTTCCCCACAGCCACTGACAGCGGATGATTCTCTTACAATAGCAAGCTCAGAATAAATAGCCTTTGATGCTTTCTCATTCAATTGATCTTCATTTATTTGCATGAGAATATAAATGGTTCTGTGGGCTCTTCTTCCTCTATTCAACTAAAATTTGTTGAAAAGGGAAATTAAAACTAATAGCTTGGTGCAGCGTTGAATAAGGAAATTAAAGCTAATAGACCGCTTGGTGCAGATTTAACATATTTTTATTACAAAATTAGTAGAAAATAGAAAGAGAAGAGAAGAAAAAGCAGCGTGCAGGCACACCGGAGAGCCAGAAAATGGAACTCTAACCCCCCTTCCATCCCAGGGCTTTAAATAAATTTTGTGTTGGTATGTTCTTATCAGCATTACCAAGGCAATGGGCTAGTAACTTATTTCTTAGGCAGGTGGTGCTTCTCTGCCTCCGAACAGTGTACTTACTAAGTGAAAGTGTCAATAATCTACCTGATTTCCACCTCTATTTATTAGGCAATTTGGGTTGCTCATCAACAATGGGTACTTTGAAGTAGCACACAGGGTTTACCTTTCCTATACCCAGGCGGGGTCACAAGGGAGAGGAGGTAAACAGAGGCACTGATTGCCTCTACATATTTTTAGAGCTAAAAGCTTCAGTTGTCTCTAGGGCTTTTAAGGCTAACGGCCTTAATTTCCTTTACATTCTTACTAGAGGTTAGTTATTAGAACAAAGAGAGAGAGAGAGAGAGAGAGAGAGAGAGAGAGAGAGAGAGAGAGAGAGAGAGAGAGAGAGAGAGAGAGAGAGAAGCTCTGCAGTGTAACAGCTGTTGCCCTTCCCTGCCTGAGTGTCTACATGGTACCCAGCCTCTGGCTGCTGTTGCTTGTTGGGGGGGGGGGCGGTACTGGGGATGGAATCCAGGGGGATTCTACCTCCGGGCAACATTCCCAGCCCTATCTTTTATTCTTTATTTTGAAACAGGGGCTCACTGAGTTGCAAAGAGCCTCAATAAGTAGCTGAGGTTGTCCTCAAACTGCGATCCTCCGGTCTCAGCCTCCCAAATGCTGGGATTACAAGCGTGCACCACCACATCCAGCTCTCTGGCTGCTTTTTACATTGGGAAATTAATACCAAAGCAATTTTCCAATACTGACACAAAAAGGAATGGACCATGCCTCACAAAAATGCCTATAGCGTTGTAGTCATTCCATAAATATTTATAGAATGAGCGAAGAAAAAAGAGTGGAAATTTAAACTTGTAATTGTTAATACAATTAGTATAGTTGACCTTTCCCCAGCCTGGCTTCAAATTTATACATCACTGTTCTCATTTTTACATCCTCCAAGTACACTTTCCTCAACTAAATCTCTTTGCCTGTGCTTGAGGAGCATTTGTTTCTATAACACAACTAAAGTCATTTCTTCTCCGCAAAATTGTTTTGGGGTCATGCTTGCCTTCGCTGACTTTCCCCTCTCTGAATGCCTACAGCACATACCACCTCCTTTGGAATTTAATTTCTTTCAGTTCATAGAGTGTCTACTCTCCTGAGCTGTATGGCTGATTTTTTCTTTTGTATTCTTCGTGGTGTTTAGTACTTGCTAAATAATTTACTCTTATTGTAACTCTGAGGAATACACACTGTTAATTTTCTATTTTACACATGAGGAAACTATAAAACAAGAGCACAGAGACCAATTATCTCAATGAACTAGTAAGAGGTAGAGCTTAAGCTTGAATTCCCTTCTGCCTGACTTATATAGTATATATGCCTATACTGAACCTATATATCACCCAAGATATATAAACTTCTTTTTGTATGGTGAGCACATATTAGGCCTTCAATAATGTTTATGAAATTAATGGAATAACCAAGTTTAAAAGTTGCATAAACAAAAAAAAAGAAGGGAACATAGCTCTTTGGGTAAGACACGGTGACCAAATAAATTGAATTAATGACCCCAAAATTCAACATTCTAATGCTAGTCTCCTGCTGTGACTCTAGGGTGAGTCATTTTGTCTTTAGGACTTCTTCACCCATCATATACTACATTTTTGTTGTTGTTGTTGGCTTGCCTTTGACATGAGAAAGAACTAAGGAACATTTGATGACCACAGCATTTCTTTTCTTGGCTCTGTACATCATTAATATACATCTACTCAATCACTTCAGTTTTGTCATGCTTGTGATAGAACCCAGGACCCTGTGCATGCTAGGCAAGCACTCCACCACTGAGCCAAATCCCAAGCCCAGTCCTCAACATATACATTTGGAGATGTGGTACTGAGTGCCGCAGAGGATGCCAACACTAACCAGGCAAGAGCATGTCCTTCAGCAGCTTGAAATAAAAAACTATAAATAGGAATTTAGTGTAGACAGAGACCTTGCCTTCCCTACTACATCAAAGCTGGGATTAACTGCTATTTCATAGGTTATAGGCTCTTGTATAATTTGTGTGTGTGGGGGGTCTTAGAATTGAATCCAGGACCATTATTCCTCCATGCTATACCCTCGGCCCTTCTTATTTTTTGTTTTGATACAGGGTCTCACTAGGTTGCAGAGTATCACTAAATTGTCAAATTACCACATACTGGGATTACAGGTGTGTGACACCATGCCCTCTATAATTTTGAATATACAATGGGTTGAAGAGTTGGAAAGATGTTTTTGATTGGCTAAACATGAAATGCTCTAATACCTGCAAAGTTGCATCTGAAAGCATGTCTAGAATAACCTCAAAATATTTGAAAGCACTTGGAAAAAGAGTGTTGGATGAAAAAAATATAAATATAATCTTTGTTCAGTAACATGCCTTGAAGGGATCCAGGCAGCATGATGTCTATCCTGGAAGGATGGAAACATTACTTTGTGTGGCAATTATAGTCCCATTAACTTTTACCATGAAGTCCAAATTAGCAGAGCAACAGCCACAGGGAAATTCCCCAGGGTCACTAACTCTAGACTGCCCCCCCACTTCTCAGCCAACCCGTGTCAACAACTTGCTCTATCTACTTCATAAGATGTTACAAAGGAGGCAAACAGATGTGCCATTACTGGATCCCTGAGAACTGTAACCCTAGCATGATCTCAGCTACTTAAAAACATGTCTACTGTGGTGGCACACACCTGTAATCCCAGTGCTTGGGAGGCTGACACAGAAGGATTGCAGGTTCAAGGACAGCTTCAGGGATTTAGCAAGACTCTCAGCAACTTAGAGAGACCCTCTCTTACAGTAAAAAATAAAATAGGGCTGGGGTTGTAGTTCAAATATAGAATGCCCCTTGGTTCAATTCCCAGTACTACAAAAAAGAGTAAATATATAATATACATAACATACGCATATAAGTGCATGCACCCACATCAAATTGTTTAAAAAAGTAGAATTTGTTGTACATGTAATTTTAATTTCCCTTCTTTCTATTTTTCTAAATTTTGGTTTTTTTAATAACACATATTAATTACTTTCAAGATTAAGAAAAAAGACTGCTTAACATAATAAAACATACTGCCATGAGCTGCGTGTGGTGGCACACATACCTGTAATCCTACTACTTGGGAGGCTGAAATAGGAGAAACAGATTCAAGCCTCATAAAACTAGGGAGACCCTGTTTTAAAATAAAAAAAGGGCTCAATATGTATCTTGGAGGTAGAATGCCCCAGGGCTCAGTCCCCAGTAAGAGTATTCCCCTTACTCTTTATCTATCTATCTATCTATCTATCTATCTATCTATCTATCTATCTATCATCCATCTACCTATTTCCATAGAAGGGAAAGTTGCTTTCTGAAAGTAGCTTCTGAAAAACATTTTCTTAACCATAAGGATTTTAAAGTTCATAGACTAACAATATATGCTGAAACATGCACCAGCATTATTTGTTGCACTCAATACTTGACCATCAACTCTCAGTTTAGGAACATTCTTGGGAAGTTGCCGGCATTTATTTATTTCAAAGGTGGGAAAAGTTAACCATCACTAGCAAATGTTGTCAGCAGGTTTGACAGTGTGGATCAGTGTCTTCCTGTGTCTACTGCTGTCTCTGTGTCTATGTTTGGTTACTAGTCCCCCCCACCCCCCGTCTCTCTCTCTCTCTTCACTGGGTAGAAGTGGGGGAGGGAAGGGACAAGAAATACCTAAAACTCTGCCACTTGTAATCTCAGCATTTGGGAGGCTGAGACAGGAGGATCGCAGTTCAAGGCCAGCCTCAGCTTCTACTTTAGTGAGGCTCTTTGCAATTCAGTGAGACCCTGTTTCAAAATAAAGTATAAAAAAATGGGGTTGGGGATGTAGCTCAGAGGTAGAATGCCCCTGAGTTTCATCCCCAGTACTGAAAAAAAAAAAAAAGGAAAAGAAAAAAGAAATACCTAAAACGCAGGAAGGAGAGAATGTATAGGGATGATTATTTTAAGCAAAAATTCTCTAACCAAAAGTTGTTCTAAAGTATCAGATCTTGAGGAAATATCATGGGAAAGGGCTTTTAATATTATGCTATCCTGAAGTCCCAAAGTTTCATCCCACTGATGTATATACCATAGGGTGTGTTAGAAAAGAAGAATTTTAATCTATGTCCAGGAGAAGGTCAGGGTTAGCTTAAGTGGCAATTGCTGATGGCACTAATTAAAACTAAAATAGATTTAGTGACATTTAGATTTGAGTGTGTGTGTGTGTGTGTGTGTGTGTGTGTGTGTGTGTGTGTGATACTAGGGATAGAACCTAGGGACATTCTGTCTCTGAGCTACACCCCCACCCCTATTTTTTTATTCTTTATTTTGAAACAGGGTCTCACTAAGTTGCAGAGGGCATTACTAAGGAGGCGAGGCTGGCCACAGACCAGGATCTTCCTGTGTCAGCCTCCCTAAATAGCTGAGGCTGTCTGTGAACCTGTGAGCTTCCTGTCCTCACCCTCCAATGTAAGTATTGGGATTACAAATGTGAGCCACCATGCACGGCTTTATAAATTTAAATGAGTCTTCAGTTGATATTTATTCATAGCTAGCAGTTATGTTCTCATTTTTTTAAAAACTCTATATATTTCTGTGGAAAAGAAAGCAATGGAAAAACTGATGGTTATAATCTGAATTTAATAGAACTGATAAATTCTATAGAGCACAGGTCAGAAAATCCTATAGATTAAACTACCTGATATAATCTAGAAGCAACACACTGAATTCAGCCCATTTTGTTTCTGCTGATTGGTGAATATTTTATTTAAAATTCAAACTTACAAACTGTTACTATCATCATTAGGGTTTGGGGAAAGAGTTACTGTTTTATTTGGCATAAAATTAAGAGAGTTTAGAAGGAGGGATATTTGTTTTCTTTGGCAGAAATTAAGAGAGAATGCCCTTTTCCAGTGTTGAAAGGCCAAGAGTTGGGTTATTTTCTGCGTTGCTCAGCAGGAAATTTTAATGGTTCTTAATGTTTTTGTTAAGATTAATATTAATAAAATTGCCTGTTGGCCAAAGTGGAGAAAAGAGTGGACAGACATAGAGGGGTGTGTGTGTGTGTGTGTGTGTGTGTGTGTGTGTGTGTGTGTGTTGTGTACGGATGGTGGCCTCAGGTTTTTTTTTTTACTTTTTTCAGTCATGCTCCTTCTCTTTGACAGTACTATGGTCACATGCCAAGACAGACTTGGCAATTTTTCTTTTATTCTGTTGATGGGATGGGAACCAAAAAATTATTTCCTGTTGGTTTGGCTCTAAAAACCTGAACAATCCTAGTACAGAAGCTTGGTACAGTTCTTGGAATCCTGGGTACTGAAGTACCTGCTGACCACCTTTGCTATGCCTGTGTGGCTACTGATTAGATTCGGGAGGAGGCGAGGAAGAGGAAGAGGAAGCTGATGGGAATAGCCTTGGATATTAGGTTAGTCACACATCTCTGGGTCACATAAAACTGTACTTCTTATCTGTTTCTGGGACCAAGGGAGCTTTTAGTTTGCCAATATTCATAAAAATTGCCTCCATCTTTCTAATTATTTGTACTCAAAGGTACTCCTAGAATATATTATGATGAGGAAAATGAAAATAGCCATCATTATAACCTACTGTAGGAAAATGAATATAGTCATCATTATAACCTAGTGTAGGGAAAAATTATTGATTATCAAATTAATGTGTGATTTTTCTAGCTAAAGGAGTGTTATATATATTTCTTCCTATCAGCAGAAGTGCAGCAGTTTGGTCGGTAGCATACAGAGTCAAACCCAATGGGTAGGACATACTTAGAAATCAACCAAGCATCAGAATATTAGTTTTGAATGGGAACTGACAGCTGACTGACTCTCATGTGAAAAAACCAAACCAGGTACTGAGGAGTGGCCCAGCCATGGACACATAATTTTTCAAGAAAACCAAGAGCTCAACTGGACTGTCCAAGCTTCTAGTTTGGTTCTCTAATACCACAACACACAAAATGTGGGGGAAATACTGATACCATTGATGTAAAGTAAAAACTCAGATATTTTCCTGACATTTCTAGGTTGACCAGAACCTCAAGAGTCTGCTTCAACTTGTTGGTTAGCTAATAACCTTGAGGCATATGTGCAAACCAGGGCAATTCAGGTGAACCAGTTTAACCTGGAGACATTAGAAAATCCTTCTGTAGAAGTAGAGAAAATGATTCAGGCTTCCTCCACAAGCTCCAACGTGTCATGCTTATCTGTGTTTTCTTTTGTTGAAAATGTTGCAGAATCTTCCCCAAAAGCCTTATCTTGGTTGGAGAGCTAGTCAGAGCCAGTGTGATCAGTTAGGAAGAGCTTGTGAGGTCAATACTTAGGGGCCTATGGCACCAATGGAATTATGTGATACCACAGAGACCTCTCCTAGCAAACAACCAAAGAGATGGTGCACACAGACAACTCCTATGTGGAGAATTCCTGTTCTGAGTCTCCTAATGTACTAACACAAGTCTAGAATGCAGAGCAGGGCTTTGATCACAGTAGGCGCTCAATAAATATTAATATTCTAGACTCTCAATAAACACTAGCACGATAGGCACTCCAAAAACACTTCTCCGGGGAATGAATAAACCACTGATTTTTACTATGCTACACACATACAATAGTCAGAAGATAATACAGTTAAGTGGACGGAACAAATTAAAAATTCTCTTTGACCCAGAATGGAGATAAACTGAAAAGGATTCTTTCTGAAATAATCACTCTTTCTGGCCCCTTGTTTAGGAACTTAAGTAGGCTGGTTTTTTTTCTTCAAATCAATTGCCTAAGCCTAATTAGCAATCCCCAAGCCTAATTAGCAATCCCCCTGAGCTTCAGTGTCTTCCTCTGAGAAATGGCATGGGTAAGGTACTTACCTCCTGGTGTTGCAGTAAGGAGTGAGGGAACTTGGGTGAAGCTCCAAGAATGTCTCAAGTTTGTAGTAAGCACTAACTAAACATTATAAACTTTCTGTCCTAACACTCCTCTTGGTAAAGTGGTGAGAAGGGTGGTTTGTTTGTTTGTTTTTTTGTTTGTTTGTTTGTTTTATTTTGCGGTATTGGAGAAGGAACCCAGGGGCATTCTACCTCTGAGCGACACACCAGCCCTCTTTTTAAAAAATATTATTTATTTTGAAACAGGGTCTCATTGAGTTGCAGAAGGCCTCACTAAGTAGCTGAGGCTGTCTGTGAACTGTGATCCTCCTGTCTCAGCCTCAAGTGTGGTTCTTACCACTGATATTTGATGTACAGATGGAGTAATAACAACAGAAGCTAACAGGTGAGTGTCTCCTATAGGCAACGTATTATTCGATCCAATTTGCATTTATTAGTAATCCATTACTACCACTCAGTAAGTCAGGTACTGTTGTTATCCCTGTATCACAGAGGAGAAAATTGAGATTCAGATGGAGAAAGTACCTGCTCACATTTACACAAAAATTTACACATATGTATATTACCATAAACTGCCAAATAGATTATAAATTCATATATATATATATATATATATACATACATATACATTAATTTACAGAGTTACATGGACAAAACCAATTGCACTATACTTTGGGATCATTGGAAGCTATTTTTTTGTGGTACAGGGGATTGAACGCAGGGGCATTCTGTCTCTGAGATACGTCCTCATCCCTATTTTATTTTTATTTTGAAACAGGGTCTTACTAGGTTGATTAGTCTCACCACTTGCTGGGGCTGTCCTGGAACCTGCAATCCTCCTGTCTCAGCCTCCCAAGTGTACAGGGATAACAAGTATGCACCACCACATCTGACTTATTGAAAGCTCTTTTTAAAGGGGAACATCAGTGTCCACATTATGCCCTACCTTTGCAACTCAACTGCTTAACAAGTCAAGAGTCACCTTGATATACATGTACGTAATATCAGCCATGAGTGGAAGCTGGAAGAGTCAGTGGCAACCTCTTCCACTATTAGTAATAACAAACAATAGAAGGCATTTGTTTAGTCCTTTCTGTGTGCCAGGAACCATGTTAAGCACTGAGCATGGATAATCTAATTTAATACTTACAAAAGACCTGTAATATGGATACAGTGGAAATCATGCTTCTTTTACGGATTAGCAGAGTGAGGCAGGGAGACATCAGGTGAATCGTTCTAAATCACAGCTCCAGCAGTGGCAGAGCTGAGATGCAGGTTCAGGTGGCAAGTACGTCCGTCCTCTGAAATGGGCTTCTCTACACTCTACTATGCTGCCACTTCGTTTGGTAAACAATACAGGGGAGGTCTCCTAAAAGTGGGCATATTTTGATTTCCTTTTTCTCACTACAGTGAATTAGTAAGAGCTTAAACACCATAAGAAAAATCTAAGTCAAGATAATGAGAGGTACCACTACTGAAAGTCAATTATGCAGTAAGCACATACCTTATCTCTAATTTTTATCAGAACCCTGCAAGGTAAATGATTATTACCCTCATTTACAGGTAAGAAAGTGGAGGTTCATGAGGTTAGGTAACTTGCCCAATGTCACACAACTAGTAAGGGGCCAAGGCAAGACTGGAACACAAAGTCTGTGCTCACTGGTCCAGCTCCCTGCGGGAAAATGTATTCTCATCTGTCTTTAGTTATCCAGTGAGCACACTGAGGCAGTGGCTTTATCAGCAATAATGATGTTAACCGGATCTCCCTCTGTCTGTCTTCTGGTCGGTCTCTTGGTGCCACCTGAGTATTTTATGAAGAGCATCATAAAATTTATAAATTGCTTTGACCTTCATGAAAGAAAGACATCGACTCCTGACTGACCACAGCTTTGGCCCTAGTGCAAGCCATCCATCATTTGCGTGATGACTGGAAGTTATGAAATACTGAGAAGCTGACTTCTTTCACTCTGTTCCACTATATTCGGCTTCACATATAGTTCAGTGGTAGAACAGCTAGCATGCACAAGGTTCTGGGTTTGATTCACAGTAGGAAAAAAACAAATGAAAACAAGCAAACAAACAAAAAACAATGCCTCAGGACAGAGATACAGGGAACAGTCTTTTTATTCTCAATAGAAGATCCTAACTGGCTGCAAAAGTCAGAACCTAAGAAATATCCAACTCTTCCCCTTTCATCCAGTTCATCACTAAGTCCTCTACCCCTAGACCATCCACATCCTTCCATCTAAAGTCTTCCTAAAATCCAAAACATCATCCTGTCTTGCCTAAAGGATTGGCTAACATTTCTTAGTTCTCCTGGGACTTTCCATATGTTAGTACTGCAAGTTTGCCTTTAGAGAACCCCTTTCTCATAGGCAAACTAGAATGATTGTTCACTCATGCCTAGTCTCTTAAAACATCTCTTAGTAGTCTCTTAAAACATCTCCCAGTCCCCAGGTTTGCTTGCTGTAATTTATTCTTTATCCAGTAATCCACAGTGCAGTGTTTTGTTTTTTAGGTACCAGGGATTGAACCCAAGGGCATCCTACCTCTGAGCTACAGCCCCAGCCCTATTTTTTATTCTTTATTTTGAAACAGGGTCTCACCGAGTTGTGGAGGGCCTCAGTAAGTAGCTAAAGCTGGCCACGGACCTGCAATCCTCCAGTTTCAGCCTCCCAAGTACTGGGATTACAAGTATGTGCCACCACACACGGCCACAGTGCAGTGTTTGACATCATAAGCCAGTGTGTCATTTCCCATACTTAAGTCTTGTCTTTAAAGAAAATCCTAACTTCTTAACATGGCTTAGAAGGTACTGCATGATTTTGTCCTTTGCCATTTCTCCAATCTCAAATCATTTCATGTTCTTCCTTCACTATTCCATGTAAGTCAGGCTCTTCCCCTACCCAAGACCTTCACCCTTAAAGTTCCCTGTGCCTGAAATGCCCTTTCTCCAACTCTTTGTCTATTGACATTTGTAATCATGTAGATGTGTGATTCTTTTATTAATGTCAACCTCTGGAAATTTTGGCTCTTGACTCCCTAACACTGGGGCTGACACCCAATAAAGTCCCATGAAATATTTACTAAATGAATCGATGACTGAATGAAAGAATTGATGAATAAGTATGGGTTTGGTATTGGAATTGCTAGTGAAATTTGCTACTGAGATTTCATGATTTGTAAGGCCAGGTTGCAAGGATCTAACAAGCAACTCCTATGAGGATAGATGGAAGCAGAGGCCAGACTCCACAGGCCTCCCCAAGAAACTGGGATGCTTTCCAGGGGATAGGGGTGCCTCCAAGAGGTTATGAGCCAGAAAGTGACATAATCCTATTTACATTTTGGAAAATTAAAGTTGGAGAGGTAGGTAGGAGCCCCTTGGCTAGAAGTGCCTTCATCCCCAAACAGACACAGAAATTAGGGTGTGTGTTTACCATGAGTTTTGTGGCGCTAACAGGGGATTATTGTTCCCTTAATTAATTTTTTGAAACAATCAACCAATTATGAATCAAAGGGCTTCGTAGCTCCTGCCTATAACTGATTGTATTTTCATAATGTGTTTAATCACAAGCTAGAGATTACAGAAAGGGCTTAATGGATGTCAAGATTGGCTTCCAATGGAGCAAGTCAGTGGTGTCATTTGTCCACAGTTGAATTTTGTAGTACATTGCATGAGGTTCACACTGAAGAAAGCAGACTTCAGTCCACTCTGAACACTTTGTAGCCAGAGTTCTGTTACACCAACAGGGGTTGGAAAAGCAGGTGCAGGGCACGAGTGAGTGTTAACTACAGCAAATATGAAAGAGTTGGAATGCTGCCACCGAAAGAGCAGTGGAGATGAAGCCGAGGCCCCAGCACCAGGGTTAGGATCAAAGAGCTCAGTATTCTCAGAAATCAATCAAAACTGTCAAATAGCTATGCAATCTTCAACAGATGACATAAATTATCTGAAACTTGTTTCCTTGTCTGTAAAATGAATGTGCCGTTATATATTATATCTCCATTCTTTGTGCTTTTTTTTTTAATGTATAGAGTAAGTTACCACTCTTTTCATTTTCTGGGTTACATTAATTATATAGCTGTCTCTATCTCTTCTATTATCTGGGAGATCCTTAAAGGCAGAGATTACATTTTTCTCACTTTTGAATTTCTCTATGGTACCTAGCACGAGGTCTTTGACATATTAGATGCCTAATAAATATCCTCTGAATCTAATCAAGGTTCATTCCATCTTTGTAAGTCTATGATTATATGAATGGTAGGCCAAAGGATAAGTATAAGGCTTGTAGCATGGTGTTTTCTAAGCATCCAGGGTGTTCTCACATACCCTAAATACTAGCTGGCCATGGTTTCTATCGGACCAATGGGTCCTCTTCAAGGACAGCTGTGGCTTGGGTTCCCCCTTCTCTCTTAGCTATACTGAGCCATAAGCTTTCTCTCTGGGGCTCTATGGCATGATTTGCACATCATATCATCACACTAAACACATTCTCTTGAGTTTATATTGTCCCTCTCTCCTGCTATGTTGTGACCTCAATGGGATTTAGGGCTTGGGATAAGCTTCCAGTGTAAATAACTCTGAGAGCCCCACCTCACCTGCTACTTGTGTTAGCTTAGCGATGCGTAAGCCTGTGGCCTAACTTACTGCCTCGATGGAAGTTACTCCAAGTACACAGGACACACAGGACATCACTGACTTGCCACCCTTCTCTCCCTTTCTATCTCTCTTGTTCCAGTAGCACTTCAAAATCCATATGTCTACCCTCACAACAAACCTGCCCCCTTTTTCTTCCAAACCCGTTTCTCACTTTATTAAAGGCATTGCGACTGAAATACATACGTTTCAATATTTCCCTTAAAGATAGCTGCCGGCACCCCAGAATCATCCAGACACTGTGAGTCTATCCCTAGAATGTCTTTTATTTGTCCTGGTTTCTCTCTTCCCACATTCCTGGTCCAGGTTTATGATTTATCTTAACACATTACTATAAAAAATTTCAAATGTATGCAAAATAAACAGAATAGACTAATAAATCTTCATGTACCTAGCACTTGGCTTCTATGATTATCAATATTATGCCATTCTCCTTCCACTACCCAATTATTTTAATTATTATTTTGCAGATATTTTTTAAAGTAAGTACACAGCACAATTTTGTTGTACGAATTTAACCAAATGGAGATATTCATTTAATCCATACATCTATCATGATCAGTCAATTTCTCCTGCCCAGTCAATCTCTCCTGCCCCTCAAGGAATGTTCTGCTCTGAGTTTTCATCTTGGATTAGTGTGGTGGTTTTGGAAACTCACAGAAATGGAGCCAGATGATCTGTTCTCTTTGACGTCCAGTGCTTCCGTGCAGTATCATGTCTGTGAGACTCTCCATGTTGTCGTGCATCAATAGTTAATTTTTTAATGTTACTGAGTGGTATTCCACTATATTAATAAACAAGAATTTGGTTATCCATTCTCTTATTGGTGGACATTTATTTGGATTGTTTCTGGTTTTGGCGATTGTGAATAAGACTACTATAAACATTTATGTACAGCGTTTTTATGCGCCTATATTTTCATCTCTATTGATAAATCCTAGCTGCACAGTTGCTGGGTCCCACACTCATGTGTGTCTGCATACCTATAGCAATCTCCAAGATCCCCTTTCTTCTACTTGGTATCAGTCTTCAAACCTGGGCACCACACCATGTTCCTGTACCAACGCAGAACTCCATTCATATAAAAAATCTACTTAGGAAATGCCAGTGATCTTCCATTGTCTTTGAAGTTCAGCATACATGGCCCAGAATTCATGACCCAACAGAACTCAATCTCAGCTTTCATTCCCCATGTTAATTTCCTGCTTCTTCTTGGTGATCAGGGAACTAACCTTTTTCATCTCTTTGGCTCCTGGGATCTTGCAGGATATATTGCCGGTGGAGCATTAACCTGCGTGGTTCTGACCCGGGGCAGTGTCTGGTTCATGTCCTTAGCTGGATGGTTAATCAATGCTGAGTGGTGTGAAGCTCACACCTCTAAATGTGGACATAGGAAAATGCCTTTGAAGTCCCTGTCATCCTCACTCCAGCTTCCTAGAATGTAGATGAGATGTCATACTGTCACTCTGGGAATTTTGCCAAATTCCCTGGGTCCAGAAGTCCCACATAGCTTATGCCATTGACAACCACTGATAGGGTTCTGAGGGGCTTAATGGAAAGAGCACAGGAATGAGAGTCAACTGCCGAGTTCTGGTCTCACTTCTACCCTTTACTAGGTGTTTATTCTTTTTTTTTTGCGGGGGGGGGGTAGCTTCATCCCCTGAGCCTCTATGAAAAAAGAGGATGACTTGATGATCACTGAGATCAAACCTAAAAATCACCTTTTGACATTGAGTGTCATCTAGTGTTAAACAAGTCCTGCTGTTTCTTTTTGCTATTGGCTGGACCTTCTCTCTATTTAAACTGTCCTTGCTGTGTACTTAGTGCTGCCTAAGTCAACCCAAACATCAGTCCCTTCTCCCAAATCATCAATGCCAGCAGCCCAAGCACCCCTGGAACAGCGAGTGCCCATCATCGAACCTCGCCCTGTGCTAGCAAGAGTTGGTCTCCAGCCACATGTTTGCCTACAGCAGACACATCTGCTGAGATTCTGCCGTTGGCTGTTCTGCAGACTGTAGAATATCCACCTAGCACACAATGGTTACAACATTGGCAAGAGTCAGACATCTTTCTGCAGAGGGAACATAATCTTTATCCTCATCTCAGAGATGCTTAATTCTTCTTTGCCTCTATTTGCTCATCTATAAAACAAGAACAATAAAAGGTCTATCTCACAGGCTTTTCTCAAAAGAACAAATAAAACAACAGGTGTAGAACACTTAGAATTATGTCTGACATACTGGAAAAGCTCAACAAATATTAGATAATGTCATCATCTGTAACACTATCGTCTACATGTTAGGGGCTTCAAGGAACCTGGAGGGATAGGAAC
This sequence comes from Muscardinus avellanarius, assembly GCF_963383645.1. NCBI lineage: Eukaryota > Metazoa > Chordata > Mammalia > Rodentia > Gliridae > Muscardinus > Muscardinus avellanarius. The sequence continues at coordinate 208,507,809 of NC_137786.1, read as the reverse complement.
CTCACATTCTAGTCTTCAAGGTTTTAAGGTGATTTCCACATTCACCAAACTGTTTCATTCTCATCCATAGAAACATGTTCAAAATGACCACAGTTTCTCTAAGTAACCTTTGTTCTCTGTTTTCTTGGAAAGTGATTTTTCTTTTAACTAGAAAGCTCATCCCTTTGAGTATCCCATTCTGTAGGTACCAGCTATGGGGTCCTCTAAGGATCACAGCAAACAGGTGAGAAGTGGGCTCCTCGTACCATCTCATTGAAAGGAGTGAACTGGCAAGCTCTTGGAAGGCCAGAAGCTTAATGCTAGTGTAAGTGCCCTTCACAATAAGTGAAGAGGAGCAGAGAGAAGAAGAGGTGGCCATTAACAAAAGCAAGAATTGTTCAAGAAATGGACCCTTTTCAGAAGCCTTCAAAGCCACCTTTCACAAAGCTTGGCAGGGCTACAGTATCGAGCCTGGGAGAAAGCCAAGCATGACCTTAATTTGTTATTGTCAAACTGTTTGTTGCCTTTATTTGCCAAGACTTACTAATTGAACTTTTGTTCGTCTGACTGCCCCTTCAGAGAACAAGAGCCATTGTGATCTGCTCGCTGAGTCCTTCTGGGGACCGTGCCAAAATATTGACCCATGTTGCAGCCGATTTCCTCTCCTGGCTTGGGTGGCTCTTTCTTCCAAACAGGTGTTTGTTTGTTTTTGTTTAGTTTTGTTTAATTTTAGTTTCAGTCCTGAGTAGGTATTCAGACTGAAGCAGAATGAAATTCCCTGACTCAGGGGGAAGATTCCTGATGAGAGTGAGAAATATTTTTTAAAAGTCTTGTGGAAAGGCTCCCTTCCTTGATCTTCCTCCCAGGATGCCTCAGTGAAAGGTGCCCAAACCCAGCTTCCACTGTGTGGGGAAGGGAAGTGCTTGCTAGGCCATCGGTTCTCAAAGTGTGGTCCTAGGAGCAGCATTAGTGTCACCTGGGAATTTGAAATTCAAATTCTTGGACCCTGTTCTAGTGCTACCAAACAGCAACCTGTGTTTTAACAAGATGCCTGAGTGAGTCTGATCACTCAACACTAACGTTTGAAACTAATGCTCTCTGCCGGGGTTTCTCAGTCTTGGCACCACTGACATTTTGGGTCAGGTGATTCTTTGCTGGGGGGTGCTATCCTGTATACTGTGGGGTGTTTAGCACCATCCCTGACCTCTTTGTACTAGATATCAGTAGATACCACAGCATGACAACCAAATGGCTCCAGGCATTGCTAATGTCTCAGGGTGAAGGAGGTAAAATCGCCCCTGGTTGAAATGATGGGCAAGTTATCTACCATTACTGTGGGCCCCGTGCTTTGCTATCAGCCATATTGATAAACAACCACTCTACTGTCTGAGTGCAACATGTAACCTTGAGGCAGCTTCCTAAAAACACATAGAGTTTTCAGTCTTCATAAATCTTTCCTTTTTTATACATTTATTGTTGTATTGTAATTACACATTCTACTGAGGAATTGAGTGGTAAGAACATTTATGCACACAACACTTGGTGTGTTTCCCTCCAGGGCCCACTTCTCTCCTTCTTCTTACCTGTACACATCATTGAGATTGGTGCTGATAATTTCATAGACTTACACAGCAGTATTTAGACTGCTACCTTCATTACCTCTCTATCCAGCCTCAGGCAAGTTGTTTTGATTTTAAGAGCTAGTTCTTTTGCTCAAATTACTTGCTATATCCAAAACAAAAGAAACAAGAAAGCCTTTGGAGTTTGCCCTCCTTTCATCCTCTTATTTGTTTGCTACCCCAGGGGAGGAGAAACAGAAGAACTGAGTTCAGGTCCAAGTGATGAGCTCACAATAGGAGTGGTGTAAATGCTGCACCTGCTCATCTTCCCTCTCACCATCAACATGGAAGACTTCCTTGTGCATTGCAGGGGAAACATTTCCTAGTTCTGATTCTATATTTCCACCACTGGGTTCTTAGTGCTGTTACAGTTGCATATGAAGGGTACACAAACTAGGAAAATTTGCTTTTAGGTTTTATTCCCACCACTGGCCATTTAAGGTTTGGATAGTGTTCCCATCTTAGGCAGTTGGACTTTGCAAAAATCAACTTGGATTGTGTTTTAGTCAGCTTTTTAGTCCCTGTGACCAAAGTACCAGACAAGCACAACTTAGAGGGAAATAAGGTTTATTCGACTCACATTTTTAGAGATTTAGACTATCATCAGCCATCTCCAGGGCAGAAATGGGCAGCCCAGCAGGATGGAGAACACCACTCAAATCATGACTAAAGTGGCAGGGAACAGAAAGAAAGAGAGAGAGGAGGGGCCCAGGGACAGATACAGTCCCCAAGGCCGCGTACCCAATGACCCATTTACCCCCAACCTGCCTCAGCTCCAAATCTGTCAACATAACCTAACCCATGAACTTTACCAGGGGACATTTTACACCCAGACCATAGCAGATGGATGCAGCTAAATAGAAACCCAATTGCTTATATGTAAATAGTAACTCAAAGTTACAATTCATTTGTTCACTTGGTTTGAATCTATTTACCAGCATAATGGTAGTTGTTCAGGATGTCAGAGAGAAGGATATAGCTGCTGTCTTTGTCAGACAAAGGTAGAAGACATTTAAAACAGAGTCCAGAGCCCTTGATTTAAGAGGGAGCCATGAGCATCATGAATATATGCTTCCCCACTGAACCTTCAGTGCCTGGCACATGCTAGGGAATTCACAAATATTTATGAATTCATAAATTCATATTTATGAATTCATAAATTCATAAATATTTGGTGCCTCTGGGAAGAATTCTCATAATATGGCAGTCTCAGGGCAATTGAGCATCTAGTTTCCTACAGAGTGAATATTCAAGGAATGAGTGTTCCAAATGGCCAAGGTAGAAGCTACACAACTTTCTGTGATTGAGCTTTGGAAGTTTCATCTTAGAATCTTAGAAGGCAGCCATCATTTACAGATTGAGAAGTTTAAAAAAAATCTAGCCAGAGAAGATACTACATAGATTTTTGAGGAAAAAGCAAAAGTTATATATGCAGAAAAGATTGGAAAGGTTATTTCAGGCAACAGGTAAAGGACAGCGAGATGGGATAAGCATTGGTGCCACTGGGAAGACTTTATGAAGGTCTGAATTGTATGGAGTGTCTTCCTGTTTGTCTATTGCTATAAAACAAGCTGTCCCCAGAACTTAGTGGTAAACAACCATTTTGTTTTGAGTGTAATTCTGTGGTCAAGGGATACCGGTGATTTATCTCTCATTACTTGGTACCAGGTGGCATGGCTGGGGCTCAAGATTTACTTGCAAGATGGTTTCTCTACCTTGGCTTTGCTCTCTCTCCACATGCTCTTTATCTAGGGCTCCTCCATGAGACTTGGGTTTCTCATAATATGGCAGTCTCAGGGCAATTGAGCATCTAGTTTCCTACAGAGTGAATATTCAAGGAATGAGTGTTCCAAATGGCCAAGATAGAAGCTACACAACTTTCTGTGATTGAGCTTTGGAAGTTTCATTAACACACTTTTGCTGCATCCCAATAATAAGCAAATCACAGTATCCAGCCCACATCCAAAGAGAGGGGGCATTTAGCCTTTTCTTTTAATGGAGGGAAAGTTTTGTGCTCAGAAGGCAGATGTGGTGTGTGTGTGTGTGTGTGTGTGGTGTCTCCAGCTATTTTAATTAAAAATATTTTTTTGCAGTCCTAGGGATGAAAATCAGGGGCATTCTACCTCCAAGCTACACCCCAAGCCCTATTTTTTTTATTCTTTATTTTGAAACAGAGTCTCACTGAGATCCGGAGGGTCTCACTAAGGAGCTAAGGCTGGCCCCAATAGCGATCCTCCTGTCTCAGCCTCCCAAATGCTGGGATTACAGGTGTGTGCCAACATGCCTGACTTTTTTTTTTTTAAACAGGGTCTCACTAGATTGCTGAGAACCTTGCTAGTTGCTGAGGATAGCCTCAAACCGCAACCCTCCTGTCTCAACCTCCCAAGTACTGGAATTATAGGCACGCACCACCATGCTTGGCAAAGGGAAGGAATTTGATGGCAATCATCTTGAAGGAAAGCTTCCTCAAATGGGCTCAAGGGTTAACAGAGCTGGGACTGGGGAGTTGGGCCTGAAAACCCTGAATTATCAAGCTAGAGAGTGATCTGTGTATCCTGAATATTGTGAGGCTCTGTGAAAAGATTTAGGCCTGGGAGTGGTCTGATTAAATTCATTTTAGACTTATCCATCGCTGAGAGCCACAAAGAATGGAGTGAAGCAGGATGGATCTGGAGGCAGGGAGGTAAGATACCAGGAGAGCCTGATGGCCCAACAGAGCAAGAGTCACCAGAGGGGATGAAGGCAGCGATGGGGGTGCCATAGGTGAGACTAGGAGTGACATTAACGTTAGTGGATGGCTTCTGACACCTCTCTGGATACAACCTTCAAAGCCCTTCAAAGCCTTGGAGAGAAAGCTCTCACTTTTGATTCTGGGAACTGAGTGGGGGGTAAATGGCAGCTGGCAGCTAAGCCTGCCCTGGGAGGCTTAACAGCCACACGTTTTCAGGTCTTTTAGGAGCTGCCCCTGAGGAAGGCAAACAGGATTGGTGTGAAGACCATTTGGAAAGGCCCTCGGACAAAGACTCCATTTGGCAGCTGTTACTCAGAGCTGAGTGAAAGCAACAAAAGAGTTTGTTGAGCAAACATGAAAGGAGCCTAATTGATGCAATTAAGGTGAAATTAAATAAAGGAAGGTTTTAGCCCAAAGTTCATGGAAAATTTTTCACAGAGGTGTCACTGGAGTAGTCATTTGGTGCTTTTAAATGAAAGGAAGCACAGGATGTGGGAAATTGGCCTAGGTGACCCCTGGAGTAGTGCGGTGGGGAGTGCCCGAGTGCAATTTCCCATCTGGGGTGGGGAGGAGCCTGGGGTTGGGTCCAACTGGGGGGACAGAGGCAGGTAGAAAGGGAATGACCTGAGCAAGACCACAGTCTCTGTGATCAGCCCACCTCCTTCCCTACGATCTGAGGTCATCTTGTCCATTACATGTTGAGTTGTATCTATTCCTCCCATTCAATCACACTGTCCACACATACACACATGATCACACATGCTGCAGAACCCTGGATTTCCTTGAAGCATAGCTTCTGAGATCTCCATCTGTCTGTGTTTGAGACCCTCAAATACCAAAACCCAGAAGCAAGCATGTACCCTACGATGCATGTTCCCATACACTGCTCCAACACCTCAGAACAGTGTCTGGCACCGGCCTAAACAAGTGCATTTATTTAACGCATGGTTGCCTGGCACTTACCATATGCCAGATTCTCTTCTGTGCACTTTATAAATATTAATTCACCGGATCCTTATAAGGAGCTATGGGGTAGGAATACTTCTATCTACCTTTATCAGATGAAAACAGGGATAGTGAAATCAAGTTTTGCCCAAGCCACTGAATGGAGGAGGCAGAATTTTAACCCAGATATGTAAACTCCAGAGGTCACACACTTTACCCCTCTATAAGATGCCCTTGTATTGCTGTTAGTGGCTCATGGAGTGAGATAACAAAGTCCACTGGGAGCAGGGTAGCAAGTGGGATCTGAATCCTGGTCTGGTTTCTAAGCATCTCTACTCTCATCAGTGTTGGTTAACAAGAACAAACAGCTCCTGGGTTAGCCAACTTTTCATCAATATGCCCAAAATACCAGATACAAACAACTTAGAGGAAAAGATTCATGTGGGCTCATGGTTTCAGTCCATAGTTGGCAGGCTCCAAGACAGAAACAGCATGGCGGAAGGCTGTGGTGGAGGATATCTGCCCAGCTCACAGCAGCAACCGGGAAGCAAAAAGAGGGGGCGGGAAGGAGGCCAGAGACAAGATACAGTCCCCAAGGCACAACCCCAATGACCTACTTTATCCAGTCATGGCTCAACTGCCCCAAGTTTTCACCTCCTCCCAGTAGTCCATTCCAATGACTAATTTATCAAATAGATTCATCTGTTGATGAAGTTAGAGCCCTCATGATCCAATTATGCCCCTAAAGCCCCACCTCTGGATATTGCTGCACTGGGGACCAACTCCTCAACCTGGGGGCTTTTGGGAGCATTCCAGATCTAAATCATAATACCTCCTGCTCTAAGGGTGGGTCAGAGGAGACATCTAGACAGGCTGAAAACACATATTAATCAACTGATATATGGATGATTATTAGAATGTTGGCCTTTCACGAGGAGGGATGATGCCTTATGAGAAGTACTCAGACTTTTACAAACATATTCATACAAATTGAAAATCCAATCAGAGGAAAATTAGAGGTTTCAGAGTCCCCCAAAAAACACGTACAAGGAAAAGTTGTAGAAAGGGTTAAAAACAATGTTATAAATGATTCTAGTTTAATTTCCTTATTTTACAAGTGATGAAAGCAAGGCCTAGGCCAATAATTGTTAGGGTTGATGTTGATTAAAAAGGCCAAAGAGATTATTAGAAATGCATCCTGACACTGCTTCTAAATCCTCACAAGAGATTATGAATGAGCAAATATCCGATTCGTGGATTTGAGAGTGGGGCTCAGGAATCTTTTATTGACAGATTTAAAGACATGAGTGTGTCCTCAGGTAACTTTGATGATTATGGTTCACAGACCACGCTTTTAAATATAACAGCCTAGAGAAGAAAGAAGACTATTCAAGCCTCATACCTGTCAGGGGCAGATGACCACTAATCTTTGTATTTCAGACTATCATTTTTTAACACTCTTCACACATCTGAAGTCACTTTGGTAGTTTAGTAACACAATATATAACATGTATAATATTATTATAAGTTACATATGGCTTGGTTAGTATGACATCTTGTTTAATACCCTTTTCTGTATTTAATACTTAAAGGTTACCTCAGAGCACAAGCTACTGAGCTTCAAGGAAACAGACATTTTTTCCCCATCATCTGAGTAGCAGCAAAAATTGGGAAACAGAAGTCATGAATTCACATGCCAAAGGCATATTCTCTGACCAATTAGACTCTCATAGAATTAATACGGTAGGTCAAAGGTCTAGCTTAAAAAACCAGGGCAGAGAAAAAATAATAGTCCTAAACTTAATTCACCCAATTTGTTCCACTAAAAACTTTATTGAAAACCACTTTCATGTGTGTGTGTGTGTGTGTGTGTGTGTGTGTGTGTGTGTGTGTGGTACTGGGGATAGAACTAAGGGACATTCTACCTCTGAGCTATACCTCCAGCCCAATTTTATTCTTTTTAAATTTTTTTAATTTTTTTTAATTTTTTATTTTTTTAATTAATTTATTTTTTAAATTGGTGCATTGTAGTCATATATCAATCACATTGGAGTACAAGACTTGAGAGGATATACAAGCACACATCATCCAATTAGCCCTCCTCCAGCCCCCATCCCATTCCCTCCCCCTCCCTCCATCCCACACTTCTTTGGTGATTTACTTTGATACATTTGTTTATGTACCTCCTGCGTTTTAAAGAGGCTCCGTCCTCCAGTATTACATACCCTCTGATTGGTCACATTAGTTGCTTCACTATAGGGCCCTTTCTATAGCTCAACCTCTTCCTGTTGCCCTTTTCCTCCTAGTTATTGCTGATTAAGAGAAGCGTCTGATTTATATGTTTTTGCGATATTTCTCTGTGCATGCTGCGTTGCAAGTACTGATCCCACTCTTGATGGTCCCAGTAGTGGCCTGGCTACTCAGTGGACTGATCCAGACCTCGCTGGCTCAAGCAGCGGCCTTGCCTCATGGGAGGCCCCAGTTCTGGTCTCGCTGGCCCCTGAACCAGTCTAACCCCTAAGCTGGCTTTGGTCCCGGCCTTGGAGGCCGCAGGAGTGAACTTGCCTCACGCCAGGCTCCAATGCTGGCCATTGGCCCCTGCACCGGTCTAACCCCTTGGCAGGATTCCAATCCCGGCCTCGGAGGCCCCAACACTGGTAATGCCTCACGGCAGGCTCCGATGCCGGCCTCGCTGGCCCCAGCACTGGCCTAACCCCTCGGCAGGCTCCGATCCTGGCCTCGGAGGCCCCAGCACTGGTCATGCCTCAAGGCAGGCTCCGATGCCGGCCTCGCTGGCCCCAGCACCAGCCTAACCCCTCGGCAGGCTCTTATCCTGGCCTCGGAGGCCCCAGCACTGGTCATGCCTCACGGCAGGCTCCGCTGCCGGCCTCGTTGGCCCCAGCACCGGCCTAACCCCTCGGCAAGCTCTTATCCTGGCCTCGGAGGCCCCAGTACCGGCCTTGCCTCACGGCAGGCTCCACTGCTGGCCTCGCTGGCCCCAGCACCGGCCTAACCCCTCGGCAGGCTCTTATCCTGGCCTAGAGGCCCCAGTACCAGCCTTGCCTCAAGGCAGGCTCCGATGCCGGCCTCACTGGCCCCAGCACTGGCCTAACCCCTCGGCAGGCTCTTATCCTGGCCTCGGAGGCCCCAGTACCGGCCTTGCCTCAAGGCAGGCTCCGATGCCGGCCTCGCTGGCCCCAGCACCGGCCTAACCCCTCGGCAGGCTCCGATCCCGGCCTCGGAGGCCCCAGCACTGGTCATGCCTCAAGGCAGGCTCCGATGCCGGCCTCGCTGGCCCCAGCACCGGCCTAACCCCTCGGCAGGCTCTTATCCTGGCCTCGGAGGCCCCAGTACCGGCCTTGCCTCACGGCAGGCTCCGCTGCCGGCCTCGTTGGCCCCAGCACCGGCCTAACCCCTCGGCAAGCTCTTATCCTGGCCTCGGAGGCCCCAGTACCGGCCTTGCCTCACGGCAGGCTCCGCTGCTGGCCTCGCTGGCCCCAGCACCGGCCTAACCCCTCGGCAGGCTCTTATCCTGGCCTAGAGGCCCCAGTACCAGCCTTGCCTCAAGGCAGGCTCCGATGCCGGCCTCACTGGCCCCAGCACTGGCCTAACCCCTCGGCAGGCTCTTATCCTGGCCTCGGAGGCCCCAGTACCGGCCTTGCCTCAAGGCAGGCTCCGATGCCGGCCTCGCTGGCCCCAGCACCGGCCTAACCCCTCGGCAGGCTCCGATCCCGGCCTCGGAGGCCCCAGCACTGGTCATGCCTCAAGGCAGGCTCCGATGCCGGCCTCGCTGGCCCCAGCACCGGCCTAACCCCTCGGCAGGCTCTTATCCTGGCCTCGGAGGCCCCAGTACCGGCCTTGCCTCACGGCAGGCTCCGCTGCCGGCCTCGTTGGCCCCAGCACCGGCCTAACCCCTCGGCGAGCTCTTATCCTGGCCTCGGAGGCCCCAGTACCGGCCTTGCCTCAAGGCAGGCTCCAATGCCGGCCTCGCTGGCCCCAGCACCGGCCTAACCCCTCAGCAGGCTCTTATCCTGGCCTCGGAGGCCCCAGTACCGGCCTTGCCTCACGGCAGGCTCCGATGCCGGCCTCGCTGGCCCCAGCACCGACCTAACCCCTCGGCAGGCTCTTATCCTGGCCTCAAGGCCCCAGTACCGGCCTTGCCTCAAGGCAGGCTCCAATGCCGGCCTCGCTGGCCCCAGCACCGGCCTAACCCCTCAGCAGGCTCTTATCCTGGCCTCGGAGGCCCCAGTACCGGCCTTGCCTCACGGCAGGCTCCGATGCCGGCCTCACTGGCCCCAGCAGCGGCCTAACCCCTCGGCAGGCTCCGATCCTGGCCTCAGAGGCCCCAGTACCGGCCTTGCCTCAAGGCAGGCTCCGATGCCGGCCTCGCTGGCCCCAGCAGCGGCCTAACCCCTCGGCAGGCTCCGATCCCAGCCTCGGAGGCCCCAGCACTGGTCATGCCTCAAGGCAGGCTCCAATGTCGGCCTCGCTGGCCCCAGCACCGGCCTAACCCCTCGGCAGGCTCTTGTCCTGGCCTCGGAGGCCCCAGTACCGGCCTTGCCTCAAGGCAGGCTCCGATGCCGGCCTCGCTGGCCCCAGCACCGGCCTAACCCCTCGGCAGGCTCCGATCCCGGCCTCGGAGGCCCCAGCACTGGTCATGCCTCAAGGCAGGCTCCGATGCCGGCCTCGCTGGCCCCAGCACCGGCCTAACCCCTCGGCAGGCTCTTGTCCTGGCCTCGGAGGCCCCAGTACCGGCCTTGCCTCACGGCAGGCTCCGCTGCCGGCCTCGTTGGCCCCAGCACCGGCCTAACCCCTCGGCAGGCTCTTATCCTGGCCTCGGAGGCCCAAATACCGGCCTTGCCTCATGGCAGGCTCTGATGCCAGCCTCGCTGGCCCCAGCACCGGCCTAACCCCTCAGCAGGCTTCGGTCCCGTCCTCGGGGGCCCCAACACTGGCCTTGCCTCACGGCAGGCTCCGATGCCGGCCTTGCTGACCCCAGCACCGGCCTAACCCCTCAGCAAGTTCCGGACCCGACCTCGGAGGCCCTAGCACAAGCCTTACATCATGGCAGGCTCCAATGCCGGCCTCGCTGGCCCCAGCATCGGTCTAACCCCTCTGCAGGTTCCAATCCCGGCCACGGAGGCCTCAGTAGTGGCCTTGCCTCACAGCAAGCTCCGATGTCGGCCACTGGCCCCGGCGCCCGCCTAACCCCTCAGCAGGTTCCGATCACTGTCTCTGTGGTTATTATTTCAAAGGTTCCAGTTGTAATGTATCAGATCTCTGCCTCCCCCGAATATTGACCACTGGCATTGCCACTGCCTCCACCGTTTCAAATCCTTCCCAGGCTCTTTTTCCACTCTGAATGTTGTCCAGTGTTCCTAAGCATGCATGATGGTAGCATTCGACATTTGGTGTAATTTCTCCAAAAAAATAAAGTTGGTAGGATCCGGTTTCTGCTTCTCCTGAATACAAGTCTCCACCAACATCGCGAAGAACTCTTTCAACACCGCATTTCTCCTTGGTCTCCGCTAAACTCTCTCCTTATATGTGATGTCTGAGATTCTTAACAATATAGAGAAATAGCAGTCCTCTTTCACGGCGAATTTTTCCATAAGTTCCAGTGCATTTAGATAAGTTTTGTCTGCATCTCCAGTGTCCTGGCATCCATAATGGCTTTCTTACCACCTCTCCGATATTTTTCTTTATCTTTTTCTGTTCTGGGCCTGGTTTCTCCAGGGGTCTGGCGTGCCACTCGCAGTTTGGCCCGGGGCCCAGAGTCCCACGACCCGGGCCCCAGCTGGCGTGCCCCGCGCGCGACCCCTGCCCAGAACCCAGCATCTTACTGGGCCTGGTTTCTCCAGGGGTCTGGCGTGCTACTCGTAGTTCTGCCTGGGGCCCAGAGTCCCGCGACCCGGGCCCCAGCTGGCGTGCCCAGCCCGCGACCCCCGCCCAGAACCCAGCGTCTTACTGGGTCCGGTTTCTCCAGGGGTCTGGCGTGCTACTCGCAGTTCGGCCGGGGCCCAGAGTCCCGCGACCCGGGCCCCATCTGGCGTGCCCCGCCCGCGACCCCTGCCCAGAACCCAGCGTCTTACTGGGCCTGGTTTCTCCAGGGGTCTGGCGTGCTACTCGCAGTTCTGCCTGGGGCCCAGAGTCCCGCGACCCGGGCCCCATCTGGCGTGCCCAGCCCAGAACCCAGCGTCTTACTGGGCCTGGTTTCTCCAGGGGTCTGGCGTGCTATGCGCAGTTCGGCCTGGGGCCCAGAGTCCTGCGACCCGGGCCCCATCTGGCGTGCCCAGCCCGTGACCCCCCTTTTTTTAATTTTTTATTGGTGCATTGTAGTCAAACATCTTAATGGGATGCAAGATGGTACAGGCATACATGCACACATCACTCATTTAGCCCTTACCGAATTCCCACCCCATTCCCTCTCCCTACCTCATTCTCATGCTTGACTTAATGATTGATATGTTTGTTAAAGTACATCTTGTGCAATAGAGAATTTCTCTCTTCCCCCCTCTCATCCACTCAGGTTGCCTTATTTGCTCATCTATAGAATCTCCTTTTTCATCTGGTGTTCCTTCTAAGACTTATTTCTCCCTAGCCTTCACATATTAGGGAGAGCATCCAAATTCTTATTTTTGTGACTAATTTCACTTAGCATAATGTCCTCCAGTTCCATCCATTTCCCTGTAAATGACATCATTGTGTTTTTCTTTATGGATGAATAAAATTCCATCGTATACATATCCCACAGTTTTGTAATCCATTCATCTGTTGATGGACATTTTAGCTGTTTCCATAGTTTGGCAATGGTGAATTGTGCAGGTATGAACATAGATATGCATGCATTAGTTTGGTAGCTTGGTTTTCATTCTTTTGGGTAGATACCCAGAAGTGGTATGGCTGGATCATATGGTAGGTTTGTCCCCATTCTTCTGAGGATCTTTCAAACTGTTGTACTAATTTGCAATCCCACCAACAATGTTTTAGAGTTCCCACTTCTCCACATCCTCACCAGAATTTGTTGTTGTTTGTAGTTTGAATGATTGTCATTCTACTTGGAGTTAGGTGAAATCTCAGGGTAGTTTTAATTTGCATCTCTCTGATTGCTAATGATGAGCATTTTTATGCATTTATTGGCCATTTGAATTTCTTCCTTCATGAAGTGTTCACTTGCCCATTTTTATTTATTTATTTATTTTATTTATTTTATTTATTTATTTAGTTCACTTGCCCATTTTTGATTGAGTTACTTGTTTTCTTAGTGCTGAGTTTCTTGAGTTCTCTGTATATTCTAGATAGTCCTCTATTGGAGGAGTAGTTGGCAAAAATCTTTCTCATTCTGTTAGGTCTCAGCTGAGGTTCTTGATAGTTTCCTTTGCTGTACAGAAGCTCTTCAGTTTAATGCAATCACACGTATTGATTTGCATTTTAGTTTCTTGTGCCTTTGGGGTCTTATTGAAAAAGTTTTCCCTGTGGTTATGTGTTGCAATGTTGGACCTATGCCCTCTTCAAGGAGCCTCAAGGTCTCTGATCTAACTTTCAAGTCTTTGATCCATCTTGAATTGACTCTTGTGCAGGGTGAGAAAATGGGATTAATTTCCATTTTTCTGCATATGGTTAACCAGTTTTGTCAATACCATTTGTTGAACAGGCTATCTTTTTATCAGTATATGTTTTTGGCCCCTTTGTCAAAAATCAATTGGCTGCAAGTGTGTGGATTTGTTTCTAAGTCTTCTATTCTGCTCCATTGGTCTATGTATCTGTTTTTGTGCCAATACCATGCTGTTTTTATTGCTATGGCTTTGTAGTATAGTTTAAGTCACGTATTGTAATTCCTCCTGCAGGGTATTTGTTGTTAAGAATTACTTTGGCTATTCTGGTTTTTTTGTTGTTCCAAATTAATTTAAAGACTGATTTTTCTATGTCTGTAAGAAATACTCTTGGTAATTTAATGGGTATTACATCAAATCTGTAGATCAGTTTTTGAAGTATGGCCATTTGATGATATTTATTCTGCCTGTCCATAAACATGGAAGGTCTTTCCATCTTCTAAAGTCTTCTTCAATTTCCTTTTTCAATGTTTTATAGTTTTGCTTGTAGAGGTCTTTTGCCTCCTTGGTTAAGTTTATTCCTAAGTATTTTATTTTTTTGTGGGAAATCCTGAGTGGAAGTGTTTTCTGAATTTCTTTTTCAGTGGATTTATAGTTGGTGTATAGAAAAGCATATGATTTTTTAAGATTGATTTTGTATCCAGACACTTTGCTAAATTTGTTCTGTAAGCCTTTTGGTCAAGTTTGTTAGGTCTTCTAAGTATAGTATCATGTCATCTGCAGATAGTGAAAATTTGAGTTCTTCTTTTCCTATTTGTACTCCTTTGATTTCCTTTTCTTGCCTAATTTTTCTGGCAAGAGTGTCAAGCACTATATTGAAGAGAAATGGTGATAATGGACATCCTTGTCTTGTTCCTGTTTTGGGGGAAATTCTCAAAGTTTTTCTGCATTTAATATGATGTTGGCTGTTGGCCTATTGTAGATTGCCTTTATGATGTTGAGGTATATGCCTTCTATTCTGATTCTCTGCAGTGCATTTATCATAAATGGATGTTGGATTTTATCAAATGCTTTTTCAGCATCTATTGAAATGATCATGTGATTTTTGTCATTGGTTCTGATAACACTGATGAATTACATGGATTGATTTTTGTATCTTCAACCAGCCTTACATTCCTGGGATGAACCCTACCTGGCCATGATATGATTTTCTTGATGTGGTTTTGAATGCATGTTACTAGTATTTTGTTTAGCATCCAAGTTCATCAAAGACATAAGCCTATAGTTTTCCTTCCTTGAGCTGTCTTTATTTAGTTTTGGTATTAATGTGATGTTGGCTTCATAGAATGTATTTGGGAAAGTCCTGGGTTTTTTTCTATTTCATGAAATAGATTGAAGAATAGCAGAATTAGCTCTTCTTTAAAGGTTTTATAAAATTCACTTGGGAAACCATGTGGTCCTGAGCTTTTCTTTGATGGTAAGCTCTTTATTGCTGTTTCAATCTCTTTTATTGCTATTGGTTGGTTTAAATTTTCTGTATCTTCTTGACTCAGTTTAGGCAGGTTGTATTTATCTAGAAAGCTGTCAATTTCTTCCAGAGTTTCCATTTGGTTAGAGTATAGTTTTTCAAAGTAATTTCTGATAATCCTCTGAATCTACTCTGTCAGTAGTGATCTCTCCTTTTTCATCTCTTATCTTCATAATTTGGTTGATTCTTTTTTTTTTTTTTGATGAGGTTGGCTAATGGTTTATCTATCTTGTTATGTTTTTTGAGAAACCACCTTTTGGTTTTGTTGATGTTCTGTATTGTTTTATTCTCTACTTTATTGATTTCTGCTCTGATTTTAATAATTTCCTGTCTCCTATTGGCTTTGGAGTTATATCTTTTTCTGGTTTTCAAGAGTGTGTCATTAGGTTGTTTATTTGGTGATTTTTTTTTTTTAGAATGCTGTTTTTGAGGCAACGGAGATCGAGTGTCAGCAGGACTGGTATGTGTTGCTTCCCTTGCTCGCCATCTTCCCAGAAGTTCCTAATTTTATTCTTTTATCTTGAAACAGGATCTCACTAAGTTGCAGATTGCCTCAGTATGTTGCTGAGGCTGCTGCGAACCTGAACCTCCTGCCTCAGCCTCTCAAGTACCAGGATTACAAGTATACACCACTATACCCAGCCCTCTTTCTTTCTTTCTTTCTTTCTTTCTTTCTTTCTTTCTTTCTTTCTTTCTTTCTTTCTTTCTTTTTTGTGGGCCTGGGGATGGAACCCAGGGGCATTTGACCTCTGAGCTACACCCCCAGTCCTATTGTTTTATTGTTTTTATTCTTTATTTTGAAACAGGGTCTCACTAAGTTGCGGAGGGCCTCACTAAGTACCTGAGGCTGTCTGCAAACCGCGATCCTCCAGTCTCAGCCTCCCAAATGCTGGGATTACAAGTGTGCGTCACCACGCCCGCTCCACTTTTATTTTTTAACAAACTTACCAAAGCAGAATTTACATACTGAATAATTTATGTACTAAAAGTGGGCATGTCAGTGAGTTTTACTGAATTTATATAGTTATGCACAGCAATGTAGCTTCAAATGCTTGATCTTCCCAAAGTTTTCTTGTACTCATTTGCAATGAGTCCTTGTTCTTACTGTCAGCAGTAGACGACTGTTGATCTTCCTGTTGTTGTAACCTCCCTTCTAGAAATTTCATATTGTGTACTCAAGCGATATGTGGTCTTTTGTATCTGTCTTCTCCCACTTAATGTTTTCGAGGTACCTTTGTGTTGCTGCTTGTATCATATCTATTTATTGCTGAGTAGTATTCTAGTATATGGATGTACCACTAATATGCCTGCACCAGTTCATGGGCATTGGAATGTTTACAGTTCTTTGCTATCTTGAAAAATGTTGCTATCAACTTGCTTGTGCAAGACTGTGGACATACATTTTTATTCCTTTTAAATTTATTCCCAGAAGTGGAATTGCTGGGTTATACACTTTATTTATTTATTTATTTATTTATTTATTTATTTATTGCTGTACTAGAAATTGAACCCAGGAGCATTTTAGCCCGATTTTATTTCTTATTGTGAAATAGTCTTATTAAGTGGCAGAGGCTTGCCTCAAATTGTAATCTTCCTGTCTCAGCCTCCCAAATATGGGGATCACAGGTATGCACCACCATGTTTGGCTTATTTTTAACTTTCAAAGAAACCACTAAGCTATTTTACTAAGTGATTGCAACATTTCAGATTGTCTATGAAAGTTTCAGTTGCTCCATTTCTTCCTTAAGTATTTGACATTATTTTTTAAATGTTTTGCCATTCTAGTCAGTATGTAGTGATAGATCTTTGTGGTATTCAACTGTAGCTCCCTAACAAGTAAGGATCTTAGGTATCTTTTTTTGTGCTTATTATAGTCCATGATTCTTTTGTGAAATACTTGTTTCAAACCTACTAGCCACTTTTAATTGGGTTGCTTGTCTTCATTTTATTTGGTATAAAATTTCCTTATATATTCTAGATACATACTGATTATAATATATATCATTTTATCATAGTCTATGGCTTGTCATTCAGCTTCTTTCTTTTCTTTTTCTTTTCTTTCTTTCTTTTTATTTTTTTCGTTACTGGGGATGGAACCCAGGGGCATTCTACCTCTGAGCTACATCCCCAGCCCTATTTTTTTATTCTTTATTTTGAAACAGGGTCTAACTGAGTTGCAAAGGGCCTCACTAAGTAGTAGCTGAGGCTTTCTGAGAACCACAATCCTCCTGTCTCAGCCTCCCAAATTCTGGGATTATAAACGTGCGCCACCGTGCCTGACTTCTCAGCCCTATTTTATTTTTTATTTTGAAACAAAGTCTCACGAGTTGCAAAGGGCTTCACTAAGTAGTAGCTGAGGCTGTCCTCGAACTGTGATCCTCCCTTCTCAGCTTCCCAAATGCTAAGATTACAAGCATGTGCCACCATACCTGGCTCCAGTTTCTTAAATGGTGCATTTTATTTATTTATTTATTTATTTATTTATTTATTTATTTATTTATTTTTGTGGTACTGGGGGTGGAACCCAGAGGCTTTCTACCTCTGGGCTATACTCCCAGACCTATTTTTATACTTTATTTAGAAACAGGGTCTCACTAAGTTGCTGAGAGCCTCACTAAGTAGCTGAGGCTGGCTTCGAACCTATGCGATCCTCCTGTCTCAGTCTCCCAAGTGCTGGGGTTACAAGCGTGAGTCATGCCCGGCTCTAAATGGTGCATTTTAAAATGCAAAAGTTTTTAATCTTTATGAAGTCTAATTTTATATTATGGTTTCCACATCATATATAAGAACTATTTGCCTAACCTGATATCATAGAAATTTATTGACCCCCATGTTCTCTCCTTACAAACATTATACTTTTAGCTTTACATTTTGGTCATTGTTCAAAAATATTTTTAAATGGATGGAACTCAAGAACATCATGCTCACTGAGATTCATTCACACTCAAAAAATCCAGGGTCTAATGTTTTCTCTCATATATGGAAGCTAGAGATACAAAAAGGAGAAAGGAAAGAGAGGCATCTCATGAAATTTAGGAAAGAGATCAGTAGAGTTTTGGCAGAAAATGAGGGAAGAAGGAGGGGAGAGAAAGGAGATGTAGAAGAAATAAAACAGACCAAGTAATGATATATGCAAATATAAATGTATCACACAAATCCCACCTTCATGAGCAATAGCAAGGCACCAATAAAAAATTTAAAAAACTGCATTAATAAAAATATTTAAGATATCCATCAACAGATGAATGGATTACAAAACTGTGGGATATGTACACAGTGGAATTTTACTCAGCCATAAAAAAAACACAACTACATCATTTACGGGGAAATGGATGAGACTGGAGAACATTATGGAGATTAGTCAGTCATAAAAAATAAGAAATCGGATGTTTTCCCTAATATGCAAAAGCTAAGAAAAAATGGGTCATAGGAAGAACTCTAGATGAAAAAGGAAATCCTATAGAGGAGCAAGTAAGACAACCTAACTGAGGGGATGGAAGGGGGGAAGAAGGAAACTCTTTAAAACACATGATGTACTTAAACATATCAAAGTCAACCACTAAGCCAAGCATGGGAAGGAGAGATGGGGAGGATGGGAATGGGGTGGGGATTGGGTAGGGGCTAACTGGGTGATGTGTGCATGTATGTCTACACAAGTTTTTTACCCCATTATGATGTTTGAATACAATGCATCAATAAAAAAAATTTAAAAATGAATAAAAATATTTTAAAAATTTAACTAACAAAGTAATTGTATAGAGCCGGGCATGGTGGTGAACGCTTGTAATCCCAGCATTTGGGAGGCTGAGACTGGAGGATTGCAGTTCGCAGACAACCTCAGCTACTAAGTGAGGCCCTCTGCAACTCAGTGAGACCCAGTTTCAAAATAAAAAATAAAAAAATAGGGCAGGGGGTGTAGCTCGGAGGTCGAATGTCCCTGGGTTCCATCCCCAGACCTGCAAAAAAAAAAAAAAGTAATTGTACATGTTTATGAGACACATTATAATATATTGGTACATATATTCGGTATATTTATCACCTCAAACATTTATCATTTTTTTGTGTTGGGAACATTCAAAATACTAATAGCTATTTTAAAATACACTATTAATTGCTGTCAATCATAGTTACGCTATTGTGCTAGAGAACATCAGAAATTATTTCGCTTATCCAGCTGTAGCTCTGTATCCATTAACCATGTGTCTTCCTCATCTTTTTCCTCTCCTACCTTTCTCAGCTTCTTCCTCTATTTTCTTATAGTTTGTGTAGGTTTGCTATTATCTTGACCTTAAGTGTTAAACAGAATTCACCAATGAAGTGATCTCTCTGGTGTGTGTGTGTGTGTGTGTGTGTGTGTGTGTGTGTGTGTGTGTGTTGTAACATTTTTAATTATTAATTTAATTTCTTTTCTATATAGCATCTATTTGGCTTACTATTTATTTTTGAGCCAGTATTGATTATGTATGTCTTCCTACGAATGTGTCCATTTCTTCCATGTTGTTCAATTGATTGGCATATAGTTCTTCATAATATTCCTTATAATGCTTCGATTTCTCTAGGTTCTGTAGTGAATATTATAGTATAGTAATTTTTATCCAATTTTAATAATTGGTGGCTCTTCTGGTTTTTCCATTTAGTAAATCTGGTTTACAGTTTTTAAATGTTGGTGATCTTTACAAAGAATAAATTTTTGATGTGATAAATTTTTTTCTGTTTTTTTTTCTTCTGTATTGGGAATGCAACCCAGGGACATTCTACCTCCAAGCTACACCCTCAGCTCTGTTTTACTCTTTATTTTTAAAAAAGTTCTCACAAAATTGTAGAAGGCCTTACTAAGTAGCTGAGGCTAGCCATGAACCTGTGATTCTCCTGTCACCACCTCCCAAGTACTGGGATTATAAGTGTGTGCCACCGTACCTGGCTTTTCTGTTATTTTCTATTTCACTGATTTCTATTCTGATCTTTCTTTATTCCTTCTACTTACTTGAGACTTTATTTCTTCTTCCTTTGTTTCTTGGGATAGAAGTGTAGATTCTTTGCATTTGAACTTCCTTCTGTAGAAGATAAACTTTTAAATCTATAAACATCCCTCTAAGTGCTACTCTAAATACATGCCATAAATTTTGATATGCTATGTTTTCATTTTCTTTTAGCTCAAGATATTTTCTAATTTCTTTTGAGTTTCTTTCTTAGACTTACTGAATACTTTGAAACGTATTAACTTCCAAATAGTTGGAGGTTTCCAGTATTCTCTTGTTGATTTATCATTCCATTCCATTGTGGTCAGTAAACATATGTCTAATGATTGCAGTTCTGTGACATTGATTGAAACTTGTGTGTGGTCTAGAATATCATCTCATCTGGAGAATGCTTCGTGGCTGTGTATAAAGAACATGTTGCTACTGTTGGGTGTGGTGCTCTACAAATTCATTTATGTTGGGTTGGAGGGTAGAATAAGATGATGAGTAAGACACAATTCTTGCCCTTTGAAAGTTCCATTCTTGTAGAGCAATGGCTCTCAACCCAGAACAACATTGTCCCTCAGATGACATCTGACAATGTCTGAAGACTTTTTTGACTGCCCCAACTGAGAACATGTGTTACTGGTAATATATGGGTAGACTCTGCTAAATATTCTACAATGCATAGGATTCCCCCCCCACACACACACACACAATTATCTGCCCTAAAATGTCAACAGTGCCAAGGTTTAGAAAACCTGTTGTGGGGGATATAAAGGACACTGAGTTATAATTGAAGGCTTCAGACACTAATCTGTATGCAATGGCAATTACCACACTATGGCTAAAATTGATCAACTCTGTAGCAATCACCACACCTCTTGCATGTTTGTCTCCCATTATCACTGGACTGTAAACGTCATGATCATTGGGACGCACCCAAGTGCTTATGTTGGTAAAAACACAGGGACAGGTCAGGACTTCAATTCTATTTCTACACACTAGGTGTGTGAGACAGTGTTCGAGTTCTCTGATCTCTTCAAACCTCCACTTTCTCAGTTGAATAATGTGAAAAGTATACTTAGTTCATGATAGTATTGTGAAAATTAAACAACTCATCAAATTAGGCACTTGACATAGATCTGGCACATAAATCATTATTGTATTAATGTTAGTGCCATATCCCTTACCTAGCCCAATGCCCTGTGAATATGTACAAGTAAATAATGAGTGAGTTATCTTCTTTCACTTTCCTCATCTCTAGATGGTTTGAACTCTATGGAATAACCTGAACTGGGATGGAGCCTGTCCCTTTTTATTCCTGGCCCTACTTTGCACAGAGGGTATCAAGGCCCCCAGGGATGGACAGCAGCCCACATAGGATAAACAAGTACAAGACAAATAGAAGCTGACCCCGACTCCACTCTCAGACTTTCTACTAGCTGGATGTGAAATGGTCAAAGCAGACAGGAAAGTTCATGCCTTAAGAAGTTCCATGATGTTTTTTTATCCCCATCTCTCTGAGCCAATGTCTTCACTTTTGCTTCAAAGAAGTGATTATTTCTTCTGAAGAGCAAGAGCCTGCCACTGTCTTCCCCACCCCATTCCTGAATCTTGGGCACATCCTCCACATGAAAAGCCTCTCCCAGATATTCCTTCTGCCTGTTAGGTAACCCTTGGATCTCTCTCTCTGATGGCCTCATCTATTGTCCCTGTTGACTTCTGAGTGATCTGGCAAAGATCACATCTGTGGAGTAGTTTGCTAACTTTAAAGTGGTGGGTGAGAGCTGGGCATGGTGGCACATGCTTGTAATCCCAGTACTTAGGAGGCTGAGACAGGAAGATCACAGATTCACAGCCAGCCTCAGCTACTTAGTGAGGCCCTCTGCATCTAGTGAGACCCTGTTTAAAAATAAAGAATAAAAAATAGAGCTGAGCATGTAGCTTGGAGGTAGAATGCCCCTGGTTCCATCCTCAGTACTGCAAGAAAGAAAAGAAAGGAAGGAAAGAAAGAAAGAAAGTGAAAGAAAGAGAAGGAGGTGGGTGAGGGCAAAGCTTTGCCAGCTTGATATCTTACTATGTTTGCTTTTGAGGGAGGAGTATGTAGTGAAAGAAAACACCTGAAGCCCTAACAAAGCCCCTTGCCATATAAAGTAGGATTCACATGATTTCAGAGAACCACTAACCAACCAACAAGTCATGGACCAAAAGCTAAAATTTAGAAAAGAAAAAATTTAAGTCCATTTAATGCAGATATGATTCTGTTTTAATATTTGGTTCCTACTATGCCCCCAAGTTAGCAAACATCTGAAATCACAAGCAAGATCTAGAGCCTTCTTCCTTAATACTTTTATGGGTCATAGGTTGATGTCAATAACAACAACAACAACAACAACAACAACAACAACAACAACCATCACCAAAAGAGGTCATTTGACCCCTTTGGAGTTTCTCCATATATTTACTTAGAATCTTGCCTTTCCTAGTGATGGGACAGAGCAGAGATCAAGGCCAAGTGAAAACGAAGTAATATGGACCTAGAGAAGAAAAAAGAATTAGCATTAGGGACAGAACATTTGCTATATTTCTAAACAGTCATGAGAAAGATGTCCCGTCTTTCTATTGTTTTAACATAAAGGACTTAGAACAAAGTGTTCTATATTGTTGAATTCTGACATAATAATGAAAATAGTAATAATAAATGTTTTTGAGTGCTGACTATGAGTGAACACTTGCCTAAATACATGTATATATCAATTTCATTTACACATGTAAAAAATATTTCTTGACCATGTATGAGTAATTTTGACCTAAATAGCAAATAGAGGGAGATTCTCTAAAGAATATTGGAATGCAAGCTGGGTAGAGTGGCTCAAGCCCGCAATCCCAGTACTTGGTAGAATGAGACAGGAAAATCAGAGGTTTGAGGCCAGTGTGTGATAGCTTTGTGAGACCTTGTTTTAAAATAAAAAATAAAGTAGGGCTGGTAGTGCAGCTCAGAGCTAGAATGCCCCTAGTGTTAAGACCTAGTTCCACAATAGCAAAATAGAAAAACTGTAATGCAGAACATGAAATGTCATGAAAACCATGGCCTTATTCAAAGGAACAAGGTAAAAGGAAACTGTTCAAGGCAAGCCGAAGAGGATTTCAATCTAACTTGGTCACAGTTTGATTTCAAACTCCTTGGCCACAGGGAGTGTGAAGATCAGTAACAAGGGTAGCACCAGCACAAGGTAGAACAATTATTGGACAGATGTGCTGTAGAAGTATTTTTCTGTGTGTGTTTGTAGTGGCTTTTGTGCATGGTTGTTTTTCTGGTAGAGTCTTAAGTAACACTAAGTGTTCTTTATCAGACACTGGTGTATGAGATACTTTTCTGGCTTTATTTATTGAATTTTTTGGGCAGGGCTTGAGACAAGTAGCTTCATTTTGAAAATGACAAGTTTCACAAGAGATAGGCACTGTTCTCTATTCCAGGAAGATAGCAGTGAATAAAGTCCTCAGAAAGCCTTCATGGATTTATATTCCCTTACATCTCTTTGAGATAGATTGAATATTAGAAGGCACAAATTATTATTACTAAGAAAAATACTGATAGATAGAGGGGTAGAGAGAGTTGGGTGTGGAAGGTGCTATGATATTCAGTCAAGTATCCATTAAGCACTTCACTGAGTAGCTGCCATCTGACCAAAGACTTGAAGGAAGTAATTCAAGATATAGGACCATACTGAACCTGGGACCAATCCCCAAACCCTAGTAAATCTGTATGAACATCCACATTTTGAAAGATGATTGAGCCAGGACCAGGTACCAAATGAGCCAAGCATGATGTCACCCCACAGTCACTAGTGATCACTCTACAGTCACTCAGTGGTGGAGGCAAGAGCTGTTGGATTTCCATGCTACATGGAAGAGGTGGAGATGTACTACATCTCCAAGGTGGTCCATTGGCATCATTGACTTTGTGAAAATTTTTCTCTAAACCCTTCTTCTCTAGATTGTTACAGTATGTTTCTTCCTGTCCTATAATTTCCCTAGTACCTAAAATTGGACTTTCTCTTCAATAGAACTGATTTGCTTTTTACTGCTTGATCCTTGTGTGAGAAAAGGATGGTGAGACCAGACCTCCCAGGGACTCTTAGGCATTATCTCAACTGCTCATGACTTCATTTCTGCCACTTTTTCTGCCTTCAACATAGGATTTGTAATGTTTTGAATTTAGAATGTCCCCAGAACTCACAGGAAACAGGCAGCCATGTTGGAACTGGGGCCTGGTTTCTAAAAAGGAGTCCCTGGCAGTGTGGCCTTGGGGATTATATATCCTCCTCCTCTTGCTCTCTCTGTTGCTTCCAGCCTCCATGATATGAGAGCAGAGGATTCTCTCTCTTTTTCTCTCTGCTAACGATTGCCAAGCTCTCAGTTCTGCTGAAGTGACCTGATCTGACATATATTAAACCTTTGAAATCTCCAGAACTGTGAGTTGATAGATTTTTTTTCCTGTAAGTGGTGTGATCAGTTGTTTTGCATTGTAGCAGTAAGGATGCCAACTGAGACAGAAGTTGCTACTATTTTCCAAATTCTTCCTAACTCCTTCCTCCAGGTCTCATAGCTATCTCTCTCCCTCATTACAGTGCTCTAGTCAAAGCAGCTATGAAAGATGTGAAATCAATCATGCATGTCTTAAGTTTTATTTGGATTCCAAGGGTTTCCTCTTCCTTAGAGCAAATTGTATTTCAAGGCTTATTTCTAACTATGTGAGAGGAATTTAAGCATCAAGATTTCAGGGAGCAATTGGGAAAAGTATTTGGGATAGATGGCCCTTGAGAAACTTTGGACATCTTTCCATGTGGTGCATCCCATAGGTAGCTTTCTTCCTTTCATTTTCATGAGATGGCTTCCTCATCATGATCTATAGGAAGACCTCAAGTTCTCTGGTCCTTTGAACATGAGTTGTACAGAGAAAAAAAAATGATGGCTCTGCAACGATCTTTGATTATAAAGGGGCTGAAAGGTTCTTTACAAATTTACTTTAAGGGTTCTTTTACAAATCTTTGAGTTCAAGTACAGTCCAGTTTTTCTTAGTCTCTCCAACAATAAGTACTGTTTAAATAATTTCTCCTTCTTCATCATTTAGATTTTTCCTCCAAGGTATTTTTTTCAGTAAGAATTATATTGCAAATTTTTGTCATGGAATAAACTACTCAATAAATAGTTCAGTGTAATGATTATATCTTCTTTTTGTCTTACCAGCCCCTTTCTTCTTGGATACTACCCCATTTTATATAATAGGTAGTCAATAATGTTTTACTTCTCCTACCCTAAGCTTACCATTTGACCAAGATGACTACCTGATCTTTCTGACCCAATAATTAGTTTGAAGGAGTGTGTATAGATCAGGGCAGTTCCAAGATAGGATAGAAGAAATAAAAGAAATATGTAGAGAGGAAATATTTAGACAGAACAAGAAAAATGTAACTTTAATATGGAAGCCTATGACAAAATTCCCCAATACCCTACTCCTCAGCCAGCCATTAGGCTCAAGTTTCTGGGGAATTTATAAGCTCTTTAATAATTACCTTGAGCACTCTTGACTGTCCTCAAAGAAGCATCTACTGTTCAGACAACAGAGTCCACACAAATGACCTGGAATGATGATTAAACATCACTTTGGAAACTCACAAAATATTTTGAACTGTTAATTATCCAACTTAGGAAAAGTTAAGCATTTTTGTCACTGTGGGGAATCTGAAGTGAAGAGAAGATGGTTTCAGATGACCTGAAGGCATAGAATTCATAGAAGCCTTGAATAAGGGATGCAGTGTTTTGTCATGAAAAGAATGGATGCTGGAGATAAAGAAGCATGAATTCAACCCCCAGATCTTGCACTAGTTGGTTCTATTAACAGAAAAATCAGTTACCTTCCCTGGGCATCAATTTTCTCATCTTTGAACTGAAGGAAATAGATATACTTCCCTCATGGTTAGAAGGAGTAAGCAGAATACAAAATGAAATTTAGATAATGTAGGATAAGCCTCAGTGGAAAGATAGAGAGGGTCTAGGGGAAGGTGGTGGGGGACAGAGGAAATCAGTGAAGGAAACACTTCCACTGAAGTTATGTACATACGTGAAACTACCAATGCCAATCTCAACATCCTGTATGGGGATGAGGGAGAGGAGAGGAGCCAAGAGGAAGCTCACCATGTATGTCCCTGTCCCTCTGAACTACATAATGATGTGAGATTACAATGCACCAACAAAAGCATTTTTAAAAGATTCTTAGAAAGACTATAGATCACTTATTTAAAACACCTAGACCAGTAACTGGGATAGAGTCATTGACAGTATTTGGGAGGCAGATTTGAAACTACTTTGTAGAGCAAACATTCAAAGGTAGACTTTATGATGCAAAAATTATAAATTTCATAAATACTTATTAGAAACCTTTTGTGTTCCCAGCACAATCCCTGTCCTTGTGAAGCTCAGAGTCTGATAGGGATGCACAGCATCGCAACAAGTATGCGAGTGTGGCATGGTGAAGGCAGAGGACTCTGGGGAGAGAAGCAAGAACGTCTCAAAGGAAGGAACTCAAAGGTTTGCTGGAGGCAGCCAGTGAGATGGTAGTGTAGCAGACTGGCAGGACATTAAAGTGGGTGGAAGGAAGTACTCAAAAAAACATAATCTAAAGAGAAAGAGTTCAACAAGTGGATGACAAGTGGTCAACCAAATCTTCCCAATGAAGTCACTTCTAGAGGTCACTGTCATTTTTATTTTAGAATCCCACACCGAGAGTGGTGGTGCACGCTTGTAATCCCAGCACTGGGGAGGCTGAGACAGAAGGATCGTGCAGATTCGAAGCCAGCCTCAACTACTTGGTGAGACCCTGTTTCCAAATAAAATATAAAATAAGTCTGGGAGTGTAGCCCAGTAGCCCAAGGGTAGAAAGCCCCTGTGTTGCATCTCCAGGACCTAAAAAAAAAAAAAAAATTCCACACTACACATCTGGTGTAACAGAGGCCATCAAACATCTTCTATATGCCTCTGACTTTTCACACTGTTAATATCTGCATATGTACCTAAGGGTGCTTTTTTCCCCAACACACCTGGCACACATGGCAGGCTAGAAGGGAATGAACATCTCAGTTGCAGAATTGTTTCCAGTGGGGTTGTGATACTGTTAGGGTTTCCTTACAGGTCTAAGCTTCATTAGTAGCTCCCTGTAGTCTGACTCTTTGTAGAATTTATTTTATAGTACACCCTGTATTTTCTACCATCACTTCCTGTTATCACCTTCCTAACTTCCTACCCCTGTTCTCTGCATGATCTGAATAAACAGCTTGCACTCAATTCTTATCTCAGTGCTTGTTTCAGGGAGAACCCAATCAGAGACACTTGGTAAGTGCTGGGGCTGGACTTAAACTCAAGTGCCAAACCCAGTTCCTCTACTTTCTAGCTGCACAGCCTTGTATAGATCACTTAACCTCTCTGAGCCAGTTTCCTCCTGTACACAATAGGGACACTAATGATAACTACCTACAGGGTTATGTGGATATTAAATATCAAAGTATATATGTAACATGGTGCCGATTTGGCATGAGGCAAATATGAGTAAAGTCTCATTGGCCTCTCTGTCTACCTACGCTCAGGGGCCACTCAGTACTCTCCTTACAGGAGAGTCATCTGTCTCTTCTATTCTTTTCTCAATCTATTTCTATATCTAACTGGAGAAATCTCTTTTACAGAATTCTTTGAACTATTTTCCTCTAAAAAAAAAAAGTCTGCATCTTGGTATGGAATTAAATCATTTGCAATAGGTGAACTCTTCCATGGAAAACAGCTAAAAGAGTTGGATAAAATGCAGAACAGTACTTTTTTTTAAAAAATAATCAGAGAGCTGCGGAGGCAATGAAGAGTCAAAGGCTAAGATGGAAGAAAGTGGAGCAGTCCTTGCAAGTTGAGGAATATGCTAGTTTTCACAAGAAGCTAGATGCTGAGAACCCAGGCTTTGATCAAAGTTTTTCTCTGGAGGAAGAGAGAAGCCAAAAGAGTGTGTGGATGTCAGCATTTTATAGGGTTGTAGTGATTAGTTTGGAATTGAGGATACTCAGATATATGCCCAATTTTTTTTTTTTTTTTTTTTGGTGATACCAGGGTTCCTGGAAACCCTTCTACCTCCGGGCTACACTCCCAGACCCATCTTTATATTTTTATTTGGAAATAGGGTCTCTTAAGCCAGTGTGGCTGGCTTCGAACCTGCACTATCCTTCTGTCTCCACCTCCCAAGCATGGGGATTACAAGCGTGCGCCACCACGCCTGGCTAGATGTCCAATTTTTATTTATTGCATCCGTTCAATTCCTAAGCTGTGTGAGTAGGAGGCTCAATCACAGAGACAAAAGCTCAGACGCAGAGTGAAGGTTTCTGTAGCATCTCAGAGTTTAGGAGAAAAAGATTCAAATTCTAGACCATATAAATGGAGGAGTCCCAATGAAAAAGCCCACCTCTTAGTTAATATTCCTTGAAGTCGATTCCCAAGGAGAAATGAACAAACAACAGATTGAGCCTCACAAAATCTGTAACAAGGCTTGACTCATTCCATATCCTGACTAGATTCAGGTAAACAGTCCGACTCCATCTGCTTAGAGGAGAAGGGAAACCTCTTCTAGACCATCTACCATTTTTATATATTGTGTGACACATCAAGAAATAAGATTGTTGAGACCAAAAAGCAAAAACCAACAGCATAGACAAAGAAATGGGAAGAAAACTTCAACTATTAGAGTCAGCATTGAAAGCACATCTTCAGTTCTTCTACATAGCATGGAAAACCAACAGCTCTGGCCTCCAGAACTGAGCATCACCAACAACTGTGGACTGTGGGGTAACTTCATGCTTGCTTCCGTTGGTCTCTGTCCCTGACTCAATCATTGTTCAAAATTAGAACATTCAGCCAGGCATGGTGGTGCGTGGCTTGTAAGTAGGTGGGACACTGAGACAGGAAGATCACAGGTTCATGGCCAACTTCAGCTATTTAGTGAAGCTCTCCGCAACTTAGTAAGATCCTGTTTAAAAGTAAAGAATAAAAAATAGGGCTAGGGATATAGCTTGGAGGTAGAATGCCCCTGGGTTCAATCCCTAGTTCTGCAAAAAAAAAAAAAAAAAAAAAAGCATTATAGATTTACTAGGGGGGTAGTGGCACAATGTTCAACAGTATGTTTTTCTAAACATTTCCGGAACAGATAAACTAATCTTCTTACAGAAGTTCTTTTTAGAATATAGAAAAAAATGGTTGCTACCTCTTTTCAATTAGGATAGCTTTAAAATAAAAATATGACAATATAAGAATAGAAAAATTACAAATCACTTTCTCTCTTGAACATGACTGGAAAATTCTAAGCCAACATTCCAAGTTATAATCTGATATTATGTAATAATAATAATAATAATAATAATAATAATACATTATTACCAAATGGGATTTATGCAAATAATTCATGTGTATTTTAACCTTTGAATATCAATCCTGTAATTTACCACAATAATGGAAAAAAGAGGAAAAATCATATCATTTTATTAAAGATAAAAGAAGACTTTTATGAAATTTAAAACCAATTAATGATAAAAATTTTCAACAAACTAGGAATTTAAAGAAATTTTTCTGATTTGTAAAGAGCATATGCAAATTGACAAGAAATAATATCATAAAGTTTAGTGGTAAAAAAATAAAAATCTTTATGCTAAGTGAGATTAGCCAGTCACAGAAGGGACATAAGTTTCCTCTCATATGTGGAAGCTGGGAGCAACAGGGATATAAGAGGGGCTTTAGATAGTGGAGGAGAGACTCTGGAGAGTGAGCAAGGTGGTCTTGGGGAGTGTTGTGGGGGAGAGGAAGAATTAAAGAAAGAAACAGGAAGAATTAATGAAGAAAACACTTCCACTGACATTATGTGAGAATACCAATGTCAATATCAATATTGTGTGTGGAAAAAGGGCTGGGGAGCTCACCAAGTGCTGTGTGTATGTATGTCTCTGTCACTTTGAACTATATTATGATGTGGGATTATAATGCATCAATAAAAGTGTAAAATGTAATATAAAGGTGAGACAAAAATATTCATTATAAAGTTTCTATTTAACATTGCCTGGGAGGTGCTCATCAGTGCAGTTGAATTTCCATATGATAACAACAAATTCAAAGTGAAACGTTAAAAGCATATCCCTTGCAATTGCATAAGAAAATCAAGTACCTTCAAATAAGCCTAATGATGTACAAGAATTTTATGCTATAATTATAAGACATTATTGAGATAAATCAAATAAGACATAAGCAAAGGAATACAACCTATTCATGACCTGACTCAATCTTACAAAGATGTCAATTCTTCTCAAACTGATTTATAGATTAAGTATAATTCTATTCTAAACACAAAACTCGTTCTAAATTTTACATGGAAATGCAATTGGCCAAGAATAAAGTGGGAAATCTTAAAGAATAATAGAGATGAAAGATTTACCCTTATTAAGACCAATTATGACAGACTATAAAGGCAGATTTATATTTGTACAGGAATAGACAAAAATAAAGGAAAACAATAATCTAGGAATTAACCCATCATCATTAGTAAAATATGACAAAGATGATAAGGCATTGTGGAAATAAAAAAAAGGTCTTTTCAAAAGAGTTTAATGAGTTAGATAACCAGATAAATAGATAAAATGAATCTTGACCTCCCTATGTCCTCAAATCAAACAAAAAAATTGGTTACAGGAACATTGTTAGATCTAGAGCTGCAACTACATGTTACACCAAATGAACCTGCTGGATACATATCATTCCATGCACCATCAGCAGAATACACATCCTTATCCATTGTGCATAGAACATTTTCCAAGATAGATCATATTTTAGGCCACAAAACAAGTCTTAAGAATTTTAAGAAGACTGAAGTAATAGCGAGTATTGTTTCCAATCACAATGGTATGAATTAGAAAACAGTAGGAGGACATTTGGAAAATTTACAAATGTGTGAATATAAAACAACATGGTCTTAAACATTGAATGGGTGAAGAAAATTAAGGGAGAAATTTAAAGATATCTTGAGATAAGCAAAAGTGAAAACAGCACATCAGAACTTTTGGGACGTAGCAAAACCATTCTAAGAAGAAAGTTTATAGCAATAAACACCTACATTATAAATGAGAAAAGGTCCCAAAAAGAGAATCTAAGATAACACTTCAAGGTACTAGAAAAAGAAAAACAAACTAAGTCTAAAATTGATATAAGAAAGGAAATAGTAAAGAATATCGCAAAGAATAAATAGATGAAGTAAAGACTAGAAAATATCAGCAAAATTAAGAGTTGGTTTAATGAAAAGAAAACAAATCCTGAACTAGACTAAGGAAAGAGAGCCAACTCAAATTAAATAAGAAGTGCAAAAATAGACATTACAAATGACACCATACAAATGCGAAGGATTATAAGAGATTATAATGAATATTTATATGACAACCAATTGGATAACCCAACCCATAAGAAATAGATAAATTCAGCCAGACATGGTGGTGCACACTTCTTTTTTTTTCCCCAGGTCTCAGGATGGAACCCAGGGTCATTCAACCTCCAAGCTATACCTCCTGCCCTATTTTTTATTCTTTATTTTGAAACAGGATCTCACTAACTTGCAGAGGGACTCACTAAGTAGCTGAGGCTGTCCACAAGTGTGTGCCACCATGCCTGGCTTGGTGCACACTTCTAACCCTAGTACTTGGAAGGTTGATACAAGAGTTATGTCAAATTCATGCCCAGCCTAAGCAACTTAGTGAGGCCTTCTGCAACTTAGTGAGACCCTGTTTCAAAATAAAGAATAAAAAAATATGGCTAGAGGTGCAGCTCCAAGGTAGAATGCCCCTGGGCTCAATCCCCAAACACACACACACACACAGAGACACACACAGACACACACACACACACACACACACACACAGGGAGGAGAGAGAGAGAGAGAGAGAGAGAGAGAGAGAGAGAGAGAGAGAGAGAGAGAGAGAGAGAGAGATTGAGATTACTGGCACTTACAACCTGTCAAGACTAAATAATGAAAGAATAGAAAATCTGAACACACTAATAATGGGTAAAGAGGTCAAATCAGTAATAAAAAGTTTCCCATCAAAGAAATCTATGACCTAATGATTACCATTTAATTTTACCAAGCATTTAAAGAAATATCAATCCTACTCAAATGCTCCTAAAAAGTGAAGAAAGAATACTTCTGAACTCAGTTAACAAATCAGTATTACCTTAATACCAAGTACAGCAAGCATAGTATAAGAAGAGAAAATTACAGGCCAAAACCCATGATAAATATGGATGCAAAATTCTTCAACAAAATTAGTAAATTAGTAAATATAAATATAACAGCACACTAAAAGGATTATCTACCGTAATCAAATGGCATTTATCCATGGGTTACAAGGATGATTCAGTGTATAAAACCAATAAGCACAATATACCACATCAACAAATGAAGGAAAAAGCATATAAATATCTCAGCAGATGCAGAAAAGGATTTGACAAAATTCAACATCCTTTTCTGAGTAAACAGAATACACCTCAAAACAATAAAGATTATATACAACAAGCCCATAGTTAACATCATACTCAACATTGAAAAGTTGAGAGCTCTTCTCTAAGAACAGCTTCTTCATGAACAAAACAAGAATATCTGCTCTTGACATTTCTATTCAATAAAGCATTGGAAGTTCTAAACAAAGCAATTAAGCAAGAAAAAGAAAAAGCATCTATATTACCTATGTTCTGTTACTATAATGAGATATCTGAGCCTGAGTACCTTATAAAGAAAAGGGGTTTATTTAGCTCAGTGTTCTGGAGGTTTGAGGGCATGGCACTGACATCGCTAGTTCTGGTGAAGGACTTGTGATCTGTTCCATCAGCAAGATAGAAAGCCAAAGTGATGAAGGGGCCATGTTTGCTCTTGTTATAAAGGCACTAACTCAGGGTCTCACGAAAACGACTTCTCCTGAGCAGTACCTCAGGGGCCCATGAAAACTACCTTAATTTTGTCTAAGGACAGCACTTCCCAATGCCTTCCCACTAGGTCCCATCATTGCCACACTGACACGCTGAGGATCAACAGATGAATCCTTAGAGGTCAAACTAAATCCAAACCAAGGCAATATAAAACTCAAAAGGAAATTAAATTGACTTTTTGTGCAGATGATATGCTCTTATGTATAAAAAATCCTAAAGATTCCATTAAAAACTATTGGAACTATAAATGAATTTAGTAAAGTTGCAGGGCACAAAATAAACATGTAAAATTAATATCATTTCTATGTAGTAACAATGAACTTTCTAAAAAAGAAATCAAGCAAATTCTATTTATAATAGCTATGACAAAAATGTTACTTAGGAATAAATTTAGCCAAAAAGGCAAAAGATATGTACACTAAAAATCTAAACCATTGATAACATAAATGGAAAAAGACACATATGTGAAAAAAATCCCATGTTTCATGGATGGAGATAATATTTTTAAATGTCTTAGAGATTCAGTGCAGTTTCTATTGGAATTTCAATTATATCTTTCACCTAAGTAAAAATAATTATGAATTTATATGGAGCCACAAAAGACTCTCAGAAACCAACACACTCTAAACAAATAGAACAAAACCAGAGGTATGATGCTACCTGATTTCAAAATCCTCCTCAAAGCTATAGTAGTTAAAATAACATGGTACTGGCATAAAATTAGACATATAGACCAAAGAAACAATAGATAGCCTAAAATAAACCCACACATTTATGGTCAACTGAGTTTCAACAAAATGCCAAGAACACACCATGAGGAAAGGACAGTCTCTCTAATAAATGATGCTGGGAAACTGAATATTAACATGCGGAAGGATGAGAACAGACCTTCAGCCCACACTATATGCAAAAATCAACTCCAAGTAGATTAAGACTTTAAGTGTTAATCCTAAAACTATCAAGTTACGGGGAGAAAAGAGAGGGCAAAAGCTTCATGACATTAGTCTGGACAATATATTTTTTATCTGACCCCAAACCAGAGGCAACAAAAGCAAAAACAGACAAATGGTATGACATTAAGCTAAAACAAATAAACAAGAAATTGTACAGCACAAAGAAGCAATCAGTAGAGTGAAGAGAAAACTGTAGGATAGAAGGAAATATCGGTAACCCATATATCTGATAAGGGTAATATGCAAAATATGTAAGTAATTCAAACAACTCAATTGCAAGAAAACAAATTACCCAACTAAAAAAATGGGCAAAGGATCTGATTGAAAATTTTAAGTGGCCAATAGTATATAAGACAATGTTCAACATCACTATTATCAGGAAAATGTAAATTAAAATCACAACGAGATATTAAACAACACCTGTAAGAATGGCTATTATCAAAAAACACAAAAGAAAACCAGTGTTCATGGGAAGATAAATGAGTACAGCCACCGTGAAAAACACTATGAAAGGAATCTCACTTCTATGTAGATAAAATACATGAGATCAGCATATAAAAGAGATAGCAATGTTCTCATATTATTGCTGTGCTATTTGCAGTAGCCAGGATATGAAGTCAGCCTAATGTCCATCATTGGATAAATGTGTACAGGAAATGGGATTTCTAAACACAACGAAATACTATCCAGCCTTTAAAATCTTGTCATTTGCAATATTATGAATGAACCAGGAAGACATTATGTTAAGCAGACACAGAAAGACAAATGCCATATGATCTCCTGTATATGTGGAATATTCAAAAAAAAACTTAGGTAAACAGAGTAGCATGGTGCTTATAAGAAGCTGGAGATTGCAGAAAAGTTGGACACAAACACAAGATTTTATGTAGACAGAAGGAATAAGTGTAAGAGTTTTATTGTAAATTATGTATGTTTGAGATTGCTAAAAGTATAGATTTTGAGTGTTCTCATTATAAAAATATAAGTAGTTGAGGAAATAAATGTTAAATAGCTGTGTTTATCCTTTCTACAATGTATAAATATATCAAAATATTATGTTGTACACCATAAATATATTTAGTTTTCATTTAATTAAATAATTTTTAGAAAACAGCTATTTGTAATACAATGCAAGTCTTATTAATTAAATAATTAAAAATTTTAACATCTAAATGTAAAAAGCAAAACAATAATGTTTTAGAAGAAATTCTATGATCATGGATTTGAGATAAGCAAAGATTTCTTAAATATGAAAAAGACACTAACCATAAAAGAATTTATGAATTAAAATTAAGATATTTTTCAACAAAAGACACCAGGAAGAAAATATATTGGCAAAATATAGAGTAAGAGAAGAGATTTGATATACACAAGTTCATAAATGTATATGTTCATATATCTAATGAAGGCTTCATATCCAGAAAAAAAAAACTTGATTCTACAAATTAAATTTTGAAGGTGTATAAAAAAAGGCAAATGATTTGAATAGATAACTGTTTGAAAACTATATCAAACTGGCTAATAAATATATTAAATATGTTCAATTCTATTACTCATCAAGGGAATAAAATTAAAAGCACAATGTGCTGTCACTGCAAGCCCACCCTGCAGGATAGCTTCTTGAGAGTGGGACCTGTGCAGGCAGACAGGGCTCGCACTTAGAAGAACCCTGAACTTGATGCAATGCTTTGCTGTTACTGTTTTAAGATTATTAGTAATTTCAAAATAAGCTCCATATTTTTGTTGTGCTCTGTATCCCACAGGGATATATAGACACTCCTGTTCTCTGCAATGGCTAAAATGACAAGACAGGCAATAGCAAATTGTGGTGAGAAGGTGGAGCATCTGGAACGTGCAGACGCTGCTGCTGCTGGGTGTATGAAGTGTTCCAACTACTTTGGAAAAACCATAGGTCAGTATCTATAATGTAAATACATGTATAACATGCAACCAAGGCTTCCCTTCCTAAGTGTATATTCAAAAGAAATGTGTATGTTCACCAAAAGTTGCACATAAGGATAGTCATAGTATTCGTTACAACTCCAAACCAGAAACATTCCACATGTCAAACAATAAAAGTAAAATAAATACACGTCGGCATGGGGAAGTAGAATACCATACATCACTGAGAGTGAAATACAATATGAACAGATCTCACCACACCCCTGGAATGAAAGAATCCAGATACACCAAACAAAACACAGTATATAATTCCAATTATAAAATGTTCAAAAAGGGGCAAAAATAAATTGATTATTTTAGAGTCGCTATAGCCCTGTGTGGAGAATAGAAACTAGAGAGGAATTTTGGAACTTTGGAATTGGTGAGCAATTCTTCTTGAAAATGAGCTTGCTGGGAAGATTAAATGAGATGGTATGTGCAAGGTGGTCAGAACGAGACATGGGTGGTCATGCGTGCCTGTGATCCTAGTACTTCAGGTAAAGGCAAGGCTCAGCAACAGAGCAAGACTTCCAGTAACCTGGTAAGACCTTGTTTCAAAACCAAAAATAAAAAGGGCTCAGGTTATAGCTCAGAGGTAGAATCCCCCTGGGTTCAATTACGAGAGAGAGTGGGGGGGGGGAGGGGAGAGAGAAGGAAGGAAGAAAAGAGGTGGTTGGAACAAAGAAAAGCTTAATAGATATAAGTTGTTGCTGTTCCTATTTTTACTCAATTCCCTTCAGTCAATGGACAACTCTTGCTTGAGAAAATAGAAAAGAAGAAATCACATTATATTTTAAACTATCACCATGTTACATCCTTAGGATCTGAGAACTGGCTTTTACAAAACCCTCTCACCCCATGTGCTGGTCACACATTAATACTCAAATAGAAAAGAAAATAGGAGACACAAAGCTCGTGTTCTGAGGGAAGCTCCTATAACCAGTAAGGGCCCAACCAGTTGAATCTCCAATGAGAATCAAGTGCATTTCCAAGAGTTCTTTTCGTCAGAAACAGAGACCTCAGTAGGCCCTTCAGAAAGAAGACCCTTTCTTGACCTTGGTGTAAGGACTTTGGTGGTGAGGTATTTTTGCTGGAGAGTTTCAGCCCATTTCTAAGCCTTTCTTTGCTTCACCTTTTGGGAATTCAAATATTGTAAGAAAGTAGCCCTGTTCTTGTGTTTTCTTGAATATTTGCCAAGCTAATCTCCCAACACTGAAGAGCATTATGGAAGTTAAGCTGCATGAGAAGGAATAATAATTTTTTTCTACCTGTAAGGCTTAGGGTCAGTACTGCCTTTATAAATTTGTGTGTTGTTTCTGGCAACTGCCTAATAGTTTTTCTCTCCACCATGACTTTACTCCCACGTTGCCACATCACTGAGCTATTCATTCAATTTGGTGAGCCTGGCTGAGGAATCCTGCCAGAAACTGCTATTAGGAAGCTAATCTTACTTACCCCCAAAGTAACAAAAAGATTCTTGAAGTGTTTTCTCCAACATTTTTTAGTTTTTAGTTTTAGGAAAAAAACCAACAACTCACTTTTGCTTCTCTTATCGAAATGAGATAAGGAAACAAAATTCCAAAGAGATTAAGTCACTCAGTTATTGCAGGTGATGGGAAACAGAACTGGAATCCACCTTAGTTTTCTCCATTTAGTATTATATTGGGGGGGGGGCTACTGGGGAGTCAACCCAGGGAACATTGTACCTCTGAGCTACAACCCCAGAGTCTTGCTACATTTTTTAGGTTGGTCTTGAACTCTGTGATCCTCCTGTCTCATCCTTCCAAGTACTGGGATAGCAGGTGTGCAACACCATACCTGGCTAAGGTTGGACTCTAAGTTTTAAAAACAATGAGGTAAATGAGAAGTTGAGAACTGAAGGGCTTAATCAGTTATAACTCAGACAGAAGTTGCTCTTATTTTGTGATCTGTGATATGTCATGTGCAGGTGAGGGAACCTGGGTTCTGCTTTCTTTGAATTAGCTTAGATGCAGCCTGGATGAGGCTGGCGACCACCAATGTCTGCTGTGGGAAGACGTAAGTTATCCCTAAGGAGTCTTAAACACCAATGCCAAGTCTTTTAATTTTTATCCATCCTCAGAAGATAAAGAAGGTTAATAAGTATTAAACTTCAGGGAAGAGATTAAAGTTGAGATTCCTTGGGTCTGCCAATAAGAAGTTGTTCTTAATTTCAATAATTTCATGAACATGCCCCAGAGACTTTGGGATGCCAGAGTCAATAGCCACAAGCTTGGAGGGAAGGAGAGCTTTTCTCTCCAGTGAGAGCCACTGATGTTATGCCAGTTATGGTGACTCAGTTTCCCTATATCCAAACACCTTCTTCTCTTCTCTCCTGAGAAGACTTGCCTGTAATCTTGCTCATTTAAAAATGTAACCTTGTTATTTTAAAATGTCCACAAGGCTCTTTTGGTATGTGTTTCTTCTCCAACCAATACATTTTTTAAGTCTCTGAAGGAATAGATTTCCCTGAAGATGGGGGTAAATAAAGCTCATCTTGGAGCGTTTAGGAACTGCCACTGCCTGTCCACAGGGGAATCAGAGTGAGAAACACTGACCCAATTTGTCTACAAACATTCTTCAGTACAAAAGAGGAGAATTGATGCACTAATTTTGTATTTCAGTTAAAAAAAAAAAAAAGGACCTGGATTTATTACAATATGTGAAACTTTCAGCAAGCAACTGAAAATTCTTCAGCTTTAGATTCCTTATCTGGAAAGTGAATATAAGAATAATTCTTGCTTCATAGGCAGAATAAATGTGATTGTGGAGAAAAGGCAGTGAGGGAGCGCAGCCATCGAACATGATCTGTTGAGCCCAGCAATTGCTGTGTAGTTATTCGTTTTTCCCGAAGTGGTTGGATGGCAAAGGAATGGGACTATTCCCATTTTACAGGGGTGGAGTGAACTTCATTAGAGAAAAGTGATTCCCGTAAACAGGCCAATTAGCCCCAGATCAGGGGAGAGAGCTCATGTCTCCAGGTTCTTGTCTTTTTGACCAGAAGCCAAAACCTAACCTTAGCTTATTCTCTTGCTAATGACAGCTCCAACCCAAGTCCCTGAGGGCTTCACTCAAATGCTTCTCAGCTCTGAAACCAGACCCCTTCCTCCTTTTTGCTTTTTCAATACCCAGTGGGCAATTTGTTTTGTTATGTCTCCTGGGAGTTAGCAATATCAGATTTTTAAACAATTCTCCTCTGATGAAATGGTCACTGGCCTGTGATGTCAGAGACTTAGCTTTCCTCTGCCAGGTAACATAAAAGAGAGTCTAGAAAACTGGACTCTATAATAGTGTCAACTTTCTCACTTTGCCTAGGACATCTTAGGCTTGGATAGACTTTCATATTTTATCCAACCTAATTATTGCTAGCATAATTTCATTCTCAAAACTGCCTCAATTTGGGCTTTAACTCATATGGTTACCCTAATTTTGGACTCAGAATGCCTGAATTCAAATCCTATATCTACCATTTATTATTTGCATAGCATACTAGTCTACCTCTGCATATGGTTTCTTCTGCTGTTAATGAAAATGGTAATAATAACAAAATAAGAACTGTCCTTGGAATTATTATAAAATTATGTGTGTAATATCTATAAGGCACCTGGGATAGTGCCTGTTACCTAGTACATACTATGTCAGGATGGGCCACTATTGTTATTCAACCAGCAAAACCAAGGGACTCCCCAGTCCTACTTATACATTTGTTAAATAACAATTGCCACATCTGCCCTCCTTATTTATAGGGTTTTTAAGGGTCAGATGAAATGATGAAGTTAAAACAACTTGTGATTTAGAATGTTATTGGCATTATTCTGGTAAATAGCAGTGCAGTGGAAAATTAGTTCTCTGCATTAATTTCACTGCTATAATGCAAATAAAAACAAAACTACTTGGTAATTTTTCCAGTCTATTTGGGTTAAAGGTATAGCTTATTGCTATAGCTAATTTACCAATTATTAATGATTTTGAGTACTTCTTCACTTCCCTATTAACTTTTGAGATTTTTCTTCTGTAATTATCCATAAAATATACTTTTCCCATAGGAATTTATCTTTTCTCCTAGTTGAGTAGCAAGATACCATTCATACTATCTATAAAGTCCTTAATTTAAAGTATTGCAAAATCTAGATGCTTTCTCTCAGTTAACTACTACCTTTGTCCATAATGTCCTTTGTTGAGAAGAAGGCCATGGACTTCCAGGAAGATGGAGATCAACAGACACAGCACATATAAGTCCTGCTGACACTCTGTCTCTATTGCTGAGAAAACAGAATTCTGACAAACGAAAGAAAACAGCATAAATTTAAAAAGAGCACAACAAGTGAAAGGTGGCAGAAGAAAAAAAGCT
Organism: Muscardinus avellanarius; assembly: GCF_963383645.1. Classification (NCBI taxonomy): domain Eukaryota; kingdom Metazoa; phylum Chordata; class Mammalia; order Rodentia; family Gliridae; genus Muscardinus; species Muscardinus avellanarius. The sequence goes on along the minus strand of NC_137786.1, from coordinate 208,468,189 downwards.
AGAAGATAGAAAAGAACACAGCCTTCCTCCAACAGCTGCAGCCCCAGACACCATGGTGGCACCATCTTGTCTCAACACGATGGACTGCCAGAGACTCACAGGAAAAAAACCAACAACTTGGAATGAAATAAGTGGCTGCAGCTCATTGGAAATTTAAGCCATCAGTTCCTTCTGCACAAGCACTGGCTACAACTTGCAGCAGTGGGAGCTGAGCTCACCATACCCTCCAGAGATCCAGAGCAGCACTCAGACACACTTTAAGTGAACACACCATTTCTGTGAGAATGCCCAGCATGGCATTTGTAGGGATTCATAAAGCCATAATAAACTCACTGGGTCTGAGATTTTGTGGTTCAACCTGGCGAAGGTGCAGGTGGAGTCAACTGTTGGACATAGCAGACACCTTGGCTCAGCATCAGTGGAAAAAGACCTACACTTAACACTAGATCTCCATTGATACTGGCCATCTGAATAGACTGAGAGAGAGACTCAGGGAATCAGGCTTGCATCAGGGAAGCTCCAGTGGCACTCAGCCTCTGCACAGAAAGAGACTGAAAAGGCCAAGTCTGTTGAGTATTCATATATTTATATGTTATAGTTACATTATTTTGTTGTTGGTTTTTGTTTTGTTTTGCGTGTGTGTGTGTCTGTGTGTGTGTGTGTGTGTGTGCGTATGCTTGTTTATTTCCTGTCTTCCCCACTCCTTTCACAGGCCTTTTCCCTCATACATACCTACAATGTTATCTCCATCCCTTTTCTTTTTTTCTCTCTTCTTTGTCTTATATTAAATCCACTTTATATCACTATCCTAAATACTCTACGTTGGTTACTAGAATTCTACTACATATTTACTATCTCTAATATCTACTGTATACTACCTTACCAAACTCATACTCTCATTCTATCTGTGGCTTTACGCTATTCTTGCATCTATGACTTCACTTTCCTCCTCACTCAACCTTCACCTTTGAAAACAACACAACTTGCCCTTGTATATACTATCTGGCACCTACAGCCTGAGAGAAATATATCAATAGGAACAAATACAAACTTCTGGAATCATGAGAAGGAGGAATAACAAGGAAGCAATGAGCTCCCACAACCCCACAATAACAGAACCTGACAACACAGAATTGTAGAGATTGCCAGAAATTTAACAGTAGAAATGATACCAAATTTCCAAAATTAATTCAGAGAAAGCCTGAAAGAAATAAGGATGCAATCATTGAAGTGAAGGCATCAATGCAAACCATAAACAATAGATTAGACCACATGGAGAATAGAATCTCGCTCTTAAAAGATGATCACTCTTCACACAGGTTTGAAGCCAGCCTCAGCTACTTAGTGAGGCTCTCAGTAACTTAGTGAGACCCGGTTTCCAAATAAAATATAAAATAGGCCTGGGAGTATAGCCTGAAGGTAGAAAAGCCCTGGTTTCTACCCCCAGTACTAAAAAAAAAAAAAAAAAAAAAAAAAAAAGATGATCACTGCAAAATTGAACGCATACTATATAATTTAGAAGAAACAACTCCACAGCATGAGTTCAACATTGAACCAACATGGGCCCATTTTAAAAGAGCTAACTTAAGAATAATAGGCATAGAAGAGAGAATAGAAAGTAAAACCAAAGGGATCAACAATTTTTTAAAGAAGTAACAATCAGAAAAATTTCCAAACATAGTAAAAGAGGTCAATACACAGGTACAGGGGACTTTAGAACCCCCTATAGACAAGAGCAGAGAAAAGGCTCACCATGCCACATAATAGTCATTTTGACCAATGTAGAAGGCAAGGACAAAATTTTACAGGCAACAAAAACAAAAGACCAAATAACATTCCGAGGCAAATCAATTAGAATCACTCCAGATGTCCCAAACCAAGTCCTGAAAGTCAAAAGGACTTGGAGTAATATATTTCAAACTCTGAAATAAAATTTTCTACCTAGAAAAAGTATCTCTCAAATTCGACAGGGAAATAAAAATCTTCCACAACAAACAGAAGCTGAAAGTATTTATGTATGTCCTCCAAACCAGCTCTAGAGAAAATACTCAAAGAGATGAATTGCAAAGAAGAAATAAGTAATACATGCCAGAACCACAGAAACAATAATTTCCATTAAGCAAACAATTAAGCAAAGAAGAAAAAATACTATCTGAAACAGAAGTTAAAACTCAAATTTTTAGGAGTCAAAAAATCATCTCTCAATAATCACACTGAACATAAATGGCCTCAACTCCCTAATAAAAAGACATAGGTGGCAAAATGGATTAAAACCCAGAATCCATCTATATGCTACCTGAAAGAAGTATACCCTACAAGTAAAGATAGTAATAAACTAAAGGTGAATGGGCTGGAGAAAGGTAAACCATGCCAATGGAACACGAAGACAAGCAGGAGTAGCAATTATGATATTAAACATGTTAGACTTCAAGCCTATGCTTATCAGAAGATACAAAGTAGGTCATTTTTACTGGCAAAAAGAAAAATTCAGCAAGAGGAAATAAGGATAGTCAACACTTATGCCCCAAACATAGGTGCAGCTACTTTTATGAAACAAACTCTTTGAGACAGTAAGTCATGCATAAATCTCTAATACTAGGAGACTTCAACACCCCCTCTTACACCATTAGACTGATATTCTAGACAAAGGGTCAGTAAAGATGCCTCAGATCTAAAGAAACAATAAGCCAAATGGACCTATTAGACACATATAGAATATTCCACCCAACTACAGCAGAGTTCACATTTTTTTCAGCTGCTCATGGAACCTTCTCCAAAATAGACCACATCTTGGGGCACAAAGTGAGCACTAGCAAATTCAAAGAATGTGACATATTCCCCTGTGTCTTTTCAGACCACAATGGAATGAAACTAGAAATCAACTATAAGAAGACCCAGAGAAACCACATAAACATGTGGATACCGAACACCACACTGCTGAATGAAGAATGTGTCATAGAAGAATAAGAGGTGAAATCAAGAAATTCCTAGAAACAAATAAAAATAAGATACAACATATCAAACCTCTGGGATACCTTGAAGGTTGTATTAAGAAGAAATGTCAGCACTGAGTACCCGCATAAGAAGAACAGAAAATCATCAAATAAATATCCTAATGACACATCTTGAAGCCCTTGAAAAAAAAGAAACAATCTAACTTCAAAGCCAGTAGAAGATGGGAAATTATTAAAATCAAAGCAGAAATGAATAAAGTAAAGAACAAAAAACAATACAGAACATCAATGAAACAAAAAATAACATAATAAATAAACATGAAAAAATAAACATGATAAACCATTAGCCAACTTAACAAAAAAGAGAGAATCTTACAAATTACAAAGATAAGAGATGAAAAAATAAATATTACTACTGATAATGGGGAAATCCAGAGGATTATCAGAAACTACTTTGAAAAACTATACTCAAAAAAACAGAAAATCTGGAAGAAATTGACAACTTTCTAGATAAATTCAACCTTCCTAAAATGAGTCAAAAAGATATAGAAAATATAAACCAACCAATAGCAATCAAAGAGATTGAAGCAGCAATACAGAGCCTACCATCAAACAAAAGCTCAGGACCAGATGGTTTCCCAAGTGAATTTTATAAAACCATTATAGAAGAGCTAATACCAATACTCTTCAACCTATTTCATGAAATAGAAAGAAAACTCTCCCAAATACATTCTATGAAGCCAACAGCACTTTAATAAAACCAAATAAAGACAGCTCAAGAAAAAAAAACTGCAGGCCTTTATCATTGATGAACTTAGATGCAAAACTGCACAAGAAACTAAAATGTGGACCAATACATGGGATTGCATTAAACTGAAGAGCTACTGCAAAGCAAAGAAAATTATTGAGAACTTCAACAAAGAGCTGATAGAATGGGAGAAAATTTTGCCAACTATTGCTCCAACAGATAACTAATATCTAGAATATACAGAGAACTCAAGAAACTCAACACTAAGAAAACAAATAACCCAATCAAATATAGGCAAGTGAAATAGACACTTCACAAAAGAAGAAATTCAAATGGCAAATAAATGTACAAATATGCTCAATATCATCAGCAATCAGAGAGATGCAAATTAAAACTACCCTAAGATTTCACCTAACTCCAATTAAAAACACAAACAACAAGAAATTCTGGTAAGGATGTGGAGAATTGGGAACTCTAATACACTGTTGGTGGGATTGCAAATTACTGAAACCACTTTGGAAAACATTATGGAGGATCCTCAGAAGAATGGGGACAAACCTCCAATATCATTGAGTAATACCACTTCTGGGTATCTACCCAAAAGAACAGAAACCAAACTACCAAACTAATGCATGCATATCTATGTTCATAGCTGCACAATTCACAACTGCCAAATTATGGAGCCAGCTAAGATGTCCATCAACAGATGAATGGATTGCAAAACTGTGGGATATGTACACAATGGAATCTTACTCAGCCATAAAGAAGAATAAAATTACATTATTTATAGGGAAATAGATGGAACTGAAGAACATTATGCTAAGTGAGAGATTATTAGTCAGTCACAAGAAGGAAGAAATTGTATGCTCTCCCTAATATGTGGAAGCTAGGTAGAAAATAGGTCATAGGAGGAACTCTAGACAAAGAAGGAGAAACCATAGATAAGCAAATAAGGCGACCTAACTGAGGGGGATAAAAGGGGGAAGAGGGAAATTCCCTAATGTACATGATGGACATTCACAAACATATCAAATCAATCACTAAGCCAAACATGAGAAGGAAGGAAGGGGGAGGGAATGGAGAGGAATTGGGAAGGGCAAATGAGTGATGTGTGCGTGTATGCCTCTAACATCTTGTACCCCATTAAGATTTGTGACTCCAATGCACCAATAAAAAAAATTTACAAAAATGGAAAGAAGTTCACATTTTTGTTCATAAACTCTTTCCGGCCTCAGGTTGCAAATATATTTTCTTCCGCACAACTTGACACAGTATCTTTTATGATTAGATCTTTAATTCACATGGGGTACCCATTGATGTGGATATATATTATGTGTAATATATATCTGTTTGTTTAAACACATTTATTTCCAAAATAAATAAACAGTTTCCCTGACTCCATCTACTAAACAACCTGATCATTCCTCAGAGAATGGCGAGTCCTTCTTTCTCTATATTAGACTCCATCAGTACCACGGTCTGCCTCTCAGTTCTTTGCTCTTTCTCAGGGGCCTATTTGTTCTTGTACCCAATACCAAACTGTCTTCTGTTACCATCACCTCGTCATACTTCTCAGTGACTGGTAAGGCAGTTCTTCCCTCTTCTTTTTCTAAAGTCAATGTAGCCAGCTGTGGTTCTCCACAGGCAGTTAGAATGCATTTTTCCAAGTTCTTCAAAGATCAACTGGAATCTGAACACTTTAAATTATAGACAAACATAGGAATAATTGTTACCATCATAATGTGACATTGCCTCTTCAAACCCAGGGCTATCTCCATTTATATGCTACTGGGATTTTTAAGTCTCCTTCATAGGAGTTGAGTGAATCCCAGGTCAAATATTTTCTAGGTACCCTATAATCCTTGTTGCTTCTGTCCATGCAGCTAAATTTGGGTAAAATGTGAGTTCTAGATGTTTTTTGTAACCAATTATACTGCATGATATTATATAAGTTATTCACTACTTCTGGGTGTCAGTTTCCTGATTCACTGAAGGACAGGATTGAAGCTTATGGTCCCTGTGAGACCACAGATAATCAGAACAGTGACAGACCTGACAAAAGTCTCACAGTGTGCTAGCTGCTCTGCTGAGCCTACTCCTCCTAGTTACTGCCCCCAAGAGGGAGGCGACTCTGGTATGGTGCTTAGCATGCCTGCTGCATAGTAAGCATACAACACTAGACTGCAATCAGGCCCAATTAATATTGAGGAACTAGAAGCTCAGAGAGGTGTAGCTACTTTCTCAGGCTCACACAGCAAGTATTTGTCTGGGTTGTGTGTAAGAAGCCCGAAACCCCACAGAAGAGCAACTCTTTAGAAGCAAAGCCAGCCTTAAGGCCTCTGAGGATTCGAGTTACCAGCTCAGAATTGCTGGTCATCCTGACTGCCAGAGTTCCTGCCAGACTCCCAAATACCAGAGCTCATGAATAATGTTCAGGGCTTCATTGTGCGTGTGGCTGCTAGAGTTTCCCTCAGCTCTGGCTGCACGCTTTTGCTCGTGTAGAACATCACCTTTCCTAGAAGTTCGCCAGCCGATAGTGGAGTCAGATAACAGCCCAGGAAGGCAGCCGGCATTCACAGGACAGGAAGAGGGTGCCATCCAGATTGCTGGGTGAGAACCTGGGCCTCCTGCAGTTTGCAGGTAGAGATCCAGGTGGGGACAGCCCAGAACTTGTCTGCCTCCAGAAACCAGGACAGGCCAGACCAGTGACAGTCAGCCCACAGCCAAGTAGAAGGGAATGTCGAGGAGCTACTGCCTCCAGACCCTCAGCCCTCTGCCATACCCCTCCACCTGCAGGTGACAGGAACCCAACCCCAACTGGCTTGTCTAAAAACAGAATGTTGCTAGATTAAGTAACTTGTGGAGCAGAGATGGTTTTAGGTCGTTGAATTCAGGATATTAACAGAGGATCTATAGTGAATTTATTAAAAAGTTCAAAGACAGATCTAAAACTAATTAAAGATTAGAGGTTATCTTTTCAAAATATATAGACAAGGAGAAGGGTCTAAGGGAGACTTCTGCTCTATATCTTGATCGGAGTAGTATTAACATATTAACATGTGTATGTCCGTGTGTAAAAGTTCATAAAGCTATATACATAAGATGTGTTCAGTCTGCATTATTATTTAATACACAGACTGAATTTTAATAATTTAAAAGCATAAATAAGCAAACATCACAAAAAATATAAAAAAGAATTTAGGATGTTGGGATAATGTCACCAGTTCCTTCCCCTTATTTCCCTCTCTCTCCTTCTCTCTCCATTTGGAAGAGAGAAATAGAACTCTCTCTTTGAAAGAGAGAAATAGAATGATTTCTATTTCTGGCATTTCCAGGTTTCTTAGGAGAGAGTCTCCTTTTCAGCATCTGTATCAATTCCTGTAAAGGACTCTGATGGAGTCTGCCTAGGTCAGGGGTCTACGCTTAGAAAATGGAAAGTCGGGTCATGTGATTGACAAGTCTTGCATGAAAGATAATTTCTCCAAAGGGAGAGATGTTGGGGCCAGAGGGGGAGGCAGAGAATAGGGTGGAGGGGGAGAGAGAGAGAGAGAGAGAGAGAGAGAGAGAGAGAGAGAGAGAGAGAGAAAGAGAGAGAGAGAGAGGGAGAGAGAGAGAGAGAATGAGAGAGAGAGAGAGAGAGAGAGAGAGAGAGAGAGAGAGAGAGTCCCTGCCCTTGCTGTGCCACTGTCTCAGAATGATGGTTGCGTAGAGCCATGCTGTCTCTGTGAATTTTTCCAGTACCAGTTTCTGACATCTCACCTTCCTGCTATCCAGCCTGTGGTCTGTACTCTGGACCACGCGTCATTCAAACTATACAACATATTTTTATTCCCATCTCTGGACCTTGGTGCTTACTGTTCCTTTGCTCAAATGTCTGTCTTCTATAGTGCTTTCAGCGCCTTCCTAGAACTTTTCTGGCAAATTAAGAACCTTCCTGCAGCAACATATGCCTTCTTGTCCTATGGCATAATAGTTATTTTTCAGAGAAGGTTATATTTGTCTCCAAGCTAGACTTGTGGTGATTGAGAGCAGAAGTTACCACTTGTCCTGCCGTCTGCACTGAAGAGTCCCACTAACTCTTGGCCCCTGCTTTCTTGCTTCTGTATCCTGACTTGCAGTTCTGTGCACACAGCTAAATGCTGACTTTCCTTGCATCCAGGGATGAGCAGATAAAGTTTCTGGCCTATGAGAGCTAAGAGGACATCTGCTGGGGTGAGCAGTTGCCTCTGAACCAACTTTTACTTCTAGTTAAAAAGGATCAGATGGCAATGACATCACCACCTCCTCCTTTCTTCCTGATTTGTATGTGTTCTTGCTATTTGAGAGTGTAGTGGTCATCTTGTACACCAGGGGAAAAGGTTGAGAGGATCACCTGGCTGTTTTGACAAAACTGAAGCACTGAACTAAAGCTATAGCCATCTACCTGAGGGTGTTAAGTCAGGACAGTTTTCCCCACCCCCACCATTTCCTCTCTGTGGAGGAAGCTCAGATAGAATAATGCTCTCAGTCTTGCAAAGCCATCATGAAATAGGGTAACCAATCTGACTCTAAGATTTGAGAAGTTGTATGTGTCCCAAATGCACAGTAATTGTTTTTAATTAAAAACTACTTTTTAAAAAAATTCTAACACGTGAATTTTTTCTAGCAGCTGCTAAATTATTAGTACATAAAAGTTTGTGCATGTATGTCTACACAAGTTTTTAATCCCATTATGATGTATGAATACAATGCACAAATTTTAAAAAGGTTTTTTAGGTTAATAGATCTAACAATAACATAATACCTTTTTGGCTTAGGACACTGTGACATGTATACTGAAATATGATGTGTGTGTGTGTGTGTGTGTGTGTGTGTGTGTGTGTGTGTGTGTGTGTGTGTTAACTAAGGATAGAACCCAGGGACATTCTACCTCCAAGTTGCACACCCAGTTCCTATTTATTTATTTTATTTATTATTTAATTTTTATTTTTAATTTTAATTTTACTTTTTTGGTATTACTGGGGATGGAACCCTTTTACCTCCAAGCTACACTCCCAGACCTGATATAACAGGGTCTCTTAAGCCAGCAAGGCTGGCTTCGAACCTGCGTGATCCTCCTGTCTCTGCCTCCCAAGCGCAGGGATTACAAGCGTGCGCTACCACGCCCAGCTCCTTTTTATTTTTTGAAACAGGATCCCACTAGATTGCTGAGAGTCTCATGGCATTGTTGTAGCTATCCTGAAATGTTCGATTCTCTTGCCTCAACCTCCCTAGTACTGGAATTACAGGTGTGCACCAACACACTCAGCTGAAGGGTGCCTTTGACTGAAAAAGTTTGGGGAACCTCTGACTTAAGATAGAAAGAAATAAGCGACCTTAGATAAATGAGGAGAAAGACTAGTAGAATAATTGAAGAGGATTGGGGAAAGGAGATGGGGAGAGAATAAAGCAGAACTGACAGTGGAAACGGTTAAAATAATGCTAAATTCATGTCTGGGAGGAAGCAGGGGAGTGGGAAGGGATCCATCGGGAAACACCAAGTGCTGTGTGCACGCGCATTGGTATCACTTTGAACCTCGATATGGTAGATAATCACAAAGCAGCAATACAAGTATATAAAAAAAGAAATAAATGTGAGAGGGGATTTAAGTGTACAGAGCAGACTGTGGAAGTCATAGAAGGAATAGTAGAATTCTTCTTTTCAAAAAGGAGAGTCTTTGCCAGGCTTGTAATCTTAGTACTTGGGCAGTTAAGGCAGGAATAATGAAGGTTTGTGGCCAGTCTCAGTGACTTAGCGAGGTCCTCCAGAATTTAGTGAGACCCTGTTCCAAAATAAAAAATAGGGCTGGGAATATAGCTCAGGAGGTAGAATGGCCCTGAGTTTAAACCAACCAGACAACCAACCAACCCCAGGTCATAATTGCCACATTCTTAATCCTCAACAGTTCCTGGCCTTCTCCACTTCCAAGCCCTCTGAAGGCACACCTCTCCCACAAAGCCCCCTTGAAAGGGGAGGCCTGCAACTTCATAGCTTCCTCTGGTGTTCTCCAACTCAGAAAGGACTAGCTGGTGGCTCAGGAGGTCGTGGCGACCTCGATGCTCACGGAGCCGGCAGTTTTCCTCCTGTCCAGCACAGATGTCTTTGTTGCAGGCTGTAAACTCTTGGCTTCAGTTCCCAGTCTCACTTCAGTCTTCACCGCCAAGGCCAGTCAGTGCTCTGGGGCTCTGGGCTTTTTTATTTTTATTTTTCCTTTCTTGTAAAAAGGAATTCTGGAGCCTTAGAGGATTATTGTGAGGATTAAATAAAGTAACATCTGTACTATCAGCTCTCAGAAAAGTAGTCAGCACCTGGAAAGGACTCAGTAAAAGTTGGAAATTATTATCCTATTTACATACATATCAATATATTTAACTATATAAGAAACTATCCTAGATGACGTGTGTGTGTGTGTGTGTGTGTGTGTGTGTGTGTGTGTGTGTGTGTATACTGGGGCTTTTCTACCTCCGGGCTATACTCCCAGACCTATTTTATACCTTATTTGGAAACAGGGTCTCACTAAGTTGCTGAGAGCCTCACTAAGTAGCTGAGGCTGGCTTTGAACCTGTGCTATCCTCTTGTCTCAGACTCCCAAGCATGGGGATTACAAGTGTGAGCCAACACACCTGGTGACTTATATTTATTATATTATTATTTTATTTATTAAATATTTCTATATAGAAATATATGGAAATTATATAGAAATAATGTTTAATAATTATAGAAATATAAAATAAATGTATATATAAAATAAATGATCCTAGATGCCTTTTCTGGACAGGAGTAATTCATGATAGCAGCATAATTTTTTCCCATGTAAGGATAAGTCTTTCTAGTGATAGGACCCAGGTCTAAGGGATAACACATAATAAGTCATCATAAATATTGAGGAAGTTTATTAAATCTTATATTCTCATCACTTTTTTCTTTCAGAACATGATCACGTCTGAATTTTAATTCAATTCTAGTGATGATTGTGATAGAAAATAGGAAGGCATAATACTCGTGGAGTTATTACCAGATTGCTGCCACTGTACTTTTATTATTGAATTTAATATTCAAAATAGCCTTTGAGCTTCATTTTATAGAGAAGACTGAGGCTTCAGAGAGCTAAGTTACTTGCTGAAGTTCACCTGGTCAGCAAGTGACTGAAATAGGATTCTCCCTTCAGTAAATACTTCCTTGGTTTCCTACTGGGTGGCAGCCAGGGCTGAGGATGCAGGGGTGCAGCGGGCAGGAGGCAGTGACTCCTCCTCAGAAAGCATATGAACATTTATCTTGACTAAGTTTTTCTGCTGTGGCTTTATGCTGAAATATTTTCTGGGGAAGATAAGAAGACGGAGGAGAAGGAGAAGGAAGAGGAGGAGGAGGAGGAGGAGGAGGAGGAGGAGGAGGAGGAGGAGGAGGAGGAGGAGGTGGAGGTGGAGGAGGAGGAGGAGGAGGAGGAGGTGGAGGTGGAGGAGGAGGAGGAGGAGGAGGAGGAGGAGGAGAAGAAGAAAAAGGAGGAGAAGGAGAAGGAGGAGGAGGAGGAGGAGGAGGAGGAGGAGGAGGAGAAAGAGGAGGAGGAGGTGGAAGAGGAGGAAGAGAAGAAGAAAAAGGAGAAGGAGAAAGAGAAATAGAAGAAGCTGCTACTCATATATTTTGCACAACATCTTGGGGCTTCATAAAACTAGCATCATGATTGTACAATAGGAAGAAATATGCAAACCAGTGAGACATTTATGAAGACCCCTCAGTGTGCTATTATATGACTAAGGCTTGGGCTGAAAGCCCTGACTGCAAATCAGAGGTGCAGGGATAGAATAAGTCACATGCACAAAGCTGGCTGGGTTTGAGTTTCAGGCCCATTACTTATAAGCTTAAGCAAGGACTTAGTTTCCACATATATAATGTGGGATAATAAAAGTAAATTATTCGGAACATCTCAAAAGCATGATGCTAAGCTAAACAAGCCAGAACAAAAGGATACATACAATATGTTTCTGACGCTTGGAAAAAAGGATATAACATAGCTCAGTGGTAGCTGGTGAGGATTAACTGTGACAGGACATAATGGTGCATGTTGGAGTGATGGATATGTTCCATATTTTGCTTGTGATGTAGTTACATTACTGTATATATTTGTCAAGATTCATTATCTTGTGCACATGAAAAATTGAATTTTACTATATATAAATTATATCTCAATAAAAGTGATTTAAGAAAAATTAATAGTGCATAGGTTCTTATGCCCATTAAACTAAATAATGCCTGTAAAGTACTTGGAACCGCACTAGGAGAGAAGTCCTCACTGAGGTTGCTCTTGCTACCAAGTCAGCTCATTTGATTATACACATCTCTGAGAGCCAACAAGAATCTCCACAATGTTAGATTGAAAAAAAATAAAAAATTCCTTGTGGTATTAAAGTCAATCACTAAGCCGCGCAAGGGAAGGAGGGATGGGAAGGGAGTGGGGTGGGAATTGAGTAGGGGTTAAATCAGCGATGTGTACATGTTTGTACACAGAAGTTTTTTACCCCAATATGATGTTTGAATATAATGCACCAATAAAAAAAATTTTTAAGGAAAAAAAATTCCTTGTGGATTCCGAAATGATGATGTTAGTCACTGCCTAGAAGATGATGAAAGAAGTCTTAAGTTCACCAGAGAAAATCTATAATCTTCCAATGCACTGTTGATCATCCAGCAGATATCACCAATGTGAAAAAGCAGAGATGAGTAATGAATTAAAATGGTAGTTTAGTCTACAGTGTTCTCTGGCTATGCACACATAAATCTTTAAGAGCGTAAAACATGCACAGGCCAGTCAAGTATGCGCACTGCCCCCTTCCTCCCCTTTCTCAGAACCCATCTAATGTAGGATTTCTGAAAATTGGAGAATGTCTGAAGCTATTTCCATCTCAAAACCCTGGCCTTAGTCACTGCAGCCATTTGGAGGGCACAAGGCTGGCCTGGAGAACTGCAGCATGACATCCTGGACCCCGCTCACCTGTGCCTGCTCCGCGTCCCGCCCCCTCACAGGGCGAGCTCCTGGGACCTGAGGTTGAATCTTGAGCTGCCACCAAATGCTGGGTCACCTGGGGCAAGACTCCATGTCTCTCTGTGTTCATGTACTCATCTATAAGTTCAAAGAGAAAGATGAGAGGATCTAGGAAACTTTTAATAACCTGGCTATTGGAATTCTATAGCTCCATGGACTGGAGAGGCATCTGTGCTTTGGTTCAACTTTCAGTTATCAATGATTTTCAGGGCCAAAAGTGTGTCTTTGGTGAAATGGGACACAAATACCCACTTTCACAGGCCACGAAGAACAAACTAACTGCTACCCAAATGCACCTAGTATTATGTCTGGTGCAATAATTTTTTCTTCTTTTCTCGCTCCTTCTCGCCCTCTCTTCTTCACCGCCTCCTTTTCTTTCCCCCTACAAGTGCCATGGGCTCTCACATCATTGTAAAAACTCAAATTTTTGTTCTCTTTGTTCAGAAAGCACATCTAGTCTTGAGCCCGCCTATTTATAAAGTTGCCTTCCAAGTACTATTGCCGAATAAGGTGCTGGTTATTCATTAGAACATAGTCTAAATAAATTAGCGAGGATGACGCAGGTAAAGTATCTCGGGATGCTAACACCAACCTCTTGGTTTGTTAAGCTCTCTTAATATTTTTTTCTGAAAGGTTCTTCACTCCTATCGTTCACCTCATTCATTCATTCATTCATTCATTCATTCAACAAGCTAATTTTTAGTCCTTCCACAGTAATAGGCTATTGGGATACGGAAAAGAGTCAGGCATTGTCCTTCAATTCAAAACCTGTCCTGATAACTAGAAGGAGGCACAGAGGCTATGATAGAAGTCTGTGAAGGGCACGTGAGGAACCCAAGGGATGTGCGGTGGAGTTTTCTAGGAAGGAATCAGGAAAGGCTGGAAGGAGGAGTTGAGGCCAAACTTAAGTCATGGAAGATGAGTAAGTTCTCACCAGACAGAGGTGGTGACAAAAGGCCCAGATGCAGGGCCACAGCAGGGTAGAACGAATTGCTTCTGATGTTCTGTAGACAATAAGGTCACTAGGGTTGACAGCAATTAATGGTATATTTCAAAATAGCTATTAGAGAGGATTTCGAATGTTCACAGCACAAAGAAATGATAAATGTTTGAGGTGATGGATATGCCAGTTATCCTGATCTGATCATTACACACTGTATACACATATCAAAAGGTCACACTGTACCCCACAAATACATACAAGGATTATGTGCGGATTAAAAATAAAAATATATTTCAAAAAAGAGAACTGTATACAGAGGGAGCCGCATGCACAGAGGCTGTACAACTGGGAGAGTACACGTAGGTTGGGGTGGAGCCCAGTGGTGGACCCAGTAAGAGAAAGAGCTGTAAGTTCCAGATGAGCTCTTTCAGCCAACACTGAGCTGCTCGGGAAGGGGCAGGGGCATCGATGCTGCACACTTGTTGACAACAGGAAAGTCAGTCACCAAGTCCTAACTCAACAGTGGATTCACATCTTCACTTCGGCAGGTCACAGCTCTGCTGGCCCTGCTGCTCTGGCGTGGCTCTCCTGAGCTTCTCGGGGACTCAGCCATAGTTAGACTGCTTTCCTCTGGCAGCAAGTCACAGATCCTAGAGACAGTACCTGCATTGGTTGGATTTCTGAAGCCTCACTTGAGGTTTTCTCAGAATGGAGACGGATTTTTTTTTTTCCTATGTATAAGTTTGTTGCTCAGGCACAAGACTGAAAAATTTGATGTTTATGAGACAATGACCCATGATTTTCTATTCGGGTGAGTCAAGTTGTCAATAGGGAATCAAGATTCATGCCTTAAATACATGGGGTACTTTTTTTTTTAACCTCCTCAAAACCCTATGTGACTTTGCTATCTTCAACTCTCTGATTCTGAATTCATACTTTTCCCACTAAACCACGCTGCCTCCGAGGGCTCTTCTCCAAGACTCTTGGGTAGGTCTTGGTGTTTTGCTTCTCAGAGCCAAGAAGAAAGGAAGCGACAAGAGAAAGTGGCCTTCGCCCCTCTCACATCTTAGGGGTGCCACTGACGAACACACCCAGAGTGCCAGGTTTACAGCCGGGGAGGGGGGCAGATCTATACCTTGGAGTTAGTAAACAAGCATTGCTAAACTCTCCAGCAAACTACAAAATTGGGTGAAGCACCTCAGACAGTTTGGCTCCTAGGTTTTAGCTGAAAGAGAGAAAAGGGTGTGTAGCCGAGCTTGGGTGTGAGGTGGGGGAGAAGCAACAGAAGGAGCAAAGAATATTTTTCCTTCCAGAACTTGCAAGCTCCATCCTATTTTGCAAAGAGAATTTTCTCCCCCTCAGTGGCACCAGACTCTTTCTTTTGCCTTGTCCTTTCATTCCTTCCGCAATCTCTTTCTTCCTGCCTTCCTTTATTCCTTAGTCCATTTTTTCCCTCTCTGTTCTTCCCTCTCTTTTTCTTTCTTGCTCCTGCAATTTCTTTCTTAAAGTTCAAATGAAAATACCAGCCTTAATCCCTGAGAAGCAGCTCTGTTTTCCTTGCGTGGCATTGCACAACTTGTGGTGTGGCTCCGTGCCACCATTAGCCGTGCAGTGAGCGTCTACGTGGCCAAGGAACATCTTGTACAATGCCACTTTTTATCAAAACCAAATAGCATAACAACGCATACAGGACCTCATTCACAGGGGCCTCAGAAGATTTCACTGTGATAAAAACAATGAGACTGAAAGAGAAAATCCATCTCTATTGGAGAAGAAACCACCCTGCGGCCCCTCCCTCCCGCCCCACCTCCCCAGGTTGAAGCCCCCACTCCTCCGCCGTGGATCACCTCCCCACCCTCTATTTGAGTGCTTCCTTTGGCCTCCGACTGTTCAGGTTTCACCAGTCTGGTGACCCATTGGGACAGGGTTGCACCACACTGGGGTGGGGCCGGAGGGGAGGGAGGGAGAAGGTTTGAGGCCAAAGCCCCGCTGAGGCTGGGTGGACTCCCCTCTCATCGTGGTCTCCATCATCCTGGCCCAGCAGGAACATCTGAGACACAAGTGTTTTCCTGGTGGGAATCAGGGCAAGAGAACAGGGAGCCGCTTCTACAGAGCGGGGCAAGTGCCATCCCCCAGTTCAGGAGATGCCTGGCCCTGCTCAATGGCTTAGAGGAGAGGAACAGAGAAGAGAAGGTTTGGGAGATGCAATCTGTGGCTCAAGCCAGGTTAGTATGACGTTAGACACCGGAGGAGTCTGTGAAGCATGGCGCTCAATTCCGCCAGCTCCTCCCAAGTGACTGCAAACAGTGGGGCTTCATGGGACTCAGATGTCTCTCTGCCTTGAGATAATCTTGGCTTTAATCCCTCCAAAGAGCCACAGGGCTCCACAAAGGAGGGCTGCAGCCTGTCTACCCAGCATAGAGACAAGGTCTTCAGTGCTAGGAAGAGAGGAGGGAGGACTGAGGCAGGAGGCAGCCTGCTGAAAGTCAATAAAGAAAGACAACTGCCCAGTGAGAAAGTCTGCCTCTCCCCCACAACACGGCTCAGCACTGAGCCCTGCTGCCTGCTGTATTTGTGGCCATCATTGTTCCATTCACTCATCCATTTGTCCATTCATTCAAGCAATAGCCACTGGGTATCTATTGTATAGCAACAGGATTCTAGGCTCTGAGAGTAAGGAGGTTTATAAAAGACAAAGACTCCTTTCATGACAGGGGAGGAGGCCTAGGACAAATAAGTAAAAAGAAATAAATATATAAGGTCAGCAAGTGATACCTGCAAATAAAGAGCTTTTTGTTTGTTTGGGGCTTTTTGTTTTGTTCTGTTCTGTTCTGATACTGAGAATTGAACCCGGGGGCATTCTACCTCTGAGCTATACACTCTCATCCCTATTTTCTTTCTTTCTTTTTATTTTGACACAGGGTCTTACTGAGTTGCTGAGGGCCTTGCCAAGCTGCTGAGGCTGGCCTCGAACCTGCGGACCTCCTGTCTCATTCTTTCAAGTCCTGCGATTATCGATTATCGGTGTGGTGGCCTGGCTTCTTGTTTTGCTTTGTTCGCAAGCTGTGGGAGGGAGGGAGCACAGAAAGCCATGGTGGTCAGGATGGCTTCTCTGCAGTGGGGGCTTAGAAGTGAAAGACACTGTTAGCTAGGAGACAGGGGAGGAACATTCTTTGCAAAGGCAAAGTCACTAAGACAGGAGCAAGCCAGGCCGGGCATGGGGGAAAAGTTCAAAGAAGTTCCCTTCAGGCGGGAGTGTAGCAGAGGGCTGGCCTGGGCCTCCCTCCTTCCCCTGTCCCGGCCCCTCCACCCATGCCAATTACTCAGCACTGGGTCCACCACCAGCTGCGGGATGCCTGGGCTGGCTTGGAGGCTCTGGTCTGCTGTGTGGAGGGCCCTCTTGTTCTCCATATCCTCCCAGAGATCCCAGCCCCGCACCTCGCTGCCCAGGCACCAAGCAGAGAGGTTAGTGAGCAATTCCTCTGAGCGCCAGCCACTGGGTGTGAGACTTAAACCCTTAATTCCAAGCCATTACCACATCGGTATCCGATTGCCACTGACGGTTTCAGATGGTTTACTGATTGTGCCAGGCTTCAGTGAAGGATTTCTCTCTTGGCTTGGGTTTTAAGTGAAGCTGATGTTTGCTGAAACTCCAATTTAATTAAAAACAAACCAGGTGGGTGAGGGAATGAAAAGGCAAAGAACCTCAGAGAACATTTTCATGGAAGGGTTTCAGAGCTCATTTAAAGAAAAGGGATGATAGAGCTTGGATGGCAGAGGGACCGGAAAGGCAAGCTGCAGAGACTGTGAGCTCTGGACTCAGGCTGCCTGATTCAAATCCCGGCCCTGCTGCTTGCTAGCTGTGGGACTCTGGATCAGTTACTTACCATCTCTGTGCCTCAGATTTTTCCTCTATAAAATGTGAAGAGGAATGAAAGCTACCTTTAGTGTCAAGAAGATCAGAGGACTTAGTCCATGTAAAGCGCTTAAAGCAGGGCCTATAGCCCATAGGGCTCCATGGGCACCCACCTTTATTGCCAGGGTGAGATGTGTTGGAGAGTGGATGTGGTCCTGGGCCTGTGTCCACAGTTCAGTGGGCAGAGCAGGGGACATGGAGGCCAAGACTGTGGCTCAGGGCTGCAGTTTCCACACTATCTCCATCTCCTCCCTGGCATTCTAACACACCCCCAAATTAAAAACACAGACACACTTGGCAATAAAAAAGATCAACACTATGCCATTTTCAGGAAACTGGAGGGTCCTGGAGAATATTAAGTGAGATTAGCCAGTCACAGGAAGTGAAGGCTCAAATGAGTTGTTTTTCCTCATATGTAGAAGCTAGGCAGAAAGGGGGATACAAGAGGGACTCTAGATAATGGAGAAGAAGCCCCAGTGCACTGATGGAGGGGTTCCGGGGAAGGTGGTAGTCAGAGAGAAAGAGAGATAATGGAGGAAACACTTCTACTGATGTTATGTTCATACATGAAAGTACCAATGTCATAGCTGGGTGTGGTGGCGCACGCTTGTAGTCCCAGTTCTTGGGAGACTGAGACAGGAAGATTGCAGGTTCGAAGCCAGCCTCAGCAGCTTAGTGAAGCCCTCCGCAAATTAGTGAGACCCTGTTTACAAATAAAATATAAAGAAAGGTCTGGGAGTGTAGCCCAAAGGTAGAAGCTCCCTTGGTTTCCTCCCCAGTACCACACTCACACACACAAAGTGCCATTGTCAATCTCAGCATCATGTATGGGGAAGGGAGCCCAGGGAAGCCCACCGAGTGCTGTGTACGTGTCTGTCACTATCATTCTGAACTGCATTATCATGTGAGACTACAATGCACCAATAAAAGTATATTAAACACACACACACACGCACACGCACACGCAGACATAGGCCTTGGGCTCCAAAAGGAACCAAATCAAAAGATACAAACAAACAGTGCATCATGAATCCTTATTTTCCTTCTAGAGAGGGAAACTGGAGGCCGCCATGGTGGCTGGAGGCACCTCGCCCCTGATGTGACCCCTGGCCTGGCCTAATGGCCCACTGGGCTCCTACCAAAAACCTAGTGCCCAGAAATCTATGTCTACACTGTGCTTTGGAACTTAACAGAAAATTAAGCAATTTACCCTTTTATTGAAATGGAATCTGATCAGGAACCCCAACACATAAAACGGAAGTTTCTAAGAGCACCCCCCTAGTCACCTCTTTCTCTTTGTGATTATCCCTGAAGCAACCATAGGGGACATGCTTTAAAAAAAAGACCTAGCTATCAAAACCTCAAGAGAGGTCTACATCGATTCCTCAGAGCACATCTCCTGATACTTTTATTAATTAAGTTAAAAATAATGTACTTAGTTTTAAAAAGTCATAAAAGACAGTAGTTTGTGCTCAAGTTTTCCCTACTCCCCAAATCAGTCTCCCAAAAGGCAACAACTTCCAACCTAAACCTACATCTTTGGAGTTGACCTCTCCGACTTTCAAAAACGTGTTTAGAATGCTGTTCTTTGTTCTACAGTGTCAGACATTTATCATCTGACTTCCCATGGTGGGTTGAGCTCTGCGTTGCCCCTCTATAGCTCTTCCTACATCCTTCCACAAAGTACACACCTCTCCACTCCTGCTCACACACACATGCACCTATATCAACTGTTGGTTGATCCAATATACATTGTTTACATGATAATATGTATGAAAATATTGTCCATAGATGAGCCAAATAACATGCTATTTTCTTTTATTGTATCTTTTACATTTTTATTTTACATTTTTATTTACATTTTTCTTTTACATTTTATTGTATTTTAGTGTACATTTCTTTTATTGTATTTTTTCTATAACAATTGTTTCAGTTTTTCTTTGCATGGTTTTATGTACCTAGTATTAATTCATTCCCTAAATTTTCACACTGGGCTCTAAAACTCTCAGTGAAGACAAATTCATCATGTAAATGAGCTCCCTTTTTTTAGCATGTGTATCCCTCGTGGAGGCCCTTGGTGTTCCTCCCACAGCGTATCTGCTTGCTCTGGAAGTCAACTGTGCTGCTCTTATCCTGGTCTTAATTTTCTCATCATTCATAAGAATTTCCCGAGCTCCTGTGGTAAGTTGGATCCCTAGATCCTAGTCTGTGGTGGATTGGTTGTGGATTGCTTTACTCTCCCTCCTCCCAACATTTTTTTTTTTTTCAATGAAATGCCTGCTTGGTAAGTGGCCTTTTTTTGGAAGGAGAGGGTAGTAACCTTTTTGAGACCATGTATATCTGAAACTCTTGTTATTGCATACTCACCCTTGAAGTCTGGGCTCTAAGAGTTGAAGACTAGGTGTGTCTATAGCCTCAAATATGAGGCATGGGCTTCCATTTTTCTTATGAAAGGATTCCTGGAGACATAAATACCTGACTCTGAGTGTATGACATGCAATCTACAGCAAGATAAGGCAAGAGATAACTAATACCTCCTTTATCTGCCATCCCTATTTCTACTTAGCAGACTCTTGCAGAGTGCCTGTCCTATGTGCTGTGTATAGTGCTCAATGCTGGGACTTGTTTTGATTTGGGATGATTAATTCATACATATATATATTATTTTGACAGGCTCACCTGGAGCCCTCGGGCCATATGGCAACACTAAGACTTTTCTTTCAAGCCGCTCACCTCAACTAGGTCAGCTTCCCTCACTTTAGTCAGCAGAAGCCAAACTCAATAGATGAGCCTGCCAAGGGAGCACCAGACGCCCGCAGGTGTCACCAAGCCAGCAGGATAGAAGACCTATTGTCTCGAGTCGAGGGGCTCCCAGGGGTCAGGCAAAGCTCAGCGTCACCTGCTCAAGTGGAGAATGTACCAAAACCTCTGTGATCTGCTCCCTGAGAAATCAGTGGAGCTCCTGGCCACTGGCACCCTCTTCCCTGTGAATCCATAAGGAGGGGAGCTCAGAGCAGGAAACCAGCACTAAATGTAATAACAAGAGTGACAACAATGATCATAGTTATTATTATTGTTGCTACTGAAGCCAGAAGGGATAGGCCCCTTACTGTGACTAATTAGAACACTACACTGTGCTAGGGACTCAGTGATACTGAGACATAACACTCACCCAGGCACATCCATGTGTATAGCAGCACAGTTCACAACAACCAAATTATGGAACCTAGGTGTCCGTCAACAGATGAATGAATAAAGAAAAACTGGCATATGCACACAACGGAATTTCACTAAGTCATAAAGAACAAAATTATGTCATTTTCAAGAAAACGGATAACATTAGAAAATATTAGGCCAAGTGAGATCAGTCAATCTCAGAAAGTTAAAGATCGAATGTTGTCTCATATGTGGAAGCTAGGGAGGAAATAGAAAACAGAGGGGATTTCAGATAAATGTGGAGAAAGACCATTAGAATAGTGGAAAGGGATTGGTGAAGGGAAAGAGAAAGGAAGAAAGGAAGATTGAGGAAAGAAATAGTTGAAATAACGCCACGTTCGTTTATGAAGTTACCAATCTCACTAATGTGCATGGGGAGGTGGGGGAGCCAGGTGGGGTCCAGAGGGAAACACACCAGTGATGTGTGCAAGTGTGTTTGTATCACCTTTTGCTTCGCTATGATAGATCATTACAATTTTCCAATAGAAGAATGAGAAGACAAAACATCTCTGCTTTGGTTCCTATAGACATTTTAAGTAATCTGTAACTGAAATTCCAAGAAAAAATGCAAAAGTAAGGATTACTATGCTAAAATCACATTTTATTTCTTACTCTACAACACTGCTGCAGGAATTTAACCCAAGGACCTAATGAAGGATATGAGATATCACTGCTAAAAATCATGAACTAATAAAAGATCTGAGAGATGATACAGCATTAAAGATATTTATTAAAATACTTCTGTATAACTTAAAAAGTGGAAATTTCCTAAATATCTTCCTGATTAACAATTTGGGCCATACTCTCATTCAATAGAATGCTTTATACTTTGTGATTTGTGATTTGATGGTAGAAATGTATTCATTGATATGGAAAGATATTTTTAAATGTTGTATATTATTTTGTTCCCATGTATGCACATGGGTACATACACATTGATACATACAGTTGGATGTATTCAGAGAAAGACATGGCAGGAAAAATAGCAAGGTATTAACAAAGGTTACTGCTGGGTTGATACAATAATGGTTTCTTAATTTACTTAGTTACCTGCTTACTTATCTGTATTTTCTATAAAAGTTCTACTTTGCTTTTATAATAAAAAATAAGAAGTATTTAAAAAATATCTGATATAAGCCAGAAATGGTGCTGCACAACTGTACTTGGTTGGCTGAGACAGAAGAAACTCAGGTTCAAGGCCAGTGCACAGTAACTTACAAAGACTCTGCTCCAAAATATAAAATAAAAAGGGCTAGAGGTATAACTTGGAGGTAGAATTCCTCTGGGTTGTTTCTATTACACACACACACACACACACACACACACACACACACACACACACACGTCTACCATAAACAGCAAAGGAAGAGCTTCAGCCCGCCAAGAAGGAATCTTAGTGGAGGTTTCCCCAAGGTGCATGTTTTCCAGGAGCGCCCCCTTGGCACCCCTCCCTCATCAGCATAGGGTTTCTGGCTCTCCAGTGCAGGCTCCAGCAGATCTAACTGCAGGTGGCTGAGAGATTAAGTCTTGGCTGCGGACACAAGGGTCCCAGCCGCCCACATAAGGTTGGTGAGTCAGGGCTTGCTCTGTGCTTGCAAGAAACATCCAAGCGATGCTTGGAGGTCACAGAGAGGTCATCTCTCATCAGAAGCCCTTCCAAAGATGATGATCCGGTAGAGGGTGCCTCTGGAAACTGCCCCAAAGCCCTGAACTGCATTTTCCCTTCTCTCCAGGTTGGTATTGCTCTGTGCAGCATGGTGCTGTGTGGAAACTAAGTGCCCATTCTGTAAGTAGATTCGGGGTTCCTGCCATTGATGTATTACGTACTGTGCTCCAGACACCATTCCAGGCTTCCTATAGCCTTTGTTTCCAGCCCCTGTCACTCTACAAGGTTGATATCATTTATCTCCATTTTTCAAAGGAAGGAACTGAGCTCAACAGTTTCTTCGACATCTCTTATGAAGTATCAGATCCGGGATTTGAAGCAGCTCCACATCGCTTCAGATCTTGAGCCTTGTCTTGTACACAAGGCTGTTCATCCTCCCCTTTAGCCCTTCTGTCTGTAGCCCATATTCTAGCATCAACCATGTCCTGCCTAGTGTGCCTTGGTCTTCGGCTATGTCAGGGGCTGAGCCTTCCCATCCTTTGAGTTGCAATGAGTGCTGGGCAATACATCGGATTACTTATTTTCTATAGCATTTGTTCATTGACATTAGTAATCAGGATGCGCTAAACTATGCAGTGGTGGCCACCTCAACATTTGAGATATGGAAATAAAAAGATGATTTCTCAGTTTCTCTCATGGGCATTGTAGTTCAGCCAGCAGGTTTGCACACACCAAAAATCCCTAAGAGATGAAAGCTGCCAGGCCCTCACCATCTAGAATGTCTCCAGGTAGCATGCGGAGGAGAGAAGAGAGAGATAAAGCATTAAGTCACAGCTCTTGGCCAATGCAGGTCACATGGCCAGGGAACTTCTGGAGGGCTGAGAGCCCAGATGCCTGTGAGGTGCTCCGCTAACTCCCACACTGACTTGGCTGCACACCTCTGCGCGAGATGATGCTCTGCACAAAGTGGTTACTCAGGTAATATAGAAGACAGTGTAATGCAGTGGAATCGAGGTATTGTTGGAGACTCTGAAGGAAATATAAAAATAACAAGAATTAGTCGATGAGAGGCTAAGTAAGAGAGAAATAGACACTCAAGCAATCACAGGAGGTAGCATGGAGCAAATGCTATGATAAAACTATAATGCCCCATGAAAGTATATTGCCTTTCTATGGATATTGCAACAAATCATCACAAATGTAGTGGCTTAAAGCGACATATATTTATGATTTTACAATCTGTAGGTCAGAATTCTGCACAGGTCTCTATTAACTAAATCAGGCTGCTGGCCCTTTGTCTTCCTTTCTAGAGGCTCTAGAATCCTGTTGTTCAGGTTGCTGGTGGAGTTCAGTTTCTCCTTACTGGGAGCCTGCTTGTTGCTGGTGGTCAGCCACGTCTATTTCTAGTCCTTAAAGGACGTCACACTCCCTCACATTCATTCATCACCCCCTCCATATTCAAAATCTACAGTGTGTGGTCAAGCTCTGCTTATGTCTCATCTCTCCAACCCACTCTTTTGTCTTCCTCTTCCACTGTTAAGAACTTTGTGAGTAGACGGTGATCACCTGGATAATCCAGGATAGTCTCATCTCTAGGTCTTTTTGCTAATCAACTCTGCAAAGTCCCTTTTGCCATGTAAGGTTTTTGCCACATACTTGTGTTTAGTCTCAGATTCTAGGGATTCAGACGTGGACACTTTTGAGGGCAGGGAACCATTATTGTACTTATCTTAAAAATTATCTGTATGCAAATTTAATATACATACTAAATAATATGTTTGTTTTATTTACTTTAATTTTTTACTTATTTTTATTTATTTATAAACAATTCAATGTGATTGAGCCTGGGAGGGAAAGATTTATTCCAAATGGGAAACCCAGGGAAGAACTTGGAACTTTGGCTGGGCCTAATAGAGGAATAAAGACAAACAAGCAGAGAAGGGAGCCTAGGATCCAGGCTGGTACATGAAGAGTACAGCGAGCCCAGTCTGGTGCCAGCAGTGGGGCCAATGGGACAGAAGGCTATGAAGGGTTGAACTGTGTGAGCATGGTGAGGCAACTTGTCCCTGGTGATTGGGGCTGTGGAGTCACATAGACCGTGTCTGAGTCTCAGCTCTTCCACTTACCTGCGTGACCATGGGCAAGTCACTTACCCCCATAAGTCTCGACTGCCTCAACTGTGATATGAAGCTGCCAGCATCACACCTGTCTTATGGAGCTGCTGAGAGGCTTCATTGTATTTAGAGTGCTTAACATTTAACAGAGAATGCGGTTACTATTATTACCCACCAGATCCTCCCTAGTCTTTGGTTGAATCATCTGCACTGAAGGGACAGAATCTGGAAGGACCACACAGGTGGGCTGAGGGGGAGCTCTACTCAGCTGCTCTCCTCTCTCCAGGGGCCAACTCCAAGCATTCCATGAGTTTTCCCACACCCGGTACTCTAAAGAAGAGCCTGGGTTAGTGTACAAAAGTCCTTCTCTGACCACCTTGAGCATGCTGTGGCACTATGCTTAATTTCAGGGAACAGAGGGGACAAAGACCAGTCCCTGACACAAAATCATGTTCCCATGTCCCCAGAGGGGTTTTGAGCCTCTTTTCAATCCAAAAATGGTTTTATGAACATATCCTTTTATGGTGGTAAGTTTGCTTTCTCTAGGACTTCACTTCTCAATCTACAAATTCTAAGCCCTTAATATAAATGTTGATGCCACACATAATTGAGTTGGGGTCAGTTCTTCAGAATTCATCTTCAGAGAATCAGGGAATGGCACAAATCTCTATATATGTATGTAGATTTAAATTAAAAATGTGCTTTGCTGAGTTATTGACTTTGACACACTTTTATAATTCTAAGCTAAAAGACCATGTGAAATAGGTTAAAAATGACATGCATAGGAATTAACCAATGACTGTCTAATTTGGGATTTTCTCTTCAGGGCTATGGAACTGGTAGATCCCCAAGTGAAAAGAACAGGGCTTTGGACTCTGTGCTCCTGAGTCGAGGAGGGAGTCAGGTAGCAGCAATGTCTTCACTCTCACCACCCATGTCCTCCACACCACTATAATTTTTTTTTATACCACCAAAGTAATTTTCATTTTAAAAATACAGATTACTACATAGGAAAAACAATTAAGTTCATGTACAGACCCACCGCCAAGATAAAACCATAATTAAAGATTTTGTAATATCCTTTCCATTTTATCTCCACACAAGCACTTTTCAATTTAACCCAAATGGAATTATGTTGCACATACTATCTTGAGAAAATAAATACTTATTAAGCACTTTTTAGGTCACCCTCTTCTTAACTCCAGGTTTTCTGTTCTCTATCTCACAAGTTACTTTTGCAAACTGAGAACATAAATCTAAACTGGCAGATGCTATGTATTCAACATATGTTAGCAATTATCATCACCATAAACAACAATCATAATTATTATCCTGCTTAATCATCACCTAAACTCTGCCAAATTAAAACACTGAGGCTCAGAGAATTATTATTTGACCAACCTACACAACTTGTAAGAGATGAATTCAGAATTAGAAAAGGGCAGGTATATGGAGTAAAATATACCAGTGATGGGTGTTTGCACATTTGTTTTACTTTGAATCCCACTGTGATGTTAATTACACTGCACAAGTCCAAGCATTTTTTAAAAAGAATTTGAAAAGATGAACAAGAAGGGCAGAAAGCAACTTTTTTTTAATAAAAGATTTTACCTTGAAAATCTTTACCAGGTTCTTAAACTTGTTACTGAGAAAGTCCAGGAAAAGACAATTTGTTTCAGCATCTTCTCAAGGCACCGGCTAAATTGATTTTTAGCCCATCATTTTCACCAGATAAATTGCTTCCAAATTCCCTTTTGGATAAGGAGACGCAAGATAGACATCTAGTCAAGACAACTTTCTAAAGTCTTAGGAACCCCCAGCCTGGCTTTCTTGATTTCTCATCCTAATCACTTTCTCTTTAATAATATTAACAGCTCAAATACAAATAATAAATCATCCAGGTTATTCCTAAACCCTTTGTTAAGGCTTTGGGGATGAGCCACTGCATATCTATACCTTCTGAACTCAGAACACCTAATTGAGAACGCGAAGTTCCAGAGTCATTGTTGGCCATCTGCTCTGTTAGACTTCATTCACTGGGTTCCCACAGGCCACCTAGCTAGACCAGCTTGGGTAGGATTCATCTCTCAGGTAGTCACACTTACTCCTCTGCCTCACACACAGGTGCACAC
Source organism: Muscardinus avellanarius (assembly GCF_963383645.1). NCBI lineage: Eukaryota > Metazoa > Chordata > Mammalia > Rodentia > Gliridae > Muscardinus > Muscardinus avellanarius. Next base: position 208,441,504 of record NC_137786.1, on the reverse strand, counting down.
ATGCATACGTGTATGCTCACACGGACACATGCACAAGTTGAATCTCTGTGAGTCATGTGCTTGAGTGTCTCAAAATCTGGCACCACGTACTGGACCAGCCCAGATCACACCAGGACAAAGGTTGGCTTGGCACACAGTTTCTTTGTCTGCGGGAATGTGGATTCAAATGAAATTAATTAAGGGAGAACCCACTTCTAGCTCTTTATTAATTTGTTGCACCTACATCCAAGATTTTTGCTTCTCTCCAGCTCCTAGAGAGTGAACAAATGCTCTGGCTTGAGCAAGATAAAGGGCCTCGGGGGCAGAGCCAGAAAGATTCTCAGGCCTGCGTGACCCATAGGGCAGTGTGCAGAAAGAGGCTCATTGCTAGAGCAGCTTGTGTACTGATGGTGACAAATGTCTGAATTCTACCTACCATTAGAACTTCATTTTTATGGACTAAAGTTTGGAGCTACAAGAGACCCTTGGTAAAATGTACATGCCTCTGGGGAAATTAAGGTGTATTAATCAGTCATACCTCCATGTAAATTATTGTATCAGATTCCCTCTTGTTGCTCTGGCCCTTAGGGCACTGGGACATATAAGTTTGGATGGCAGGCTTTATTCTAGCAGTGGATGCTGGAGAGGCGGGTGCTGAGGGCGGGCCTGACCTTCTAACCTGGATTTCCACTGGCCAGTGGGGTGACCAGGCTGCAGACACTGTGGATGACCTTAAGCAGATCCCTGAACTATTTGGGTTACTCTGCCACACCCTGAAGGTGATCAAGGTGACCTACAGCTCCAGGCAGCTGGGTGCAGAATTAATTAATGACTGCGAAGGAGCCTGAAAACACGAGGCCCATTGAGATGCAAGGCATGATTATGAAGTTATTAGGAGAACTGGTTAATTACCGTTCCTCAAGTTGCTGGTAGAAGGAGACACCTTTCTGATGCTCTAGATGGGGATCTGTGAAAAAGGATGGGGAAGAGTCTACCCCTCATATCTTGTTCCCCATCTGTGCTGGAAAGCTGGGTCTTTCTGCATCCAGAGTAACCAATCTGTGAGACAACAGCGGTATGTTTTAGGAACAACAGTCTGTATTAGGTTTTACTGAGCTGCTGGCTGGCACACCTGCCAATTTGCCCTAGGAATTGGAAACACCAAACATTAAAGAACTGGTCTGCGATGAATCTTACCATAGTTTCTTGGGTGGTCCAGGTGGTAGGTGTGACCATGTGCTCTGGAGAACAGGTTAGAAAGAGAAGCATAAGAAATGCTTGGCCAAACTGAGCCAGTAGAGAGATGTGTAACTTTGTGCAAGCTAGTTACTTAACCTCCTGAGTCTCAGCTTCTTCTTATACAAAACTGGGAGTCACAAAACCTTTCTCTGTTTTCTCCTCCCAGGCATGATGTAAAGATTGAATGTGATCTAAGTGCAGCATAAAATGCCATTTGGATATTATTTCTCCAGGTGCTTCTAGGATGTCATTTCCAGAAGACTTTGTTTGACCTACTAGATCTCACCCAACAGTCTGCCACCACACCTAAAATTCTGAGCACTTGTCAATATTTTTCACTAGGATTTTACCTCTTGAGAATTCATCTTTAAAATGCTCACATAATAAGCCAGGTGTGGTGGAGCATTCTTGTAATTCCAGAATTTGGGAGGCTGAGACTGGAGGATCCAGGTTTGTGGCCAGCCTTAGCTACTTAGTCCCTCTGCAACTGTTTCAAAATAAAAAATAAAAAATAGGACTGGGGATGTAGCTTGAATGTAGAATGCCGTGGGTTCCATCCCAGGTACCTAAAAAAAAAAAAAAAAAAAGGCCCACATAAGAGCCAAAACATTAACAAGATGAAGTGGAGTCGGAAAATCCATGATTATCCACCGGTAGATGAGTACAAATTGGTTTATTGGATCAGTCAGTTCTCTGGCCAGAGGCTGAGGCTAGAGGAGATAGGATCTGGCAACTAGAAGAAAGTGCCAAAGGAAGCAGGAGCTCTCAGGCAAGCAATAGAATGTTGGGTGCCAAAAAGGTTCAGGCAGGGACTTCTGTAAAAGGAGGGAGACATATAGAAAAAATACACACGGTCGCTATAGATATTAAAGCTTTTGCAGACTGGAGCTTTTATGCATATACCCCCTCCCATCCTCATAGCACCCTCGTGCGTTATTATTTCCTTTTTACATAGAACAAACCGAGACCCAGAGAGTTTAAATACTTGCCCAGTGTTTCCAATCCAATGTGTGCTGGAGGCAAGACTCAAGAGCTGATCCTGAGTCCCTGAGTCCTCGGCTCTTTTCATTGTGCCCTCATACCTGTGCCGCACATTTTACCAGGAGGGAATGTTCTTTTTTTATTTGAATTTACCTAGCACCGCCTGGAGGATTTTTCTTTTTCCTCTTGTAGAGTAACTGAGGCATTAGAGAGGCCCAGTCAATAGCTGGCTCCTTTCCTCTTCCTTCTTTTCCTAGTGGGTTTCTGCCCAATCTGATCGATGGGGCAATACTAATAGTTGACATCTATGGAGCAGTACTTCTAGATGACAGGTGTTTACATATAATATATCTAATTCTCACAACAACCTATAAAATAGGTCTCATATCCCCAGTCTATGGAGACACTGGTCAGGGCTTTGAGGGTATAAACAGACCCAAGGTCATATAGCCGGTAGGTGGGCCTGCCAGGATTCAACCCAATCTGCCTCTATTTAGACCCATTGCCATCAACAATCAAATTTTCTTTTTCCTTTTTTTTAAGTTGCTTTTCTCAAATTTCCATTTGTATGAATCTTAAACTTTCAAAAGCCACCTTTACCCATATGTAATTTCATTCATGTTTTCTTGAGGCATAGAGCAAGAGTTTCTATATATATTAAAAACCTAGAAGTAGAATTTCTATATTCTAGGGTGAGGGACCTTTTCAACTTTAATGGGTAAAACAGTGCCAATTTTCACCACTTCCTGTGTATACGTCAGTTTGTATTACCCTACTCCCTAGCTAATACTTGGAATTATGAAAGCATTTTTTCAAATCCAGCAGTGTTAAATGGTATCTTGTTGTGGTTTTTATTTGTATTCTCAATAACTGATAAGATTGAGCACCTTTTCATGAATTTTTGGCCATTTGTGTTGCCTCTTTAGTGAAATGCCTATTCATAGATGTGGCTGCTTCTCTATTAGGTTATCTATCTGTCTTGATTTTTAGAAGTTCTTTATATATTAGAGTCTCTGATACAAAGTATGTGTAGGATGTATGTTTAAATATATTTTTCCTACTTTGTGGCTTGTCCTTCATTCTGTAATGCCCTTTGATGAACACTTCATTGTTAATACATTGCATTAATCAACTTGAAAGTGTTCTGTTTACATTAGATTCACCCAGATAATCCAGGATAATCTCCCATCTCAAGATCTCTTTAATCATATCTTCAAAATCCCTTTAGCTATGCAAGTTAACATATTCACAGAGGAATTGAACATGGACATGGGGGTGGGGGGTAGAAGTAGACATATTCTGCTACCACATGTGGCCCTCAATTGAAGGCTGGAAGGAGAGACCAGGCCTGTCTACGTGTCCAAAGAATCCCAGAGTGGCACATACATTGATCAAGTGTTCCAGACTCTTAGTGGGGTTTTTTTTTGAGATTTAGTAAATTTATTGGAAAATTTTTCCCTATTTGTTGTATGACCTTTAGTCAATTTCCAGAGATATTAAACTGTTGATATTTAAAATAATTTTCTCTAGTTTCTCTGGAAAGAAGTTCCTCAAATCTCCCTTATGCCACTATTCTGGAAGTAAAATCTCTCAACTGCGCCCTTAAACCTGATTTTGCTGAGTATCCAAGTCAAGGTTCATACTTATTTTCTGTTAGTTCTTTAAAGATATTCCTTGTGTTCTCTTTTCCATTATCTACTCTAATGTTTTGTTGACCATCTTTGTCTGCAGATCATGGTTTCTCTCTTCTCCCTAAGTGCTATGAATTCTACCACAATGATTTTAGCTTTTGGCTTTCTTTATATCTAACCTTCTCATGATTTGTTGGACTTTTTAAATCTAATGGGCATATTTCTTAAAATCTGAAAAATTCTTAGTATATATTTTATCAGTATGTTTTTTTTACTAATCTATTCTCATCTTTTATGACTCTGGAGAGACATGTTAGCTTTGTATTGTCAGCCCAATTTTCTCCTTTCATTTATCTTAATATATCTTTTATATTTTTCATATGATCTCTGCATACTACATTTTGGATAATTCCTTTAGCTCTACTTTCAAGCTGAACAATTAACTCTTTAGCTAGAAGATTTAAGTTTCTGTACAAAGATTTGATTTTCATGTCTTTGTTTTTTATTTCTAGAAGTACTTCATTATTACCTAAATCTGCCTGGTAATATTCGTTCATTGTATTTTTAATGTTCAAATTTTTTCTTCATCTTTGAGTCAAGTATCTTCAGTTTTTATGGGTGTATTTTTTTTTTACTTTCTGCAGTTCTCACATTTATCGTGATTTCACTTAGATGAACACCAAAACATTACCTATCAGTATTTTTTCTGGTTGGTTTTCAATGGCAATACACCAGAGAGGATTAGAGTTTGCTCCTGCCAGTTATCTGAATTAACTCGTAAACTACTTTTAATATTTGGATTGAGGTATTTTGTAACACACAGGTATGACAAATTTGAATCCAGGTTCATAAGAGGACTTGCTTGTAGATATAAACTCGTAGGGGGAAACAATTTTTCCTTCTACCCAGAGCCAAAGGTTAGACGCACCTCCTCCCTTGCTAACCCTAATCGGGTGTTTCTTTTTCCCTTGGCATTATTTCCCTGAGGAAATAGCCCTTTTGGGGTTTTAATTTTATGTAAAAAATCTTTTTTGTGACTCCAGTCCTGAGCATTCTCGAACCCTTGACAATTGTCTTGATTTTTTATAAGTGTAGCTATCAGAAATGAAAACACACACACACACACACACACACACACACACACATCTACATTATAGGTTTTTGGAGAAGCCTCTGGATTTACTGTTTCATTCTGTAGTAGGTTTGTATTCCAAGTTTGGGTTTAACATCTGAGAAATTTTCTTCTTTTTTTACAATGTCAGCCATGTTTCGTGAGAACATTTACTTTATATTTTATCCAGCCTTTTTTTCTTTCTTCTTATATCTAGAAGTTTTTTTTTTTAATACTGACCTGTCTTCTACACTGCTGAAAATAGAAATTATCATGATGGTTTTTGTTCTTTTTTTACTACTTGAACAAAGAAATCTTTCCTCATCCTTAAATTCCTCAATATGTCATCTCTGCTGGGGACATTCATTGTTCTCCTCTATTCAAATGAAGAATAAATGAATCTATTATCTGTGTTCTCACATACTTGGAACATATCTCGAATAAAGATCTCCCACATTTTTTTATTATGGCTATTTATTTATCTGTTTCCTCCTACTGTCCTACAAGATCCTGGCAGAGTATTCTAATTATCATTTTATGTTTGATATTTAACACAGTTACTGACACAAAATAAACGCTTAGGTGGCTATTTATTTGAGTTTGAATAAAGAAATGACTAAAACATCATTGTTTGCCAGTGATGTTCAAACTCATTACAATGTCACATAAGTATCTTTACATCCTAACTGAACTTAATCTTCCAGCTTATTGATCAGTAATTAATGCATATGTTCAGTAATTAATGCATGTGTTATTTATTAACCCACTCATTCATACATTTATTCATTATCCAAGTCTTCTTTGAGTGCCTGTTATGTGCAAAACTTTATATGAATATCGCCATGATCGAGCCAGTTGTGATCCTAGTTTTCATGGAATATATACCCCCAAAAGGAGTAAAAACAGGAGCAAATGCTAACAAGTAACTATATCGTGAACTTAACTACATTGTGTTATGAAGGAGAGAAGCCCCATGAGACACTCAACAAAGTGATGTGTAAGGGTGGGGAAAACATCCTAACGAAAATAGTTATATAAAGGCTCTGAGGCAAGAAAAAACAGGGGGATTTACCCAGTCCTTCCTCGCGCTCTGCAATCACAGCATTGGTGTGGGCATGGTCCCCTGACCAGCTCCAAAATGATGCCCGGGCTCAGTCGAGATCCCACTTCATTCCCGAAGGCTCAGACACGGAGGCTCCCGTGGTTTGGGATTTATTTTACTGCCTTTTGTATCTTCATTACATTGTTTATCTCGCCACTGGATTGTCTATGTATCTGAACTGTGTGAGGGCAAGGAGTAAATTTTGTTCAACTTGATACGATTCTGCCATGTGGAGTCTCAGTTTGGCCACAGTTTACTTGTATGGCAAAGTTACAACCAGATTGTGCCAGACCAGAAACCACAATGCCGTCAGAGAAAACTTCTAACTGGCTCACCAAGAGAAGAGTTTTTGAAAAACCAGTCATGCCAAACCACAAGTTCACAGGGTTTTGGACAGGTAGCCAAGACCCAGGACCTTTGCAAGCTTCCTTAGTACTGCCAACCCACTCATTTGGCATGAAATAAGATGCCCTGAACTACACGACTTGATTTGGCCATGTTGGGTAACACCAGCTGTCCAGACCTATGGGCACAGAGTAGATGTGGTACAATTAACTCCTTCTAGGCTGCTTAAATGAGGAATGAATTCCAAGGAATATCTTCCCTAGGTCGTGGAAGGTTGCAGGACAAGGTGTCTGAGGTAGAGGAAACTCAAGTGAGATCAGAGCAAGAGTTAAAATAAAGATGTAGGTGAGCTGGGCGTGGTGGCACACGCTTGTAATCCCTGCATCCCTGCGCTTGGGAGGCAGAGACAGGAGGATTGCGCAGGTTCGAAGCCAGCCTCAGCTGGTTTAAAAGACCCTGTTTCCAAATAAAATGTAAAATAAGCCTGGGAGTGTAGCCCGGACATAGAAGGCCCCTGGGTTCCATCCCCAGTACCACCAATAAATAAATAAATAAATAAATAAATAAATAAATAAATAAGAATAATAATATTTCTAAATATTTACAGTTTATAACATGACCTCATGTGCTATTAAATGAAATATGATCCACTGTCTACCTTAATAAATACACTTGAAAACAACATAGATCAGACTACAATTTGGAATTCTCTAGCATCTTGCAACTGGGTGGCTTAGAAAGAAACAGTCCTGCCATATTCTAGGAAACTTCTCTTTCTAGTCCCGGTTTCATATGGCACCAACAGTATCTTGAAATCTGGGCATGGAGGCATACACCTGTAACTCCAGTACTTGGGAGGCTGATATGGGAGGATCACAGGTTCAAGGCCAGCCTCAGCTACTTAGTGAGGCTCTCAGAAACTTAGTAAGGCCTGTTTCAAAATAAAAAATAAAGCTTGGCATGGTGGTACATGCCTGTAATCTCAGTATTTAGGAGACTGAGACAGGAGGGTTTTAGGTTCAAGGGTAACCTCAGTAATTTAGTGAGAACCTGTTTCAAAATAAAAAGAGCTGAGGGTTGTAGCTCAGAGATAGAATACCCCTGGGTTCAATCCCCAGTAACAATATATAAAGAAACAAATAAAATAAAATAAAATAAAATAAAATAGGGCTGGGCTATAGTGCAAAGGTAAAATGCCCCTGGGTTCAACCTCCAGTCAAAAAAAGTGTCTTGCACACACATATATGTAGATATCCCAGTCTATGCATCCAAGTTCCATCATACCTCTCAAAATATCTGTGCCCACTGGCCACCTCTTCCACAGGTGCAGTCCATTTGCAGGAGCATAGACCATAGAAGTTTCTGCAACCCCCTGAAGTCCCTTCAAGACCATTTGAGCAAGACCTTGAAGGATAATATGGATTTCAAGTGGGTCCCTTCCTTTGGTCCTTTGAACCCTTTACCTTAAAAGCAGCATCGTGCCAGGCGTGGTGGCGCACGCTTGTAACCCCGCGCTTGGGAGGCGGAGACAGGAGGATCGCGCAGGTTCGAAGCCAGCCGCGCTGGCGTAAGAGACCCTGTTTCAAAAATATAAAATAGGTCTGGGAGTGTAGCCCGGAGGTAGAAGGGCTTCCAGGAACCCCAGTACCACCAAAAAAAAAAAAAAAAAAAAAAAAGCAGCAGCGTACCTAGAGAAGGCCAGGGTGAGACCTTCTACACCGATGGCCCTAATTAGAAGCTCCTCTTATATAGATCTGAGAGCAGTACTGTGCCAGGGGTCTGTGATTTTTGTGTACTATATAGAAGTAACAAGGGGGAATGCAAGCTTCAACTGCTTCAAGATAGTAAAGCCAAGACCAGCACATCTTAAAAGATCTGAAGATATTGCCGATCGAGTAACTGTGTTGTCCTGGTGGCTGTGTACTGGTGGACAAAAGTTATCTTCTTTATGAAATAGTGATCCCAATTTCAGATGAAGTTTTATGGCCAGTGGGTGAGGCCCTCGGCAACTTAGTAAGACCCTGGTTCAAAATAAAAAATAAAAATAGGTCTGAGGGTGTAGCTTGGAGGTAGAATGTTCCTAGGTTCAATCCTTAGTACAACAACAAAAAAAAAAAGTTGCTTCATTTTCCAAATTGTCCCCAATAGCACAAACAGTACATTCATTCCAACTTGAAGACTGTTAAGACTGTTGGCTTTTGATTGAACAGAGGATGAAAATTAAAATCATTAGAAATACTTAAAAATTCCTTAGCAATCATGTTCAAACTCTCCTCTGTAGTTTTATCTGATAATCCCATGATATTCCCTTTCCTTTATTCATAAATCTAAATTGTTTTAAAAACTTTTATAGAATCATCCATGAAATTTCTAACTATAAAATCCAGAAATCTTTCTCAATATACCAAAGCCAAAAACTTGCAGTCTTTGAGTCAGAAATTCCAGTTTTAGAAATTTATACTAGTGAATTAATTGAGCATGTGAATAAAGATTTTTCTACCAGGATTTCACTACAGTATGGCTTGAAATATCCTTCTTGACATGGGGATAAAAAGAGTTTTCACTCATGCCATTTCTTTCTTTCTTTCTTCTTGAATACTATTTACTACCTGAAGAATCTTATCACTACATGAAGATTTTGCCAATTGACAATATAATTAATCACCCACTTCAGTGTTCCCATGGGGCTTTGTTTAAATCTCCATTTTCTTACTCATCATAGAATTAACTGTATTAGCTTTGTATTAGTGGCTGTATTAGTTTTCTTTTTCATCACTGTGACCAAAATACCTGATGAGCATAATTTAGAGAAGAATGGTTTATTGGGGGCTCAGAGTTTCTGAGGTCAGTTCATGATTGGCTGGCTCCAAGAGAGAACTGGCTCAGGGGCAGGGATTTAGGGCATAGCAGAGGAGAAAAAAATGCTCTCAACCTAATGATGGCCAGGAAATAGAGAGGGTAAAAGGAGGAGGCCAGGGTCAGATACCCTCCCCAAGGCCATGTCCCCCACCCCAGTGAATCACCTCCTTTAGCCACACCCCAGCTCCAAACTTAGCTGCATAGCCTGATACTTGCACTTCTCTGGGGGACATTTTATATGCAAACCATAACACTGACTTTCCCCCCTTATATTTGAGCTCCTCAGAGCAGAAGGCTCTTTTAAAGGGGGTCTTATTTTCTGTCTTTTTTTTTGGGGGGGGGGCTGGGGAATCTAACCCAGAGCAGTGCACTTGCCAGGCAAGCGCTTTGCCACTGAGCTACATCCTAGCCCAGAGGGCTCTTTTTATGCTTCCTCCTCTTACCATCACTCTCATCTGATGATCTTCCTTTTCACAAAGAGAACCTAAGCCTTTGGAAAAGCACCACAGGCTTCCATCACCTCCAGCCACATCTGAACCCACATGCTTTGCCCTTCCTCTTGTTCCAGGTGACGAGGCTCTCCATGTTCTTACAGAAGGTGAAGTCCTTCGTTTATCCTTCAGCTCCCACCCTCCTTATCCAAGGACTTGCCTCAGCCATTCTCCCCTCTCTCTTCCACATTATCAAATTTGCCCTCTCCACTGGACATTGTAATCGATTGCAAACATTTTAAAATGTTTTTAAAAATATCTTTTCTTTTCTGTACCTACATCTCTCTCTAGTCACTCAGACATACTCTTCTTATAGAATCTAAGCTGTTTCTAATTCTTTCTTTTCTCTCTCTCTCTCTCTCTCTCTCTCTCTCTCTCTCTCTCTCTCTCTCTCTTTAAGGCTTCTGTCCCATTTCATGGTCACCAATGGCCACCAAGCTACTAAATTCATGGTCAAGTCTCATCCTTTTATTTGCTCAAAGAATAGTATCTGACATGAGCAACCAATCTCCCCTATGTAAAACAAATTCCTCCATAATATAATATTTTTCTGGTTTTCTTCTGACTACTGGTCAGTCCTTTCTGGTCTGCTTTCCTGGTTCTTCCTGATCAATATCACCCTTGCGAAGGCTGGGCAGCCAGGGCTTTATGTGCAGACCTCCTCTTTACTTACAGTCACCCCTCAAATGGATTTTCTGTGTTTAAAACTTTTAGTAGATGCTGGAAACTCCCAAATATTTACCAGTAGCTCACACTTCCTTGATTCCAGACTTGTATACCTAAAGTTATGTACTTAATGTCTCTATTTGAATGTCTGTTAAGTATCTATCCCACTTACATCCAAATTGGAGCTTCTTGATTTCCCCATCTAAACCTGCTTTCACATTTTCCCCATCTGGGACACTAATGACTCCATCCCTTTATTTTCAGAGGGCAAATTTCTTGGCATCCTTGACTCCTATATTTTTTCCATAAAAAATTATTTTCCAGAAACAAATTATGACACTTTACTTTAAAATATATCCAGAATCTGATTACATATTTGATCATTTATCATCATTATTTTGTGATACTGGGGATGGAACCCAGGGGTATTCTACCTCCGAGCTACACTCCCAGTCCCATTTTTATAATTTTTGTTTTTTGAAACAGGGTCTCACTGAGTTCAAAGGGCATCCCTAAATAGCTGAGGCTGTCCTTGAACTGTGACCCTCCAGTCTCCGCCTTCCGAATGCTGGGATTACAAGCGTGCGCCACCACGGCCGGCTCACCGCTTTCTTTTTATCCCTTGTGGTTCAAACCACCATCATCTCTTACTGGGATTACTGAAGAATCCCCAGCAGATCTTGCGAATGCCCTTGGACCCTGCACTTCATCGCTCTCATCACCACCCAACTTTTTTCAAGAGATCTGCCAGAGTCAACCTTTGAAGGCTTAGATTATGTCACTTCCCTGCTCACAACAAGGCTTTGTATCTCATTCAGAGTGAAAGCCAGAGTGTTCACAAAGGCCTGGTAATTGGCCTGTTCATTTCTCTGCCTTCATCCCTGTTTACCCTCTCTCTCCTCTGCCCTGCCACACTGGCCTCCTTGTTTCTGAACATATCAAGCAGGTGCCTGTCCTCCTAGCATTGATCATTCTATTCCCCCTGACCAGTCTATGTAGAATAGCAGCCTCTACCCCGATACATACCACCATTCCCTGTAGCTCCCGTTCCCTTTTACTTGTTTTATTTTTCCTCCATAGTATTTATCACCACCTAGCATGCTCTGTATTTACTTTTTGTTTTGTGGTACTGGGGATTGAACCCAAGAGCATTCTACCTCTGAGCTACTTCCCGAGACCTGTTTTATATTTTATTTCAAAACAGGGTCTCAGTTGCAGAGGGCCTCTCAAAGTTGCTGAGACTGACTCCAAATGTGTGATTCTCCTATATCAGCCTCCCAAATACTGGGATTACAAGTGTGCACCACCATGCCCAGTTGTGTATTTGCTTTTTAAAAATCAGCTTATTAGCTCTATCCCCAACTAAAATGTTAGCTCCACAAGGCAGAACTGGTGTCCTGAAGGATGCTTAGCATAGAGTAGACATGTAAAAGCCATTTATTGAATGAATAACTTGTAGCTAGGACAACAGGTACCATCAAGAAAGTTTCAATGAATAGAAAGTAGGAATAATTTTATAGTCCATGTCCATGTATTTAACAACTAGGTTCTATCATAAGCACGTACTGTGGTTGTTTTAACATATCCTAATTTATCTGCCCATACTGATGTTTGTCCATCAGGTACCATTATTATTATTATTATTATTATGGTGTGTGTGTGTGTGCGTGCGTGTGTGTGTGTGTGTGTGTGTGTGTGTGTGTGTGGTACTGGGGTTTCTGGAAACCCTTCTACCTCCGGGCTACACTCCCAGACCTATTTTTATATTTTTATTTGGAAACAGGGTCTCCTAAACCAGCGTGTGCAGCTGGCTTCGAACTTGCGCGATCCTCCTGTCTCCGCATCCCAAGTGCAGGGATTACAAGCGTGCCCCACCACGCCCGGCCGTCCATTATTTTTAACACATTTCCAAGCGTGGCCCTGCTGCCTCCTTGGTTTCCAACTCTACCCCCCAGAACTGAAAAACAATAAGTTTCTGTTGTTTTAAACCAATTAGCATGTGGTGTTTTGCAATCGAGTCCTGGAAAACTCATTTAATCCTGATCCACACATGGTACTCAAGCACTGTAGGTTTGCAGGAAGTGTTCAAACTTTGTGTATGCCCTGCAAATTTGACCTTCCCCATGATTTTTTTGAACATGCCAAGCCATTTGCATTCCTATATACATTTCAAAATACTTTGTTGATTTCTTAAAAAATAAAATAAATACTGTGACTAGTATTGCATTGTCTAAAAATTAATTTGGGGAGGATTAAATCTTAATAATATTGAGTTTCCCAGTTTATATACATGGTATATCCCTCCATTTACTCTACTTTTCTTTCATTTCTCTCAGCAATGTTATGCAAGTTTCAGTGTAAAAGTCTCACTATATTTTGTTAAATTTAATTTCAAGAATTTTATGTATATTACTGCTCTTATTAAAAATTGTTTTTAAAAACTGAATTCTCCAATTGGTAACTCTTTATTTTGGTACTGGGAGTTAAACCCAAGGACATTCTACCCCTTTTATCCACCATTGGCTTAGAAATCTAAGTCAGTCACAAATATCAAGAAAATGAATGAATTCAAAATTAAAGATAAATCTGTTCTTATTTTCAGAAAATATAACTGGATTACATGAAAAATATTAAAGTAATTTTAAAATGTATTCAAAGAGATTGTTTGGCATAGGTTATCAATAGTTTATTCATAAATAAATAATAACAATTAGAAAAATTAAATAATAAAAATCTGATTTATAGAACTTTAAAAAGTAATAAAGCATTTAGGAAAAGAATCTAACAAATAGGCAAAGCCTTCTATAAAAAATATTCAAAGACATGAAAGACAACCTAAATAAAGATATTTCTCATAATTAAATAATTATAGAAAATCTTTAAAAAGTAAATTGTTACAAAATGAATTTTAAAAAATCAGTGTAATTCCAAGTGAATTCTGGTATGGTTTCCATTGAGCTTCACAATTTGGTTGTAAAAATTATGCAAAAGAACAAAGAACTAAGAGTGGAAGAAGAAAAGCTCCCAGAATTTATAAAATGTGCAACTGGCACAGAAACACAATAATAAATAATTGAAACAAAACAAAGAGCTTAAAAACATATCTAGCCATATGATAAGAATATTATAAATGGAGGTGGTATCATTAAGTAGAACAGAAGGAATTAATTATTTAACAAAGGATTCTGGAACACTTGACTGTTTATGTGGAAAACAAATTAAAATGACTTTCTACTCACACTATGCACAAAAGAGTCCTGGATGAATTAAAGATTAAAGTATGAAAATCAAAAACTATAAAATTTTTAAATGGGGAGAATGTATTCATGTCCTGAGCATAAGAATACTTTAAACACTACATTAAAGCATGAGCCACTAAAGAAAAGATTTATAAATTAAAATATATTAAAGTTGATAAATTCTGCAGAACAAAAGGTATCTAAGCAAAATAAAAGGTAATCTATGTACTGAGTATAGATACTTGTAAATCATATAATCAAATAAGTTTTATCCAGGTTATATGATTTTTTTCTACAAACAAAAAAAAATTAGTGCAATGAGAAATGGGCAAATAATATGAATAAAAAATTCACATGAAAGAAAAACTGAGAAGGCAGTAAATATATAAAAATGTGCCAGATCTCACTAATAATTTTAAGATGCAAATGATAGCATTAATTCAATAGCATTTCATATCCATCACATTCATAAACATTCAAAATTATTACAATGTCAAATGTTGGCAAGGACACAGAACAATGGTAAGACCTCTGCATGTCGGTGAAAGGGTAAAGTGATTCCAGGACTTCAGAAAACAATTTAGTATTACCCCGGAATGCAAAAGCTACTCAGACTCTCTAAAATAGTGTCTTGGAGAAACTCACGCATATGTACAAGTAAACATGTACAAGAATGTTTATTGCAGCTTTCTGATGGGAGCAAAAATTTGGAAATGATTTTAGTATCTATCCATAGGAAGAGGTAAATTGGGATATATTTATTTAGTGAAATATATTCATCATTTGAAGGCATGGTGAGAGAACAGCACATAATTGTATTAATGAATCACAAATTACAGAATAGTACAGACTGCATAAGACCACCAATATAACGTCATCAAATGTGCCAACGTTTGCTGTTTTCAGTATAAGAGGATTGTAGGTGGAAAACAGAAATGCATATATATGTAGGTAGCAAACAGAAGTGCATATGTAGATAGCCAAGGCATAAGAAACAAACGGAAATTTTACATGTCGGTAGCCAAGGCATAAAAAATAGGCATGGGAATTAAGAAGACTATCTTAAAGAGGAAAACCAAGCCAGTAGCATGAGGGGTAGGGACTCTGTGGTCTCCAACTGGATCTATCACTGTCTCCCTTTGTTTCTCTAAAATAAAAAAAAACCTATATATAGTCTGTGCATAAAATATTTCACAATCATTTTAAAAATCCAGAAGAAAACTGAAATCAAGTTTTGAACATTGATCATCTGTGGGAATGTGGATTTATTGTGCTGTCATTTATTTTAGGATTTCTTTTTTTTTTTCATCTTTGTTGTTCAGAAGGGACAATTACTTTTTTGTAAATATGAAACAATTAGACCTTTTCTTTACATTGGAGAGGCTTTTTTTTTTCATCAGTTATTTAGCATATTTGGTGGAAAAGCGATTTTTCGGGACTACGTGGATACCCATCTGGTAAAGGTATTGATGTGTGTGTGTGTCTTGAGTAGACATGAGCTGACTCATGGTAATTTCCAGGGTTTGGATGGAAACCAGTTTCTGGCTATTTCACCACCTCAAGAGAAGTGAGAGGTGTTGCTCCAGGGGGCACCGTCAGCCGTGCGGCTACCCGAGAGTCCCTGCCCAGCCATGCAGTCACTTCTGAAACCAATGAGGTCAGCACCTTTTCACGAAACCATGAGTCATTCCTATCGGTGAGGATTTCCAGGAGCCCAGGGAGGGCCTTGAAGTGCCGGCCTCACCAGATGTGCTGGCATCGCCAACTCTGCCAACCCGAGCACCACGACTGGCCCGTTGCCAAGGTCACAAGGTCACCAACAGACAAAAATCCTCTTGGGCCTCAGGTGTACAATTAATGTTATCCCAATTAAAATTCCAGTTGGATTGTTTGATTTGGAGGAAGTTGATCACTTAAAACCTGTATTGACTCACAAATAACCAAGACATTATTTTTAAAATATATTAGGACTATAATTAAAAGTATGGTATTGGTTCAGAAAAAAACAAATCAGTCAACGAGAAAGAAGTTAGCATAAGACAAAAATAAGGAGATGAGCAGGACATGATGGTATACACCTGTAATCCCAATACTTGACAGTTAAGAGAGGAGGATCGCAGGTTTGAGACCATCCTCAGAAACTTAACAAGATTCTCAGAAACCTAGCTAGACTCCATTTTGAAATAAAAAATAAAAAGGGCCTGGGGTATAGTTCAGAGGTAGAATGACCTTGAGTTTAATTCACAGTACCAAAAAAATAAAACAAACCACACACACACACGTATGTATTAGAAATAGGAAGATAAAGCCGGGCATGGTGGCACACACCTGTAATCCCAGTACTTGGGAGACTGAGACAGGAGGATTGGCAGGTTCGAGGACAGCCTCAGCAAGTAGTAAGAATCTCATCAACCTAGGGAGACCCTGTTTCAAAATAAAAAATAAAAATAGGCTGGGGGTATAACTCAGAGGTAGCATGCCCCTGGGCTCAATTCCTAGTAACACACACACACACACACACACACACATGCACACACACACACACACACACACACACACACACACACATACAAAGATAACAAGTAAATAAAATGGACCTACCACAGATTCATTGAGAGAAACACATACAACATAATGTTTTAAAATATGTCTACATTATGGAATGGCTATATTGAGGGAGTTAATATGCATTACCACACATACTTTTGGTGGTAAGAATGCTTAAAATTCACTTTTTGCCGGGTGTGGTGGCTCACACTTGTAGTCCCTGTACGTGGGAGGAAGAGGCAGGAGGATCTCACAGGTTCGAAGCCCCTCGCTGGCTTAAGAGACCCTGTTACCAAATAAAATATAAAATAGGTCTGGGCATGTAGCCCGGAGGTAGAAGGGTCCATCCCCAGTACCACACACACACACACACACACACACACACACACACACACAAATCCACTTTTCAACAATTTTCAAGTGTACAGTACATTGTTATCATCTATAGTTGCCATGTTATAAAGAAAAGCAATTTAAAACAAGAAACTAGAATTTTTCCCAACTGAGCTGGCAGTGATCCCAAAGCTGACAATGTAGGTTTGGAAGGGGATGAGGAGTCATGAAGGCCTTCACCACATGGAGTGTGGAGGAAGAGTTTAGGTGTAGAACATCTACCCGAGGTATACGCCCCAGATGAACTCTTTACCCAACCCCCAAGAGATTATGTAGAAAAATGTTCATCGAGGTGTTATTTGTGGTTGCAGAGACAACTAGCACACCAGTCAGTAGCAGAACGAGGTACACTGTGGAAGACATTGGCCTGGAAGCATTATGTAACAATGAGAAGCAACGAATTTGGCATAAATACAGTTCTATGAAGAGAGATCTTCTAAACTGATATACTTCATGGGAAAAGTAGATAATTGAACCATTTGCATATAATTAAAACACAAAAATAAAAACATATATGCAAAGAAAACATATTTGGAAAGATATAAATATGAATTACAACAGCAAATGCATTATAGACTACAACTGTTGCCCAAGGGTGAAGATCTGGAAATGGGAATGGGGATAAGACTGAAATACATTAAATAAATATGTAAAATTAAAAGGAACCCTTTAGGGATTGAAAACATTATGTTCTATAATCTGCAGAGCATCATTATCTCTGCAATTAAGGATATTCTTGTTCTTGAAATGTCCATTGTTTTATAAGGAAGAAGATACTATAAGCATCAAAGAAATTTTACAAGGAATAAAGAATTTTCATGGTTTCTGGCAAAGAGGAGATAGTCAATATACAGAAGTTTTTATTAAGTCAGATTGTGACTGAAGTCATAATATAACATGTACTACAACATATATATTTTTTCACCACCATATATTTTTTCACAGACTGAACTCCCTAGATTATTTTTCTTATAATGGTATGTTAATAGCACAGTTTAATCAGGGAACATCTAAGCACAAATTATCTGAGACAGAGCATCACATGAATAGGGTTGGATGGGAATGCAGTGTTCACTAGCATTTTGAACTATGCATCAGGAATGAAGGGCAGCACTGAGAACATTTAACCTGTTGCATGTAATGTCAACAAAACATTTATTGTGGATTTTTGTCTCTGTTTCTAGACATTATGCTCACCCCATAGAAGAACACAGTACCAAAAGAAAATGAACAATTTCTTCATGCTCTTCTTTCCCTCCATCTCTAGAGTCTCTCCTCCATCATCTTTTTTTATATATACTTTTTTGGTCCATTATAGTCTCACATCATAATGCAGTTATAGTGATGGTGACCTACACGCACACAGCCATTGGTGAGTTTTCCCCTGGTTCCCTCCCTTTCCACTCTTTCTCCTACAGGATGTTGAGATTAGCATTGGTGTTCTCACATATGTGCGTAATGCCAGTGGAAATGTTTCCTTCATTAATTCTCCCTCTCCTCCCTCCCCACATCATCTCCCTCACTCCACCGGAGTTTCTTCTCCGTTATCTAAAGTCCCTCTTATATCCCAGTTACTCCCTAGCTTCCGAAAACACAAGACCCTCCACTTTCTGTGACTGGCTAATCTCACTTAGCATAAGGTTCCTCAGGTTCATCCATTTTCCTGCAAATAACATAATTTTGTTTTTCTTCATTGCTGAGTAGAATTGCATTGTGTATATATCCCATAACTTTATAATCCATTCATCTGTTGATGGATGCCTGGGTTGGTTCCGTTTTTGGCTATTATAAATTGTGCTGCTTTGAACATTGATATAACTCGATCAAGAAATGGACAATCGAACTAAAGAGACACTTCACAAAAGAAAAACTACAATAGCGAATACATACTTGAAAAAATGTTCAACAGCATTAGTAATCAGAGAGATGAAAATTAAAACCATATTGAGATTCTATCTAATCCCAGCTAGAATGGCAATCATCAAGAAGTTAAAAAACAATAAATGCTGATGAGGGTGTGGGGGGAATAGGAACACTTCTACACTGTTGATGGGAGTGCAAATCAGTGTACTTTCTATGGAGATCAGTGTGGAGATTTCTCAGAAAACTGGGACTGGATCCACCATATGATCCAGCTATACCACTCTTGGGTATCTTTATAATGGGATTGAAATCACCCATCATCTTTTAATATTTGTTTCTTTTTTTTTTTTTTCAGTACCAGAGTTGAAACCCAGGGGCATTCTATCTCCAAGCTATATTCCTAGCCTTATTTTGTATTCTTTTATTTTGTAACAGGGTCTCACTAAGTTGCAAAGGGCCTCACTAAGTAGCTGAAGCTGTCTGCAAACCACGATCCTCCAGTCTCACTTAAGTAGTAAAAACACAGAAATAACAGAAATGTCCATAAATATGAGAACCATCAAGTCAAACATTTTCACCTTTAATAGAATCTTTATATTGTTCTGAAACATCTTCCCCTTAAATAGAATATTTATACCGTTCTGAAAAAAAAATAGCCGGGCTTGATGGCGCACACTTGTAATCCCAGCATTTGGGAGGCTGAGACTGGAGGATCGCAGTTCGCAGACAGCCTCAGCTACTTAGTGAGGCCCTCCGCAACTTAGTGAGACCTTGTTTCAGAATAAAAACAAAAATATGGCAGGAGATGCAGCTCGGAGGTCAAATGCCCCTGAGTTCCATCCCCCAGACCCACACACACACAAAAAAAAATGTTGAAGGGGAAGAGGAAGAGTAGGAGCACCAAAGACAGGATCCTTGGCCAGGAATGTAGGTTCATAAGTAGAGATCAATTTCTCCCCTGTGAGCTGTTTTGGCTGGTATTCCTAGGAGGTTTTTTCTCAACTGCATTACAAAATACTTAATTGAACAGATCCCACACTTCTACCAAGCCTTTGGGAATTCAAAATGCTTATCACTGATCATAACAAGTCACGCATGAAGAAAAATAACAAAATATTTTTTCAAGATCAAGTGAGAGCATAGAGATTTGTGGAGATTTAATGAAGGAGCCTGGGTAAGCCTGGCATAATGGGACTAAATTTCATGTATGCTAAAATGTCATTGATTCCAGGACATTCCATATTTCATGTATCATTAAGTAAGAAAAATACTGTCAATTAAGCTATGGCATGAAGCCACCCTTTATAAACAGCAATACATGTTCAGCCACCTGGCAAACCTGAGTTTATATTCCATCTCCTACATTTTTAGCTGTGTGGCTGTAAATAAGTAAAGCAACCTCTCTTGACCTCAGTGTCAGCCTTTGTATTATAAAAACAGGAATGGAACATACTAACTTATGTGGAGATTATATGAGACTAGTGAATGCAGTGTTTAGCATGTTACCTGGAAAATATTAATCAACATTGCTTAAAATGTATTAGCTACTTTAATATTAATAAAAGTTTAATATACAAAGTACTAGCCGGGGTGGTGGCGCACGCTTGTAATCCCAGCACTTGGGAGGCTGAGACAGGAGGATCACGCAGGTTCAAAGCCAGCCTCAGATACTTAGTGAGTCTCTCAGCAGCTTAGTGAGACCCTATTTCAAAATAAAATGTAAAATAGGTCTGAGGGTATAGCCTGGAGGTAGAAAGCACCTGGGTTTTATTCCCAGTGCCACCAGAGAAACAAAAAACAAAAACAAAACAAAACAAAGTACTTGTGGTGTGATAATAAAAAGGAAAAATACAAATTGTACTATAATTTAAGCTTAGCTTTTTTTAAAAAAAAGTAATACATGGAGAAAATTGCAGAAAAGAAACATCATAGGCTGTTCATATGTGTGGGTCCCATGTTTGTAGATTCAACCAACTGCAGCTCAAAAACATCTGGAAAAAAATCTGTGTCTGTACTGAACATTTGTAGACATTTTTCTTGTCATTATTCCCTAAACAATACCATATAATAACTATTTATGTAGCATTTGCACTGTATTAGATAGCATAGGTAACCTATATATGACGGAAAGTATGCAGGGGAATGAACATAGGTGATATGCAAATGCAACGTCATCTAATATAAAAGACTTGCATGTGCATGGATTTTGGTACCAGAGGGGGGTTCCTGGAGCCAGTCCTCCATAAATACCAAGGGACAATTATATACCAAAATGTTAACACATATGTAGGCAGTGAAACCATGAATATTTTTCTTATATTTATTTTTCGAGTTTCCTAGTTTCACTACAATGTAACTTTATGAGGAAAAACTATCATTTTTATGTTTTACTCCTAAATGTTTTTTTTTTTCCTTTCCAGTACCACCATTGAATGAGTAAACGAATGTACGTACTGTGGGGTCAGCAGACATGTCTATAGAGAATCCACCTGTGCTCATCATCCCAGCCCCAGGAGGACAGCCCCCTTGCACTGAGTCTTGCCTGAGACTCAGCATTCTTCTCAGTACAATAGCCCCTCTCTTCCACTCTCAACTGAGAGCACCGTGGGGAGAAAACTTACCTCCAGTCTCACACATTCTTCCCTCATATATTTACAGGCTAATGCCCATCAAAACTTTAAAAAAAAAAAAAACTCAATTTGGAATTTGAAATGGCTAAAATTTAAGAGAGAAAATTTGTAAAGAGGAGCTTGCCTGTCCACCTCAACTGCAGTGGTTTTCCTTTACCAAGATGGAAAGATTAATGGCAGGGCCCCATATCTTCAAGGCAAAATTCTAGATTTTTTTCTACTTAGTCATCCTGTTGCCTGACTTGTGTTGGTCAAATAACATGTTCCATCTTGGTTTTTGCCTCTAAGATTCCCTGACTCATCCCTTTTTTATTCTAGGCACCTGGCTCTTAGCACATTCTAAATCAATGGGTTGTCCAGTGTTCAGTATCTCATGGCAAAAAAAAAAGGGGGGGGGCTTCTTCTTTCCCAGCAAAGCTTCAAATTCCCCTAACTCCCAGATTTTACTTTTCACATCTTTAATTTACCCTAACAGGGTGGCACAGCACAGCTGGCTGACATGCGATCTGATTTTCCTAGATTCCAGGGAGACAGAGTAGGTGGTTAGCACCACACCAGGCCCATGCTTTGGAAAGCCACTGGAAGTGAGTGGCGGCTGAGTCACAGGGCTGCGTCACTGTGTGTCTCTACAAGGACCAAAGCTACGTTTGCGTTGAGGCTTGAAGATTCAGAGAGAAGTCATATCAGAAACTAACCTAAAGCTCGTTTTGCTCTACCTACAAAAGGTAGAATGCTAGGTTGCTTGCAGGTGGAAGTATAATAGCCTTGAAACGCCAATGGAGGGCACCAAGCATCTGACCCCAGTATGTGAGTAGTTTGTAAAACAAAACAACAACAACCACACTTACTTAGAGGCCAGAGAAAAGAGGAAATTGTGTCTTTCCATTCAGCCAAAGGGAGAGATGGGAGGTGGTTGGAGGGTCGCTGTAGAAATGGTTGATGTGGTAAAAGTAACAAATGACTTGGTTTCAGAAAGTCTGTCTTGAAGTTCAGCTTCTCTCTCTGTGGAATCTTGGGTGAGCCTCTCAACCTCCCTAAGTCTCTATTTTTACCACCATAACCGGGTGACAATAATTATAAGGTGTAGGAGTGAATGACTGAAATGATTTATATGGTTCTGCTGGCACACAATAAATGTTCAATAATCACTCTTTCTTATCCATTCTCTTCCACTTTTTTCAGATATAGAAATTTAGGCTTAGAGGCACTATGATTCCCCCAACGGGTTTCCACATCAGTGGCAAAGGGAAGACAGCCCTTCTCTGTCTAAAAATGGAAAAACTGAAACTTAAGTCTAGTTTTCTGATTTAAAAATCTAATGCATTTTTAAAAATTCTTTGTACCTTCTTACCTACTGATGCCAATTAGGGTGGGGAGGCTGGCTGAGACTAAGGTTGAGGGAGACAGCACAGATTCTGTAGTCGAAGAGGAGGAAAAACTCAACAAATGAAGTTCAGTTAGAAACCCCATATCTCTGGGAAGAGGCATCATCGTCATCTTCCGCAGCCAGAGCACCAGGTGAAGGCAGCCAGTGGGAGTGCCCAGCCCAGCATCACCACCTGTGGGTGCTCAGGGCAATATCCAGCATGGCTGGCCCAACACCACATCATCGCAACAGCCTCAATAATAATGGGAGCTCCCACTCACGGACTGTTTCTTGTGTATCCAGTCACAGGCAGAGTCTGCCCACTCCCTAGGGTGGGTGTGAAGATGCACACACCAAGGCAACGTGTAGACAACCTCAGCAGTGCATCTGGCGTACCTTGACTCTTAACCATTAGGATACACTGGCTCATACTTCTGCTAGTGACATTGTGATGTGCCAGATATTCTCACATTAATGTTGCCTGAGTTTCCCCTTTCACTCATCCTGCCACGGGGGACCCAGACCCTGAAACCCAGCCTAGGGGTAGAATTTTACAGCAAGGACCTTAGAAGTGACCCAGTCATCAAGGTCAGTGGATGCCTTTGTTTGTTCCAGGTTGGTTTGGCTTGATTTTGCTTTGGGATGCTTCATTTAAATAAGATTTTATAGGAAAGCCCCAAATGTAAAGCCAATTAAAGTGGAACCACTCTGTAAGTAATGAGTAGTCACCCAGAGCCTCACCTCCTTGGAGGAGCCCTGACATAAGTGTGACCTCTTGATTCAAGAGTGTGGCTGTGCAGCTGGAGACCCAAGGGCTCTGTCCCCAGCTCATGATGGAGATAGTGTGGGTGGTGGAAAGTGGCTGGGGCCGGGAAGTCAGACATACGTTCAGATTTCATCTCTACCCTTTATGAAGCAATTGATTTGGGGCAGGAAGATGTCTTTTCTGGAAAACGGGGCTCTGAACTTGAGAAGAAAAAGGTTGCAATCATAGATGAAAATAGCTTCTGACAGTAGGTGACATGCAGAAGAAGGTGAACACCTATTAGCTGTTAGATAATCAATCTGGTTTTTTTTGTGGGTTGCTTTTTTGTCTGTGTGTGATTTGTTCTGTTTTTGTGGAAGTGACGCATTAAGGGTTAAAATATGTTAGAAAAGTATATCTTAAAATATGCATATAATCACAGAACCAAAAAATGTACATCCTTCCCTTTATTCAGTGTTTAAATATTCCCGGAAATGTGTGATGCTAGGATAGAATGAACAATGTGTCAGAATGAACAATGTGTCCCTGGCACACAACATGCACATACACACACACACACACACACACACACACACACACACACACACATTTCAAACTCTTGTTAATGTGGTACATCATAATGCAGTAATGTGACATCCTGGGAAGCCCTGTTCTGGTCTTTATCACAGCAAGATAAGCACAAGCAGGTTCTCTGATATTTACACTTTATCTAAGGGTAGCTCAAAACTTAGATTCTGTATATTTCTGGGATCCGATGTAATTCTGAGATTCGTTCTCAACCTCCACCTTGATATTCCTAGTCCCACTACAAGAGAACTCAAAAAGCCCTGCTTCTCTGCCACAATACACCATTTCTCAAACCTACTCTCTGGAAAGAAATATGAAGATCATGGTGCAATGATTTTAAAGTGACACTTTCCTTGGGGGCTCAAATATAAGCTTTCTTAGCTATGTTGAAATGTATAGATAAAACAGGTCCAGAGGGGAAACAGATGTTCTTGTGACTTCTGTATTCACAACCAGGCCAAAATTGTTATCTCTTGGAGAAAATAGGCCTAGTCATGTCTGCTAGAGAGAGACCAACCCGAGTCTAAGAGCCCAGAGGCTGACCCTCTTGCCCAGTAGGCTGATGATAGGATGCAGGATGTGAGGAGGAGAAAGGCCTTGGAGGCATCGTGATGGGGAAGAAGGAGGAGGCTCATTGTAATGACAGGCAAGTGTGGGATCGTGAGAAAGGCGCTCAATATCTTAGACTTACAATAGGAAACCAAATACAGATAGATTAAATTATCCCACAGATATTTATCAAATACCTATTATGGTAATAGCATAATATTCTCTAGTTCCATACATTATCCCACAAATGACATAATTTTGTTCTTTTTATGGTTGAGTAAAATTCCATTGTGTGTATAAACCACATTTTCCTTATCGCTTCATCTGTTGAGACACACCTAGCCTGGTTCTATAACAGCTATTATGGTTTCTACTCTCATTATTTGGCCCCTCTTCCTCCTGAAACATATTGGTCCAGCCATGTGGCAAATGTTATAGTTCCCCAAATAGGCCTGATTTTCTTCTGCAGAGTTTTACCAGGGCTGTTTCCTCCACCAACTACTTCTCACTTCCTCCTTCCTCAGTGGATTCCTTCTTCAAGGCTGGGCTGCACCATCACCTCAACTGAGAACCTTTCTGAAATCTTCCAGTGCCCAAGAGTCAACTGGGTATCCCCATCTCGCTTTTACCATAAGCTGGGGGGTGTGCCAGTAGAAATATCAGATTAAGTATAAGAAGTGGGAAGTTAGAAAATAGTAAACAAAAGGGACTTCAGATAAATGAAGACAGAACCCATTGGAAGGATTGGGGGAAGGAGGTGAGGAAGGGAAAAAGGAAAACTGGGGAAGGAAACAGTTTGAATAATGTTATGTCCATATATGAATGTATTGCTACCAGTCTCACTAACATGTGCAGGTGAGGGAGAAGATAGAAGTGGAGCGGGATGCAGAGGGTAATACACCAAGTGCTGTATGCATTATGTTTGTATCCCTTTGAACCTCACTATGATTACAACGCATCAATAAAAGACTTGTAAAAATTTAACAAAACTAAAAAAAAGTATGTTCATAGATTTGCAGTACAACAAATTACCCCAACACCTAGAAATAAAAAACATTTTTTCTATTTTTTGTAACATAATGTTAGAAATTACATACCATCATTTTTCCATATTACACTGGTGCCACAGACCAAACCTAGCAGACGATATAAGAATGTGAATGCCAAGAAGCAGGAATCATTGAAAGGTGATCTAAGAAGCACAAAATGATCCAACCCCAATCCTCTTGCCCTGAAAGAGCAATGCAGACAGTCGCCCTTCCCAACTTAGATGTTTTAGAATTCCAAGACATCATTAGCTGACAAAGACAATTTTGTTATCATTCATTCTACAAAGTGAGAAAGGAAAATATTTTACTTGAAATCAAGCAAGAATGCAATCATTTATTTCATTTATTAGTGTTCCTATATGCCAAACATTGCGCAGACTTTTAGTAAATTATCACTGGGTGCTAAACTACTTCAGAGAATTGAGTTTTGTTTGCTGGTCCGTTATCATGTTCCCAGTGCCCAGAACAGTAAGGACTGGGACAGTGATAATAGAGTTTCTTTATAAATGTTAGTGAGAAAATGACATAATTAAATCTTCAAAATTACCTTTCAAAATAAGTGTTATCCCACTTTATAGATGAGGGATCACAGGATGGCAGTGGCTTGCCCAAACTCATAAAGATGGAAGGTGGCAGCACCAGGCTTGGGAGGCAGGTCTCTCTAGTTTCAAAGCCTATTCTTATCCATCATACCACACCATCTCCTTTGTTCTACTGAGCATCCTGACTGATGGAAAAATAAACAAAAGAAATGGGTTTTCTCAAAAGCCAAGAACTCCACAGATGCTTTATAATAAGCCATTTCCAGTCTACCATATTTTGAAAAGTTGAAACCCTGTAACTTGTTATCATGGTAATACTGTAGCTAAGGATGAACACTAATGGAAATTCATATATCCCAACACACACACAAGTGTAAGTATGTATGCATACATACACATGTGCGCACCCATGTATCTTCAGAATGCTTACTCAGCATGAAAGGCTTACATGCACAGGTAAAAGGGTTAACATACACAGTTCCAAGTTTTGTTTTGTTTTTAATAATCCTCTACATGTTAACAATAACTTTTATTTTGTTTATTTAATTTTTTCCAGAAGCTGTATTTGGAAAGAATTTCTTCTGATGCCAGAAGAGTCAAAGTCTTAGGAGCAGAATCAGAAAAGGAGTGAGAGAAAGAAGGGCAAGGTAGGATTGGTGGAATAAATTTTAAAAGGGGAAGGAGGGTTGTAAGAGGTAAAAGACAGTAGCCATTGTGAGTGAAGTAAAAAAGGAAAGGACAAAATGGTTCAATGGGTTGCTGTGAAGATTTGCACTTTGTAGGTGTCCAAAACATAAATTTAATTAGTACTTTTAAGTCATCTGTTGGTTTCTAAATGGTGTTCTTTCATCAACAATACATTGATACTGGGCCACATGGGATATGATTTGGACAGTTATATATATGAATGTCTACATAAGAGTAACTTTATAAAAGATAGTAAAAACACTGCATTAACAGACACTGTGGATGTTGGGCAGGAAGAAAACCTAGGGAAGAGCAGAATGCCCTGCTAACAGATACTGTGTAGGGTTCTCTATCCCCAAGAAGTTCAGACTTTTCAGAAGAGCATTTGGACTTCTTTAGCAATCTGGAGATCCTCTGAGTTTTGCACTACTCCCAGTTCTGGTGAAATAAATTTCAAAAGATGCAAATATGTGGGATGATACTCCATGCCCGTGGACTGGAAGAAGTCCTGTTGTTAGAAAGTCCCTGCTATGCCGGGCGTGGTGGCGCACGCTTGTAATCCCCGCACTTGGGAGGCAGAGACAGGAGGATCATGCAGGTTCGAAGCCAGCCGTGCATGCTGCCTTAGGAGACCCTGTTTCCAAATAAAAATGTAAAAATAGGTCTGGGAGTGTAGCCTGGAGATAGAAGGGCTTCCAGGAGCCCCAGACCACCAAAAACAAAAACAAAAACAAAACAAAAAAAGTAAGTCCCTGCTACCCAAAGTGATTTGCAGACTCAATACAACCCCACCAATATTCCTATACCATTTTTTTTGTAGAATAGAAAAAGAAGTCCTAAAATTCATATGAAATCACAAATGATTGCAAATAGCCAAAGCAACCTTGAGAAAAAAGCACAAAGCCAGAGACATCGCACTATCTGATTTCAAAATCTACTGAAATATAGTAGTCAAAACATTATAGCATTAGCAGAAAAACAGAAACAAAAACCAGTGCAATAGGTTATAGACCCCAAAACAAACTCACACACTTAGAAGTCAATTCACTTACAGCAAAGATGCCAAGAAAACACAATAGGGGAAGGAGAGTCTCTTTCATAAATGATGCTGAAGAAACTGGAAATCCACATGCAGAGGAATGAAATTAGACCCTCATCTCATACCGCACAAAAAATCAACTCAAAATAGATTGAAGAGGTAAATGTAAGACCCAAAACTGTAAAACTACAAGAAAAAAACACAGGGTAAAAGTTCCATTACATTAAGTGAGATCAGCCAAGCACAGAAGGAGAAGGTACATATGTTTCCTCTAATATGCTCAAACTAGGAAACACAAAGAATACCAGTGGGACTCCAGATAATGGAGGGGAAATATCAGCAAAGTTTGAATGGAAAGATAGGAGAGGAGGAAGGCTGATCTTGATTAATGAGGGTCTACATCTGAACATGTGTAAAATTATGAATAAGACATGGTTAACCTGGACAACCATTGGTGGGAGGGGGGAAGGGAAAACGGGGGCAGGGGGAAGAGGGCACCAAATATAGTTTAAATGTATACTATTTATGTTCAATAAAAAAAATTGTTAAAAAATAAATAAATAAAAAGCAAAAAAATTTAAAAAATAAAATAAAATAAAATATGTATGTTCTAAAATAAAAAATAAAAAAATAAAAGTTCCATGACAACAACCTGGGGAAATTTTTAAATGGAATCCCCAAAGCACAGGCAACAAAAGCAAAAATAGATAAGTGGGATTATGTCAAACTAAAAAGTCCTGCCAAGCAACAATCACCAGAGCAAAAAGACACCCTACAGGAGGGAGAAAACATGTGAAAACCATATATCCACAGGGAATTAATAGTCAAAACATGCTAAGGAACTCAAACAACTTCATAGCAAGAAAACAAATAATCCAACCTTTCAAAATGGACAAAAGACCTGAATAGACATGTTTCAGAAAAAGACCTACAAATGGCCAGCACATTTGGAAATTGTTTGCCCTCACTAATCATTGGAGGAATAAAAGTTTAAATAATAATGAAATATTACATCACACCTGTTAGAATTTTTGTTGTTGTTGTTGTTGTTTTGGTGGTACTGGAGATGGAACCCTTCTACCTCCGAGCTACACTCTCAGACCTATTTTTATATTTTATTTGGAAACAGGGTCTCTTAAACCAGTGAGGCTGGCTTTGAACCTGCATGATCCTCCTCTCTCCACCTCCCAAGCATGGGGATTACAAGCGTGAGCCACCACACCTGGCCCTGTTAGAATGGTTATTAAAAATTAGAAGTAATAAATGTTGGAAAGATTGTAAAGAAAAGACAACTTGCTTTTACTGTTGGTGGGAATGTAAGTTAGTAAAGTCATATGAAAAACAGTATAAAGTTTCCTCAAAAAAAATTTAGAGTAGGACCACCATATGACCCAGCAATTCCACTACAGGGTATGTATTCAAATTATATAAAATCGGTATATCAAAGAGGTATCTACACCCCCATGTCCACTGCAGCACTATACACAATAGCCAAGAAATGGAATCAATCTAAGTGTTCATCGATGGATAAATGAAGAAAGAAGATGTGGCATGATACTACTCAGCCTTAAGAAAAAAGGGAACTCTGTTATTTATTGCCCCATGGGTGAATCTGCAGGACAATATAGTAAGTGAAATAAGTTAGATACAGAAAGACAATACTCCAGAACGTCATTAATATATGGAATCTTAAAAAATCAAACTCCCAGAAGCAGAGGGTAGAGTAGTAGCCACCAGAGTCTGGAGGTACTAGGGAGAGTTAGAAAGAGAATAAATAGAAAAAGGCACTGCAGCAATTTCAAAATAAGTCAGAAAAATAATAATCTGTAGAGTTAAGCTCATCCCCGTTTGAATAATCAGAAGAGCCAGAAATAGTGACACATGCTTGCAATGCCAGTATTTGGGAGGCTGAGACAGGAAGATCGCAGGCTGGAGACCAGAGTGCAGTAATTTAGCGAATCCTGTTTCAAAATAAAAATAAAGGATGGAGCTGTAGCTCAGAATACAGTGCCCCTGGGTTCAATCCCAGTACTGAAGAAGGAAAAGAGAAAGGGAGGGAGAAAAAGAGAGAGCAAGAGAGAGAGGGGAAAGAAGGAAAAGGAGAAGGGAAGAAAGAAAGAAAGAAAGAAAAAGAAAGAAAGAAAGAAAGAAAGAAAGAAAGAAAGAAAGAAAGAAAGAAAGAAAGGAAGAAAGAAAGAGAGAGAAAGAAAGATGGGAGGGAGAGGAGAAGACAGAAGGGGAGAGGAGGAGGAGAGAGGAGAGGAGGGAGAGAATAAAGAGGGAGAGAAGGAGGGAGGGACGGAGAATGAAGGAAGGAGGGAAGGAAGGAAAGATAAGAGGATGGTGAGAATCTGAGGAGATTGGATAGAAGTGCCCGGTGCTTGCTGCTGCCAAATAGAAGGAACCAGTGACCACATTTCCAGGAGAACCACTGAAGGAGAGCCCTGGAACTCAGTACTGGAGTGAAAGAAACTATATAGCATGGAAACTAGATGACAGCAAAGAGAGAGGAATCAAACTCATTTCCACTGTGGCCCTGGGTCCCCAGCCAGGGAAACTCTACAATTTCAGGAAATGGTGAGTAGGAAAACTCCAGCCTTCCCCATCATCCCCAGGGACCAGTGCTTTTAACTGCAGAAGAGTTCTGTGGTCCTGGCACGCTGTGAACCCAGTTTGTGGAGCTACCTCAAGTCCATAAAACTGCTTCAGAGAAGGAACTTGAATTGGCACCCTTCCAAGCCCAGGACACTGCCCATTCAAGAATGGAGCTACTGGGAGAACCCATCCTGTCCCAGGGGCCATCAACACGGCATGTGGCCCACGAAATCCCGCTGCACTCACACAGAAGGCTGAACTCCAGGAACCTGACTAGAATCAGTCATTCAAAAGTGACCATGACCCCCAAGCCGATGCAGTGTCTACACTGCACAGGAAAAACAGGTTGTGCAGAAAAACACCAGAGGCCTCCCCAAGACCAGGGGCACTGACATATTAGCCATCGGGCCCTGAGGACTCATCTCCCCACTCCCTTCTCCTGCCACTGGTGCTACTGCTGGCAGGACAGCAATCCATGGATGTCCCTCTGTGGCCTGCAACCCTCGCATCTCAGTGCTCAGCTCACAGGGCCTGGAGGCAGGCCTCTTCACAGCCCACACTCTGGGCAGCACAGCTGCTGCCATCCACATTGGCACTCCTGTGGTCATGTATCCCTGGAAGCCCACATTTGCTCCACACCCCTATCACCACCTCCACAAGCACCTGCAGTCTAGACCATCCGGGAATGTGCGTACACCACGTACATTGTTGGCAGCTGAGCAAATCACACAGAGGCTCTATGTCTGCGCCCACTTACCAAAGCCAACTACCCAACTGAGACCCTATGAATGAGAAAGGTTTTCCCTACCAAAGCTACCCCGTAACCGTGGAAGGGCTGAGTGTTTTGCCAGATGTGTGTCAATGTTGGGATGAAAGGGACATGAAAAAGCAAGGAAGTGTAACACTTCTGGGGCTGGTGGGGGGTGAATAATTCTCCAGAAATAAACCTGGATGTAAAAGGGATCTATCAAATGTCTAAAAAAGAATGGTAAATAATGATCCTAAGAAACTCAGGGAGATGCTAGATGAAACAGAAAACTCAGTGAAATGAGGAAAACAATTTATGATCTGAATAAAACATACAATGATAGAAATTTTAGCATTAAACAAGCTAAAATAATACTATGGCAATATGTGAATGTATTTATCACCTATCTCACTAACTCATGTGGGGAGGGAGGAAGAGGGAGAAGGGGGAGATGTGGAAGGAAATATCCTAAGAGCTCTGCGTGTGTTGGTGTGTGTGTGTGTGTGTGTGTGTGTGTGTGTGTGTGTGTGTGTGTTTTGGGTACTGTGGATTGAATCCAGGCGCATTCTATCTTTGAGCTACACCCGAGCCCTATTTTTTATTCCTTCCTTTTTTTTTTTTTTTTTGAAACAAGATCTCAAAATGTCAAGAGGGCCTCTCTAAGTTGCTGCGGCTGGCTGTGAACCTATGATCTTCCTATCTCAGCCTCCCAAGTACTGGGATTACAAGCATGCAGCACCACACCCAACTTGTTTTTATGTTTTTAGTACATGGAACCTAATCATAATGTATAATTGCAATGCACCAATAAATTATGAAAAAAGAAGCCGAAAATATAAAGAAGTGAAAGCTTCAATGAAGACTCGACCAAGCAAAAAAAAGAATTTCTGGACTCGAAGACAGGTCTTTTGAAATAACTCAGTCAGACCAAAGAGAAAGGAATTAAAACAGATTTATACAATAACACTTGCAGACTTCAGTGCCCCATTTTCAATGGCAATCATCCAGACAGAATATTGACAAATACCAGTTAATCCATCTTATAGATCAAATGGACCTAATAGATATCTACAGGACATTTCACTCAATAGCTACAGAATACACATTCTTCTTATAAGCACGTAGAACATTCTCCAGGACAGATTATATATGAAAACTCATAAAACAAGTCTCAATAAATTTAAAAGCAGAAATCATATCATGTATCATTTCTGATACCTAGAAGAACTGGTTAAGTTACTGGACATATAGAACTGGACAAATTTTTAACACATACAACCTATTATGATTGAATCAAGAAGAACTAGAAGCCCAAACAGATAATAATGACTGACTTTGAAGCAGTAATTAAAAATCTTTCATCAAAGATGATGACTCAACATTCATATGTAAACTGGTAAACATAATATATCACATCAACAAACTGAAAAATATATGATCATCTCAGAAATGCATGAAAAGTGTTACTGTCTCTCTCTCAAGAAATTAGGCATGAAAGGAAGCATACCTTAACACAATAAAGACTGTATACAAATAGACTCACAGCTAATATATTGAATGGGGAAGAGCTAAAAGCATTTTCTCTAAGATTTGGACCAATATCAGGATGTCCACATTTGCCATTCGTGCTCAGTATTGTGTTAGCAGTCTTTTTGTGTGTGTGGTACTGAGGATGGAACCTAGAGGTCTTCTACCCTTCTACCTCCAGGCTACACCCCCAGACCTGTTTTTTGTGTGTTACTTTCTTTATTTGGAAACATGGTAGGTCTCGCTAAGTTGCTGAAAGCCTCATTAAGTTGCTGAGGCTGGCTTCAAACCTGTGATCCTCCTGTGTCAGCCTCCCAAGTACTAGGATCACAAGCGTGCATCACCATGTTTGGCTTGTATAAGAAATTTTAGCCAGAGCAATTAGAAAAGAGAAAGAAACAAAGGACATCTAAATGGAAAAGGAAAAAGTTAAAATATCTGTGTTTAA
This sequence comes from Muscardinus avellanarius, assembly GCF_963383645.1. Lineage (NCBI taxonomy): Eukaryota > Metazoa > Chordata > Mammalia > Rodentia > Gliridae > Muscardinus > Muscardinus avellanarius. Next base: position 208,408,545 of record NC_137786.1, on the reverse strand, counting down.
AAATGACATTTTATATAGCACCGGGTGTGGTGGCACACGCTTGTAATCCCAGCATTCGGGAGGCTGAGACCAGCAGCTACTTAGTGAGGTCCTCTGCAACTCAGTGAGACTCTGTTTCAAAATAAAGAATAAAAAATAGGGCAGGGGGTGTAGCTTGGAGGTTGAATGCCCCTGGGTTCCATCCCCAGACGCACACACACGCACAAAATGACATTTTATATAAAGAAAAAAATCCAGACTTCACCAAAATCTGTTAGAACTGATCAAGTCAGTAAAATTAGGGAATACAAAATCAACATACAAAAATCAATAATAGCATTTTATACACCAATAATGAACTTTCTAAAAAACTAAAAAATAAATTCCACTCACAATAGCTTCTTAGATATTTTATTATTTTAGAGATGGAAATGTTTATTACCCTTTGATTATTAAATGTTGTATACATGTATTAAATTACTATACTATACCCTGTAAATATGTACAAATATTGTATACATGAAAAAGAAATAGAGTGTTTATTAAGGCTACACCCCAGTCCTATTTTTTTTATTCTTTATTTTGAAACATGGTCACACTGAGTTGCAAAGAGCCTCACTAAGTAGCTGAGGCTGCTGGAGAATTGCAATCCCCCTTTCTCAGCCTACCAAATGCTGGGATTACAAGTGTACACTACCATGCCTGGCTCCAAAACTAATTTTTTTCTCCTATGTCTCTAACAATAGGAGAATAATAAATAAAATGGCAAAAATGTTTAAAAGATGAGAATGTGCATAACTTGATTTACATATTTGTGTTTTTTGTATTTTAGAAATGTTCTACAATTTAATGTAAAATACTTTTAGAGTAAGAAAAGGAAAATGTTTTGATTTTAAAGAGATAATTTGGTCTTAATGTTTAAAAAAATTCTGTGTATAGAATTTTAAGTTGAACATTTTTAACACTTCACAAAGGTATTAAAAATCCAGAATTCCTAGCTTCTATTGTTTTTAAAGAAAAGACATAAGCCAGGCGTGGTGGCGCACGCTTGTAATCCCTGTGCTTGGGAGGCGGAGACAGGAGGATCGTGCTGGTTGGAAGCCAGCCGTGCTGGCTTAAGAGACCTTGTTTCCAAATAAAAATATAAAATAAGTCTGGGGGTGTAGCCTGGAGGTAGAAGGGTTTCCAGGAACGCAAGTACCACCAAAAAAAAAAAAAAGAAGAAGAAAAGGAAAAGAAAGAAAGAAAGAAAGAAAGAAAGAAAGAAAGAAAGAAAGAAAGGACAAGACATATTGTTTATCTCTTTATGCCTATTTTTAAGATTTTTCTTTGTCTTTTTGTCTTTATACTTGCTTTTCAACAGCTTTACAGTAAAAGCTTACATGTGGTTTTCTTGTGATTATTAGAGTTTGCAGGAATTATCAAATGTGGGAGGTTCCACTTTAGAAAATTCTTACCTATTATCTATTTCAGTGTTACCTCAGTATGCCCCCGCTCTCCCCTAATTATATAGTTATTATAGGTATTTACTGTGCCCTGTGTGTCTATTATACTCTTCAGTGAGGTTTTTTTATTCTTCTTAAATCCCTTGTTTCATATGGATGTTTTTTATTGGCTTATCCTTCAACATATTACTTTGCTTTTTTCCTGTACTTATGTTGTATGAAATTTCACTTATTGAGTTTTAAATTTTAGTGTTTGAATTTTTACTCTGTGTGTGTGTGTGTGTGTGTGTGTGTGTGTGTGTGTGTGTGTGTGTGTTTTACTGGGGATTGAACCCAGGGGCATTCTACCTCTGAGCTACACTCCAAGCTCTATTTTATTGTTTCTTTTGAAACAGGGTTTCACTAAGTTGTGGAAGGCTTCACTAAATTGTCCAGGCAAGCCTTGAACCTTCAATCCTCCTGTCTCAGCCTCCTAAATACTGGAATTAGAGGCATTCTTTACCACACTCAGCTACTTTTAAATTTTTAACTTGGTTGTTGTTTTTGGAATTCAACTTTCTACTAAAGTTCTTTATCTTCTCATGTATTTTCTCAGTTTTTATGTTTTTTTTCTCAAACTTTTTAGCCCTATTTTAAAGTCCCTATTTGATAACTGCACTATGTAAATCTCTCATGAATTTTTAATTCTAGTTTTTCTCTTGGTTTTATTCATCTAGTTATAGTAACTTTCTATTGAATTGTGTATGAAAGAGTTCAAGATTCTGAATAGTGTTATTTTCTTCCTGAACTATTTTACCCTTTCCTTTGCCAAGTAGATGAACTGGGAGTTATCAACTTTCACCAATAGAGATCTATGCTGATTTGAAGTAGATTGTCAATTATGGCAAGTATCTCTGTGGTCTATCTCCTCTTCCTGTAATTCCCAGTAAGAGCCCAAGATTTCATTGGAGATTTTCCTACAGGTTTAGTCCTCAATACTAATCCCTGTCCTTTAAGCATTGTGAACCTAGCAAAAATGTCCTTGTGTTTGCAGTCTAAATGTATTAATGTCCTATCTGATGAGGCACTGGGATAAGTTATTTAGCCTTCTCTTCTTACCAATATTCTTACCCTTCAAATAAATTATTTTTGACTCTTCAACCACACAAGAATATCAAAGTCTCTACTGTACTTTCAGCCTTTCAGTAGCTGCCTCCTGCCTTGGCCCTTTGGTCCAACCCAATATTGAAAACTACCCTGAGATTTTAAAGTCACTTACAATGTCACATTTCCTTTATGCATAAGTCCCCTTTCTTAAAATTTTGTCCCCTCAAGTTCTGGTTGTCTTAGTAGCTCTCTGTGCTTTGAAGCTTTTCTAGTTGTTTGGGTAGTAGATATTGTATTACAGTTGGTTCTATATAGAATATATAGAGAGAGATACTTTATGGAGAATATATGGAGCATATAAAGTATATTCAGTGGTGGAATTTTATGATATTACTTAAAATTTGGAGAGTGCTTATTTTTTATTCTTTATTTTGAAACAGGGTCTCACTAAATTGCAGAGGGCCCCACTAAGTAGCTGAGGCTGTCCATGAACCATGATCCTCCTGTCTCAGCCTCCCCAGTGCTGGGATTACAAGTGTGCACCACTATGCCCAGCTAATTGGAAGTTCTTAAAGACCTTATACCCCAGAGAAGCATAGCCAAAGCTGCATATTATGTGAGTTATGTTGGCAAAAATGCATGAAACTAAGCCCAGAGTGGTGGCACACCTGTAATCACAGTACTTGGGAAACTGAGACAGAAGGATTATAGGTTCATGGCCCGCCTCAGCAACTTAGTGAAACCCTGTTTCAAAATAAAAAATAAAATAGGGATGGGGTGGAGCTCAAAGGTAGAATGCCTCTGGGTTCAATCTCCAGTATCAAAAAAAGGAAAAGAAAAAAATACATGGAATCGAATGAATATGGGAAAGGCAGACAATAGGGAAAACAGAAATTGTGTTTTGCTTGAGAAATGACACAACCTTTCAGGTCCTGTGCCTTGCTCTGGAAAAATCGCATAAAAGTGTTCAGTCTGCAACAGTGAGCTTATGAGAAACACCTCTGAACAGAAGTAACAAAAATAGCCCAGTGGTAAAAGCAAGGATTCAAAGCTAGATAGGCCTTGGTTTAAATCCCACCCCTGAAGCTAACCTAGCTAACTGTATGAATTTGTTAAGGTCATTACGTTTCCTTTACTTCTGTCCTTTATTTATCTATGAAATGGGGATACCAACTCTACATAGTTATTGCACTCATTAGACATGATTTTAGCATCATGTCTGAGCCAAGATTCAAACCCAGGCCCTGGAGCCATGTGTTTAAATACTGTAACTTCTGAGAATCAGAACCTACGGATATAGTTGTCCAAGTCAAATATTTCCAAAAGACTGATAGAAAGCCCCACTGTGCAGGACAGCTTGAAGTCAGTAGGGATCTTTTCAAGACCACTCAAGTCTTGCTTTGGCTCATAGCTTCTACCAGATCGGAAATTGGAGGCTCCTGGAAGCTGGACGCTCTCCGGGAGTTGCAGGAAAGGATTTTATCCTATAAACAGATAACTGCAATCAGAATTGATACAAGCAGTCACCCTCCTTAGTATGAGTTCCGTTATCAGGATTCAGTCTCTACTTGTTCCAGGACCACATAGTACCCAACACCATTAAACATTCTACCTGAGAATAAAATGAGCTCCCTCGATTTGCCAGGACAAGCCTCCCCACTACCGCCTCCCAACTCTGTCCAGGGCTTTTCTTGGCTCCTTTAAATTTTCCAGCCCCAGATAAAATCTTCCTATAGGGAAATGACTTAAACTATAACAGGGGAGCCATCACCACAATGCACTCTTCCTCCATAAAAATAAGGCCCCTCAGCACAGAAAAACTGAAACTCCCAAAGACTGGGCCATAGGCCCTCTATTTCTTGGGCTCTAAAACTTTGTTCATGACATCTCATCTATAGGAATATGCTTTGCCTAAACTTCTATCACGGGCTACCATCACAATGGTATTAGTGAGTACTCTTCACTTAGCAATCCACAGCAGAATCCATGCTATCTAAATAAAACAAGGATGGATTGGCCCTGATAACTGAAAAGCCTGGTAGTAGGGAGTGCCTCAAGTTCAGGTCCATGTTGGCCCCATGTTTCTGGCCTCATCTGGAATGCAGCAAGGGTGCGGTGCTCTGGAATGTGGTTTGCTCTGTTCCCCACTGCGTGTGGACTTTACCCGCAGGCTGACCTCCCTTGTGGAAACAAGAAAGTAGTTGCAGTTGTTCTAGGATTCACATCCTCGCATCCCGTGATCTTGAGGAAGCGAGTTCAGTGTCTTAGCATTCCTAGTAAAAAGCCTTGAAGTTCACTCTGATTGTACCATCTCAGCAGCCCTCACCAAGGACATGCTGGAGCTTGCTCGGTGTAGGCTATGTGCTCTACATCTGGAGTTGAAGAAAGAGCCAGTTTCTTCAGAACTATATAGATTACTAATGGAAATTGAGACTATTGAAGAGCAAAGAAGCTGGACATGGTGGCACACGCCTGCAATTCCAGTGCTTGGGAGGTTGAGACGGGAGGATTGCAGGTTCGTGGCCAACCTCAGCAACTTAGTGAGACCCTCCACAACTTAGTGAGATTCTGTTTCAAAATAAAAATTAAAAAATAGGGCTCAGGTTATAGCACAGGTGTAGAATGCCCCAAGGTTCACTCTTCAATACTATAATAAACAAACAAATAAATAAGTAAATAAATAAACAAACAACCTGTATTCTCAGGAGGAACTAATAAGAATTCATTATATCATGAAATCCAACTAACCAAGAGGTGAACCAAAATAAAGAATGGACAACAAATATAAAAAGACTAACCCACTTAAACTTATATCAAAGACTAAACAACTTAGAGGTTTTGGTCTTGAGTTTTCCAAAAGAATAAAAAAATCTTTAAAAACTCAGCCATGTAAAAACAAAAGTACTCTCACCCTAATTGATAAGTAGGGGTAGGGAACTAGGAAGAATAACAAAAGAGTTCATTTTAACATCTTTCACAGAAACGGGCCAATGAAGCATTAATGGAAATATGTATTTCTAAAAAGTATAATTACTTCAATGTCAATATTTTATTAACTTAATGATAGGTTTTTAACTAATATCCCTTATATTGAAGAAATATTTGTGTACTGGGTATTGAACTTAGGAGCATTTTACCACTGAGCTATATCTCAGACACTTTTACTTTTTATTTTTTGAAACACATTTCCACTAAGTTTCTGAGGGTCTAAGTTGCTGAGGATGCCCTTGAACTTGCAATACTCTTGTCTCAGCCTCCCAAGTGCTGGGATTACAGGTATGTACGCCACTGTGGCTGGCTAAGTAACATTTATTTGAATTCAACAATCCCATCCATTTCTTTTTTTTCAAGTTGAGTTCAAGGCAAATTGAATGGGTTATAGTTTTTTAGTATTATATGAGATAATATTTTATAAGTATTACTTGTTTATGTGTCTATATACTATTATTTTTGTTAGCTTATGTATTAATATAGTTCAGATATAAAATTTTATGATGAAGTCTAGCTTTCACTATATTCTCCACCTTCCCAGTTCTCAAATCCATCTCTCTTCATATTATTCTTATAGTCTAAAAGGTGTTCACCAAATATATGCAATGGTCATTTTAAGTGATGGGAGTTGGGGTATATTTTTTAAACTTTCTTTGTATTTTTCTATATTTTTAAGTTTTTACAAATAATAATTAGACATTATTTTTTTAAGGTTATATAGTATTATTAGAACCAAAAAAACTTCCTCCTTGCCTCCAATGGCAATTAAACGCCCTACTTTTGGGAAGTCTGTCCTTGGTGTCAGGACCAAAGGTGACTTGACCTTCCTTCTCTGGTATCCTACACCTTCACACACAGCCTCTGAGACCAAGGTGACTCTGGGCAGATGGTGAGTTCCTGCTCAGAGAGCTCGCTGGGGATCCAGTGTGCATTCCCGCCACTAGGATCGCCATTACTGGGACCCATCAGACTCCAGAAAAGGCAACTTTGCTCATGAGTTTTGAATTTCTTATTATACTTGATGTCACAGGGGCCTGTTTATTTTTGTGTTTTTGGCAAAACTCTACTTCCTGCTTCTAAGAAATCTGACTCAAAGAAAGAAGGTAGTGTTTCCATTAATGCTCAGGAGTTTGGCTCAAAGGAATGGCAGTGCTTGGGAGCTGGGTTAAGTTCTATAACCATTCTGAACCTCAGTGTCCTCATCCCATGGAACAATAATCACAGGACTGCATCTCCTCCTGGGTTAAATGAAATCATGCAGATGAAGTGTGTTACTCTGCCTGACACTAAGCGAAGTCAATACTAAACCATTGTCCCCCATTAATGTTGCCTGTGAGCTGTGGCCCCAGGGAGCAGTCTTACCAGGTGGAAATGTAATTCTCAGATCCAAAAGGGCAGCTTCCCCCAGAACTCACTGCAGATGTCCAGGGATTCAGGCTCTGCGGCTTCTTTCTCCACTCCCCTCCACTTCTCCTGTGCTAGGAGCCAACCAGAGAAAACTGTGTTCATCTTAGTTCCCCAATCCATCCAAAGGAGATAAGGGAAGCCATTTCTAAATAGTTTGGCTGCATTGTTCACATTTAAATAAATGCTGAACTAGATTCAAACTTATTTTCATAAGTTCCTGGAACTTTCTATTTGTAATGACCTCAGAGATGATCTCGTCCAACCTGTTGATTGGCAGATGAAGAAAGGAAGCCAAGAGAATTTGTGAATCTTACCGGAAGACATGGAACTAGTTAAAGGCTGAGCCGGGGCTGTAACCCAGGCCCAGTGTCCTGTCTCCCTGTAGCCCCCTGCTATCAATCTGTGATGTGGCTGCCTCTTCTACAAAGTATAAGCTCCAACTTGAAACTCCCTGGTATTTATTAGGATGCTGAGGTTTAGAGAGAGTAAGTCACTTGCTGAAGGCCACCTGGGAAGTGGGATTGTTCCCACTCAAAGGCTCTCCATTTTACTCTGTTCACTTGTTTTCTGGTCCTGGTGATTGGAAAATTTCTCCTTCCTAAAGAAAGAATGAAGCCAGGCACGGTGGCACACACTTATATAATCCCACCATTTGGGACGCTGAGACCGGAGGATTTCAGTTTGCGAATAGCTTAGCTACTTAGTGAGGCCCTCTGCAACTCAGTGAGACCCTGTTTCAAAATAAAGAAGAAAAATAGGGCTGGGGGTGTATCTTGGAGGTAGAAAGCCCCTGGGTTCCATCCTCAGAACCAGAAAGAAAGAAAGAAAGAAAGAAAGAGAGAGAGAGAGAGAGAGAGAGAGAGAGAGAGAGAAAGAAAGAAAGAAAGAAAAAAAGAAAGGACAGTTGTCAATGACGGCTACATGGTAGAGTAGAACCAGAACCGGAAGTCAGGTGGGCTCTGACACCGATCACTGTGTGAACTTGGACATCTTCATTCTGCCTGGGATGTGGTGTCGGCACCAGCACAGTGCCTGGAACCTTACTTGTCACCCAGATGTAGTTGAAGATTGTTGAATAGGCACTTTTTTCTTGCACCATGAAACCACGTCCCTCACTTCCTCTTGCTTTCCCTCTACGAGGAACCTCAGTATAGAGTGTGACATGGGCCCAGAGTCCTGCATCTCCTATTCAGGTGAGACATGTACTTAGGTCAAACACAAGAGATTGCCTCTGTTTTCCCAGCTCCGGCAGGAATTGCCGACTCTACCACGTGTGAATACACTGTTTGTTTTCCTTCTTCTCTTTCTGTTTGCCATTGGAAAAGTGCATTAGTGCTGAGTGACATGGCCAAACAGTAAAGGAGAGAACAGTTGATGTGTTAATAACTCTTGGGTAAACACCATTTGTTATTGTCACCTCGGAGACTTTCAGAGAGGTGGCACCATGCCTGGTCCCGGACTGTCCTCTTGTTGGCTCTTTCAGCGAACTGGGGAGACAGGTGTGGAGACAGGAGTCTGCAAGGGATCAGTGAGCAAGAGGAAGGAAGGGTCTGGGAAAGAAACGGGGACTCTGAAAGAGACAACACAGAACGCCAGAGATGGGAAGGCACACTCATGCACGCGCGTGTACATACACGCACACACGAAATGAAGCAGAAGAGAGAGGACAAAGAGCTGGTGATTAATGGTATCTTGTACCAGATTCCACAGGCTCTTGTGTTTCTTCCTTGGAAGTGCTGAGGTCACTGCAGCCATCATTTCGTAGCAGCCCTGACTTAGTCCCTCTGCTTGGACATCTCTGTTCTTCCACCTATATCTAGGACATGCACTTCCCTGACTGTGATCCCGAGGGGAGGTGATGCTACCTCGATTAAAAGATTAAGCACAGAAAGGCTTCAGAGCATCACCATTGAGGCCAGGAGCAGAGAGCTCTTTCCTGTCGATGTCTCCATGTTGGGGATAGAATACCCCTGTGCTTATGGGGCTGTGGGCAGAAGAAGGGACATGGCCAAGAAGACTCCCATTTGAATGGAAGGATTTATGAATGAAGAAACAGGAAAACTGGCTTCCCTTTTAACTAAGAGCCTTAGGGACCTCGAGTCCAACTCTCATGATAGGAGTTTGCGCCAAATGGTTGTTCAGTTCCACCCAGCTCTGCTATGATTTTAAGGCAAATCAGACACCAGCATTTTTTTTAATCTTAGTCCCTAGCTATCATGGTCAGGTATGGCTTTTTTTTTTTTCCTACCTCTGAGACACACCCAGAACACTTCTTATTTTTTATTTTAAAACAGTGTCTTACTAAGTTGCTGAGGGCCTCATAAGTTTCTGAGGCTGGTCTCAAACCTGCAATCCTCCTGTCTCAGCGCCCCCCCCCCAAGTACTGGGATTGCAAGAGTGTACCATTGTGCCTGGCTAGTCAGGTAGGACTTTAACCCAGGGTAAATGACTTGAAGACACCAAGCTTAGATATCATTGCATCCCTTGCCTAAACACTCAGAATACTTCTCTATGGGTCATACATTCCAAAATAAGTCCTTTACTTTGTTCAGTGCATAATTATTCTCACAACGCTTTCAAACAGACAATAAAACATCATGATTAAGACATCAACTCCACTGTCAGCCAGGCAGAGGTTCAAATCTCTGCTCTGCCATACAACAGCAGGGGTAACTCAGCAAGATCTTTACATCTCTGAGCCTCAGTTTCCACATCTATAAAATGGAAATACCATGAGAACCTGTATTGTGGGCTTAGAACAAGGATTAAAATGAAATATAAAAGCAACTAGGTGTGGTAGCCTGTATGTAGCAGGAACAGTTGAAGCAAAGTCCCAGAGACAGGAAGGATTTGCCTCTGACCTTCAGCAGGGCACTGTCGGATGACCTGATGTAACAGGGAAGGCTGTGGCAGCTGATGGAGGGGAAGCCACTTACAAGAAAAGGAGAGAGCTGGGATCAAACTACCAGAAGTTATTCTGGAAACAAAGGGCTAAAATTGAATAGCTGCCATTTCTAATAGACAGTGGGCACCGGCAGCCGACCTTACTGGGGGGCAACTTCCAGCCCACTTCCCCTGACAAGGATCTCTCTGCAACACTGGCATTCCCAAGCAGAAGGGCACATGTTTAAGAAATCCATATTAACAACTGTACTGTATCTGTGGGGTTTGGAGATAAGAATAAGCAAATCCTCCTACTCCAGGCCTCCGCCAACAGCATCAGACTTGTTTGTACTGGAAGACGCCGTCACCCTTCCAGCAAACACAGGAGGTGTGCTGCAGGTCTTTTTGTGTTCTTCACAATTCAGGGTCACCTTTGGTTTCTACAGCTCATGGGATCTCATTTTACAGTTGTTTAAAGTGCTCACCACCCTGCCCACCCTTACCGCACTACCCCAACTGGGACCCCAGAGCATTGGAGTGCGGTAAAATTTTCTCTGATGATAGAAATGTTTCTCATCTGTACTGTCCAGTACAGGAACCACTAACTACATATAGTTATTCAGCACATGAGGAGTGGGAAGGGGATACAGAAACTAGGTTTTTAATTCATGCAAGTTGAACTAATTTAAACCTAATCTCCTGTGGCTGGCGCCTACTGTTCTGAATAGTTTCAGAGCGTTAAAATTCAGTAGTGTTCCTGTCTTTTTTTTCTTTTCCCCTGCCACTTGGCAAGTTCTTCATGATTACTGAGAAATGCGTCAACATGAATAAATAGGTCAGTTAGTGAGGGGTGTTCTACTCAAGGAGAAAAAAATGGGATATATTCAAAGTTGGCCAAATTTGTTAGGCAGTAATATCATCAACATGCATACTTGGCCTGGACATGAAACTACTGCCTCTTTTATGTCTGAGAAATCATCACTAAAGACTGTTTTTTCTCCAGGTATGTTCTAAGAAGTGGTAGTTTTTTATGAGGTCATCTTTGATGGAAGGGGTCCATTGTCAAGTAGGCCTGGAAAACTTTTTCCTTCTCTTTTCGATTCCCAATGCACTTCATTATAATAAAGACTGTGAGAAGTCCTACGGCATATGATTCTGTAAAGTATTGTTCAACTAGGTTTTTCTTTGAGATATTTAACCATAGAAACTTGTGTGTGTGTGTGTGTGTGTGTGTGTGTGTGTGAGTGAGAGAGAGAGAGAGAGAGAGAGAGAGAAGAGAGAGAGAGAGAGAGAGAGAGAGAGAGAGAGAGAGAGAGAGAGAGAGAGAGAGAGAGAGAGAGAGAGAGAGAGAGAGAGAAATATTAGGGTTAGAGAATGCACTTCAGGGGTAGAAAAAGGGAAAAAGAGAGATCTGATAATTGATGCTTGACCTCCCACTTATTACTAGCTATGTGACCTTTCGAAAATCACTACCTTCTCTGACCTTCATTTCCTTCATTTGAAAATTAGGGGTTACATCTTTATATCACAGGCTTGCATGAGAATTGAAAATAATATATTGAACCCAGGGGTGTTCTACCTCTGAGCTATAACCCAAGCCCTTTTTATTTTTTGTGGTGAATCAGGGTCTCACTAGGTGGTCAGAGTCTAAGTCACTGAGGTTGGTGTTGAACCTGCAATTCTCTTGCCTCAGCCCCCCAAGTACTGAAATTACAGGTGTGTGCCACCACACCTGGCACCTGGAAACATTTTTAAGTATTGTATTGGAATCCTGGAAGGAAGAATGATTTTTTCAACCTCCCTTTGCTCATCCTGTACTAAGAATGTACACCCAGCATTATGCCCTCCTGAGATCCAGTCTCAACACAACAGCCACGAAGGATCCTTTTGAAGCAGGAGGTGGAATGTGTCATTTCCCAAATATTTCCCATCTCAGGCCAAGGAAAAACTAGAGCCTTCATAAGGGTCTTCAAGGTTTATAGAATCTGGTCCAATAGCATCTCTCTTTTATTATTTCCAACTATTGTTGGTCTACTCTGGAAAACAGACTGTCTCAATGGCTCCTGGACCCCAGAGCCTTTACACTTACTGGTCCCTCTGGTATGGGTTTCCCCCTTAGTCACCTGCATGGCTCCATTCCCTGTATCCTTCAGCACTTTACTGAAATGTTTTCTGCTTCCCTCTGCCTAAGCTTGAAATACACCCCTACGTGTCCGGCACTCTCTAGTCCTCTTACCTGCCTTACGTATCTTTACTACCCGTCTGATGTGCTGTTTTATTTATTTGTTAACATTTTTTGTCTGTTCTTTCTCTCTTTGTTTTCTTTCATAACTCAGTGGCTAGTATGGTGTCTGGCACATAGGAGATGCTTAATAAATACTTAGAAAATAAATGCATATGCTGTATACATTCTGTTGCTGAAGACTAAGTGCATTTCCTCTAATTCCAGTTTTGGATAAAGCCCAGTGTTGTTGTTGTTGTTGTTGTTGTTGTTGTTGTTGTTGTTGTTGAAAAATTAAACATGCATTTACAGGCTGGTCTTTGTGGTTTTTATTAGTGCTTTCTGGGACCCATCCGGCAAAAATTCATATTTTGAAAAATATAATTCTCTCATAAAACAGAAATATCCAGTTAAAAATTTAACATAGTTCAAAGGGAAAGATTTCTGATTTTTAAAACAACAGTGGCAGGAGGGTTGTTTCCCACAAATTATCAACCCAGAAGCCAGATGGCAAGAAAAGCAAGCATTATGCAGATAGTTACAGAAAGATTAATCCCAAATTTAGCCAAACTTGTGAAGGCCTGCACATATCAAAGGTTTATAAGACATAGTTTCAACAGGTTTTTTTTCTTTAAATGCTCTGTCTCTTATTCTTGAAACTGAATCCTAAGAACCAAAGGTGAGGATAATTAAGCTGTAATTCTGCAATTGCTATGATGGTCTTTTTTTTAAACAGTAAATATCCACCCTATAGATAGAGATCAAGTATCTGCTACAGCCAACATCATCACACAAGCTCCTCACATACATAGTTTCACGCCCTGCCCATAGAAGGCACTCTATTTAATTAATTTTAATTAAACTATAGAAGGATAGAATTATTTTTTCTCTTACTGTTTCACTTTTTCCTCATATTTTTATATATCTGAAAAACAACACACTCACAAAACTAAAAGCTAACATGCATTTAATAGCCTTCTCAAAAGATCCCTCAGTAGTTTTTCAAAAAGAAAAAAAATAAAATAAAAACCCAACCCCCAAATACTAAAACTTAGAACTGCATTATGCTTAAATAGCAATTTACGTCATAGAAACACATTCATAATCTTCATTGGTTAAAATAGGTCAAGGGTTCATTACTGGCATCTCATACCAGGTAAGTCTCACAGTTCCAAGTAAAGGCAACAGGACAGTCAGTCAATGTGCACTCACGGGGGAACCAAGCAGCGTGTTTGGATTTTATTCCAGCGTAGGTGGGAGGTGAAGGAAGGAGTCTCACAGTAAAATGTTCATAATAGATCAAGTTTCCTTGAAGATTTTGCTGTCGTGCTCTTATTCCAGTGAAGAAATAATTCACGTCCTGGTTATAGATAGGGCCTCTCGATCGGAGGAGACTTTCAGAAGGCATTCATTCATTGATTCAACAAATATTTATTTGTCTACTTGTTTCATGTTAGATAGCAGGAGAAAAATAGTAATAAGATTTGGTCCCTGCCCTCAAAGAGCTTACAGTCTAAGGAGACAAGAACTATGGAGAAGAACTAGTATATTTGAAGGAAAACTCATAACCTGGGTCGATTCTGCCCTGCTTAAGTAGCACATTCAGGAAGGTGGGGGATTTGTCCCTAGGAGCTCACGTTTAATCAAGTTAAATAGAATCTCAGATGATCTAGGTCTTGTGAAGTCCTTGCAATACACTGTCTGATTCAGGTTCCCATGTAAACCTGTGAAGAGTGTGCCCAGGCCTTTAGCTTAAGGTGGATTCAAGGAGACCATGTCTGGTGACCAGATGAGTATCCATCACAGATTGAACTTTTCAAGCAAGAAACTGTGTGTTCCCCAAAGAAGAGGGGGCTTCTCTGTAGGACTTTGTTCTCTCTTGCAATGCCATGGTGGGAAATGTTGTATTTACACCCAGAGTTGGCATGGCTCAATTGCCTAGAGTTCTCCAAGTCACGAACCACACACAGCAAACGCAGCAAAGTCAAGCTGAGACAATAGTGAGATACGCCGAGAACTCCAGCCTATTTAAACAGGCGGCAGGTGCCAAGAAACTGTCACTTTCAACAAATAACAAGTTCTGTTACTTATCTGCAGAACTATTCTAGTTGGTACTCCCCAGATGTACCCACTCCTTAGCAAGAATTACAATTCAGTGGAAAGGTTGCACAAAGAGCCAAAGCCCATTTTGGAGGAATGAGAGGAACTTACAGATTTGAGAAAGAGTGAACTCATAGAAGGACCTAGAGACCTTGGAGGATGACAGAGTGACGAAAACAAGCCCAATTTAGACACATGCACACACACAAATACCCCTGTGTCATGCCACTTCACATATCTGGATATCTAATTTGTTCAGGCTGAATATATAGTAAAATGCTAGAAAGGTCCCATGGTTCTTTTGCCGTGGAAAGCAAGGTGTATCTTTTGTGCATCTGAGTTGCATAGCTAAGATGTCTGCTGTCTCTTGTTATTTTCTCAGGTCTTTCGGTAACTGTTACTTGACTACATCAGGTAAAACCTTTATGAAGGTGACCACGCCAGGCAGAGAGAACATGAACTTGGCTGTACCTTCAGAAGGTCGTTCGTGGGTGCTCCAAGATCACCACCCATGATGGTGTTCATTATAGTTAAGATATTGACCCTTCCGACTTCCAGCCTTCTGACTATATTAGAAGCACTTAGCAACTTTGGGGTTTGGATTTCTCACCCCCTGCATAAGACACAGTGGCAGGGCTCTCTATTAGTTGATGAAGCATACTCCTTCTTACTGATACAAGTCTTCATTCCTGTGGGGGGATGGTTGGGGAGGGTTCCTGGGAATTAAACCCAGTGGCCCCCCACCTCTGAGCTACATGCCTAGCTCTTTTTATTTTTTTTTTTTATTTTGAAGAAAATTCTTGCTAAGGTTTTGAGGGTCTTACTCAGTTGTTGAAGCTGGCCTCAAACCTGAGATTCTACTATCTCAGCCTCCCAAATACTGGGATGACAGCATCACTGTTGAAGAAGAGGCTCCCAACTCCTTGCTCCTGAGCTTGGCTTTCTGTTTGTCTTTTCCATCCATCCTTCTTTTTTCTTTCTTTTAAAACATTCCTCTGAATGTAAATATAGGCAATAAACCATTTGCTTTGGGATACATTTAGATGAAAAAGGAAAGATATAATCCAAAAGTAAAAAAGAACTATACCTATAAGGAGGGCTTTTCCTGAATCATCTCTAACACACACACACACACACACACACACACACACACACACACACTCCTTCTGCAATATGATTTTTACTGTGCATTATAATTCCAGTGCACATGTCTACCATGGTAGTTCTTGCTATATTATTATGTTTAATTTATCTGACTTTGGCTCTCATTTGGGATTCGGAAAAGAAATTCCTATAGATAGCTAAATCCCTCGTCTCTAACATTTTAAAAAGTAAAGAGCTGCCAGGCGTGCTGGCACATGTTTGTAATCCCAGTATTTGGGAGCCTGAGACAGGAGGATCCAGGTTTGCAGCCAGCCTCAGCTACTTAGTGAGGCCCTCCCCAACTCAATGAGACCTTGTTTCAAAACAAAGAAAAAAAAATAGGGCTGGGAGTGTAGCTCGAAGGTAGAATGCCCCTGGGTTTAACCCAGTACTGGAAAAAAAAAAAAAAAAAAGTAAAGAGAATTAGACTTTAAAGTCTTGCTTTCACTTTACTCTAGAAACTAAAAGGTCTTAAATTTTGGGGGGTTCTGAGAATGAATCACCTTCTTCATCTTTACTAGCTAAATCAATGGTTCTCAATGGAAGTTAATTTTCTCTTCCCACCCCTTACCCAGGGGACATTCGGTAATGTCTAGGAATATTTTTGGTTGCCATAGCTGGGGAATGCTATTGGTTTCTGCATTAGTCAGCTTTCTTTTCTTCACTGTGACCAAAGTACCTGACAAACACAACTTAGAAGAGAAAAGGTTTATTGAGGCTCACAGTTTCAGAGGTTCAGTCCAGAGTTGGCTAGCTCCAAACAGCGACCTTGGCAGCAAGGTAGAGGAGTGCTGCTTTCACATCATGGCAGCCAGAAGCAGAAAGAGGAAATGGTGTGAGGGACAGACACAGTCCCAAGATCACACCCTCAGTGACCCAGCCCCTCTAGCCACACCTCACCTCTGAACCTTGCTGTGTTGGGTGCATGCTTTCGACACACGAGCTTTGGGGACACATTGTGGACCCAAACCTTAACAGTATCTAGTGGGTACTTCTCTACATCTTACGACCCACAGACAGCCATCACCCAGCAGAACGATTCAGCCAAAAATGTCAAATCGTGCTGAGAAACCTTGAACTGTAGAAATATAAGAGGAAACTCCTGGGTCATTTCCTTATCACTATCTCCTTTTACCCACTTATTTTTAAACAGCCGGGATAAAAATAATCAAGGCTCAACTCTCTCTTAAATAACTGGATGTGAGCAGATGTGGTGATTAAAGTTTCTTCACCATTATCCGAGGGGAAGGGAAGGAGGGACAGGTAAATCATTCCTAAATGAGTATAAAGCCCCTCACCATTATTCTTCTTCCAAGTCATGCGGTCATGAGTGATTACAGCCCACCTGGAGTCGGAAGGTCCCTGTTCTCCATTCTCTGGCTCCTAACAGTCAGGTTCAACTTTGCAGAATCCTCCCGGTTTCTCCTATCAACCTGAGACTCTAGACTGCACCCTGACAACCAAGTCCACCTCCCTGGACAAGGTCACGCAGATGCTTATGTGAGGAGGACATGCTGCCTTTGTCTAAATCATTTTGTATATGAAAATATTTAATGCCCTCTGAGTTTTCTTTCTCTTAGCAAGAAGCACAAGGCTACAACCCCTGCCATTCTTGTGGTGCAAAGAACTTCACAATAGAGGCAAAAACAAATCACAACCACATACAGCATCATAGTTCACAGAAAACTGTGTACGTTTGTTCCCTAGATAGAACATACTTCGAAGTAACAAAATTTTTGATCAACTGTAGTGTCTCTTCTTCCCATTAGAAGTCGATTTTTTTTCCCCCTCGTGGTACATAAATATCAGAGAAAAGTAGTCTTTGAAATATTTACGTCCAGGAGTTCTTTGTTGGTTATTACTCGTTTGCTGTGTGTCTGGGGTTTTGTTCCAAGTGTTAGCTATTCTTAGTTTTCGTTTTCTCTCCATCCACGTGCATTCTTCCCAAACTTGTACACCAGCCTTCGCCCGTCCACACGTTCCAGAATTTCCCGTTTGTAGTAGTATCTGTAACAAAGGGAATTCAGTGAGGCAGCCGTTGAGACTAAGATGGTTGGGGGCACAGCTGGCGGTGTGCCCTCATCCCGAGGAGATACCGGAGGTTGCTCACCTCATGGCTCGGCTGAGCTTCTCATAGGTCATACTGCTGTTGTTTTTCTTTTTTCCCCAGAGCTGAGCCACAGCCTCTGATTTCAAGAATCTGAAGATTCCCTCAGACCGGTCTTCCCACTTGATGAGCCCTGGGTTCTTGTCTGGGTTCAGGAGGATGTCACGGATGAACTCCCATAAGTGAGTCCCTCTTGGGTCTGATGAGAAGCAGAAAGGGGGCCTATTAATGACCCGAGTCACAGCAAGGAAAGGCAGAGGAAGTGTTGTGTTGAAACTTCTTCCTTCAAAGACTCAAGTCCTCCTGCTCACCAGGGAAGATGGATAGCAGAATCACCAAATATTTAAGGGGGATATTTAAGGGGGATATTTAAGGGGGGAAAAGGCAGCTGAAAATGAACACTTATCATACCTTTTCATTTTACAAATGGGTAAACTGAAGCACCAAGCATTTAGATAAGCCACATGATGAACTATTGTGTGTGTGTAATATGTTCCAGGAATTAAGCATTCTACCTCTAAGTTACTCTTGTTTTTAAATTTCTTTTTTATCATTTATTTATTTATTTATTTATTGGTGGTACTGGGATTCCTGGAAGCCCTTCTACCTCCGGGCTATACTCCCAAGCCTATTTTTATACTTTTTTATTTGGAAACAGAGTCTCTTAAGCCAGCGCGGCTGGCTTCGAACCTGCGCGATCCTCCTGTCTCAGCCTCCCAAGCGCGGGGATTACAAGCATGTGCCACCATGCCTGGCTTATCCTTTATTTTAAAACAGTGCCTCACTAGCTGCTGATGGTCTTACCAAGTTGCTGAGGCTGGCCATGAACCTGAATTTCCTGTCTCAGCCTCCTAAGTACTGGGATTACAGGCGTGCACCACCATGCCCTCTATTCATTACAGTTTATTACTGAAAGAAATCCACCCCCACCCCACCCCCGCCCAAGCACAGCTGAATCCCCTAAAATAAAGATTCTGTTCTGGAACAATAAGGCCACGCAGGTCAGAGGTCTACATTCAGCTGAAGAAAGACCCATCTCTGCGTGTTGACGGCTCCTTCCCACCATGCTCCTCTTTCCATCCTGTTTCATGGGAGAGAAGGAAGCAGCAGTGGCTGACCCCCTGCCTGCAAGACGTTCTTACTGGGCATCCTGGGTTTAGAACAGAAGGAGGAAGAAACAGGCAGTGGGCACGCTTTTTAAAAACACTGCACAAGGGCTTGCTCTGCCACTACATGATAACTCTATTTTCCCTCTCCGCCCAGCTGGAGCCAACTTACTGTGCTTTTTGGTGTGGGACTTTGCAGGGTGATCTTGCTCTTTTTTCATATCAGGTGACTCTGCTAAGGATTAAAGAAAAAGTTTTTCAGTTCATCTATTTCCCACAATTTTCATTTTCATGTATCCTCCCATGCATTTCATGAGTACTTATTGAGCACCTACTGCATGCCTGGCACTGTTTGGTTCTATGGCAGTGAACCAAATAAAAGAGATGCTGAGCTTTATGAAGGGAAATGATACAGAAGGAATGGAGAAGGGAATAAATTGCTGTTTACCATGAGAAGGTCACAGAAGACCTTCCTGAATAAAGGGACCCAAAGAATGTGAGGGACATAGCCATGTGGGGAGTTTGTCAAAGAGCCTCTCATGGGTGACGACGAGAAGTGCAAAGGCCCCAAGGTTGATGCACCTTTGGTGTGTACACAGCAGGAAGCCAGTATGGCTGTGAGCGAGAGACAGAGGGGCGGGAGCTGAGGTTCTGATCATAATGCTTTGTGAAGCTTTTGAAGGACTTTATTCTCAGAGAATAGATTTAGGTCACTGAAAGGTGTTTTTTTTTTTTTTTTACACATAATGCAAAAATGTCAACACTCATAACAAAGAAAGATGGCTTTAAAGACAGAGGAGTGCCATTTTTTGGCACACAAAGTCCCATTTTAATCACCCTGACAAAGGGGCCATTGAGTAGCCTGAACTCCATGCAGAGAGCCACGGGTGGACTATGGAAACACAGATTAGTTTAACAAATGACTCATTATGGCAGCCCGTCACCATCACCAAAGAAGAGATGAGGGATCCATACAGTGAAACTTCTTCTTTAACAATAAAAACAACCATTGCCGTGTGTTCTCATTCATTCGCAGAAAGCTAAAAAGCTTATTTTAATGTCATTGCGGTAGCAAGGAGAGCATTGATCACCAGAGTCAAGGAATGAACAGGGGACGGAATCAGAAGGAGGTTGAATCCTGAGCAGCAGAATACAGCTAGACAGAGGGGTGAGTCCCAGGCGCCACGGCACAGTGAGAGACCGGAGACAAAGAACTGCAAGAGAAAGGGCCGAAAGTTCCCAACACAAACAATAAGTGTTTAAGGAGATGCAAATACTAATTACCTTGTTTATGATCATTACACGTTAGAGACATATATCAAATTATACTGTACCCCATAAATATGTCCCATTATTATATATCAATTATAAAGAAAAAAGGAGAAAGAAAGCCAACTGATCTAGCTGTGAGTGTGTATAAATGTGTGTGTGTGTGTGTGTGTGTGTATGTGTGTGTGTGTGTGTGTGTGTGTGTGTATGTGTCTTCGAGGGCATTTTGGGTACTGTGAAAACCAAGGAAGAACTTAACAAAAATCCTATAATCAAAAAACAGGCAATTTTAATATAGAGTAGACCCTAAACACAAGCTAATCCTTCTAAGAAACTGGGTCAGTAAAAGTTATCTCTGTTCACACTGTATTAGGGCTTTGCAACCTAGGGTTCGAGGACCCATGTGTGGCCTTCAGGTCATGCTTGACTGACCAAAACCACATGCAGAGAGAGTCCATAGCATTCACTCCATTTTCAAAAGTGGTCCAGTATCCAAAAAAGTTTGTGGACCAATGACTAGATCCTAGTTAAAAAGAACAGTGACTGCTTACTGAGTACTTACTAAGTACCAGCCACTGTACCAAGTACTCTACATGAATCACCTTGTGGAATTCATACAATGACCCTATGAGGCAGGTCCTGTGATGGTCCATGATTTACAGCCCTGGAGGATTTGAGAGACAGAGGTCAAAGAATGTGTCTACAGTCACACAGCCTGAAAGTGGGGCCAGGGTGTGAACACAGTTTGAACCCAGAGGTTTTACTCATAACCGCTGTTCAAGAAGTGCCATTTCCAAAAGATGGCAGCCATCACCTTTGCTGCACCAATCACCTCATTCAGATTTCATAAAAGCCTTTCCTGCCAACAGTCAGGTGTGCTTCCATAATGTCTCCATTAGTGGGAAAATAATTCCAACCTAATGATCCTGGGTTTCCCAATGTGCCCATCCATCTTCTCATTGCCCAGGGTGTCAGGACTCCGTGCTTCCAGTAATTTCAACAAAAGCTGCCACAGCAGGATGGAGAAGAGGGACTGAATAAAGAACTGTGTGGAAGGGGAACTGCTCGTTCCCGGCACTGTCACCAGGAGGGGCTGCACCTGACACGTTTCTCTGAAATCGGAAAGGACAAATTCACAGGAAACCCAGGGAGCCTCCACTCTCTCTCCCTGTAGGGCCAGGTTGCAACATCCCATCAGGATGTGACAATATTGCAACAGGTCTGGCACCCACCCGGGTTTCCAAGTGATACATCACTCTGACAGGGCCAGTTGTTCTGCAGACAAAGAGTGGCATTTACCCAGCAGGCCACAAGCAAAGCTCAGTTTCAAATGGCATCCAGGAGGGACGCAAGGCCATTATTTCAGAGCCAAGACTGAACTCAGAAAACCCCAAGTGTCTCTCAGCATATTGTCCTCAGTCACTGTGAGTTATGACCGCGACAGAATTGATTGCTTTGGGGTTAAGGTCCCATCGAGAATAAGATGAAGACCTTGGGAATGTTCCCTAGAAAAATGCAGGCATGTGTGCATTTCTGGAATTTTTTCAATAATTTTAGGGTCCATGCTCCTTTTAGGAGTTCACAGACTCTAGATTTAAAACCCCCAGATTAAGCTGGGCACGATGGCACATGCTTGTAATCCCAGCATTTAGGAGGCTGAGACAAGAGATTCACCGTTTGCAGCCAGCCTCAAGCTACTTAGTGAGGCCCTTTGCAACTCAATGAGACACTGTTTCAAAATAAAGAATAAAAGAAAATAGGGCTGGGGGTGTAGCTCAGAGGTAGAATGTCCATGGGTTCCATCCCCAGTACCACAAACAACAACAAAAAGCAGATTAGATGAACCATGAGGAAATTTTCTGTTTGAGATGTCAGCCATTTACCCAAGCTAGACCTCTATCCAACTCAGGAAAGATTAAAAAAAAAAAAAAACATTCCCCAGTGATAATGTTCCCATCATCATAGGAGGAATGACCAGCACAGGCAAAAAAAAAAAAAAAAAAAAAAAAAAAAAAAAAATCTAATTCCTTACAGCACCTCTCCCGATTTCAATATGCAAGGGTGATCCTTCGAACCACCAACCTGCCCAGCACTAAAATCTTTTGATGTCCAACCTCACTTTAATACAACCAGCTTCTCCCCCTCCATCCTTCCCACGGGCGCAAAATAAAAGCCAAGACCTTTGAAGTTAGCCATGTGGTTAAGTGAGTCATTGTTACAGAATATCGGCTGGCTCTGGGGAGGTTGTCCGGCCTGGCTTTCTCTTGCTCCTCTCCCAGGTGCTGTGGGACAAGGTCCACGTTCTGCTGGGTCCCCGCAGGGGCAGCAGCATCCTGGAGCTCCTGTTGCAAAGGGTAAGAGCATGCCTTCTTTGCAAGAAGCAAAGATTAGATGCCATTTGCATATGATTCAGCTTTGAGCCATTTCTTTACGGGATATACAAATTTCAGTGTTCTAATAGACCGTGCCACCCTAGCTTTAGGCTCAACAAGTCAGTAGATAAACACATCAAGCCCGAGTTGGCAGGGCTAGCTGCAGGACGAGGGAGCCGCTTGCCACAGTGGTGGCAGCCATTTTATGAAATGGGCAGATGACCGAGAAATCAAAACAAAGCTGGCTTCCCCACCTGCCTTTATCTCAGAGGGCATCAGTTTACCTGGAGCCCCGCCTCAGCTCGGCCTGGTACTTGCATTGGAACATAGAGAGATATTTAACTACACTCAATTTTATGGGAGCTTGAAATGTAGACTCAGGCTGATAGATGGCAAAGGTCTTTGGGGAGGGAGGGTTCTGGTCCCCACCCTGTAAGGACTGACCTATTCTGAAAAGAATCGACCCATAGGAGGCTGCAATTAATATCCCACTGCTGTGCTATGACTCCAAAGAACGTACCAACTGCAGACACTGAATTGATCCTTTAAGTAAATAAATCTGCTAGAGGGCTTAGATTATTTGTCTTGTTTTCTAGACTTTTCAATAGCAATATAAGAATGGGGGATGGGGATCAGGGAGAGAAAGGAGAGCAGATTCATAAAGCCTGTTGGAAGAAGGACTCTCCTGCCTGTTATGGTGGTGCATGCCTGTAATCCTGGTACTTGGGAGGCTGAGTCAGGAAGATTACAGGTTTGAGGTCAGCCTCAGAACTTTAGAGAGGCCCCATCACACACACACACACACACACACACACACACACACACACACACACGAAAATTTAAAAGAGCCCAAGGTCTACTAGCTTGGGGATAGAATGACCCTAGGTTCAATCCCCTGTAATAAAAAAAAGAATAAAAAAGAACATATCATATCTCAAAAAATATGCTAGCTAGACTGAGGAGATAGTTCCCTGTTACTGCAAACCCAGACGCCCATATTAACTGAGGTTCTAGAAGCTGTAGGTAGAGCTGCCGGAAAAGGAAGGAAGAGGTCCCGGCCCTGAGCAGTGGAACAGTGATTATGGCTTGTAGGTTCTCAGGAACCACGAGACCTAACCACCCTGAGGCTCAGGAAGTGCTTGCTTCAACTTTACTCTCACTTGGAATCTTCTGGCATAGTCTGAGACCCAAACAGTGACACTAGCAAGCGTGAGAGGAAACCAGAGTGTGACTTGGGCAGTTTCCTCAGCCCCGAAGCCCTTAGTCCTGACTGGGTGGCACGAACTACACAGAAATTTCACCCCCATGGGCTGCTCCTCCGGAGTGGCAAATACTCCGCAGAGCCTTTCCGGTGTTTGCTCGACTTCCTAATTTCAACAAATAACTTGGCGTGACACGTCGTGCTAAGGGCACGGGAGGGAAGGGAAGTAGAGGTCCCGATTGGCTCAGTTCTCACCGCGGTTCCAGAAGCATTAACCTCAAACCAAAAGCTTTTGGTATTTCAGTTCTCAAAACGCACACTCACCAAAACCAGAGGAAGAAAAAAAAAACAAGAAAAAACAACAACAGTAAGGGTTTTGCTTAAATCCATGCCTTCCTGCACAGAAAGGCATTAAGTGTCAGTTCTCAGAGTGCCTCTAATCCAACTTCTGGAAAAGAGTGCTTCCCTTGTAGTGAATGGCTAAGCTCTATTTCACAGTCCTGAAGAGGTATCAAAATTTGTACCCAGGTCAAGGAATAACACAAAATCTTCTATTCACCCGATTCCTGTGTTGCACACACTCCTGTGGCCCTCCATGAAGGGGGTAGGCGGGGTGTCATCTGAAAGTGTCTGTGCCAGCACCCTCACTTGGTATATCTGGAGTAAGAGCCATGGATAACCCCTTTTGCATCTAGTCTTTTGTTTGTTTGTTTGTTCTTGCAGTACTGGGATGGAACCCAGGGGCATTCTACCACTGAGCTATATACCCCCAGCCCTATTTTTTATTATTATTTTTTATTTGGAAACAGGGTCTCACTGAGTTGCGGAGGGCCTCACTAAGTAGCTGAGGCTGTCTGCGAACCGCGATCCTCCTGTCTCAGCCTCCCAAATGCTGGGATTACAAGCGTGAGCCACCACGCCCGGCTGCATCTAGTCTTAACCAAATGCAACCAATGTGAACATAAGTTGAGAATACTGATGAGCCATCAAGATTCGACTTAAAAACTAAACAAACAGGGGGCTCCGAAATCCCCATCCAGCGATGGTCACCAACAGTTCACAGACCTCTGAATCCTACGGTTAGACATTCTCCCTCTAAAGCCAAATGCAGTTGGAAATGAATGTTCAAATGCAGTTGAAAATTAAATATAGCATTCTCTGGCATAACTATACATAAATTTATACATATATACCCCAAGCAAATCTTTGTTGAAAGAGAAGAAAAGCACGAATGATTCTTTTTGTCACAGAGTGAATGGTTCCATGGGAAACAAACATTTTTCCTAGAGGAACCCCTGCCGGTCACTGTCAATGCCTAAGCACTAGCTCAAAAAAGTAGTCCTGCTCTTTTATTTATTTTTAATTTTTCATGCTGGGGATTAAGGCCAGGAGCATTCTACCTCTAAGCTATACCCCCAGCTCTTTTTTAATCGTTATTTTTTATTTTGAAACAGGGTCTCACTAAGTAGCTGAGGCATGTCCCGAACCTGCGATCCTCCTGTCTCAGCCTCCCAAGTACTGGGATTACAGGTGCGCCCCACCGTGCCCTGCCCAGCTACCGACCTGCAGACAGGTAGGGTGGTGGTGATTCTCATTAATTCTCAGGAAGTGTTTGCATTAGGTGCATTCAGCCTCCAGCGTCAGGGTAACTTACCAACAGGAAGGTGACCGGTGGTTGTCATAGAGATCTGGGCTCGGCAGAAAGTTTTGCTATCCAATAAATCTGCAGCAGTAGAAAGACAAAGGGCATGAAGAGCCGCCCTGCTTACAATATCATGCTGTGGCAGTTAGACAATCAGAGCAAGAATGTAAAAGGGCCTTCTGTGTTGGGGAGTTAGTTACCTACTGTGCTACCATAGTTGTTGTCGTATAAATAATTTTCTTCCTTCCAGGTGTTCATGATGGAAGGGTCTAGAAAAAATTAAAAATGGGAGGTCAACAATCATTATCCTCAGGGTGAAAAACCTTTCTTTTTAAAGTCACTGCTTATAAAAGGAGTTTGGGGTCTCCCTCAGGGAGAAAGATAAGATTCTGCTTCAGCTACATGTTGCTTTAAAATCATTGTGCCTCACTGTCCACAGTGATACGGTGAAATATGTTCGGTGTGCGAGGGGAGAAATAATTCCCCCAACACAACCACACAAACAGAAAAACCACAGGTTCTTGTCCTGAGCTGAGGATAGGTATACATAGCTCGGACAGTTGCTGGAGATTAAAGAAGTTTAAAATACAAAGATGGAAATACAGAAGACAGTTACAGCCCCATGCCAGTACACCCAAAAGTGTTCTTATCCTGACCAAGTCTGCGGCAGGTCCTTTGATATGTAGATATGCTACCCTATCTGTGGCCCAGTTTTCTGCTGTCTCCATCCCAGCCGGATCTGCCCCTTGGAGGCAGGGGGGCAGCCCTGTCTCGGGCACAGACCTCCACACCTTTTTTTACCCTCCCAAGATGTGTTAAGTTGCTTCTCTGGGATCTGGGATTTCCTCCCATCCTTGAGGCAGTTTGTCTCTCTTTAGAAATGTAAAGAGGCATATTAGAGGAAACATATGTATCTTCTTCTTTTGTGCTTGGCTGATCTCACTTAACATAATGTTCTCCAGGGTTTTCCATCTCCTTGCAAATGACATAATTTTGTTCTTCTTTATGGCTGAATAGAATTCCATTGTGTGTATTTCCCACAGTTTTGCTCCAGTTATTGAAGGGGAAATACTAGCTAAGTTTGGATGGTAAGATAGGAGAGGAGGAAGGTTGGTCTTGATTAACGAGGGTCTACACCTGAACATGTGTAAAATTATGAATAGGTCATGGTTAACCTGGACAGCCATTGGTGGGAGGGGGGAAAGGAAAACGGGGGCGGGGGGGAGGGCATCAAATATAGTGTAAATGTATACTATTTACGTTCAATAAAAAAATTGTTTAAATAAAAAAATAATTAAAAAATAATAAAAAAAATTAAAAATAAAATTAAAAATAAAATTTAAAAAAAAAGAAAAGAAATGTAAAGAGGCCCTTTTCCCTGGCTCCTGGCTTTCTTTACTTCGCTTTAGAAATGTTAAAAGGCCCTTCTTCCTGACAATCCTGGCTTTCTTTAGGACAAAAGATATATCATCAAGCCCTGCAGCGGTGGTAACCCCACCACCCCCAGCTTGGGAGACAGGATGATCATGATCACACAGGTTTGAAGCCAGCCTCACTGGCTTAAAAGACCCTCTTTCCAAATAAAAAAATATTTTAAAAATGGGTCTGGGAGTGTAGCCCGGAGGTAGAAGGGCTTGCAGGAACCTCAGTACTACCAAAAAAAAAAAAAAAAAAAAAAAAAAAAAGATATATTTTCAAAATTGGAAATCTTTCCCAATGCTGGCACATTAATACATTTTGAAACCTCCTCTCAATACTAGTACACACGGGTGTCACGGGAACTTTGGCTTCATTATGCCCTGTCCGTGTGATCCATGCCTGTTGTGTTCCTGGGGAAGAGAAAGAAGCTGCAAACTAGAATCATGTCCCAGAACCAGGCTTTGGTTTCCTGGGAATATTTCCAGCCTGGTTTGGCCTTGTCTTACTTTCTACTATGTAATCACCAGAATATTTTTGCCCTGGGGAGGAGGGAGAGGCTTGTCAGGGACAAATAAATGTATAATAAGTGATGTATGAACATTTCTTTCCCTGTGAATATTTTCCTGAGAGAAAGAAGGATGTTTCTTTCAGAAAAGGTCCAGTCAGTCTTATCACAGAGTCCCTCCTTCCTCCAGATTTCTCTGTTAGCTTAAGGATTGACAAAAAAATTCTCAAAACTAAACCAAGGAGAGGGGAAGCGAGTGTCAGCAAATCAAACAAGCAACCTTTAAAAGTGGGGCTCATCTCCTTGTCTCTGGATAGTGTTTAGCCTCTCACTCACTGGCTCCCGTATGCTGAGTAAGGAGGATTCACTCCAACTGGCCAGAGAAAGAAACTCTCCTCCTCTTACCCCAAATGAAGCCCAGCTCCCACCCAGCCCCCAGATCTGGGCTGGTCTCCAACGCAAGCATTCTCTTCTCTGGCTGGCCAGCAGCTCTTAGATCTCTCTTCTTGTCTTCTGCCCCCCCTAAATTCCCCGTGTCCCTTCCACTCAGAGCTAGGCTATCCTAGGCTCTGAGTTTTCCAGCCAAGGTGGCGAGCCACTGGCCGAGTTTCATTTTGTTTTTATAGCATAAATTGTATAAAACCTGACTCACTGGCTAAGTCCTCCTGTTTACGACATAGGGATTTAGCTGGTATTTTAACTAATAGCTACGTGTTTGGACACCCCAAGCCCAATCTCTTGGGGTTACACCCTCTCTCCTTGTTGGGTCACCTCGTACACCTGTTGTTGTCTCTGAAAACAAACCGAACCAAAGAGGTTTGGGGGTGTTGGCCCCTGGCTGAGCCTCGTTTCCCCTCCTCCCAGGGTGGACCTTCTTCTCCACCCTTGAGCTCAGCTTTTCTCAACTGGCAGCACGAGAATGTCTGGATGGTCAAGCAGGGATTATCAAGTTCTTTGGGACCTCTCCAGTATCACCCCGGCTCCTCCTATGGGTTATCTGGATGGTCAAGCAGGGGAAGGGGGCAGGCATCCTCTCATCCAAGCCCTGCATCCATCTCTAGAGCGAGGGCAGACCTATAAAGCACAGACCATCCACGTACCCATCCCTCAGCCTCTCAGGGAGAAGGGCAGGGCAAGGAAGGTCTAATTAACATGCTTCGCAGCTATTGTTTTCTTTCTTTAATAATGGTTGACCAGCCCCCTTATAAAAGAGTAAATAACCACATGGGCTAATTTTGGTGCCAAGTGACTCACATCACCCCCAGGTCAAATTCTGTCCTTGGTGACTAGCACACAACCCTCAGGAGGCCTGTGGCAAACTTCGTCAGACCACGTGGCTCACAATCTCCCCAGTGTGGACACAGGGAGGGAGCCGCGGCACCTGCGCAGCTTTGCTATGGCTGTGCATGGACTTTGGGGACAGCCTCCAGGAGACAGATTTGAGAGAGAGGAAGGGCAACAAAAATGAACACAGATACTGTGGGACTACAGACTGCTCAGAGCAGAATGACGATCTTCCATGTGATAATGTCCTGAGGCAGCAGTGGGGCACCTTTAGATGCCCCTAAAGAGTTTCCCAAGACCCCAAAAGGGACAGTTACTGCAACCCCAAGGCTGCACCTTCTTCCTAAGGGGGAGGAGGAGAAGAAGAGACATTGGTCTTTTCCTTCTGTTGGTTGCTTTTCTGAACTTGACCAAATCCAACCTCCCATACTTTTTTCCAGGGGAGGCAGACCCCTCAGATTGTACCTGATCCCAGCCACTGGCCTGGGTTCTGGATGACTCCCTGGATAGTAGCTGAAAGCAGAGACGCGTGGACAGAAGGAAGACCCACCATCAGTCCACATATCAGAAAGAGCTAGTGGCCCCTGGTTCCCCGGGGCAAGGAATGAGACTTGAGCCAGGATGGCCGCTGGAGACAGGCAGGGAAGTGGCCTCCCTGGGTCTCCTGCCCAAACCTGCTCCCACGCTCCCTCTCCTGCTCCCTCCCAACTGTTCTGCCCAGGGCTTCGCCCAGCCACGCTGGCTCCTTGTCTCTTACCACTCACCGGTTTGTTCAGTCTTGACAATGACATTGTGTGTGGACTGGAACAGGTCACTACTGCACTGGCCTGTGAAGGACATATTGGGAAAGTGAGGGGGGGGGCAGCCAGAGCCCAAACCTGAGGCTTAATAAGGACAGAGCTGGCTTCTCTGAAGAGCCCTGCCTCACCCACTGCCTGGTCTTATGTTTGCTTATGGAAGGGGCTTCCCTCTCAGCTTCTACACACTCAAACCCACAGTGCCTCCCTGGCCCCAGAAAGCCAGCACTCGAGGGCACCCACATCTGATGAAATTATTTGGGAAGACATCCGGTATGGGGGACCTGGAACTTCAGGAGTCAGAAGAGCAGTTTTTCCATTGCTGGATATAAGGTTTTTACCTTTCTGGATCTGTTTCCTCGTCTGTAAATTTAGGGATTATACAGGATAGAGTCACTAGATTACTTCTAAGGTAATTTCCTATACTAAGATACAATATGAAACGGAAACAAAAATATTGAAAAAAAATTTTAATTTAACTAGCTTGTTTCTTCCTTGATCTCATATTAAATCAAACCCATCTTGATCAGATGCAACCTATGAGACACAGCTGGATAAAGTCGAGTAAATCTTCCTTTACTTAGGACTTCAACTCTCACGCAAGAGGTATCCCCGCATGTTCTTGTGTCTGCTTGAATTCTTCACAAGTCACATCACATATCAGAGCACATACATACACACGAATGAATCTAAAAAGTTCTTCCTCCCCAGACAGATTATAAATATTTCTGGAGTGGAGGTAATGCCTCTAACCTCTCTGACCTTGAGATTTTCCCATCTGTAAAATGGGTACTATACTTATTTTGTTATAAGGTCATTCAGTAAATCGATTCACGTAGAGCGCCTGGTTATAAGTAA